>NC_089845.1:101009721-101702846 GCF_035609145.1 Eleutherodactylus coqui
TTGTTCTCTGTGGGTCTGTGCAGGCAGAGCACACTGTCACAGCTTGTGGCATTGTGCTCTGCAGCTCCCATAGTGATACATAGCCCGGAAATCTTCCGGGCTATGACGCTATGAGCAGTGGAGCTCGTCCCGGAAAATTTCCGGGCGTGCCACTCAAGGGGTTAATACCTAACTTACTAAAACCTTCCTGCCTTTTGTCGTCCTGTAAAATGAAAGGACTCCTACAAACTGATGCCAATATAACGTAGGCATATGGTAAATGTTATTTATTCACTACTTTATTTGGTGTGACTATGTGTCCCACAAGCAGGAAAAATTCGCATTTTGAAAATTGCAAGTGTTTCCATATTTTCTCTAAATTTGAGATTTTTAAAATAAATAAATAAATGCAAAATATATTGTTTGTAATTTATGGCTAATCTAAAAATTGGAATAAAATTCAGAACTTCTTTATTTAGTATCAAAAAAATATTTTAAAATGTGCAGACATGTTTACAGCTTGACCTATGCATGTCTACTCATTTTCAAGCTAATGCTGTCTTCCACTAGATGGTGCTGCAGAGGTATAGTTTCATCTTACTATTTGCATATTTCCCAGAGGAGCATGGATGGCCTTATAAGTCCCCTCGCACATCTTCTAGGTGCTCTCCTTAAGGTAACACGATACCCTTCCGGCTGCACTTTTACAGCTACTGTATGTTCAAGCTGTAAGTCAGCAATAATTTATCTGTACACATGTGGAGCAACTATTATGTTAAACAAATTGGTGAAGGTGAGCATATTTTCTGAACTGTGACTCTATTAAGCAGTAGTCTTGGACACACCCCCTGTCTGCTCCCACTTCAGTCTGAACCAATGATGAGACAGGGGGTGTGTCCCAGACTACTTCACATTAGGCACTGTAGTCACAGATCACAGCTCTGTCCTTATCCAGCCAAGCTAAAGAGCAGCCAAGGAGCAAGATGTGAGAAAGAATAACTGGCAGATAATCACCCACCACAGATACTGACCTGCATATTAATTCTGAGCTTCTGATCAGAGGATCCATCTATGGGCTCTTACCCACATGTGTTTTTTAACGCTGCAATATTGCTGCTTTTTTTAAAAAACACAATTGTCAATGGGACTTTCTAATGTTAAAAACGCATCGCACAAAAATCGCAAAGCACAAACTTGCGATGCGTTTTTAACATTAGAAAGTCTTATTGACAATCGCGTTAAAAAAACGCAACTGGGTAAGAGCCCTAAGGCTCTAATCAGGAACGCTATCTTTTCACCTTAGGGAGAGCACCTAGAAGGTGAGTGACTAAGGAGACTTAAAGGGGTTGTCCCACGCCGAAACGGGTTTTTGTTTTTTTTAACCCCCCCCCGTTCGGCTCGAGACAACCCCGATGCAGGGGTTAAAAAAACAAACAGCACAGCGCTTACCTGAATCCCGGCGGTCGGGCGTCTTCATACGCACCTGCTGAAGATGGCCGCCGGGGTCTGCTCCCTCCGTGGACCGCAGCTCTTCTGTGCGGTCCATTGCCGATTCCAGCCTCCTGATTGGCTGGAATCGGCACGTGACGGGGCGGAGCTACACGGAGGCGGCATCCTGCACGAGCGATCCCATTCATAAAAGAAGAAGACCCGGACTGCGCAAGCGCGGCTAATTTGGCCATCGGAGGCCGAAAATTAGTCGGCACCATGGAGACGAGGACGCCAGCAACGGAGCAGGTAAGTATAAAACTTTTGATAACTTCTGTATGGCTCATAATTAATGCACAATGTACATTACAAAGTGCATTAATATGGCCATACAGAAGTGTATAGACCCACTTGCTGCCGCGGGACAACCCCTTTAAGGCTATTCATGCTTCTCTGGGTAATATTTAAATAAGCGAGATGGAACAGTACATCTGCAGCGCCACCTATTAAAAAAGGCGGCATTCCTGCAAGTCAATCTTAGACTCTTTATACAAGCCTTGTAACAATGACTGGGAATTGAAAGCCAAGCCAGAATCCATACACAGACAGCTGTTTCGAGGTGTTTGGCCCTCATCAGTGTGCAGTGGGTTTCTGGCTTAGCCAGCGAGAGGCCTGTGACGTGGGTCAGGAACAATATCTTTTTTCCTTAGGGAGAGCACCTAGAAGATGAGTGAGGAGACTTAAGGCCATTAATGCTCCTCTGGGTAATATGCAAATAAAGGAGATGGAACAATACCTCTGCAGGCTCTAATCAGTTATGTTAATTGAAAAATAAATTCAAATGTACAATAAAAAAGCGATGTATTTGGGAGTTTTAATGTGACTATTAGAGGGTTAAAGTGATACACAATGGTTTTTCAAAGACAAATGTGTTGGCAGAGGACTGGTCATCAGACGCGGTTGTGCCTTTCAGATGTTTTACGTTTTATGCAGTCTAGGTTTGTTTAATAAAAGTGGTCACTGAGTGGAGAGCAGAATCCTGGAACTTGTCAACGATTTATCGTAAAATATTTTACAAAACTTCATAAGGCCAGTATCACATGGGGAGCTTTTGAGCCAAAGCCAGGAGTGGGTTCCAAAGGAATGGGACGTATGAAGGAAAGACGTGTATGTCTCTTTCCTGTTGGATCTACTGCTGGATATCTACTTCTCCCAGCTGCAACCACTTCTGCACTTCATCTTCTACTTATCTTCCCCAAAGCCACCTCTCGACTTTATCATCTTCTCTATGCTGCAGCCACCTCTTGTCTACATCACCTTCTCCTCTCCAACAGAGCCACCTCTCAACTTCTTCTCCTCCCTGCTGGAGCCACTACTGGCTTTGGTTCAAAAAACTGCACGTGTGTCTTTGGCTCAATATGAATTTAACTTGTTTTTGTGGTTTGAAAAAAATAAATAAATCCTAAAATTCATTTTTAATTCTGACAGAAAATCCCAGTAAGAATTCTGAGGGAAACTTCATGTTATCACTAAGTTATAAAGTAGAAGCTGAAGATATCCTGCAGCACTCCTTAGAAGAAAAGCTCATTACCTTTAATGTACATCCAGAACTTCACAATACAGATCTATCATATAATTCCCCTAGTCCTGAGGAGCCTTCTCATGATCAATCACAAATTGTTACCACAAGTACGGGTCAGGAAAGAGGGGGAAAATGTCACTGGAGAGAATGTGAAAAGCAGTCTACAAAAAGATCCAGTCTTTTTAGACACAGAAGACTTCACACAGGAGAGAAGCCATATTCATGTTCAGAATGTGGGAAATACTTTGCCCAGAAATCAAGTCTCAAGCAACATGAGAGAAGTCACACATACTCCTGTTCTCAATGTGGGAAATGCTTTATTAATAAAGTCAAATTTCAGGATCATCAGAGAATTCACACAGCGGAGAATCCTTTTACATGTTCTCAATGTAGACAATGCTTTACCTGTAACACAGATTTTGTTAAACATCAGAAAAGTCACACAGGAGAGAAGCAGTATTTATGTTCAGAATGTGGGAAATGCTTTAAATCAAACTCGCATCTAGTTAGACATCAGAGAAGTCACACAGGAGAGAAGCCGTATCCATGTTCTGAATGTGGGAAATCTTTTTCATCAAAATCTCATCTTGTTATACATGAGCGAATTCATACAGGAGTGAAACCATTTATATGTTCTCTATGTGGGAAATGTTTTAGAGAGAAGTTAGGTCTTGTTACACATCAAAGAAGTCACACAGGAGAGAAACCATATTCATGTTCAGTCTGTGGAAAATGTTTTACTAATAAAGGCAATCTTGTTATACATGAGAGAATTCACACAGGAGAGAGACCATTTACATGTTTAGAATGTGGGAAATGTTTTATAGATAGATCAAATCTTCTTGGACATAAGAGAAGTCACACAGGAGAAAAGCCATTTTCATGTTTGCTGTGTGGGAAGTGTTTCACAAAAAAATCAAATCTTGTTATGCATGAGAGAAGTCATACAGGGGAGAAGCCGTATTCGTGTTCAGAATGTGGGAAACGCTTTATAAAGAAATCAAATCTTGTAGCACATCAAAGACTTCACACAGGAGAGAAACCATATTCATGTACAGAATGTGGGAAATGTTTTACAGGAAGATCAACTCTTGTAATACATCAGAGAATTCACACAGGAGAGAAGCCGTATTCATGTTCAGAATGTGGGAAATGCTTTACAAATAAGTCAGATCATATCATACATGAGAGAATTCACACAGGGGAGACACCATATTCATGTTCAGAATGTGGGAAATGTTTTGCACATAAATCTCATCTAGTTACACATCAGAGAATTCACACAGGGGAGAAGCCATATTTTTGTTCAGCATGTGGGAAATGCTTTACAGGTAGATCAAGTCTTGTTGTACACGAGAGAATTCATACGGGAGAGAAACCATATTCATGTTCATTATGTGGGAAATGCTTTACAAATAAGTCAGACCGTGATGTACATGAAAAAATTCATACAGGGGAGAAACCATATTCATGTTTAGAATGTGGGAAATGTTTTAAGGGTAGATCAAGTCTTGTTAAACATAAGAGAAGTCATACATGAGAGAAGCCGTATTCCTGTCTACTATGTGGTAAATGCTTTACAGATAAGTCAAGCCTTGTTACACATCAGGAAAGAAGCAGTCTTGATATTCTATATGTGGAAAATGTTTTGCAAGGAAATAAAATTGTGAAAAACTTTATTCCTGTCTGGAATGTGAGAAATGCTATAAAACAAAAAAAAATGAGCCCAAGATTGAGGGCAGACCTCTCGTTGTAGACATAGCATATCTGAGAGCAGACCTTCCATCTCTAGATCGAGCACGCCTGATGATGGATATTTTAGCCTTCAGTCACTGCAGGCATGAGGGCAGATCTCTTGTCTGCAGTCACAGCAGGCCTCAGCAAATGTCTTTTATAGGACAATAGAAATGCAATAATTTAAGCTTTTGCTCACATAATTCATTTTGTCTGTAACTCCAATCATGTGTCTCAGGGGCGAATGAAAGCTCAAACCACCCCGTGGTCAGTCTAACATCTCCAGCACTCTACAATACCCACACACACTTGCTATGACCACCAGCGTTTAAAGGTAAGCTGGAACCCACTCACTTTGTGTCTGAGTACTCTGACATCAATGACATACAATATAATGCGCAGACTGGATGTTCGCCTTGTGGAAAGTACATCTTTTGCCCCGATGTTGATTTGACCAACATCTTTGTGTACCCTATTGATGGCAAAAGATACCATATTAAACAGTTCATAAATTGTCATAGCAAGGGCGTTATTCATATTGTCTACTGTAGCTGCCGGAAAGTGTATGATGAAAAAACTATCCAACAAATGAGGAAATTAATGTCAAGACATCTTGGCACTATCCGGATTAAAAAAGATGCACCAGTGGCTCGCCATATTAATAGAACCTATGGTGGTGAAAGCCTTAATTGCCTGAGATTTATAGGCCTCAGTCAAATTAGATTGGGATCTCAAATTGAAATTGGGATCTCGTGTTGGTAATTTGGATCTCAAATTGAAATGTGAGGAATCCAGATGGATATTTAGGTTGAAAGCCATGAGTCCTACTGGTCTTAACCCTTTCAAATCCAATTTGTATCTTGGTTTTCCTAGGAGGCTTACTCTTTTTCTGCTATTCTACAATGGTGCTATCTGCTGGCTGAAGCCAGTACTGCATGAGGTGACACGTTGGATAGGCTCTGACAGCAGAGAGGCTGGCAATATACAGTAACAGAACCCCAACCGACGTCTTCCAACATCGGAGCTGTATAGCCCTAAATCATAATGTCTTCAGAGGTCAGACAATGGATTGGAAAGGGTTAAAGGAGTTGTCCGGCCACGCAGGGTGAAATTTTTTAATAATAATAATTCTTTCCTTTCACTAACCTTTTAAAACACAGCATACACGGGTTCAAAATGGCAGTAATATTACATAATCTGTATTTTTTTTACTTTGTAAACTGATGTTGTTTTCTAAGCAGATTTCAAAGATGGCGCCATTGTGCTGAAATCCCACAATCCCCTGCACCTCACCCCTCTGTGTGCGTGCTCCCGATGACAGCAGGATGCATTGAACTGAAAAGCAGTCTCTCCTGTCCCGGCACAGCTCCTGCCCAGGCCTCACCCACCTGTACTAAACTAATTGACAGTCTCTCCTGGCCCTGCCCAGCTATGGCCCACCTCCATTGAGCTAATCAGCAGTCTCTCCTGGCCCCGCCCAGGCCCCACTTACTTCCCGCCCTCTCTAATTTCACTCTACTGCATGGGATGTTCTCCTGCTTCCTCCCACCCATTCTAGTTTAACTGTGCTGCTGACTGTCCCGGGAGCTGTGTATTTAAACCACTCAGGTGTGATACAGCATCTCAGCAGACAGTATTACACCCCCCCCCCACACACACACACAAACTAGGATTAGATACACTACACCCTCCCCTTTCTCCCGCACACACACACTCCGATTAGATACACCACCACCCAGGATCTGCCTAGATACAGCAGCTCAGCAGACTTATCACACAGGATCGGCTTAGATAGGTCCTGCTGCGACACTGTATCTCAGCTGGTCCTGTGTGATACGTCTGCTGAGCAGATGTATCTAAGCTGATTCTGTGTGATACATCGTCTCAGCAGACCTATGACATAATTGGATTAGAGACTTCTGCTCAGCAAACTTATCACATTGGATCAGCTAAGATACAGCAGCTCAGCAGATGTATCACACAGGATCGTCTTAGATACTTCTGCTGAGACACTGTATCTAAGCCAGTCCTGTATGATACATCTGCTGAAACACTATATCTAAGCAGATCCTGTGTGATCTGTCTGCGGTGCAGATGTATATGATCATGTAATACGTCTGCTCAGACACTGTATCACACAGGGTCAGCTTAGATACATCTGCTCAGCAGACATATCACACAGGATCGGATTAGATACAGCAGCTCAGCAGATGTATCACACAGGAACAGTAATACTGCTGGGGCAACTGTTGGGGATCACTATTACTGCTGGGGCAACTGTTGGGGGTCACTTGCTGCTGGGGAAAGTATTGGGGGTCACTATAACTGCTGGGGCAACTGTTAGGGGTCTAATATACCCCAAAATGGCACAAATCAAAAATTACAAATGGTCTGCAAAAAACAAGCCCTCATGTAATGATATCATGAGAAAAATAGCAGTGTTACGGGTCTTGGATTGCAACGACTAAAAAAGTAGATTTTATCATGGAAAAAAAGTAAAACTATATATATATATATATATATGTATATATATATATATATATATATATATATATGTATATGTATATATATATATATATATATATATATATGTATATATATATATATATGTATATATATATATATATATATATATATATATATATATATATATATATATATATATATATATATGTATATATATATATATATGTATATATATATATATATGTATATATATATATATATATATATATATATATATATATGTATATATATATATATATATGTATATATATATATACATATATATACATATATATATATATATATATATATATAGTTTTACTTTTTTTCCATGATAAAATCTACTTTTTTAGTCGTTGCAATCCAACAGTAATTTTTTTCCCATTCTCCACTTTTCTCAAAAAGTGGACATACATTTCTGCAATACCGCATGTGTACCCCAAAATGGTTCCTATAAAAACTACAACTTGTCTTGCAAAAAACACAAGGTGTCATACAGCTACACTAAAGAAAAGATAAAGTTAATAACATTATGGCCATCGGAACACAAAGAGGAAAAAAAACTGTCCTTAAAGAGATTGTCCCATCTGAGACAACCCCTTTCAGTATACAGCGCTCAAAACATACGGTTGATTACGGAGGATCCGTAGCATTCCCCAACCATTAACAAAAATAGAACATTTGCATGTCCACTCACACAAGCTGACAACGATTGCGATTTCCGCTCGCGGGAAAAAAAACGCAAGTTCTGTTTTTACACGGATTCCACGTAGACAGCTTCCATTGACATTGCGTACAGGTAGTGGACTCTGCGTCATTGCCTAGTGACTGCGTGGGAAAAAAAAAGATTTGAAAAAAAATCTGTACTGTGCATGTCCGATGGCAAGCCGACCAGACCATCCACAATACAGATAAATAGAGGTACGCACGGACGTCAGCCGGGCACAGGGTCGGATTGCACTGCGGGCTCTCGCATGCGGAATCTGACCTGCTTGTGTGCAGCCGGCCTTAGGAAGTAGTGTGAGGTAAGGTTGGGACATTGAAAACCGACATATCGAAATATCGATATACCGCTAATGCTTTGGCGATACTTTTCATGGATATTGTTATGTCCGATATATCGGTAACATCGATAGTTTAAGGCGATATAATATCAATTTTTGTAAAGAAGAAACCTGTCTTGTGGTCCGGTGACCAGATGTTCCTTCTTTACATTCTGCCCTTCCCTTTGTGTTGGTGCAGGATGTCATTTTGCTCGCGGCACTAATGAACTTATAAACAAGTTCTAGAAACTTCTGTAAAGTGTCAGGTGACTCTTTGTCTCCAATAAGGTTTACTCCAGGCAAAACGCCTCTCAGAACAAGTGGGGTCTTCGGCCCCTCCTCCACAGGCGTTTGTTCATGGCGTTACCAGGCTCTGAACGCTTGCGTCTAACACGATGGCTGGGGGCAATGCTTTCTAAATGAAAGAATTTCCACATGCAGATGGAGGGCTGCACTGAACGCACGAAAGTCGCGTCCAGAAAACGAGATGCGACATGTCGTGCGTTCAGCGTCTAACGCGAATGCAGTGCCCATAGAAAAGATGGGAGACCCATCTAACGCAATTACAATTGCGTTCGTGTTGCCAGGCCCTGCATTGTTTACAAGTTGCCATGGAGACCGTTGGTCCCTCAGCGGCAACTTGAAAAAATGCAGGGCACGCAGCCCCACAAACAGAGAGATCATGCTCACATCCCGTCAGGTCCAGCAACCATCTTCTGGCTTCCTTGTAGCTGGCAGGACCTTGTTTCAGTGTGTTTACCTCCAATCATCTCTCTGCACTCCTGGTCAAGCTGGTGAAATTCTGTCTGCTCAAAGGAGCATTTTGAAGGGAGAGCATGCGGGCAAATTAATATTTCTTGGCTCATTAGATAACGATTATTGGGGCCAATGACAAAAAACTTCTTTTCATATACCTAATTGTAATATGTTTCATCTGTAATTTTTATTTCCATTTGTAACTTTAATACATTTTCATGTTATTAATAGTTATAAGTTAATAAATTCAACAGTTTAAAGTTTCAAAAGAAAACTATAATTTTTTGTGGATTGTGTTGCTTTATTAACCCTAGACCTGTTTTATTTTTTATACAGCATTTTAAAAAGTCAATATATTGAAATATCGATAGTGTTCCACCGATATTTTACAATAATCGATAGTTTGTTCAGCGATAGTCCATGCTATCGATATTTTTGTGTCGATGTCCCAACCCTAGTGTGAGGCACTTCCTCAGTCTGCTTTCACTGCAGTCTAAACCAATGATGAGACAGGGGGCGTGTCCCAGACTACTTCACATTAGACACTGTAGTTAAACTATAGTCACAGATCACAGGGCTGTCCTTATCCAGCCAAACTAAAGAGCAGCCAAGGAGCAAGGTGATCGCTCATCTTGAGTGATCATCTTGTGCTGTAAATGTCACAACGATGATCGCTCAAAAGTCGCTTGAGCAACATCTTTTGAGCGATTATTGCATCTAAACCAGCCTTTACAGTGGACGCAATCCCAATACTTTGAATTGGCTAAAAAGCCAGATAGATTTTTGGCAGCAAAACTGAAATCAGTAGAAAGAGTTAAAGGGGTTGTCCCGCGCCGAAACGGTTTTTTTTTTTTTTTTAACCCCCCCCCCGTTCGGCGCGAGACAACCCCGATGCAGGGGTTAAAAAAACAACCCGCACAGCGCTTACCTGAATCCCGGCGGTCCGGCGTCTTCATACTTACCTGCTGAAGATGGCCGCCGGGATCCTTTGTCTCCGTGGACCGCAGGGCTTCTGTGCGGTCCATTGCCGATTCCAGCCTCCTGATTGGCTGGAATCGGCACGTGACGGGGCGGAGCTACACGGAGCCGGCATTCTACACGAGCGGCCCCTTAGAAGACTGCAGAAGACCCGGACTGCGCAAGCGCGGCTAATTTGGCCATCGGAGGGCGAAAATTAGTCGGCTCCATGGGAACGAGGACGCCAGCAACGGAGCAGGTAAGTATAAAACTTTTTATAACTTCTGTATGGCTCATAATTAATGCACAATGTACATTACAAAGTGCATTATTATGGCCATACAGAAGTGTATAGACCCACTTGCTGCCGCGGGACAACCCCTTTAATGCAATACATTCAATAAGTTCAAAAAATAGCAGCTGCACCTCAAACCCTAATGAAATTGCTCAAATATTCAACGAGTTCTATAGCACATTATATAAATAAAGACCCCAACAAGACCCATCAGACCCCTACGATTTTCTAAAAAATATTTCCCTACCCGTACCCAACAGCACCCGTAGGTCGCAACTTAACCAGCCTAACACGGGGGTGGAAGTGGAAGAGACAATAAAAATATTAAAACCAGGTAAAGCCCCCGGCCTGGATGGATTTACAGCATTATACTACAAAAAGTTAATCAACTCCCTAACGGTTCAATTGACACACTTCTACAACGAAATATTGGCAGGAAAAGCAGCACCAGGGGAATTCTTAAGCGCTCATATTACAATCATCCCTAAGCCCAACAAAGGCCGCACTTCTCCAAAGAATTACAGACTAATATTCTTATTAAACTTGGACTACAAAATACTGACAAGTATTTTAGCTAGCCGTAGTAATTGCTTCCTACCTGCACTTATACACAAGGACCAAGTAGGATTTCTCATATAACTGTTATTATTGTTGTTATATGATTGGATATGCTATTATTTATATTTTTGCCATACCCCCTGCGAGGGGAATTACCAGCATAAAAGGCATATGCAATTTGATTTACAATAAATAAAAAATACTTTTGAAATAAAGTCAATTTCATTGCCTTTTATTTTGTAACAGTTTTGCCTCATGTAATTTTTTATGTTATATTTTCAAATTTTTTTTATAAGCATTGCACCTTTTTGTGTAAAGCTCAAAACTTTAATGAGTTCAGTTCCTGTTGCTCTATAATAATCTGTAGTCCCTGATAGAGTGTTAACACCTTCACTGCCAGAGAGTAGTATGTGGGTCAGGGTCCTTTGTCTGTTTTCCAAAGACTAGTAGCAGCGTGTATTTTCTTGGCATGTAGGAGTGCTTTGGTGCAATTTATGTTCCATTTTGCAATGAGTGTGAGATCAAGGAAGTTGAACTAGATTAACCCCCGTGGAAGCACCCATGTCACGTGTTGGCAAAGCCTGATGCCTGACATATATATGAGGATAAGGGCTCATTGACCCTGGTATATGCGGGTTTTGGTGGTGTAAATATGCAGCGTACTTACACGACCGAAAATTGCATTTCCCAACGTATTAATGCATGCAAAAAAAAATGCAGAAAGGCCCAATGTTTTGCTGCTCAAGTATGCAGTGGATATGCAAGTTGATTATGTGTTCGCTGCATATTTGCTTTGGCCCATTCACTTCAATGGCCTATTTCGAATTTTTTCATGCGACCGAACATCATGTGAAAAAATACACACAAGTGAATGAACCCATTGAAATCAATCTAATAACATGCCCTCTTTAACAAATTAGGTCCTCTGATCAGTGGCATGAGCTGCGTACCTTTACAACCACATTCTCACTGACTCCAGTGGCGTTTTTATTTTTTTGCTCTCTACCCTATTCCCTCATGTTTGTCTTCATCGGCTCCAGGTACATGTGAGGCATAGCAGTAGGCTGTCAATGGAGGAAGTCATATTTGATTTAGATTGCAGTCTCAGTATATCAGAGCGCAAAGTGCGATTCATATTAGTGTTTAGAGTGCAGTCTTGGTAGTGGAAGAAGGAATAGAGGGCATTGTGTAGAGTGTGGCCGCATGTTGCAGATTATTACACCGCTGACCTCTCTAGAGATCTGCAGAACATCACTCTGTCACCCTACCTTTTGATGATTACATAGTAATACATCCTGCAGATTATTACACCACTGACCTTTCTAGAGATCTGCAGAACATCACTCTGTTCCCTCTGCATCCTGAAGGATACATAAGCAGGGGCGTAACTATAGGGGATGCAGAGGATGCAATTGCACCCGGGCCCAGGAGCAATAGGGGGCCCATCAGACCTCTTTTATCCATATAGGGAGTGCAGTACTATGGACAATGCATTAAAATTGGGGACCCTGTTACATATTTTGCATTGGGGCCCAGAAGCTTCAAGTTACGCTTCTGATACATACGGTAGTAATACATCATTGACCTCTCGGAATCTGCAGCACATCACTCTGTCCCCTCTATATACTGATGGATACACAGTAATACATCCTGCAGATTGTTACAGCACTGACCTCTCTAGAGATCTGCAGATCATCACTCTGCCCCTTTACCTTTTGATGGATACATAGTAACACGTCCTTTAGATTTTTACATCACTGACCTCTCCAGAGATCTGCAGAACATCACTCTGTTTCCTCTACGTCCTGATGGATACATAGTGATACATCCTGCAGATTATTACACCACTGACCTCTCTTGAGATCTGCAATGCCCCTCTACTTCATGATACATAGTGATATATACTGCAGATCATTACACCATTGTTCTCTAGAGATCTGCAGATCATTGCTTTGTCATTGCTCCCTCCTGATGGATACATAGTGATATATTCTGCAGATTGTTATAGCACTAGCCTTGCTGCAGGATATTTCTCCCACTCTCATACTATAAGGATGATCGGGGGCCGTGTATCATCTTCCTGCGCCCCCTTCCCCATGACACACTGTGTTTTGTCTATGAATCACACTTGTGTGGTGGAGTAGAGGATGGTGAACGATCAGATCTCTCATGTTCTGCCAGGAAATGTGCAGCTGGGAGAGTCCACATTTCATTCACATTCCGGGCCGGGCAGGAGTCTGGATGAGGAGGGTAGAAAAGGAATAAAGAGGGTGCCGTGGGATGAGGGCAGAAGGAGCCCAAAGGAGGCACAGTCCTATGTAACAGAAGCATTATCGCTGTGCAATGAAACCTAGAACTTTCTAATAGACAGCAGGCTTGATATTCTAAGACCGCTGTTTCATACGCCAGTTTTAACATGCATCCTTGATGTGGGAAGATACGCGTAATATATTAGGCATATTAATATGATAGGCACATATCGGGCCGTCCGTGTGCCAAGAGAAGAAATATATGCCAGCTACCAGCTGACGTAGGCCATGACTATAACTATAACTCGGGCCTCTTTTCTGGTGTATATTATAGTAAATTTAACATGCCTGGAGGCCCCACAATGCCTTGTCCACTTTTTAGAAAAGTTTAGAAAATCGCTATATTGCACAATGCAGCATCACTGACGCCAACACTTTTGGAACCAGAATTCTAACATAGTACTATTAATAATTCCCCTCTTTGTGTTTTAATTTTTCATAATTTTCAAGATCTCTACTTGCTGTAAGTGAATTGAAATATTATATGCAATCAGAGAGTGAAAACCCATCCTGACTTGGTCCTCCTCAGAAAGCTGTCCATAGCTCCTGCGCTTTTCATGGATCCTGCTTATCTCACCAGTGTCCCCTTTTGATCCAAGTCCCTCTGTCACTCTTAAATTTTCCTCTTTTTGAATTGGCAAATAGATTAGCATTAATAAACTTACTATACTGCTCTAAAAACTATCTATATGGTTCCTAATTGTACACTAGACCTCCATTTGTATATTAATCCATCATATGATGCAGTTTGGATCTTAAAAATGTCTATATTTGATGGTTTCTGTACTAATATTGTAATGAAAACTATTCAAGCGTAAAGATACTCAAAGGGAAAGTGGATCATCTACACAAAGACCCACATCCCTCTTTGAGATACGGCTCCTGCACTGGTTTATCTCCTGCTCTGTTCATGGATTGTGCACTGTCTATGAGTCCTTTGCAGCCTACAAAACTCGCATTGTTTGTTTCCTGTAATGTGAGGAAGAAATGGTATAAATTCATGTCATTTTTTTAAAACTTTGGTTCAAATTAATAAAAAATGATACAAAAAGTGAAAAGATAACACTGTGACCCCGGCCGCAGTATAAGGTCTCCATCATAGTTGCAGAACCAAAATCATGGGAGTTCCAGATGGGCACATGATGAATGTGGCTAGTGTCTGATGGTCTTCATTGACTATAATGGGAGGCATACCCCATCTCCTAAACCAAACCCCTCTGTACTCCACCTGCTAACATGCTCCCTGTCCTACTGATTGCAATCCCCGCTAGCCGTAATCAACTGCCCCCTGTAGTCATACCGATTCAGCCACTATACAGCTCAGTTTGACCATTGTCTATGTGTATAGCACCCCATACTCTCCACCTCGCCATACCGTGCCCATCTCCAGCCCCTTTACCTTCTGTATCACCCCATTATTTGTAGTATGTAAGCTCGTTAGAGCAGGACCCTCACCCCTACTGTTTCCATCAATTGATTACTAGATGTAACCGTGGTTTTGTTTCTGTTCCCCCTGTTTTGTAAGCGCTATATAAATATGGATTATTACGGTATTATTATTACTAGGGAATGTTCTGCCAGCTGCCACTAGATTGCGCTCTTTCTCTGTCTCTGTAGGCAGGGGACTCCTCTAATGATGTTTTTGGAAGAGTAGCTGCCAGACACAGAGGTGAGAGGCTTCATGTGAGAGTGGCGCCTCTCAGGAAACTTTATTGCATTACACCTGCCACTACCTGGTGAGAAGACATGCCTGTAGCTGTCAGGGCATGCTGGCAATTGTAGTCATGCAACAGCTGGAGGTCCACAGGCTGGAGATGTGACCAGCCCGAGATGGATAAGATCAACCCAGGTGACCAGATGAATTCTGCAGATTCCTGAATCTACCTGAGACAACAGCTCGACCCTCCATCTGCAGAAGGGGTTAATTCTGAGACGTTTCAGACATTCCTCTCACGCCCTGCCCTAACTTCTGGCAATGTCCGGTTACTTTGTACAGTTAGTTTTCCTCTCATCTCCCGCAGGACGTCTGTGACTCACTGGCCCGCCTTGTCCATGCAAAATCAAGAACCGCAAAGCCCAAAATAAGCGCCATTAATTTGTCATACAGCAGCAGCTGAGCTGTCTGTCCGATATACAGGATACCAATGACATAGTAACACTGATCCGGTCTCTGAATCACTTCCTCAGCTGTCTTACTGCTTCTCACCAGGAGATGGCAGATAGGGACTGGACAAAACAGGGAGAGGATCGCATGCTCTATGTGAGGGCATGTGGTATGCAAACATGAATGCTCACTGCCTGGCACTGCCAGGAAGATGTCCAGGAGGTAAGAATATGAAGGGGAGGGAGGCGAAAATACGGATATAAAGTGCAAAACTATAATGAAAAATATAACATGCCAAGAGAGGAAAGGAGCAACATATGTACGACACAACCAACCCCTGAAACTAGTGAGACCCCAATATACAGAGCCCACCACTGATCAGAGCCCAGTGTATAAAGCCCAACACTTATCAGACTCCAATGTACAGAGCCCGAAACTAATCATACCCCAATGTACAAACCTCAACACTGATCACACCAAATGTACAGAACCCAATAGTGATCAGACCCCAATATACAGACCCAGATAGTGATCAGACCCCAATATACAGACTCTGATAGGGATCAGACCCCAATAAATAGAGACTCCAATATTGATCAGACCCCAATATACAGACCCAGATAGTGATCAGACCCCAATATACAGACTCTGATAGGGATCAGACCCCAATAAATAGAGACTCCAAAAGGGATCAGACCCCTAATATACAGATCCCAGATAGTGATCAGACTCCAATGTACAGAACCTGAAACTGATCAGACCCAATCTACAAACCCCGATACTGATTTGACTCCAATGTACAGACCACAATAGTGATCAGACCCCACTTTACAGAACCTAATACTAATCTCACCCCAAAGTACAGACACCACTATACAGACCCTAAGGCCGGTTTTACACGGGCGATAAAATCGCCAGATTTCCGCGTAATGCGAGATTACGTGGGAATGAAGAATTATGAAACCCATGCTTTTCAATGGTTTCATTCACATATGTGACGATTTCACTCATGCGATGTTGTGTGCAAATAAATCGTGGCATGTCCTGTTTTTCTGCGCTTTGCTCTTTTTAATCTCCCATGTTTCACCTATGGAACCTTCATTTTATCGCATAACAACGCATGAACTTGTGATTTTTGTGCAATGCGTATTTAATATTATAGAGTCCTATTGTCTTTCTCGCAAGAAAATTGTGTTAGAAAAACGCCCGAGAAAGTCGCAAGCGGACAAAATGTTCTTGCGAGAAACAGCAGCGCTGATGCTCCAACATCTCATGAGAAAAATTGCGATATTGATGCGATTTTCTTACAGCAATATCGTGATCACCTGTGTGAAACTAGCCTAATACTGATCCGACCCCAGTGTACAGAACCCCATAGTCCACTTTTACTCAAAACTGATCATTTTAATTTGAAAGTTTCACAACTCTTCAAGCCCAAAGTTGCCTATACAATGAAATGGAACTCCTGACACTCATGTGGGAAGCTGAAATCATGGCTGAAAGTTATAGAATAGAAGGAAAACATTTTTAGCTTTTCCTTAATCATCACCTGGAAAAGGCAAATTGTCATTGTAATCATCGTTATCGTAATCATCCTCTGATACGGGGGCGACATGTAATCTGGGAACTCGTTAGTAATAAGGGCCCATAACTAAAGGAAAAAGAAACCCATATTTGTCACACTGATGCGCTATGTCCCTGGCTGCAGAGGACACAGCCAGCACCATAGAGAGTGTCACCCACATCTGTCACACTGATGTCCTATGTCCCTGACTGCAGCGTGCAATGTCATCCACATCTGGGATACTGTTCTTTGCCTCCTTTGCTCACTGGCAGGTGGCCCACTGGGTGTATCCTCAGTCTTAGCGCACTCCTTCTCAGCATAGGAGATTCGGGAGTGGGCAGTTTCTGCACAGCTGGCAAGTCTCTTCAGGATGTTTCCTCTCTATGACTGGCAGTTTATTGACCCCTCTTGGCTCCGCTTTGCCTGGGTATCAGCACTAGTCTTGGGCACTGTTCTCCTGTGGATTCTATTTCTGTCCTGTTCCTTGAGAGGGCGGCAGCCTGAAATCCCTTTAACAGGTACCTTTGAATATTGACTGAGCCCTACATGGCAGTGCCTCCTGCCCGCATGCATCAGCCTCATGGAAAACTATCCAGCTGCTCCTCACCTCAATGACCTCCACTGCCCTGTTCTACCAGCAGGTCATTCATTGCTCACTTCCAGCCTGCAGTTACTATCATCATCCTCAGTCTCCTCCGCTTACTATCCGCATCCTCCATCTCCTCCGCTTACTATCCTCATCCTAAGTCTCCTCCACTTACTATCCTCATTCTCCATCTCCTCTGATTACTATCCTCATCCTCAGTCTCTTCTGCTTACTATCCTCATCCTCCGTCTCGTCTGCTTACTATCCTCCTCCTCAGTTTCTTCCATTTACTATCCTCCATCCCCTCTGATTACTATCCTCACCCTCCATCTCCTCCACTTACTACCTTCATACTCCGATTCCTCTGCTTACTATCCTCATCCTCTATCTCCTCCGCTTACTATCCTCATCTTCATTGCTTACTATCTTCCTCTGTCTCCTTCACTTACTATCTTAATCCTTTATCTCCTCCGCTTACTATCCTCCTCCTCTGTTTACTATCCTCGTCCTCCGTGTCCTCTGCTTACTGTCATCATCCTCCAACTCCTCCGATTACTATCCTCATGCTCTGTCTCCTCCCCTTACTATCCTCAACCTAAGTCTCCTCCACTTACTATCCTCATTCTCCATCTCCTCTGATTAAGATCCTCAGTCTCTTCCACTTATTATCCTCCTCCTCCATCTCCTCTGATTACTATCCTCATCCTTCATCTCCTTCCCTTACTATCCTCATCCTGTCTCCTCCACTTACTATCCTTATTCTCTATCTCCTGATTACTATCCTCAGTCTCTTCCGCTTACTATCCTCCTCCTCCATCTCCTCTGATTAGTATTCTCATCCTCAGTCTCCTCCCCTTACTATCCTCATCCTCCATCTCCTCCGCTTACTATCCTCATCTTGAGTCTCTTCGACTTACTATCCTCCTCCTCCATCTCCTCTAATTAGTATCCTCATCCTCCGTCTCCTCCACTTACTACCCTCATCCTCCGATTCCTCCGCTTACTATCCTCATCCTCAGTCTACTCCGCTTACTATACTTATCCTCCATCTCCATTGCTTACTATCCTCATCCGTCCCCTTCACTTACTATCTTAATCCTTCATCTCGTCCGCTTACTATCCTCCTCCTCCGTTTACTATCCTCATCCTCCATCTCCTCCGCATACTGTCATCATCCTACAACTCCTCTGATTACTATCCTCATGCTTCGTCTCCTCCACATAATATCCTCATTCTCCATCTCCTCTGATTACTATCCTCAGTCTCTTCTGCTTACTATCCTTCCCCTCTATCTCCTCTGATTAGTATCCTCATCCTCAGTCTCTTCCGCTTACTATCGTCCTCCTCCATCTCCTCTAATTAGTATCCTCATCCTCCGTCTCCTCCGCTTACTATCCACATCCTCCGTCTCTTCCGCTTACTATCCACATCCTCAGTCTCTTCCACTTACTATCCTCCTACATCCCCTCTGATTACTATCCTCATCCTCCGTCTCCTCCAATTACTATCCTCATCCTCCGTGTCCTCTGCTTAATATGCACATCCTCAGTCTCTTCTGCTTACTATCCTCATCCTCAGTCTCTTCCGCTTACTATCCTCCTCCTCCATCCCCTCTGATTACTATCCTCGCCCTCTGTCTCCTCCACTTACTATCCTCATCCTCTGTGTCCTTTTCTTACTATCCTCCTCCTCCATCTCATCTGATTACTCTCCTCATCCTTCGTTTCCTCTGCTTACTATCCACATCCGCCATCTCCTCCACTTACCATCCTCATCCTCCATCTCCTCTGATGACTATCCTCCTCCTCTATCTCCTCCGCTTACTATCCACATCCTCTGTCTCCTCCGCTTACTATCCTTATCCTCAACTTACTATCCACATCCTCTGTTTCTGTGCTTAGTATCCTCAGCCTCTGTCTCTTTCATTTACTATTCACATCCTCCATCTCCTCTGTTTACTATCCTCATCCTCCATCTCCTCCACTTACTATCCTCATCCTCCATCTCCTCCACTTACTATCCTCCACCTCCATCTCCTCTGTTCATAGTCCTCATCCCCCGTCTTCTCCACTTACTATCCTCATCCTCCGTCTCCTCTGCTTACTATCCTCATCCTCCGTCTCCTCCGCTTACTATCCTCATCCTCCGTCTCCTCCGCTTACTATCCTCCTTATCCATCTCAATCACTTACTATCCTCCATCTCCTCCGCTTACTAACCTCTGATTCTACTGTTTACTATCCTTATTCTCCATCTTCTCTGCTTACTATTATTATTCTCCATCTCCACCACTTACTATCCTCATCCTCTGTTTCAATCACTTACCATCCTCCACCTCCATCACCTCCACTTACTATCCTCACCCTTTCTTAAAAAGTAGCAAAATTTTGGCTCAAACCTTAGGCCTTGTGTCCACGGGCACACATGGATTCTGAGCAAATTCCTGTTGTGCCTGCAGACATGAGGCAAAAAATACATTTTACTCGCCTGTCTGGACGTGGCGCGAGTCTCCTCCCTCGCGGCTGGATCTCCTTTCTTCTGCACAGCAAATGTGCTCGGCACGCCAGCTGGCGTGCCACACGCATGCACCATGCCCTCTTTCTGTTTTTAAATCTCCCGCTTTCCTGTGGATCCGCGACATGTCCGCAGTGTCAGTTGCAAGCATGCCGCGGACCGGACGGCTTCCATTGACTTAAATGAAAGCCGTCCCTGCGGGATCCGCAAAAAGACGGAGCATGATGCATCTTTTTTTCCTAGTATGCGACTCGCACGCCAGGAAAAAAATGACATCCGCAGGTATTTAAATACCTGCGGATGCCCAATGATAGTCTATGGGCATATTTAACTGCGGATCATCCGCTCAGGTGACTCACTCGTATTCCGCAATTCAATTATGCCCGTGAACATGAGGCCTTACTTGTACAAAAAGATATTGATACTTTTTAAAATGTAAGTTTAAAGGAAAGGGTGTGGCTTATCAGAAGAGGCATGGGCACCCTGATCTGATGGAATTCTGTACAATTTACACCAGGACTTGGCGTGATTTATATCAGATATCTACTCCAGTGTATGGCTGGCAAAGACTTTTTTTAGGCATACAGACGGCCTTAGATGCGCCTAATGTGTGAAGAGGAGTGCACCTCTTCATATATTAGGCGCATCTTGCACCTTCGGGAATCATATTAGGACCAGCGTTTGAACCGCCAATCTACACTGTTTTCAAACTCGCTACCACTGCCTTTTTACCGGTCTAGGGACCATGGCAGCTAGAACTAGGGACAGGTCCGAGTCCTAGAGGTGGATTATCTGGATAAGCCATAAAAGTATCATATGGAAATTCCTCTTTAAGCCTTGTACATTAAGGGTGACTACCCACTAGTGTTTTTTTTCACAGCGAAATTCGCAGCGTTTTTTTTTTTCTGCAGGGGTCTATGGGCTATGGGACTTGTAATGTTAAAATCGCGATTTTGCGCGATCGCGATTTTAGCTTTACAAGTCCCATAGCCCATAGACCCCTGCAGAAAAAAACGCTGCGGATTTCGCAGTA
The DNA here is from genome assembly GCF_035609145.1 of Eleutherodactylus coqui. Lineage (NCBI taxonomy): Eukaryota > Metazoa > Chordata > Amphibia > Anura > Eleutherodactylidae > Eleutherodactylus > Eleutherodactylus coqui. The sequence continues at coordinate 101,030,668 of NC_089845.1, forward strand.
AAAAAAACGCGGGTGGGTAGTCACCCTAAACCAGAAAACCCCTTTAGGGTGTGTTCATATGTTGTGGAAATGTGTGAACACAACCTTAACGCCTCTTCTTTCTTTCATGCTTTTTCTCTCTTCATGTCTCCCGCTCTGTCTTCCAGTGCTGGGGATTGTCTAGTCTGCTGCTACCGCTTGGCTCTCATCTGGTCCTGATGCTTGTCTGGCTGTGCAGTCTTTAACATCTGGAGCCCATTTTCCTGCGGTGTGTACATTGTGATCTTTCCAGAGAAGTCTCTGCAGGGAGAGTGGGAGTCAGAAATCCCTGACATCACAGCACCAAAAATATACATGTCTGCATGTTACCACAAGGCACTACTACTCTCATCCTGAATGTCAATGCACAGCACTTCTACTCTTATGCTGTATGCCACCACAAGGCAGTACTACTCTCATCCTGAATGTCAATGCACAGCACTACTACTCTCATCCTGAATGTCAATGCACAGCACTTCTACTCTTATGCTGTATGCCACCACAAGGCACTACTACTCTTATCCTGTATGCCACCACAAGGCACTACTACTCTTATCCTGTATGCCACCACACGGCACTACTACTCTTATCCTGTATGCCACCACACAGCACTACTACTCTTATCCTGTATGCCACCACACAGCACTACTACTCTTATCCTGTATGCCACCACAAGGCACTACTACTCTCATCCTGAATGTCAATGCACAGCACTTCTACTCTTATGCTGTATGCCACCACAAGGTACTACTATTGTTATCCTGTATGCCACCACAAGGCACTACTACTCTTATCCTGTATGTTACCGCACAGCATTACTACTCTCATCCTATATGCCACTTTAAGGCACTACTCCTCTTATCCTGTATGCCACCACAAAGCACTACTACTCTTATCCTGTATGCCACCACACGGCACTTCTACTCATCCTGTATGCCACCACACGGCACTACTACTCTTATCCTGTATGCCACCACAAGGCACTTCTATTCTTAACCTGTATGCCACCACAAGGCACTACTACTCTTATCCTGTATGATACCACACAGCACTTCAATTGTCATCCTGAATGTTACAGCAAGGCACTACTACTCTCATCCTGTATGCCACCACAAGGCAGTACTACTCTTATCTTGTATGCCACCACAAGGCACTTCTACTCTTATCCTGTATGCCACCACAAGGCACTACTACTCTCATCCTGAATGTCAATGCACAACACTGCTACCCTTATCCTGTAAGTTACCACACAACACTACTACTCTTATCCTGTATATCACCATATGGCACTACTACTCTTATCCTGTATATCACCATATGGCACTACTACTCTAATCCTGTATGTGGCTGCAGAACGCCACCACTCTCATCCTGTATGTGGCACTAATACTCTTATCCTATATATCACCATATGGCACTACTGCTCTAATTCTGTATGTTACTGCACGACACTGCTACTTTTATCCTGTATGTCACAGAATGGCACTACTACTCTTTTCCTGTATTTCACTGCACAGCACTATTACTCCTATCCTATATGTTAGTGCATGGCACTACTACTCTCATGCTGTTTGCCATTGCAGAACAATACTACTCTATTCCTGTATATTACCGCACAGCAGCACTATTCTTATACTGTATGTCACTACACAACACTACTATTCTCATCCTGTATATCACTACGCGGCACTACTACTCCTTACTCAGTGTGTAAGGCTAACTTCACACTGGCGAGCGTGATATGGGGCTGCGAATCATGAACCCATATCGCGCTCCCCCCATATGAATTCCTTGCAAATGTGAGGTGTATTCATGTCGAAACTGCATCACTTTGGGGAAGAAGCAATCCTCCGCCATGGCAGAAAGGAGACCTGAATGGGAGACCTTGCAATGCTGCTTCCGGGCCTATTGAAATAGTGGGCGCTGCAATGCGAGAGCACGCAGAAAGATGGAACATGCTGTAATTAGTTTCCTGCATCGCATCGCCGTGCCATGCAGGAGAACATTGCTCGTATCACCCCATTCAAAAGAATGGGGTTCATAGTTGTGTGTCTTGCAACACACAAATCTCGTGTGATTTTCTCACCCGTGTGAAGCCAGCCTTAGATGTAGTCCTCGGTGTTTTTTTTGCTGTATGTGTGAACACTCTACCCCTGAAACACTCTGTGCTGCTGGGTGTCATTCATCCTTCCACTACAGTATTTTCGGTCTGTGCCCTCCCAGGTCACCATACACCTCTCCTGAAACACTCTGTGCTGCTCCTGTCACTTACATTCTATTTCGTGATTTTGTCTCTGTTCCAGGTGCCCGCCATAAGCCATTGAAGGCTGAACCCCAGGTGGAGGTAAGAGCTTTGTGTCTCCCCATTATGTGTCACTTCTGTCTTGTCCGAGACTGTCTGAAATTTTACAGTAACTCCCATCAGTTGTGATGCTACCTCCATACAGTCTTATAGGAGATATGGTATATAGGCCTTAAGACGGCACTTTATACAATGCATTGCATGAAAAATTGGGGGGCTCAATGTTTGCCTAAGAGCAGTGTTTAAAACGAGTGTAAGCACAAATACGTTTGCTGCTACAGATCGTATTCCTATATGAACGAGGTCAGGAAATGGCAAGAAACACGGTGATACGTACGTGCCAGCATATAGTACTGTTATTTTTACGCTTGAAATGGCGGTTCACATGCTCGCGTGTTACAAGCTCCCCATAGAAAAGAATGGCAATTAAATACATTCTTTTCCCTGCATTGTACGCAGGGTAACTCCTTCCTCCTCCCCTTTTTTAAGCTGCCATAGACTTCTATGGCAGCTTTTTCCGTAACACAGACAAAGATAGGGCAGGCTCTATCTTTTTTTTTTTTTTTACAAAGATTTTGCGCTTGTCTAAATGCAGCCATTGAAATCAACGGCTTCACTTCATCTCTTTATTCAGGCAAAATTTTCACGTACGGAAATGCCTCCGCAAATACGTTTGTCTTTTTAAGCCCTAATGGTCAAATCAGCACTGACAGCTCCATGTACAAAGCCACACACAGGAACTGCAGCGGCATCACCCCATATAACAGCTCCCACCACAGGGCTCCAGCTTATACTGTACGCTGCGTTCCAAATTATTATTCACATGCCTTTTTTGTTTGTTTCTCCAAAATAGACATTGTGTGGAAGGATTTTTTTATCCTCCACAGCTATATTACAGTTTGGATGTTATTACAAGTGCAAGTGCTAATAATGGAAATGGCTTTATTTATATCTGGAAATGAACACAAAATATGTTGTTCCAAATTATTACGCTGACTTTAGTTTATGAACTCATAATAACATTCATATAATTTCCTACAGGAAATGATGGTCACTAGAGATGAGCGAGCGTACTCATTAAGGCAAAATACTCGAGCGAGTATTGCCATTTTCGAGTACATGCCCGCTTAAGCCAAAAGATTCGGGGGCTGGTGAGGGGCGGCGGGGGAGAGCGGGGATGGGTGGGAAGATCTCTCTCTTTCCCTCTCCCCCCCCCCCCCCCCCGCTCCCCCATGCTCACTCCCGCAACTCACCGCTCACCCCCGCCGGCCCAAAATCTTTTCTCACGAGTGGGCATGTACTCAAAAATGGCAATACTTGCTCGAGTATTTTGCCTTAACGAGTACGCTCGCTCATCTCTAATGGTCACCAAACTATGATTTCTATTTATCTTTTTGCCCATGGCAGCCAAAGAGTCAATGTTTTTTTGCAGCATGGGATGGTGCATTTTCTTGCATGGAACAGGTTGGCCGTTCACGAGCAATCCAGGACTGCATCCATCAGGACCATCCAGTGTAGCACGGCATTCATCAGTGAATACAACTGTTTAAAAGTTAGTCTTCATGCATGTCTGAGCCCACTGCAAAGGCTTCGCTTTGTGAGCTCTTATTAGAGGTGGCTGACCTACAGCTTTCTTCACAATGGCCGGCCTCTGGAGGATCCTGCATCAAGAGGTTCATGACACTCCGGAGATACCAGCACCTTCCAATACCTGTTCGCTGCTCATCAGCATCAGAAACTTTCCTTATTACACCTTTATGAGGTCATATTCGCCTGTCTTATGAATTACTCAATATCTTTTCACTGTTCAATTATCTCTCTTAAGTTTCTGTAAAATATCTATTGCTTTCATGCCTTTTGCAAGACATTAGACTATTTCACGCTTTTCATCTTCAGAATCATAGAATGGTAGAGTTGGAAGGGACCTCCAGGGTCATCGGGTCCAACCGCCTGCTCAGTGCAGGATTCACTAAATCATCTCAGACAGATGTCTGTCTAGCCTCTGTTTGAACACTTCCATTGAAGGAGATCTCATCACCTCCCCTGGTAACCTTTTTCACTCATTGATCACCCTCACTGTCAGAAAGTTTTTTCTAATATCTAATCTGTCTCTCCTCCCTTTCAGTTTCATCCCATTGCTTCTGGTCCTCCTTCTTCCCCATATTGCATGAGGACTGTGACTTGCTTAATAATGTGGAACATTCTCTTTAACCCCTTAAGGCAGGCTGCACACGACCAGGTCAGATTCCGCATGCCCGGCTGGCGTTCGCACGTACCTGTCATTACTTCTTCTCTTCTGACATGCGCAGTACATACATTTTTTGAAACCCCTGCTTTTCCCATGTCATCACCTAGCGATTCATTTCCGCTTGTATGCAGGAAAAAGTGCTTTTCCATAGGATGCCATGGGCGGTATTTGCTGCAAGATCCGGAGGTGGACGCCCACACCAGATTCCGCAATACAAATCCGCCTGTGTGCAGCCAACCGAAAGACGTGGCCCTTTGTTTCTTCATTTTTAGTTTTTCCTCCACACTTTTAAAACATCATATACTTTTATTTATTCATCAACATAGCTGTCTAAGGCCTGTTTTTTGTGGGACGAGTTATATATTTCAATTGTTCTATATAATGTACCATGTAAAGTACTAAAAAACTTCTAAGTGGAGTGAAATGGAAAAAAAATCTAAATTCCACCATCTTTGGTCTTGTTTTTATGGTTTACATACTGCAGCTGGCATGATAATTTTATTCTGTGGTCAGTAGAATTACTGCGATACAAAATTTATATAGATTTTTTTTGCAGTACTATTTTCAAAATATAAAATATAAGATTTTCTGCCGCCATCTTCTGACAGCCAGAACTTTAAAATTTTTCTGTCAACATAATAGAGTGAGGGCTCATTTTTTGCAGGATGTCCTGTAGTTTCTACTGGTGCTATTTTGGAGTATATATGAATTTTTGATCACCTTTTATACATTTTTTTCTTGGAGACAGGGTGAACGAAAGAGCGCAATTGTGGCGTTTATTTTTTCTGACGTTTACCGTGAATAATGCTTTACTCTGATAGATCGGACTTTTATGGATGCTGCGATACCAAATATGTTTTAGTTTTTTTAAAATCTTTTTAAATAATTAATAAAACTTTTTTAGACTACTTTGACATTTTTTTTTCGTCCCCTACGGCCTCCCTCACACATAATAGCGTCGCTTTGCCATGTTTTACCTTCACTTTTGGCCGCAGCCAATAACGTGCTAAATGTCAAAAAATTGAACAGACTCTGCTTGAAAATCGCAGTGCTTTCGGGCGGCTGTCTGAGAAGCTCCATTGAGAACAATGGGAGCCTCTGACAATGTTTAGCACTGCGCTCAAAGCACAGCGCTAAAAATGCTGAAAGAAACATCTGTGTGGGGAAGGTCTAATAGCTCTTTCATGCTGGCTATCGCGATATCATCATGAGAAAATCGCAACAAAATCGCAACTTTTCTCCCGCAATTTTTGAGCAGCAGCGCTGCTTTTTCCCACAAAGACATCACTGCCACTTATAATTTTTTCACGCTTCTTTCATGTGATTTTGCAGCAATTTTTTTATATAAAAGTCAACAGGACTTTCTAATGTTAAAAACGCATCGCATCGCAACGCACGAAAATCGCAAGCTTGCTCTTTCCGATGCAATAAAAATGAGGCTTCATAGGGAAACATTGGAGATTTAATGCAAAACGCAGAAAAAAAGAACATGCCGCGATTTTCTTTTCTCGCAACATCGCATTAGTGAAAACATAGCAAATGTGAAGAAAACCATTGAAAATCATTGGTTTCATAAATCTGCGTTTTCACTCACCCTCGCGTTGCTCAAAAAACACGCAAATCTCTCTGGGCTCCTGCACACTAGCGAGGGTGATATCGGGCAGTGATTCACTGGAATGTCCACAGTGGGCATTCTACTGCAGATCAGCAGCGGAAAGCCTGCCTCAAAACTCACACTGTGGATTGTATTGCGTATTCCTTGCGGAATTCAGCCCCTTAAATAGAAGAGGTGAATTCTGCAGTGAAAATGGCGATAAAATTGATACGCAGCCAAATTGAATTCTGCAACGCATGTCAATTTCCACGCTGGTTTTGTGCAAATTATTTCTGTAGATTGTGGATGAGATTTTCATAATCTCATCCACTTTGCTGCTACTGTAAATACTGTGCAGTTTCCATGCGAAGGCTCTGCCTAGAAATTACATGGTAAATCTGCCCCATGTGGATGCCCCTTATAGTGAATGGTATCCACCTGGCACAGTTTGGGGTAGGCACATGCCAATGCAGATTTGGTGCATGCAGCTTTTTCCTTGCTCAGCTTCTGGGATGGAGCTGTAGAACAGAAGTCGAAAGCACTGATGTACATGAGCCCGTCTAATTGTTTACACTGATAAACTGTAACAAATACTCAGCTATGAGTAGTATGAGGAGAGGTTTCCAACCTTTAGGTTTTTCTATTCCCTCACAAAAAATTGTGAAAAATTGAACCCCAAAGCCTATTAGAAAGCTGCAGAGCATTTCATTCTGCAGTGATGAAGCTTTGTTTACATGGCACTGGATAGAGGATCCTAGGGGGGAAGAGTGCTGGTGGCCTGGAATCTGGCTCCAGTTTTGTGATTTCTGGTATTTGCCGCTTCTCCTTCTGTCAGGATCATGTTTCTTAATAGGTCACATTACATGTCGGTGGTTTATATTCTACATGAATTATTCATCCTATAAACGTTACAAACCCTTCTCTCTGCATTAAGAAGACCCGTGTGTAATTACAGCGAATAAGCAGGATGCCACGCTGCAACTGCATGTCCAGTCAGCAAGATGACACTACTCAATGCCAACATAATGCAGAGGAGAATAGCAGCTGTAGTGTCCAGCCCCAGTACATCATCAGTGTGTAGAGAGCAGCCCCAGCACATCATCAGTGTGTAGAGTGCAGCCCCCAACACATCATCAGTGTGTAGAGTGCAGCCCCAGTACATCATCGGTGTGTAGAGTGCAGCCCCAGTACATCATCAGTATGTAGAGTGCAGCTCCAATACATCATCAGTGTGTAGAGAGCAGCCTCAGTACATCATCAGTATGTAGAGTGCAGCCACAGTACATCAGTGTGTAGAGTGCAGCCCCAGTACATCAGTGTGTAGAGTGCAGCCCCAGTACATCATCAGTGTGTAGAGTGCAGCCCCAGTACATCAATGTGTAGAGCGCAGCCCCAGTACATCATCAGTGTGTAGAGAGCAGCCTCAGTACATCATCAGTTTGTAGAGTGCAGCCTCAGTACATTATCAGTATGTAGAGTGCAGCCACAGTACATCAGTGTGTAGAGTGCAGCCCCAGTACATCAGTGTGTAGAGTGCAGCCCCAGTACATCATCAGTGTGTAGAGTGCAGCCCCAGTACATCAATGTGTAGAGCGCAGCCCCAGTACATCATCAGTGTGTAGAGAGCAGCCCCAGCACATCATCAGTGTGTAGAGTGCAGCCCCAACACATCATCAGTGTGTAGAGTGCAGCCCCAGTATATCATCAGTGTGTAGAGTGCAGCCCCAGTACATCATCGGTGTGTAGAGTGCAGCCCCAGTACATCAGTGTGTAGAGTGCAGCCCCAGTACATCATCAGTATGTAGAGTGCAGCTCCAATACATCATCAGTGTGTAGAGAGCAGCCTCAGTACATCATCAGTTTGTAGAGTGCAGCCTCAGTACATTATCAGTATGTAGAGTGCAGCCACAGTACATCAGTGTGTAGAGTGCAGCCCCAGTACATCAGTGTGTAGAGTGCAGCCCCAGTACATCATCAGTGTGTAGAGTGCAGCCCCAGTACATCAATGTGTAGAGCGCAGCCCCAGTACATCATCAGTATGTATAGTGCAGCTCCAATACATCATCAGTGTGTAGAGTGCAGCCCCAGTACATCAATGTGTAGAGCGCAGCCCCAGTACATCATCAGTATGTAGAGTGCAGCTCCAATACATCATCGTTGTGTAGAGTGCAGCCCCAGTACATCAGTGTGCAGAGTGCAGCCCCAGTACATCATCAGTGTGTAGAGAGCAGCCTCAGTACATCACTAATGTGGAGAGTGCGGCCTCAGTATATCATCAGTATGGAGAGTGCGCCCTCAGCATATCATCAGTGTGTAGAGTTCAACCTCAGTACATCAGTTTGGAGAGTGCAGCCTCAGTATATCAGTTTGGACCGTGCGGCTTCAGTATATCAGTTTGGACCGTGCGGCCTCAGTATATCATCACTGTGTAGAGTGCAGCCTCAGTACATCAGTGTTTAGAGTGCGGCCTCAGTACATCAGTGTGTAGAGTGCCGCCTCAGTACATCAGTGTTTAGAGTGCAGCCTCAGTAGATCAGTGTATAGAGTGCGGCCTCAGTACATAAGTTTGGGGTGTGCGGCCTCAGTATATCATCAGTGTGTACAGTGCGGCCTCAGTATATCATCAGTGTGTAGAGTGCAGCCCCAGTACATCATCAGTGTGTAGAGTGCAGCCCCAGTACATCAATGTGCAGAGCGCAGCCCCAGTACATCATCAGTGTGTAGAGAGCAGCCCCAGCACATCATCAGTGTGTAGAGTGCAGCCCCAACACATCATCAGTGTGTAGAGTGCAGCCCCAGTATATCATCAGTGTGTAGAGTGCAGCCCCAGTACATCATCGGTGTGTAGAGTGCAGCCCCAGTACATCAGTGTGTAGAGTGCAGCCCCAGTACATCATCAGTATGTAGAGTGCAGCTCCAATACATCATCAGTGTGTAGAGAGCAGCCTCAGTACATCATCAGTTTGTAGAGTGCAGCCTCAGTACATTATCAGTATGTAGAGTGCAGCCACAGTACATCAGTGTGTAGAGTGCAGCCCCAGTACATCAGTGTGTAGAGTGCAGCCCCAGTACATCATCAGTGTGTAGAGTGCAGCCCCAGTACATCAATGTGTAGAGCGCAGCCCCAGTACATCATCAGTATGTATAGTGCAGCTCCAATACATCATCAGTGTGTAGAGTGCAGCCCCAGTACATCAATGTGTAGAGCGCAGCCCCAGTACATCATCAGTATGTAGAGTGCAGCTCCAATACATCATCGTTGTGTAGAGTGCAGCCCCAGTACATCAGTGTGCAGAGTGCAGCCCCAGTACATCATCAGTGTGTAGAGAGCAGCCTCAGTACATCACTAATGTGGAGAGTGCGGCCTCAGTATATCATCAGTATGGAGAGTGCGCCCTCAGCATATCATCAGTGTGTAGAGTTCAACCTCAGTACATCAGTTTGGAGAGTGCAGCCTCAGTATATCAGTTTGGACCGTGCGGCTTCAGTATATCAGTTTGGACCGTGCGGCCTCAGTATATCATCAGTGTGTAGAGTGCAGCCTCAGTACATCAGTGTGTAGAGTGCCGCCTCAGTACATCAGTTTGGAGAGTATGGCCTCAGTATATCATCAGTATGGAGAGTGCGCCCTCAGCATATCATCAGTGTGTAGAGTTCAACCTCAGTACATCAGTTTGGAGAGTGCAGCCTCAGTATATCAGTTTGGACCGTGCGGCTTCAGTATATCAGTTTGGACCGTGCGGCCTCAGTATATCATCACTGTGTAGAGTGCAGCCTCAGTACATCAGTGTTTAGAGTGCGGCCTCAGTACATCAGTGTGTAGAGTGCCGCCTCAGTACATCAGTGTTTAGAGTGCAGCCTCAGTAGATCAGTGTATAGAGTGCGGCCTCAGTACATAAGTTTGGGGTGTGCGGCCTCAGTATATCATCAGTGTGTACAGTGCGGCCTCAGTATATCATCAGTGTGTAGAGTGCGGCCTCAGTACATCAGTTTGGAGAGTGCAGCCTCAGTATATTATCAGTGTGTAGAGTGCGGCCTCAGTACATCAGTTTGTAGAGTTTAGTCTCTGTATATTAGTGTATAAGATACTGCCTCAGTACCACAGTGTGTATAATGCGGCCTTGGTAATCAGTGTTTAGAGTGCGCCATCAGTACAAAAGTATATAGAGTGAGGTCTCCATACATCAGTGTGTGCAGTTCAGTCTTGGTATATTAGTGTATAGGATACAATCACGAAAGCACGGTGTGTAGAATGCTGCCCCAGTACATCAGTGTGTAGAGTGCAGCCCCAGTACATCATCAGTATGTAGAGTGCAGCTCCAATACATCATCAGTGTGTAGAGAGCAGCCTCAGTACATTATCAGTGTGTAGAGTGCAGCCCCAGTACATCATCAGTGTGTAGAGTGCAGCCCCAGTACATCAGTGTGTAGAGTGCAGCCCCAGTATATCATCAGTGTGCAGAGTGCAGCCCCAGTACATCATTAGTGTGCAGAGTGCAGCCCCAGTACATCATCAGTATGTAGAGTGCAGTTCCAATACATCATCAGTGTGTAGAGAGCAGCCTCAGTACATCATCAGTTCGTAGAGTGCAGCCTCAGTACATCATCAGTTTGTAGAGTGCAGCCTCAGTACATTTTCAGTGTGTAGAGTGCAGCCCCTAGTACATCATCAGTGTGTAGAGTGCAGCCCCAGTACATCATCAGTGTGTAGAGTGCAGCCCCAGTATATCATCAGTGTGTAGAGCGCAGCCCCAGTACATCATCAGTGTGTAGAGTGCAGCCCCACTACATCAGTGTGTAGAGTGCAGCCCCAGCACATCATCAGTGTAGAGTGCAGCCCCAACACATCATCAGTGTGTAGAGTGCAGCCCCAGTACATCATCAGTGTGTAGAGTGCAGTCCCAGTATATCATCAGTGTGTAGAGTGCAGCCCCAGTACATAATCGGTGTGTAGAGTGCAGCCCCAGTACATCAGTGTGTAGAGTGCAGCCCCAGTACATCATCAGTATGTAGAGTGCAGCTCCAATACATCATCAGTGTGTAGAGAGCAGCCTCAGTACATCATCAGTTTGTAGAGTGCAGCCCCAGTATATCATCAGTGTGTAGAGTGCAGCCCCAGTACATCATCGGTGTGTAGAGTTCAGCCCCAGTACATCAGTGAGCAGAGTGCAGCCCCAGTACATCATCAGTATGTAGAGTGCAGCTCCAATACATCATGAGTGTGTAGAGAGCAGCCTCAGTACATCATCAGTTTGTAGAGTGCAGCTCAGTACATTATCAGTGTGTAGAATGCAGCTCCAGTACATCACCAGTGTGTAGAGTGCAGTTCCAATACATCATCAGTGTGTAAAGAGCAGCCTCAGTACATCATCAGTTCGTAGAGTGCAGCCTCAGTACATCATCAGTTCGTAGAGTGCAGCCTCAGTACATTATCAGTGTGTAGAGTGCAGCCCCAGTACATCATCAGTGTGTAGAGTGCAGCCCCAGTATATCATCAGTGTGTAGAGTGCAGCCCCAGTACATCATCAGTGTGTAGAGTGCAGCCCCAGTACATCATCAGTGTGTAGAGTGCAGCCCCAGTATATCATCAGTGTGTAGAGTGCAGCCCCAGTACATCATCAGTGTGTAGAGTGCAGCCCCAGTACATCAATGTGTAGAGTGCAGCCCCAGTACATCATCAGTGTATAGAGTGCAGCCCCAGTACATCATCAGATAGTAGAGTGCAGCCCCAGTACATCATCAGTGTGTAGAGTGCAGCCCCAGTATATCATCAGTGTGTAGAGTGCAGCCCCAGTACATCATCAGTGTGTAGAGTGCAGCCCCAGTACATCAATGTGTAGAGCGCAGCCCCAGTACATCATCAGTGTGTAGAGTGCAGCTCCAGTACATCATCAGTGTGTAGAGAGCAGCCTCAGTACATCATCAGCTCGTAAAGTGCAGCCTCAGTACATTATCAGTGTGTAGAGTGCAGCCTCAGTACCTCAGTGTGTAGAGTGCGGCCTCAGTACATCAGTGTGTAGAGTGCGGCCCCAGTACATCATCAGTGTGGAGAGTGCGGCCCCAGTACATCATCAGTGTGTAGAGTGCGGCCTCAGTACATCAGTGTGTAGAGTGCGGCCCCAGTACATCATCAGTGTGGAGAGTGCGGCCCCAGTACATCATCAGTGTGGAGAGTGCGGCCCCAGTACATCATCAGTGTGTAGAGTGCAGCTCCAGTACATCATCAGTTTGTAGAGTGCAGCCTCAGTACATTATCAGTCTGTAGAGTGCAGCCCCAGTACATCAGTGTGTAGAGTGCAGCCCCAGTACATCATCAGTGTGTAGAGTGCGGCCCCAGTACATCATCAGTGTGTAGAGTGCGGCCCCAGGGCATCATCAGTGTGTAGAGTGCAGCCTCAGTACATTATCAGTGTGTAGAGTGCAGCCTCTTTACATCATCAGCATAGAGAGTGCAGCCTCAGTACATCACAAGTGTGGAGATTGCGGCCTCAGTATATCATCAGTGTGCAGAGTGCAACCTCAGTACATCAAAAGTGTGGAGATTGCGGCCTCAGTATATCATCAGTATGGAGAGTGCAACCTCAGTACATCACCAGTGTGGAGAGTGCGGCCTCAATATATCATCAGTATGGAGAGTGCGCCCCAGCACATTATCAGTGTGTAGGGTTCAATCTCAGTACATCAGATTGGAGAGTGCGGCATCAGTACATTATCAGTGTGTAGGGTGCAACCTCAGTACATCACTAATGTGGAGAGTGCGGCCTCAGTATATCATCAGTATGGAGAGTGCGCCCTCAGCACATCATCAGTGTGTAGAGTTCAACCTCAGTACATCAGTTTGGAGAGTGCAGCCTCAGTATATCAGTTTGGACCGTCCGGCTTCAGTATATCAGTTTGGACCGTGCGGCCTCAGTATATCATCAGTGTGTAGAGTGCAGCCTCAGTACATCAGTGTTTAGAGTGCGGCCTCAGTACATCAGTGTGTAGAGTGCCGCCTCAGTACATCAGTGTTTAGAGTGCGGCCTCAGTACATCAGTGTGTAGAGTGCCGCCTCAGTACATAAGTTTGGGGTGTGCGGCCTCAGTATATCATCAGTGTGTAGAGTGCGGCCTCAGTACATCAGTTTGCAGAGTTTAGTCTCTGTATATTAGTGTATAAGATACTGCCTCAGTACCACAGTGTGTATAATGCGGCCTCGGCAATCAGTGTTTAGAGTGCGCCATCAATATAAAAGTATGTAGAGTGAGGTCTCCATACATCAGTGTGTGCAGGTCAGTCTTGGTATATTAGTGTATAGGATACAATCACGAAAGCACAGTGTGTAGAATGCTGCCCCAGTACATCAGTGTGTAGAGTGCAGCCCCAGTACATCATCAGTATGTAGAGTGCAGCTCCAATACATCATCAGTGTGTAGAGAGCAGCCTCAGTACATTATCAGTGTGTAGAGTGCAGCCTCAGTACATCATCAGTGTGTAGAGTGCAGCCCCAGTACATCATCAGTGTGTAGAGTGCAGCCCCAGTACATCATCGGTGTGTAGAGTGCAGCCCCAGTACATCAGTGTGCAGAGTGCAGCCCCAGTACATCATCAGTATGTAGAGTGCAGCTCCAATACCTCATCAGTGTGTAGAGAGCAGCCTCAGTACATCATCAGTTTGTAGAGTGCAGCCTCAGTACATTATCAGTGTGTAGAATGCAGCTCCAGTACATCAGTGTGCAGAGTGCAGTTCCAATACATCATCAGTGTGTAGAGAGCAGCCTCAGTACATCATCAGTTCGTAGAGTGCAGCCTCAGTACATCATCAGTTTGTAGAGTGCAGCCTCAGTACATTATCAGTGTGTAGAGTGCAGCCCCTAGTACATCATCAGTGTGTAGAGTGAAGCCCCAGTATATCATCAGTGTGTAGAGTGCAGCCCCAGTACATCATCAGTGTGTAGAGTGCAGCCCAAGTACATCATCAGTGTGTAGAGTGCAGCCCCAGTATATCATCAGTGTGTAGAGTGCAGCCCCAGTACATCATCAGTGTGTAGAGTGCAGCCCCAGTACATCAATGTGTAGAGTGCAGCCCCAGTACATCATCAGTGTATAGAGTGCAGCCCCAGTACATCATCAGATAGTAGAGTGCAGCCCCAGTACATCATCAGTGTGTAGCGTGCAGCCCCAGTATATCATCAGTGTGTAGAGTGCAGCCCCAGTACATCATCAGTGTGTAGAGTGCAGCCCCAGTACATCAATGTGTAGAGTGCAGCCCCAGTACATCATCAGTGTGTAGAGTGCAGCTCCAATACATCATCAGTGTGTAGAGAGCAGCCTCAGTACATCATCAGCTCGTAAAGTGCAGCCTCAGTACATTATCAGTGTGTAGAGTGCAGCCTCAGTACCTCAGTGTGTAGAATGCAGCCCCAGTACATCATCAGTGTGTAGAGTGCGGCCTCAGTACATCATCAGTGTGTAGCGTGCAGCCCCAGTATATCATCAGTGTGTAGAGTGCAGCCCCAGTACATCATCAGTGTGTAGAGTGCAGCCCCAGTACATCATCAGTGTGTAGAGTGCAGCCCCAGTACATCAATGTGTAGAGCGCAGCCCCAGTACATCATCAGTGTGTAGAGTGCAGCTCCAATACATCATCAGTGTGTAGAGAGCAGCCTCAGTACATCATCAGCTCGTAAAGTGCAGCCTCAGTACATTATCAGTGTGTAGAGTGCAGCATCAGTACCTCAGTGTGTAGAATGCAGCCCCAGTACATCATCAGTTTGGAGAGTGCAGCCTCAGTATATCAGTTTGGACCGTGCGGCTTCAGTTTATCAGTTTGGACCGTGCGGCCTCAGTATATCATCAGTGTGTAGAGTGCAGCCTCAGTACATCAGTGTTTAGAGTGCGGCCTCAGTACATCAGTGTGTAGAGTGCCGCCTCAGTACATCAGTGTTTAGAGTGCGGCCTCAGTAGATCAGTGTATAGAGTGCGGCCTCAGTACATAAGTTTGGGGTGTGCGGCCTCAGTATATCATCAGTGTGTAGAGTGCGGCCTCAGTACATAAGTTTGGAGAGTGCAGCCTCAGTATATTATCAGTGTGTAGAGTGCGGCCTCAGTACATCAGTTTCTAGAGTTTAGTCTCTGTATATTAGTGTATAAGATACTGCCTCAGTACCACAGTGTGTATAATGCGGCCTTGGTAATCAGTGTATAGAGTGTGCCATCAGTACAAAAGTATGTAGAGTGAGGTCTCCATACATCAGTGTGTGCATTTCAGTCTTGGTATATTAGTGTATAGGATACAATCACGAAAGCACAGTGTGTAGAATGCTGCCTCAGTACATCAGTGTGTAGAGTGCAGCCCCAGTACATCATCAGTATGTAGAGTGCAGCTCCAATACATCATCAGTGTATAGAGAGCAGCCTCAGTACATTATCAGTGTGTAGAGTGCAGCCCCAGTACATCATCAGTGTGTAGAGTGCAGCCCCAGTACATCAGTGTGTAGAGTGCAGCCCCAGTATATCATCAGTGTGTAGAGTGCAGCCCCAGTACATCATTAGTGTGCAGAGTGCAGCCCCAGTACATCATCAGTATGTAGAGTGCAGTTCCAATACATCATCAGTGTGTAGAGAGCAGCCTCAGTACATCATCAGTTCGTAGAGTGCAGCCTCAGTACATCATCAGTTTGTAGAGTGCAGCCTCAGTACATTTTCAGTGTGTAGAGTGCAGCCCCTAGTACATCATCAGTGTGTAGACTGCAGCCCCAGTACATCATCAGTGTGTAGAGTGCAGCCCCAGTATATCATCAGTGTGTAGAGCGCAGCCCCAGTACATCATCAGTGTGTAGAGTGCAGCCCCACTACATCAATGTGTAGAGTGCAGCCCCAGCACATCATCAGTGTGTAGAGTGCAGCCCCAACACATCATCAGTGTGTAGAGTGCAGCCCCAGTACATCAGTGTGTAGAGTGCAGCCCCAGTATATCATCAGTGTGTAGAGTGCAGCCCCAGTACATCATCGGTGTGTAGAGTGCAGCCCCAGTACATCAGTGTGTAGAGTGCAGCCCCAGTACATCATCAGTATGTAGAGTGCAGCTCCAATACATCATCAGTGTGTAGAGAGCAGCCTCAGTACATCATCAGTTTGTAGAGTGCAGCCCCAGTATATCATCAGTGTGTAGAGTGCAGCCCCAGTACATCATCGGTGTGTAGAGTGCAGCCCCAGTACATCAGTGTGCAGAGTGCAGCCCCAGTACATCATCAGTATGTAGAGTGCAGCTCCAATACATCATCAGTGTGTAGAGAGCAGCCTCAGTACATCATCAGTTTGTAGAGTGCAGCTCAATACATTATCAGTGTGTAGAATGCAGCTCCAGTACATCACCAGTGTGTAGAGTGCAGTTCCAATACATCATCGGTGTGTAAAGAGCAGCCTCAGTACATCATCAGTTCGTAGAGTGCAGCCTCAGTACATCATCAGTTCGTAGAGTGCAGCCTCGGTACATTATCAGTGTGTAGAGTGCAGCCCCTAGTACATCATCAGTGTGTAGAGTGCAGCCCCAGTACATCATCAGTGTGTAGAGTGCAGCCCCAGTATATCATCAGTGTGTAGAGTGCAGCCCCAGTACATCATCAGTGTGTAGAGTGTAGCCCCAGTACATCAATGTGTAGAGTGCAGCCCCAGTACATCATCAGTGTATAGAGTGCAGCCCCAGTACATCATCAGATAGTAGAGTGCAGCCCCAGTACATCATCAGTGTGTAGAGTGCAGCCCCAGTATATCATCAGTGTGTAGAGTGCAGCCCCAATACATCATCAGTGTGTAGAGTGCAGCCCCAGTACATCAATGTGTAGACCGCAGCCCCAGTACATCATCAGTGTGTAGAGTGCAGCTCCAGTACATCATCAGTGTGTAGAGAGCAGCCTCAGTACATCATCAGCTCGTAAAGTGCAGCCTCAGTACATTATCAGTGTGTAGAGTGCAGCCTCAGTACCTCAGTGTGTAGAGTGCGGCCTCAGCACATCAGTGTGTAGAGTGCGGCCCCAGTACATCATCAGTGTGTAGAGTGCGGCCCCAGTACATCATCAGTGTGGAGAGTGCGGCCCCAGTACATCATCAGTGTGGAGAGTGCAGCTCCAGTACATCATCAGTTTGTAGAGTGCAGCCCCAGTTCAACATTAGTGTGTAGAGTGCAGCCCCAGTACATCATCAGTGT
The DNA here is from genome assembly GCF_035609145.1 of Eleutherodactylus coqui. NCBI lineage: Eukaryota > Metazoa > Chordata > Amphibia > Anura > Eleutherodactylidae > Eleutherodactylus > Eleutherodactylus coqui. Next base: position 101,048,018 of record NC_089845.1, read on the forward strand.
GTAGAGTGCAGCCTCAGTACATTATCAGTCTGTAGAGTGCAGCCCCAGTACATCAGTGTGTAGAGTGCAGCCACAGTACATCATCAGTGTGTAGAGTGCGGCCCCAGTACATCATCAGTGTGTAGAGTGTGGCCCCAGGGCATCATCAGTGTGTAGAGTGCAGCCTCTTTACATCATCAGCATAGAGAGTACAGCCTCAGTACATCACAAGTGTGGAGATTGCGGCCTCAGTATATCATCAGTGTGCAGAGTGCAACCTCAGTACATCACAAGTGTGGAGATTGCGGCCTCAGTATATCATCAGTATGGAGAGTGCAACCTCAGTACATCACCAGTGTGGAGAGTGCGGCCTCAATATATCATCAGTATGGAGAGTGCGCCCCAGCACATCATCAGTGTGTAGGGTTCAATCTCAGTACATCAGATTGGAGAGTGCGGCCTCAATATATCATCAGTATAGAGAGTGCGCCCCAGCACATCATCAGTGTGTAGGGTTCAATCTCAGTACATCAGATTGGAGAGTGCGGCATCAGTACATTATCAGTGTGTAGAGTGCAACCTCAGTACATCACTAATGTGGAGATTGCGGCCTCAGTATATCATCAGTATGGAGAGTGCGCCCTCAGCATATCATCAGTGTGTAGAGTGCAGCCTCAGTACATCAGTGTTTAGAGTGCGGCCTCAGTACATCAGTGTGTAGAGTGCCGTCTCAGTACATCAGTGTTTAGAGTGCGGCCTCAGTACATCAGTGTGTAGAGTGCCGCCTCAGTACATCAGTTTGGAGAGTATGGCCTCAGTATATCATCAGTATGGAGAGTGCGGCCTCAGCACATCATCAGTGTGTAGAGTGCCGCCTCAGTACATCAGTGTTTAGAGTGCAGCCTCAGTACATCAGTGTTTAGAGTGCGGCCTCAGTACATCAGTGTGTAGAGTGCCGCCTCAGTACATCAGTGTTTAGAGTGCAGCCTCAGTAGATCAGTGTATAGAGTGCGGCCTCAGTACATAAGTTTGGGGTGTGCGGCCTCAGTATATCATCAGTGTGTAGAGTGCGGCCTCAGTACATCAGTTTGCAGAGTTTAGTCTCTGTATATTAGTGTATAAGCTACTGCCTCAGTACCACAGTGTGTATAATTCGGCCTCGGCAATCAGTGTTTAGAGTGCGCCATCAATATAAAAGTATGTAGAGTGAGGTCTCCATACATCAGTGTGTGCAGTTCAGTCTTGGTATATTAGTGTATAGGATACAATCACGAAAGCACAGTGTGTAGAATGCTGCCCCAGTACATCAGTGTGTAGAGTGCAGCCCCAGTACATCATCAGTATGTAGAGTGCAGCTCCAATACATCATCAGTGTGTAGAGAGCAGCCTCAGTACATTATCAGTGTGTAGAGTGCAGCCCCAGTACATCATCAGTGTGTAGAGTGCAGCCCCAGTACATCATCGGTGTGTAGAGTGCAGCCCCAGTACATCAGTGTGCAGAGTGCAGCCCCAGTACATCATCAGTATGTAGAGTGCAGCTCCAATACATCATCAGTGTGTAGAGAGCAGCCTCAGTACATCATCAGTTTGTAGAGTGCAGCCTCAGTACATTATCAGTGTGTAGAATGCAGCTCCAGTACATCACCAGTGTGTAGAGTGCAGTTCCAATACATCATCAGTGTGTAGAGAGCAGCCTCAGTACATCATCAGTTCGTAGAGTGCAGCCTCAGTACATCATCAGTTTGTAGAGTGCAGCCTCAGTACATTATCAGTGTGTAGAGTGCAGCCCCTAGTACATCATCAGTGTGTAGAGTGCAGCCCCAGTATATCATCAGTGTGTAGAGTGCAGCCCCAGTACATCATCAGTGTGTAGAGTGCAGCCCCAGTACATCATCAGTGTGTAGAGTGCAGCCCCTGTATATCATCAGTGTGTAGAGTGCAGCCCCAGTACATCATCCGTGTGTAGAGTGCAGCCCCAGTACATCAATGTGTAGAGTGCAGCCCCAGTACATCATAAGTGTATAGAGTGCAGCCCCAGTACATCATCAGATAGTAGAGTGCAGCCCCAGTACATCATCAGTGTATAGCGTGCAGCCCCAGTATATCATCAGTGTGTAGAGTGCAGCCCCAGTACATCATCAGTGTGTAGAGTGCAGCTCCAATACATCATCAGTGTGTAGAGAGCAGCCTCAGTACATCATCAGCTTAGAGAGTGCAGCCTCAGTACATCACAAGTGTGGAGATTGCGGCCTCAGTATATCATCAGTGTGCAGAGTGCAACCTCAGTACATCACAAGTGTGGAGATTGCGGCCTCAGTATATCATCAGTATGGAGAGTGCAACCTCAGTACATCACCAGTGTGGAGAGTGCGGCCTCAATATATCATCAGTATGGAGAGTGCGCCCCAGCACATCATCAGTGTGTAGGGTTCAATCTCAGTACATCAGATTGGAGAGTGCGGCATCAGTACATTATCAGTGTGTAGAGTGCAACCTCAGTACATCACTAATGTGGAGATTGCGGCCTCAGTATATCATCAGTATGGAGAGTGCGCCCTCAGCATATCATCAGTGTGTAGAGTTCAACCTCAGTACATCAGTTTGGAGAGTGCAGCCTCAGTATATCAGTTTGGACCGTGCGGCTTCAGTATATCAGTTTGGACCGTGCGGCCTCAGTATATCATCAGTGTGTAGAGTGCAGCCTCAGTACATCAGTGTTTAGAGTGCGGCCTCAGTACATCAGTGTGTAGAATGCCGTCTCAGTACATCAGTGTTTAGAGTGCGGCCTCAGTACATCAGTGTGTAGAGTGCCGCCTCTGTACATCAGTTTGGAGAGTATGGCCTCAGTATATCATCAGTATGGAGAGTGCGGCCTCAGCACATCATCAGTGTGTAGAGTGCCGCCTCAGTACATCAGTGTTTAGAGTGCAGCCTCAGTACATCAGTGTTTAGAGTGCGGCCTCAGTACATCAGTGTGTAGAGTGCCGCCTCAGTACATCAGTGTTTAGAGTGCAGCCTCAGTAGATCAGTGTATAGAGTGCGGCCTCAGTACATAAGTTTGGGGTGTGCGGCCTCAGTATATCATCAGTGTGTAGAGTGCGGCCTCAGTACATCAGTTTGCAGAGTTTAGTCTCTGTATATTAGTGTATAAGCTACTGCCTCAGTACCACAGTGTGTATAATTCGGCCTCGGCAATCAGTGTTTAGAGTGCGCCATCAATATAAAAGTATGTAGAGTGAGGTCTCCATACATCAGTGTGTGCAGTTCAGTCTTGGTATATTAGTGTATAGGATACAATCACGAAAGCACAGTGTGTAGAATGCTGCCCCAGTACATCAGTGTGTAGAGTGCAGCCCCAGTACATCATCAGTATGTAGAGTGCAGCTCCAATACATCATCAGTGTGTAGAGAGCAGCCTCAGTACATTATCAGTGTGTAGAGTGCAGCCCCAGTACATCATCAGTGTGTAGAGTGCAGCCCCAGTACATCATCGGTGTGTAGAGTGCAGCCCCAGTACATCAGTGTGCAGAGTGCAGCCCCAGTACATCATCAGTATGTAGAGTGCAGCTCCAATACATCATCAGTGTGTAGAGAGCAGCCTCAGTATATCATCAGTTTGTAGAGTGCAGCCTCAGTACATTATCAGTGTGTAGAATGCAGCTCCAGTACATCACCAGTGTGTAGAGTGCAGTTCCAATACATCATCAGTGTGTAGAGAGCAGCCTCAGTACATTATCAGTGTGTAGAGTGCAGCCCCTAGTACATCATCAGTGTGTAGAGTGCAGCCCCAGTATATCATCAGTGTGTAGAGTGCAGCCCCAGTACATCATCAGTGTGTAGAGTGCAGCCCCAGTACATCATCAGTGTGTAGAGTGCAGCCCCTGTATATCATCAGTGTGTAGAGTGCAGCCCCAGTACATCAATGTGTAGAGTGCAGCCCCAGTACATCAATGTGTAGAGTGCAGCCCCAGTACATCATCAGTGTATAGAGTGCAGCCCCAGTACATCATCAGATAGTAGAGTGCAGCCCCAGTACATCATCAGTGTGTAGCGTGCAGCCCCAGTATATCATCAGTGTGTAGAGTGCAGCCCCAGTACATCATCAGTATGTAGAGTGCAGCTCCAATACATCATCAGTGTGTAGAGAGCAGCCTCAGTACATTATCAGTGTGTAGAGTGCAGCCCCAGTACATCATCAGTGTGTAGAGTGCAGCCCCAGTACATCATCGGTGTGTAGAGTGCAGCCCCAGTACATCAGTGTGCAGAGTGCAGCCCCAGTACATCATCAGTATGTAGAGTGCAGCTCCAATACATCATCAGTGTGTAGAGAGCAGCCTCAGTACATCATCAGTTTGTAGAGTGCAGCCTCAGTACATTATCAGTGTGTAGAATGCAGCTCCAGTACATCACCAGTGTGTAGAGTGCAGTTCCAATACATCATCAGTGTGTAGAGAGCAGCCTCAGTACATCATCAGTTCGTAGAGTGCAGCCTCAGTACATCATCAGTTTGTAGAGTGCAGCCTCAGTACATTATCAGTGTGTAGAGTGCAGCCCCTAGTACATCATCAGTGTGTAGAGTGCAGCCCCAGTATATCATCAGTGTGTAGAGTGCAGCCCCAGTACATCATCAGTGTGTAGAGTGCAGCCCCAGTACATCATCAGTGTGTAGAGTGCAGCCCCAGTATATCATCAGTGTGTAGAGTGCAGCCCCAGTACATCATCAGTGTGTAGAGTGCAGCCCCAGTACATCAATGTGTAGAGTGCAGCCCCAGTACATCATCAGTGTATAGAGTGCAGCCCCAGTACATCATCAGATAGTAGAGTGCAGCCCCAGTGCATCATCAGTGTGTAGCGTGCAGCCCCAGTATATCATCAGTGTGTAGAGTGCAGCCCCAGTACATCATCAGTGTGTAGAGTGCAGCCCCAGTACATCAATGTGTAGAGCGCAGCCCCAGTACATCATCAGTGTGTAGAGTGCAGCTCCAATACATCATCAGTGTGTAGAGAGCAGCCTCAGTACATCATCAGCTCGTAAAGTGCAGCCCCAGTACATCATCAGTGTGTAGAGTGCGGCCTCAGTACATCATCAGTGTGTAGAGTGCGGCCCCAGTACATCATCAGTGTGGAGAGTGCGGCCCCAGTACATCATCAGTGTGGAGAGTGCGGCCCCAGTACATCATCAGTGTGGAGAGTGCAGCTCCAGTACATCATCAGTTTGTAGAGTGCAGCCCCAGTTCAACATTAGTGTGTAGAGTGCAGCTCCAGTACATCATCAGTGTGTAGAGTGCAGTTCCAATACATCATCAGTGTGTAGAGAGCAGCCTCAGTACATAATCAGTTCATAGAGTGCAGCCTCAGTACATCATCAGTTTGTAGAGTGCAGCCTCCGTACATTATCAGTGTGTAGAGTGCAACCCCTAGTACATCATCAGTGTGTAGAGTGCAGCCCCAGTACATCATCAGTGTGTAGAGTGCAGCCCCAGTATATCATCAGTGTGTAGAGTGCAGCCCCAGTACATCATCAGTGTGTAGAGTGCAGCCCCAGTACATCAATGTGTAGAGTGCAGCCCCAGTACATCATCAGTGTGTAGAGTGCAGCTCCAATACATCATCAGTGTGTAGAGAGCAGCCTCAGTATATTATCAGCTCGTAAAGTGCAGCCTCAGTACATTATCAGTGTGTAGAGTGCAGCCTCAGTACCTCAGTGTGTAGAATGCAGCCCCAGTACATCATCAGTGTGTAGAGTGCGGCCCCAGTACATCATCAGTGTGGAGAGTGCGGCCCCAGTACATCATCAGTGTGGAGAGTGCAGCTCCAGTACATCATCAGTTTGTAGAGTGCAGCCCCAGTTCAACATTAGTGTGCAGAGTGCAGCCCCAGTACATCATCAGTGTGTAGAGTGCAGCCTCAGTACATCATCAGTTTGTAGAGTGCAGCCTCAGTACATCAGTGTGTAGAGTGCAGCCCCAATACATCATCAGTGTGTAGAGTGCGGCCCCAGTACCTCATCAGTGTGTAGAGTGCGGTCCCAGGGCATCATCAGTGTGTAGAGTGCAGCCTCAGTACATTATCAGTGTGTAGAGTGCAGCCTCTTTACATCATCAGCATAGAGAGTGCAGCCTCAGTACATCACAAGTGTGGAGATTGCGGCCTCAGTATATCATCAGTATGGAGAGTGCAACCTCAGTACATCACCAGTGTGTAGGGTTCAATCTCAGTACATCAGATTGGAGAGTGCGGCATCAGTACATTATCAGTGTGTAGAGTGCAACCTCAGTACATCACTAATGTGGAGAGTGCGGCCTCAGTATATCATCAGTATGGAGAGTGCGCCCTCAGCATATCATCAGTGTGTAGAGTTCAACCTCAGTACATCAGTTTGGAGAGTGCAGCCTCAGTATATCAGTTTGGACCGTGCGGCTTCAGTATATCAGTTTGGACCGTGCGGCTTCAGTATATCAGTTTGGACCGTGCGGCCTCAGTATATCATCAGTGTGTAGAGTGCAGCCTCAGTATATCATCAGTGTGTAGAGTGCAGCCCCAGTACATCATCAGTGTGTAGAGTGCAGCCCCAGTACATCAATGTGTAGAGTGCAGCCCCAGTACATCATCAGTGTATAGAGTGCAGCCCCAGTACATCATCAGATAGTAGAGTGCAGCCCCAGTGCATCATCAGTGTGTAGCGTGCAGCCCCAGTATATCATCAGTGTGTAGAGTGCAGCCCCAGTACATCATCAGTGTGTAGAGTGCAGCCCCAGTACATCAATGTGTAGAGCGCAGCCCCAGTACATCATCAGTGTGTAGAGTGCAGCTCCAATACATCATCAGTGTGTAGAGAGCAGCCTCAGTACATCATCAGCTCGTAAAGTGCAGCCCCAGTACATCATCAGTGTGTAGAGTGCGGCCTCAGTACATCATCAGTGTGTAGAGTGCGGCCCCAGTACATCATCAGTGTGGAGAGTGCGGCCCCAGTACATCATCAGTGTGGAGAGTGCGGCCCCAGTACATCATCAGTGTGGAGAGTGCAGCTCCAGTACATCATCAGTTTGTAGAGTGCAGCCCCAGTTCAACATTAGTGTGTAGAGTGCAGCTCCAGTACATCATCAGTGTGTAGAGTGCAGTTCCAATACATCATCAGTGTGTAGAGAGCAGCCTCAGTACATAATCAGTTCATAGAGTGCAGCCTCAGTACATCATCAGTTTGTAGAGTGCAGCCTCCGTACATTATCAGTGTGTAGAGTGCAACCCCTAGTACATCATCAGTGTGTAGAGTGCAGCCCCAGTACATCATCAGTGTGTAGAGTGCAGCCCCAGTGTATCATCAGTGTGTAGAGTGCAGCCCCAGTACATCATCAGTGTGTAGAGTGCAGCCCCAGTACATCAATGTGTAGAGTGCAGCCCCAGTACATCATCAGTGTGTAGAGTGCAGCTCCAATACATCATCAGTGTGTAGAGAGCAGCCTCAGTATATTATCAGCTCGTAAAGTGCAGCCTCAGTACATTATCAGTGTGTAGAGTGCAGCCTCAGTACCTCAGTGTGTAGAATGCAGCCCCAGTACATCATCAGTGTGTAGAGTGCGGCCCCAGTACATCATCAGTGTGGAGAGTGCGGCCCCAGTACATCATCAGTGTGGAGAGTGCAGCTCCAGTACATCATCAGTTTGTAGAGTGCAGCCCCAGTTCAACATTAGTGTGCAGAGTGCAGCCCCAGTACATCATCAGTGTGTAGAGTGCAGCCTCAGTACATTATCAGTCTGTAGAGTGCAGCCCCAGTACATCAGTGTGTAGAGTGCAGCCCCAATACATCATCAGTGTGTAGAGTGCGGCCCCAGTACCTCATCAGTGTGTAGAGTGCGGTCCCAGGGCATCATCAGTGTGTAGAGTGCAGCCTCAGTACATTATCAGTGTGTAGAGTGCAGCCTCTTTACATCATCAGCATAGAGAGTGCAGCCTCAGTACATCACAAGTGTGGAGATTGCGGCCTCAGTATATCATCAGTATGGAGAGTGCAACCTCAGTACATCACCAGTGTGTAGGGTTCAATCTCAGTACATCAGATTGGAGAGTGCGGCATCAGTACATTATCAGTGTGTAGAGTGCAACCTCAGTACATCACTAATGTGGAGAGTGCGGCCTCAGTATATCATCAGTATGGAGAGTGCGCCCTCAGCATATCATCAGTGTGTAGAGTTCAACCTCAGTACATCAGTTTGGAGAGTGCAGCCTCAGTATATCAGTTTGGACCGTGCGGCTTCAGTATATCAGTTTGGACCGTGCGGCTTCAGTATATCAGTTTGGACCGTGCGGCCTCAGTATATCATCAGTGTGTAGAGTGCAGCCTCAGTACATCAGTGTTTAGAGTGCGGCCTCAGTACATCAGTGTGTAGAGTGCCGCCTCAGTACATCAGTGTTTAGAGTGCGGCCTCAGTAGATCAGTGTGTAGAGTGCAGCCTCAGTACATCAGTTTGGAGAGTATGGCCTCAGTATATCATCAGTATGGAGAGTGCGCCCTCAGCACATCATCAGTGTGTAGAGTGCGGCCTCAGTACATCAGTTTGTAGCGTGCGGCCTCAGTACATAAGTTTGGGGTGTGCGGCCTCAGTATATCATCAGTGTGTAGATTGCAGCCTCAGTACATCAGTTTGGAGAGTGCAGCCTCAGTATATTATCAGTGTGTAGAGTGCGGCCTCAGTACATCAGTTTGTAGAGTTTAGTCTCTGTATATTAGTGTAAAAAGATACTGCCTCAGTACCACAGTGTGTATAATGCGGCCTTGGTAATCAGTGTTTAGAGTGCGCCATCAGTACAGAAGTATGTAGAGTGAGGTCTCCATACATCTGTGTGCAGTTCAGTCTTGGTATATTAGTGTATAGGATACAATCACGAAAGCACAGTGTGTAGAATGCTGCCTCGGTACATCAGTGTGTAGAGTGCAGCCTCAGTACATCAGTGTGTAGAGTGCAGCCTCAGTACATCAGTGTTTAGAGTACGGCCTCAGTACATCAGTGTGTAGAGTGCCGCCTCAGTACATCAGTGTTTAGAGTACGGCCTCAGTACATCAGTGTGTAGAGTGCCGCCTCAGTACATCAGTGTTTAGAGTGCGGCCTCAGTAGATCAGTGTGTAGAGTGCAGCCTCAGTACATCAGTTTGGAGAGTATGGCCTCAATATATCATCAGTATGGAGAGTGCGGCCTCAGCACATCATCAGTGTGTAGAGTGCGGCCTCAGTACATAAGTTTGGAGTGTGCGGCCTCAGTATATCATCAGTATGGAGAGTGCGCCCTCAGCACATCATCAGTGTGTAGAGTGCGGCCTCAGTACATCAGTTTGTAGAGTGCGGCCTCAGTACATAAGTTTGGGGTGTGCGGCCTCAGTATATCATCAGTGTGTAGATTGCAGCCTCAGTACATCAGTTTGGAGAGTGCAGCCTCAGTATATTATCAGTGTGTAGAGTGCGGCCTCAGTACATCAGTTTGTAGAGTTTAGTCTCTGTATATTAGTGTAAAAAGATACTGCCTCAGTACCACAGTGTGTATAATGCGGCCTTGGTAATCAGTGTTTAGAGTGCGCCATCAGTACAAAAGTATGTAGAGTGAGGTCTCCATACATCTGTGTGCAGTTCAGTCTTGGTATATTAGTGTATAGGATACAATCACGAAAGCACAGTGTGTAGAATGCTGCCTCGGTACATCAGTGTGTAGAGTGCAGCCTCAGTACATCAGTGTTTAGAGTGCGGCCTCAGTACATCAGTGTGTAGAGAGCAGCCTCAGTACATCAGTGTTTAGAGTGCGGCCTCAGTACATCAGTGTGTAGAGTGCCGCCTCAGTACATCAGTGTTTAGAGTGCGGCCTCAGTAGATCAGTGTGTAGAGTGCAGCCTCAGTACATCAGTTTGGAGAGTATGGCCTCAATATATCATCAGTATGGAGAGTGCGGCCTCAGCACATCATCAGTGTGTAGAGTGCGGCCTCAGTACATAAGTTTGGAGTGTGCGGCCTCAGTATATCATCAGTGTGTAGAGTGCGGCCTCAGTATATCATCAGTGTGTAGAGTGCGGCCTCAGTACATCAGTTTGTAGAGTTTAGTCATTACTCTACATTACATTAAGCATTACGTCATACTGCAGGAGCGATTAAAGCATTGCATATTGTAGTCCCCCAGAGGGACTTAAAAGTAACGTAAAAAAAAGAACAATAAAGTTTTTAATTGTATATTATTGTATAGGATACTGTATATTATTGTTTAATGCGGCCTCGGTAATCAGTGTATAGAGTGTGCCGTCAGTACAAAAGTATGTAGAGTGAGGTCTCCATACATCAGTGTGTGCAGTTCAGTCTTGGTATATTAGTGTATAGGATACAATCACGAAAGCACAGTGTGTAGAATGCTGCCCCAGTACATCAGTGTGTAGAGTGCAGCCCCAGTACATCATCAGTATGTAGAGTGCAGCTCCAATACATCATCAGTGTGTAGAGAGCAGCCTCAGTACATTATCAGTGTGTAGAGTGCAGCCCCAGTACATCATCAGTGTGTAGAGTGCAGCCCCAGTACATCATCGGTGTGTAGAGTGCAGCCCCAGTACATCAGTGTGCAGAGTGCAGCCCCAGTACATCATCAGTATGTAGAGTGCAGCTCCAATACATCATCAGTGTGTAGAGAGCAGCCTCAGTACATCATCAGTTTGTAGAGTGCAGCCTCAGTACATTATCAGTGTGTAGAATGCAGCTCCAGTACATCACCAGTGTGTAGAGTGCAGTTCCAATACATCATCAGTGTGTAGAGAGCAGCCTCAGTACATCATCAGTTCGTAGAGTGCAGCCTCAGTACATCATCAGTTTGTAGAGTGCAGCCTCAGTACATTATCAGTGTGTAGAGTGCAGCCCCTAGTACATCATCAGTGTGTAGAGTGCAGCCCCAGTATATCATCAGTGTGTAGAGTGCAGCCCCAGTACATCATCAGTGTGTAGAGTGCAGCCCCAGTACATCATCAGTGTGTAGAGTGCAGCCCCTGTATATCATCAGTGTGTAGAGTGCAGCCCCAGTACATCATCCGTGTGTAGAGTGCAGCCCCAGTACATCAATGTGTAGAGTGCAGCCCCAGTACATCATAAGTGTATAGAGTGCAGCCCCAGTACATCATCAGATAGTAGAGTGCAGCCCCAGTACATCATCAGTGTGTAGCGTGCAGCCCCAGTATATCATCAGTGTGTAGAGTGCAGCCCCAGTACATCATCAGTGTGTAGAGAGCAGCCTCAGTACATCATCAGCTTAGAGAGTGCAGCCTCAGTACATCACAAGTGTGGAGATTGCGGCCTCAGTATATCATCAGTGTGCAGAGTGCAACCTCAGTACATCACAAGTGTGGAGATTGCGGCCTCAGTATATCATCAGTATGGAGAGTGCAACCTCAGTACATCACCAGTGTGGAGAGTGCGGCCTCAATATATCATCAGTATGGAGAGTGCGCCCCAGCACATCATCAGTGTGTAGGGTTCAATCTCAGTACATCAGATTGGAGAGTGCGGCCTCAATATATCATCAGTATGGAGAGTGCGCCCCAGCACATCATCAGTGTGTAGGGTTCAATCTCAGTACATCAGATTGGAGAGTGCGGCATCAGTACATTATCAGTGTGTAGAGTGCAACCTCAGTACATCACTAATGTGGAGATTGCGGCCTCAGTATATCATCAGTATGGAGAGTGCGCCCTCAGCATATCATCAGTGTGTAGAGTTCAACCTCAGTACATCAGTTTGGAGAGTGCAGCCTCAGTATATCAGTTTGGACCGTGCGGCTTCAGTATATCAGTTTGGACCGTGCGGCCTCAGTATATCATCAGTGTGTAGAGTGCAGCCTCAGTACATCAGTGTTTAGAGTGCGGCCTCAGTACATCAGTGTGTAGAATGCCGTCTCAGTACATCAGTGTTTAGAGTGCGGCCTCAGTACATCAGTGTGTAGAGTGCCGCCTCAGTACATCAGTTTGGAGAGTATGGCCTCAGTATATCATCAGTATGGAGAGTGCGGCCTCAGCACATCATCAGTGTGTAGAGTGCCGCCTCAGTACATCAGTGTTTAGAGTGCAGCCTCAGTACATCAGTGTTTAGAGTGCGGCCTCAGTACATCAGTGTGTAGAGTGCCGCCTCAGTACATCAGTGTTTAGAGTGCAGCCTCAGTAGATCAGTGTATAGAGTGCGGCCTCAGTACATAAGTTTGGGGTGTGCGGCCTCAGTATATCATCAGTGTGTAGAGTGCGGCCTCAGTACATCAGTTTGCAGAGTTTAGTCTCTGTATATTAGTGTATAAGCTACTGCCTCAGTACCACAGTGTGTATAATTCGGCCTCGGCAATCAGTGTTTAGAGTGCACCATCAATATAAAAGTATGTAGAGTGAGGTCTCCATACATCAGTGTGTGCAGTTCAGTCTTGGTATATTAGTGTATAGGATACAATCATGAAAGCACAGTGTGTAGAATGCTGCCCCAGTACATCAGTGTGTAGAGTGCAGCCCCAGTACATCATCAGTATGTAGAGTGCAGCTCCAATACATCATCAGTGTGTAGAGAGCAGCCTCAGTACATTATCAGTGTGTAGAGTGCAGCCCCAGTACATCATCAGTGTGTAGAGTGCAGCCCCAGTACATCATCGGTGTGTAGAGTGCAGCCCCAGTACATCAGTGTGCAGAGTGCAGCCCCAGTACATCATCAGTATGTAGAGTGCAGCTCCAATACATCATCAGTGTGTAGAGAGCAGCCTCAGTATATCATCAGTTTGTAGAGTGCAGCCTCAGTACATTATCAGTGTGTAGAATGCAGCTCCAGTACATCACCAGTGTGTAGAGTGCAGTTCCAATACATCATCAATGTGTAGAGAGCAGCCTCAGTACATTATCAGTGTGTAGAGTGCAGCCCCTAGTACATCATCAGTGTGTAGAGTGCAGCCCCAGTATATCATCAGTGTGTAGAGTGCAGCCCCAGTACATCATCAGTGTGTAGAGTGCAGCCCCAGTACATCATCAGTGTGTAGAGTGCAGCCCCTGTATATCATCAGTGTGTAGAGTGCAGCCCCAGTACATCATCCGTGTGTAGAGTGCAGCCCCAGTACATCAATGTGTAGAGTGCAGCCCCAGTACATCATCAGTGTATAGAGTGCAGCCCCAGTACATCATCAGATAGTAGAGTGCAGCCCCAGTACATCATCAGTGTGTAGCGTGCAGCCCCAGTATATCATCAGTGTGTAGAGTGCAGCCCCAGTACATCATCAGTGTGTAGAGTGCAGCCCCAGTACATCAATGTGTAGAGCGCAGCCCCAGTACATCATCAGTGTGTAGAGTGCAGCTCCAATACATCATCAGTGTGTAGAGAGCAGCCTCAGTACATCATCAGCTTAGAGAGTGCAGCCTCAGTACATCACAAGTGTGGAGATTGCGGCCTCAGTATATCATCAGTGTGCAGAGTGCAACCTCAGTACATCACAAGTGTGGAGATTGCGGCCTCAGTATATCATCAGTATGGAGAGTGCAACCTCAGTACATCACCAGTGTGGAGAGTGCGGCCTCAATATATCATCAGTATGGAGAGTGCGCCCCAGCACATCATCAGTGTGTAGGGTTCAATCTCAGTACATCAGATTGGAGAGTGCGGCCTCAATATATCATCAGTATGGAGAGTGCGCCCCAGCACATCATCAGTGTGTAGGGTTCAATCTCAGTACATCAGATTGGAGAGTGCGGCATCAGTACATTATCAGTGTGTAGAGTGCAACCTCAGTACATCACTAATGTGGAGATTGCGGCCTCAGTATATCATCAGTATGGAGAGTGCGCCCTCAGCATATCATCAGTGTGTAGAGTTCAACCTCAGTACATCAGTTTGGAGAGTGCAGCCTCAGTATATCAGTTTGGACCGTGCGGCTTCAGTATATCAGTTTGGACCGTGCGGCCTCAGTATATCATCAGTGTGTAGAGTGCAGCCTCAGTACATCAGTGTTTAGAGTGCGGCCTCAGTACATCAGTGTGTAGAATGCCGTCTCAGTACATCAGTGTTTAGAGTGCGGCCTCAGTACATCAGTGTGTAGAGTGCCGCCTCAGTACATCAGTTTGGAGAGTATGGCCTCAGTATATCATCAGTATGGAGAGTGCGGCCTCAGCACATCATCAGTGTGTAGAGTGCCGCCTCAGTACATCAGTGTTTAGAGTGCAGCCTCAGTACATCAGTGTTTAGAGTGCGGCCTCAGTACATCAGTGTGTAGAGTGCTGCCTCAGTACATCAGTGTTTAGAGTGCAGCCTCAGTAGATCAGTGTATAGAGTGCGGCCTCAGTACATAAGTTTGGGGTGTGCGGCCTCAGTATATCATCAGTGTGTAGAGTGCGGCCTCAGTACATCAGTTTGCAGAGTTTAGTCTCTGTATATTAGTGTATAAGCTACTGCCTCAGTACCACAGTGTGTATAATTCGGCCTCGGCAATCAGTGTTTAGAGTGCGCCATCAATATAAAAGTATGTAGAGTGAGGTCTCCATACATCAGTGTGTGCAGTTCAGTCTTGGTATATTAGTGTATAGGATACAATCACGAAAGCACAGTGTGTAGAATGCTGCCCCAGTACATCAGTGTGTAGAGTGCAGCCCCAGTACATCATCAGTATGTAGAGTGCAGCTCCAATACATCATCAGTGTGTAGAGAGCAGCCTCAGTACATTATCAGTGTGTAGAGTGCAGCCCCAGTACATCATCAGTGTGTAGAGTGCAGCCCCAGTACATCATCGGTGTGTAGAGTGCAGCCCCAGTACATCAGTGTGCAGAGTGCAGCCCCAGTACATCATCAGTATGTAGAGTGCAGCTCCAATACATCATCAGTGTGTAGAGAGCAGCCTCAGTATATCATCAGTTTGTAGAGTGCAGCCTCAGTACATTATCAGTGTGTAGAATGCAGCTCCAGTACATCACCAGTGTGTAGAGTGCAGTTCCAATACATCATCAGTGTGTAGAGAGCAGCCTCAGTACATTATCAGTGTGTAGAGTGCAGCCCCTAGTACATCATCAGTGTGTAGAGTGCAGCCCCAGTATATCATCAGTGTGTAGAGTGCAGCCCCAGTACATCATCAGTGTGTAGAGTGCAGCCCCAGTACATCATCAGTGTGTAGAGTGCAGCCCCTGTATATCATCAGTGTGTAGAGTGCAGCCCCAGTACATCATCCGTGTGTAGAGTGCAGCCCCAGTACATCAATGTGTAGAGTGCAGCCCCAGTACATCATCAGTGTATAGAGTGCAGCCCCAGTACATCATCAGATAGTAGAGTGCAGCCCCAGTACATCATCAGTGTGTAGCGTGCAGCCCCAGTATATCATCAGTGTGTAGAGTGCAGCCCCAGTACATCATCAGTGTGTAGAGTGCAGCCCCAGTACATCAATGTGTAGAGCGCAGCCCCAGTACATCATCAGTGTGTAGAGTGCAGCTCCAATACATCATCAGTGTGTAGAGAGCAGCCTCAGTACATCATCAGCTTAGAGAGTGCAGCCTCAGTACATCACAAGTGTGGAGATTGCGGCCTCAGTATATCATCAGTGTGCAGAGTGCAACCTCAGTACATCACAAGTGTGGAGATTGCGGCCTCAGTATATCATCAGTATGGAGAGTGCAACCTCAGTACATCACCAGTGTGGAGAGTGCGGCCTCAATATATCATCAGTATGGAGAGTGCGCCCCAGCACATCATCAGTGTGTAGGGTTCAATCTCAGTACATCAGATTGGAGAGTGCGGCCTCAATATATCATCAGTATGGAGAGTGCGCCCCAGCACATCATCAGTGTGTAGGGTTCAATCTCAGTACATCAGATTGGAGAGTGCGGCATCAGTACATTATCAGTGTGTAGGGTGCAACCTCAGTACATCACTAATGTGGAGATTGCGGCCTCAGTATATCATCAGTATGGAGAGTGCGCCCTCAGCATATCATCAGTGTGTAGAGTTCAACCTCAGTACATCAGTTTGGAGAGTGCAGCCTCAGTATATCAGTTTGGACCGTGCGGCTTCAGTATATCAGTTTGGACCGTGCGGCCTCAGTATATCATCAGTGTGTAGAGTGCAGCCTCAGTACATCAGTGTTTAGAGTGCGGCCTCAGTACATCAGTGTGTAGAATGCCGTCTCAGTACATCAGTGTTTAGAGTGCGGCCTCAGTACATCAGTGTGTAGAGTGCCGCCTCAGTACATCAGTTTGGAGAGTATGGCCTCAGTATATCATCAGTATGGAGAGTGCGGCCTCAGCACATCATCAGTGTGTAGAGTGCCGCCTCAGTACATCAGTGTTTAGAGTGCAGCCTCAGTACATCAGTGTTTAGAGTGCGGCCTCAGTACATCAGTGTGTAGAGTGCTGCCTCAGTACATCAGTGTTTAGAGTGCAGCCTCAGTAGATCAGTGTATAGAGTGCGGCCTCAGTACATAAGTTTGGGGTGTGCGGCCTCAGTATATTATTAGTGTGTAGAGTGCGGCCTCAGTACATCAGTTTGCAGAGTTTAGTCTCTGTATATTAGTGTATAAGCTACTGCCTCAGTACCACAGTGTGTATAATTCGGCCTCGGCAATCAGTGTTTAGAGTGCGCCATCAATATAAAAGTATGTAGAGTGAGGTCTCCATACATCAGTGTGTGCAGTTCAGTCTTGGTATATTAGTGTATAGGATACAATCACGAAAGCACAGTGTGTAGAATGCTGCCCCAGTACATCAGTGTGTAGAGTGCAGCCCCAGTACATCATCAGTATGTAGAGTGCAGCTCCAATACATCATCAGTGTGTAGAGAGCAGCCTCAGTACATTATCAGTGTGTAGAGTGCAGCCCCAGTACATCATCAGTGTGTAGAGTGCAGCCCCAGTACATCATCGGTGTGTAGAGTGCAGCCCCAGTACATCAGTGTGCAGAGTGCAGCCCCAGTACATCATCAGTATGTAGAGTGCAGCTCCAATACATCATCAGTGTGTAGAGAGCAGCCTCAGTACATCATCAGTTTGTAGAGTGCAGCCTCAGAACATTATCAGTGTGTAGAATGCAGCTCCAGTACATCACCAGTGTGTAGAGTGCAGTTCCAATACATCATCAGTGTGTAGAGAGCAGCCTCAGTACATCATCAGTTCGTAGAGTGCAGCCTCAGTACATCATCAGTTTGTAGAGTGCAGCCTCAGTACATTATCAGTGTGTAGAGTGCAGCCCCTAGTACATCATCAGTGTGTAGAGTGCAGCCCCAGTACATCATCAGTGTGTAGAGTGCAGCCCCAGTACATCATCAGTGTGTAGAGTGCAGCCCCAGTATATCATCAGTGTGTAGAGTGCAGCCCCAGTACATCATCAGTGTGTAGAGTGCAGCCCCAGTACATCATCAGTGTGTAGAGTGCAGCCCCAGTATATCATCAGTGTGTAGAGTGCAGCCCCAGTACATCATCAGTGTGTAGAGTGCAGCCCCAGTACATCAATGTGTAGAGTGCAGCCCCAGTACATCATCAGTGTATAGAGTGCAGCCCCAGTACATCATCAGATAGTAGAGTGCAGCCCCAGTACATCATCAGTGTGTAGCGTGCAGCCCCAGTATATCATCAGTGTGTAGAGTGCAGCCCCAGTACATCATCAGTGTGTAGAGTGCAGCCCCAGTACATCAATGTGTAGAGCGCAGCCCCAGTACATCATCAGTGTGTAGAGTGCAGCTCCAATACATCATCAGTGTGTAGAGAGCAGCCTCAGTACATCATCAGCTCGTAAAGTGCAGCCCCAGTACATCATCAGTGTGTAGAGTGCGGCCTCAGTACATCATCAGTGTGTAGAGTGCGGCCCCAGTACATCATCAGTGTGGAGAGTGCGGCCCCAGTACATCATCAGTGTGGAGAGTGCGGCCCCAGTACATCATCAGTGTGGAGAGTGCAGCTCCAGTACATCATCAGTTTGTAGAGTGCAGCCCCAGTTCAACATTAGTGTGTAGAGTGCAGCTCCAGTACATCATCAGTGTGTAGAGTGCAGTTCCAATACATCATCAGTGTGTAGAGAGCAGCCTCAGTACATAATCAGTTCATAGAGTGCAGCCTCAGTACATCATCAGTTTGTAGAGTGCAGCCTCCGTACATTATCAGTGTGTAGAGTGCAACCCCTAGTACATCATCAGTGTGTAGAGTGCAGCCCCAGTACATCATCAGTGTGTAGAGTGCAGCCCCAGTACATCATCAGTGTGTAGAGTGCAGCCCCAGTACATCATCAGTGTGTAGCGTGCAGCCCCAGTATATCATCAGTGTGTAGAGTGCAGCCCCAGTACATCATCAGTGTGTAGAGTGCAGCCCCAGTACATCAATGTGTAGAGTGCAGCCCCAGTACATCATCAGTGTGTAGAGTGCAGCTCCAATACATCATCAGTGTGTAGAGAGCAGCCTCAGTATATTATCGGCTCGTAAAGTGCAGCCTCAGTACATTATCAGTGTGTAGAGTGCAGCCTCAGTACCTCAGTGTGTAGAATGCAGCCCCAGTACATCATCAGTGTGTAGAGTGCGGCCCCAGTACATCATCAGTGTGGAGAGTGCGGCCCCAGTACATCATCAGTGTGGAGAGTGCAGCTCCAGTACATCATCAGTTTGTAGAGTGCAGCCCCAGTTCAACATTAGTGTGCAGAGTGCAGCCCCAGTACATCATCAGTGTGTAGAGTGCAGCCTCAGTACATTATCAGTCTGTAGAGTGCAGCCCCAGTACATCAGTGTGTAGAGTGCAGCCCCAATACATCATCAGTGTGTAGAGTGCGGCCCCAGTACCTCATCAGTGTGTAGAGTGCGGTCCCAGGGCATCATCAGTGTGTAGAGTGCAGCCTCAGTACATTATCAGTGTGTAGAGTGCAGCCTCTTTACATCATCAGCATAGAGAGTGCAGCCTCAGTACATCACAAGTGTGGAGATTGCGGCCTCAGTATATCATCAGTATGGAGAGTGCAACCTCAGTACATCACCAGTGTGTAGGGTTCAATCTCAGTACATCAGATTGGAGAGTGCGGCATCAGTACATTATCAGTGTGTAGAGTGCAACCTCAGTACATCACTAATGTGGAGAGTGCGGCCTCAGTATATCATCAGTATGGAGAGTGCGCCCTCAGCATATCATCAGTGTGTAGAGTTCAACCTCAGTACATCCGTTTGGAGAGTGCAGCCTCAGTATATCAGTTTGGACCGTGCGGCTTCAGTATATCAGTTTGGACCGTGCGGCTTCAGTATATCAGTTTGGACCGTGCGGCCTCAGTATATCATCAGTGTGTAGAGTGCAGCCTCAGTACATCAGTGTTTAGAGTGCGGCCTCAGTACATCAGTGTGTAGAGTGCCGCCTCAGTACATCAGTGTTTAGAGTGCGGCCTCAGTAGATCAGTGTGTAGAGTGCAGCCTCAGTACATCAGTTTGGAGAGTATGGCCTCAGTATATCATCAGTATGGAGAGTGCGCCCTCAGCACATCATCAGTGTGTAGAGTGCGGCCTCAGTACATCAGTTTGTAGAGTGCGGCCTCAGTACATAAGTTTGGGGTGTGCGGCCTCAGTATATCATCAGTGTGTAGATTGCAGCCTCAGTACATCAGTTTGGAGAGTGCAGCCTCAGTATATTATCAGTGTGTAGAGTGCGGCCTCAGTACATCAGTTTGTAGAGTTTAGTCTCTGTATATTAGTGTAAAAAGATACTGCCTCAGTACCACAGTGTGTATAATGCGGCCTTGGTAATCAGTGTTTAGAGTGCGCCATCAGTACAGAAGTATGTAGAGTGAGGTCTCCATACATCTGTGTGCAGTTCAGTCTTGGTATATTAGTGTATAGGATACAATCACGAAAGCACAGTGTGTAGAATGCTGCCTCGGTACATCAGTGTGTAGAGTGCAGCCTCAGTACATCAGTGTGTAGAGTGCAGCCTCAGTACATCAGTGTGTAGAGTGCAGCCTCAGTACATCAGTGTTTAGAGTACGGCCTCAGTACATCAGTGTGTAGAGTGCCGCCTCAGTACATCAGTGTTTAGAGTACGGCCTCAGTACATCAGTGTGTAGAGTGCCGCCTCAGTACATCAGTGTTTAGAGTGCGGCCTCAGTAGATCAGTGTGTAGAGTGCAGCCTCAGTACATCAGTTTGGAGAGTATGGCCTCAATATATCATCAGTATGGAGAGTGCGGCCTCAGCACATCATCAGTGTGTAGAGTGCGGCCTCAGTACATAAGTTTGGAGTGTGCGGCCTCAGTATATCATCAGTATGGAGAGTGCGCCCTCAGCACATCATCAGTGTGTAGAGTGCGGCCTCAGTACATCAGTTTGTAGAGTGCGGCCTCAGTACATAAGTTTGGGGTGTGCGGCCTCAGTATATCATCAGTGTGTAGATTGCAGCCTCAGTACATCAGTTTGGAGAGTGCAGCCTCAGTATATTATCAGTGTGTAGAGTGCGGCCTCAGTACATCAGTTTGTAGAGTTTAGTCTCTGTATATTAGTGTAAAAAGATACTGCCTCAGTACCACAGTGTGTATAATGCGGCCTTGGTAATCAGTGTTTAGAGTGCGCCATCAGTACAAAAGTATGTAGAGTGAGGTCTCCATACATCTGTGTGCAGTTCAGTCTTGGTATATTAGTGTATAGGATACAATCACGAAAGCACAGTGTGTAGAATGCTGCCTCGGTACATCAGTGTGTAGAGTGCAGCCTCAGTACATCAGTGTTTAGAGTGCGGCCTCAGTACATCAGTGTGTAGAGTGCCGCCTCAGTACATCAGTGTTTAGAGTGCGGCCTCAGTAGATCAGTGTGTAGAGTGCAGCCTCAGTACATCAGTTTGGAGAGTATGGCCTCAATATATCATCAGTATGGAGAGTGCGGCCTCAGCACATCATCAGTGTGTAGAGTGCGGCCTCAGTACATAAGTTTGGAGTGTGCGGCCTCAGTATATCATCAGTGTGTAGAGTGCGGCCTCAGTATATCATCAGTGTGTAGAGTGCGGCCTCAGTACATCAGTTTGTAGAGTTTAGTCATTACTCTACATTACATTAAGCATTACGTCATACTGCAGGAGCGATTAAAGCATTGCATATTGTAGTCCCCCAGAGGGACTTAAAAGTAACGTAAAAAAAAGAACAATAAAGTTTTTAATTGTATATTATTGTATAGGATACTGTATATTATTGTTTAATGCGGCCTCGGTAATCAGTGTATAGAGTGTGCCGTCAGTACAAAAGTATGTAGAGTGAGGTCTCCATACATCAGTGTGTGCAGTTCAGTCTTGGTATATTAGTGTATAGGATACAATCACGAAAGCACAGTGTGTAGAATGCTGCCCCAGTACATCAGTGTTTAGAATAAGGCCTCTGTATATCATCAGTATGGAGAGTGCGCCCTCAGCACATCATCAGTGTGTAGAGTTCAACCTCAGTACATAAGTTTGGAGTGTGCGGCCTCAGTATATCATCAGTGTGTGGAGTGCAGCTTCAATACATAAGTGTTTAGTATGTGGTCTCTGTCCATCAGTGTGCAGCATGTTGTGTCTGTCCATCAGTGTGCAGCATGTTGTGTCTGTCCATCAGTGTGTAGCGTGTGGTGTCTGTCCATCAGTGTGTAGCGTGTGGTGTCTGTCCATCAGTGGGTAGGGTGCGGTCTCTGTATATTAGTGTATAGAATGCAGCCTCTGTATATCACTGTGTAAAGTGCAGTCTCGGTATGCCAGTGTTTAGTCATTGTGCTGAGTCTCAGTGGGCATTGTTGGCACGGAGTCTCCGCATGCTTCTGCTGCTCTGGGACATTCGTCCGTCTGGGCAGTGGATGAAGGGAGAGAGAACAATGGTTGCTATTTACTGATGCAAGACTGCGGACTTCATAACTGGATGGAAAACAAGGACCCTCAGATCTCAGAGACCTCTCTAGTCAAGTGCCCCTCAGCTGTTAACTATGTGAGTGCTGGGACATCCCTCCTCTTAGTCCTGACACCAATTGATCTGTAATGACAATAATATAAAGAACAGAGTATATAACAAATCACT
This sequence comes from Eleutherodactylus coqui, assembly GCF_035609145.1. Classification (NCBI taxonomy): domain Eukaryota; kingdom Metazoa; phylum Chordata; class Amphibia; order Anura; family Eleutherodactylidae; genus Eleutherodactylus; species Eleutherodactylus coqui. The sequence goes on from NC_089845.1 coordinate 101,069,996, forward strand.
AGTATATGGGTGACCAAAGCATTAATTAATGACCCCCCAGACAAAGGAGTGACCGCCACACAAATGAATGACCGTCAGTCAACATAGTGACCACCACATGACAAAGTGTGCACCAAAACAGAATGGACCTCCAATATAACAGAGTACCAAGCATCAAAGTGACTCTTGGGCAGTAATGTGCCCCCTAGACAGCTGAGAGACCAACAGAGAAGGCAGAGTAACTGCCATGCAAAAGGCAACCATAATTACCAAAGAAGAGGCTACAAGGCTACTGACTTGTCACCAAACATAGTGTGATCACCGGGAGAGAGCAACACAAAGAAGCAATTGATAGACAAAAAGAGTGACCATCGTAAACCACAGATAACACCAGATATAAGAAGACCATGACCCTCATCTTCTCAGCTGGATCCTTAATCCTGTCCATCACACACTACTAACCCAGAGGTATTCTCATGCTGGAGAGACTATGAATTATTTACCCTAGGATCTCTCTCAAAGCCAATCAATGAAGTCCCAATTAACAGATCATTAACCTGAATGGGGGATCAGGACCCCAGAGGCTTCTGAGTATCCATCTTCAGATAGCAGAACCCTCCAGGGACAATCTGGTCTCTTGCAGCCATATGCTCCAGAGTTATATTCCAAGATCTGAAGCTTCTTCTGTCAGCGGGAGAATCAGTGTCAGAAGTGTGGACTATCCATCCCCCCTAATAATATGCAGCACCTCGTGAGCCCTAAAACTGTGGGACACTTAGTGTAATAACAACTCACCAAGTGTGAATGACATCTAGTGGCCGGATATAAGCTGATTATGTACCAGGGATCTGTCACCACAACTGTACATCTAACGGATTACCCCATCCAAAGAACAAATCATACAGATTGTTACATGACCAAACCCACTCATTCTAATGGTATCTGCAGTTGTGAATAGTGGCAGGAATGAGTGAAAGTGATGTTATTCATCCAAGACTGGCACCTTGCCATGGTCTAAGGCTTGTGATGCCCACTGCCCTCACAACCTGGAAGAACATTACTGCACTTGTACCCCAATAGCACAGGACAGCCATTACTATACCAGTGCCCTGCAGGACGGTTGCTGAAGGGATGGCCTACATCCCTATGTAGGATAGGGGCAATCACCCCCTTCGGTCCATCTGGTCAGATGATCTACCTCCATGAGACAGCATCTTGTGGACCTGTATAAAATTATCCTCCTCTTGGCTCCCTCCCCTTCCCTCTGATGTTAATAGGTTGCATTGTCAGCCCATTGGCTCTCCCACAACACGAAAACTTAGTTCTGCTACTGTATTTACATACCGAATTTGGTTTCAGGTATTGTATCTTGTACTGAAGTTGGCTGGTGTTGTATTTATATTATGAGCTTGGTTCTGGGTTGTATTTATGTACTGAGTGTGGTTCTGTTATTGTATCTATGTACTGAGGTTGGTTCTGGTGCTGCATTTATGTTATGAACTTGATTATGGTACTGTATGTACTTATGTTGGTTCTGGTGCTGTATTTATTCACTGAGCTGTTGCACTTCCTATCAGTGCAATGTAGTTTTTGTCTTATGACATTGGAGTGCCCAACAATTTCTGCACAGGGTACCATCTAACTTAAGACTGGCACTATTGCAGTGCATTCATATACAACTATGAGACTATGTTTATGGACCACTATGGGGTCTCACTACCTCACAAAACAGAGTGTCTGGGGGCAATTATTGTATTACAGTTACTGAGCATTTACCTGGTAGTATAATAAATGCCTCCTGAATCCCCCCACATGAGATCTATAGGTATATAATATTCTAGTGGGTACACCTGGATATTCCCCACCACACACCTGTCTAATGCAAACCTTCAGCTGCGGAGCACTCATGTACCCAGCTGCACAATGGCAGCCTGTCATCACACACACAATATGACAGGTGTTGACACCTTCAGGATGGATGGGACTGTCCTGAGTCCCAGGGTCAGGCCACATTTACCAGCTGGTCCAGTTGTTACCATATAAAGTGGCTTCATTGCTGGTTTATTTCCAGAGGCCCAGATTTCAGCTGCAAATAGTATTTCATTATTAAAGGGACGGTGCCGACATCTGTAAATGCCGATGAGTTATTGCAGGATGAAAATATTCAGGAAAGCTATCCATGAAGAAAATCAACATGGGAGAGAAACAGACACCAGTCACATGGCTGGACAGTCACTTAGGGGAAGATGCGTGAACACTGCTCACATGACTGGATAGTCACATGGGGGATGTCCTGGACTGGTCAGTAGATGACAGCACTGTACGGGCCTACTGTCACTTATCATGGACAGTTCAGGATCCTCATTATTTGTAAAATTGGCTCTGGATACTGGGGGTACATTTTATCACTTCAGCACCAAGTGACCCTCATCTGGTGCCTCAAAGGGGCTACACCAACACTCCAGAACACGACATCCCATCCATATACAACCTTCTTATTGTACAGTAACAACCTCCTCCTTGTAGCCTCCAAACACAATGTTATTATTGTACAGTAACAGCCTCTTCCTTATACCATCTTCTGCTTAAACAGTAGCGGCCTCCTTCTTGTATCCTCCATAATGTTCTTCTTGTACAGCAGCCTCCACCTCATATCCTTCATAATTGTTCTTCCTGTACAGTAGCAGCCTCTTTCTTGTATCCTCCATAATGTTGTTTTTGTTCAGTAGTGACCTCCTTCTTGTATCCTCCAGTGTTCTTCTACAGTAGTAGCCTCCTTCTTGTATCCTACATAGTGCTGTTCTTGTACAGTAGAGTCCTCCTGCTTATCCTCCAAAATATAGTAACACAGTAACATAATATGTTAGGCTGAAAGAAGACAATGTCCATCTAGTTCAGCCTGTTTTAACCTCCACCTTGTTGGTCCAGAGGAAGACAAAAAATAAAAAACAGCGAGCCAATTAGCTCCTATGGAGGAAAAAATATCCTTCCTGACTCCACAATTGCAGCCAGAGTAATCCCTGGATCAACATTTCAGATCAACAACCCCACTGATCACCTAATGTCTATATCCTGTAATATCATAGCGCTCTAGAAAGGCATCTAGTCCCCTCTTAAACTCCTCTATGGATTTCGCCATCACCACGTCCTCAGGCAGAGAGTTTCACAGTCTCACTGCTCTTACAGTAAAGAACCCCCTTCTATGTTAGTGATGAAACCTGCTTTCTTCTAGATGTAGAATATTCCCCCTTGTTACCGTCGCAGTTGTGGGTATAAACTGATCATGGGAGAGATCCTTGTTTTGTCCCCTAATGTATCTACACATAGTTATTTGGTCGCCCCTTAACCTCTTCCCTGCATACAGTGCGGGCGTCAGCTGTTTACTACAGCTGACACCCGCGGGTAATAGCCGCGATTGGCCGTTCGCGGCTATTAACTCTTTAAATGCCGCTGTCAATTCTGACAGCGGCATTTCAAGCCCCCAAACGATGTTCGGTGGTCACGTACGCCCCCCCCCCCGTGGTGAGATCGGGGGAGCCGTGCAGGTGTCATGGCTGCCGGGGGCCTTCTGAAAGGCCCCAGGGCTGCCTTGGGAGACTGCCTATCAAGCCATCCCCGTGGGGTGGCTTGATAGGCTGCCTGTCAGAATGCAGTATGACGTAATGCTACGTAAAAGCATTACGTCATACTGCAGGAGCGATTAAAGCATTGCATATTGTAGTCCCCCAGAGGGACTTAAAAGTAACTAGAGATGAGCGAACACGTTCGGCCCCGCCCCTTTTTCGCCCGAACACCGAACTTTGCGAACACTTCAGTGTTCGGGCGAAAAAGTTCGGGTGCCGCCGGGGGGCGGGGAGATGCGCGGCGGCGCGGGGGCGGCAGTAGCGGGGAACAGGGGGGAGCCCTCTCTCTCTCCCTCTCCCCCCCACTCCCCGCCGCACCCCCCCGCGCTGCCACGGCGGCCCCCGAACTTTTTCGCCCGAACACTGAAGTGTTCGCAAAGTTCGGTGTTCGGGCGAAAAAGGGGCGGGGCCGAACGTGTTCGCTCATCTCTAAAAGTAACGTAAAAAAAGAACAATAAAGTTTTTAATTGTAAAAAAAAAGTAATAAAAGTTGAAATCACCCTTCTTTTGCCATATCTGTAATTAAAAAATCTAAATCATAAAATAAAAATACATAATTGGTATTGCCACGACCGTAAAAGTCCGATCTATCAAAGTAGCACATTATTTACCCCGCACGGTGAACAGCGTCCAGAAAAAAAAAAAAGAATGCCAGGAATACACTTTTTCAGTCACCCTGTCTCCCAGAAAAAACGCAATAAAAAGCGATCAAAAAGTCGTATGTAAAAAATGAGCCATCGCTGAACTACGTCGATGGAAAAATAAAAAAGTTATTGCGTGCACAAGATGACCGCAGAAAATAATTGAAAAAAAATTAAATGTCTTTGAAAAAAAAAAAAGAGTAGTATACTGTAGTAAAAAAAACTATACAAGTTTGGTATCGTAGCAATCATACTGACCCATAGAATAAAGTTGTCATGTCATTTTTGTTGCCGTTTGTGCGCCGTAGATGGCGGAATGTCGTTTTTTTTTCCATTTTACTCCACTTAGAATTTTTAAAGTTTTTTTAGTACATTATATGGTACTTTAAATAGCACTATTAAAAACTACAACTCATCCTGCAAAAAACAAGCCTTCATACAGTGACGTCGATGGATAAATAAAGGAGTTATGATTTTTTTAAAGGAGACAGGAAAAAACGAAAATGGAAAAAAAAAGGGCCGCGACATTAAGGGGTTAATCGTTTTTTTCCAGGGTGAATAATCCCAATTTTGATAGTTTCTCTGGGTTGTCCAGTCCTCCCATTCCGTTTAATAATTTAGCTGCCCTTCTTTGGACCCCCCTCGAGCAGTGCAACATCTTTCCTGAGTACCAGTGTCAAGAACTGTACACAGTATTCCATGTGGGGCCTGACAAGTGCCTTATATAGTGGAAGAATAATGTTCTTGTCCCTCACCCCTATACCTACTTTAATGTACCCCAATATTTTATTTGCTTTTACAGCAGCTGACTGGCATTGATTGCTCCATTTAAGTTTACAGTCAACTAGTATCCCCAGGTCTTTAGTACCCCATTTAGTGTATATTGGGGACATCCGTTTCTCCTGCCCATGTGCATAACCTTACATTTATCAGTATTGAACTTCATTTGCCATTTTTTGACCCAAGCCCCCCAGTTTATCTAGGTCTTTTTGTAGCCGTACATTGTCCTCCGTTGCATTTATCATCTTGTATAATTTTGTATCGTCTGCAAATATCGATATTTTACTGTGCAGTCCTTTTATCACGTCATTGATAAATACATTGAACAGAATGGGGCCTTATACTGAACCCTGTGGCACCCCACTAGCGACGGTGGCCCAATCAGAGTATGAGCCATTTATTATCACCTTTTGCTTTCCATCTCTGAGACAGTTCTTTACTCAGATACACACGTTTTCGCCCAGACTGAGTTGTCTCATTTTATATATCAGCCTATTATGCGGCACGATGTCAAATGCTTTAGAGAAATCCAGATATACAAAATCAGTAGACTCTCCCAGGTCCAGCCTAGAACTTACTTCATCTTAGAAGCTGATCAAATTGGTCAGACATAATCAACCTTTCATGAACCCGTGCTGATGAGGAGTTATGCCATTGTATTCCTTGGGGGTATTCTAGGATGGCGTCTCTCAGAAACCCCTTAAATATTTTTCCAATTATTGAAGTGAGACTTACCGGCCTGTAGTTACCAGGTTCTCTTTTAGACCCATTTTTGTATATTGGAAGCACATTGGCAATTTGCCAATCCAGTGGTAAAACTCCGGTCTCAACAGTGTCTATAAATATAAGAAATAGTGGTCTAGCTATCACGTCACTTGGTTCCCTTAGAACCCTTGGGTGTATTCTTGTACGGTAGTGGCCTCTTTCTTATATCCTTCAAATTGTAGATCTTGTACAGTAGCAGCCTCCTTCTTGTATCCTCTGCAATGTAGTTCTTGTACAGTAGCGGCCTCCTTTTTATGTCCTCCACAATGTTCTTCCTATACAGTAGCGACCTCCTTCTTGTGTCTGCTACATTGTTCTTCTTGTACAGTAGCAACCTTCTTGTATCCTCTACAATGTAGTTCTTGTACAGTAGAGGCCTCCATTTTATATCCTCCACAACGTTCTTCCTCTACAGTAGCAACCTACTTCTTGATTCTGCTACATTGTTCTTGTACAGTAGCAGCATCCTTCTTGTATCCTCCACAATGTTCTTTTTGTACAGTAGTGACCTACTTCTTGTATCCTCCACAATGTTTTTTTTCTACAGAGGTGGCCTCCTGCTTATATCCTCCAAAATGTTCTCCTTGTACAGCAGCGGCCTCATTTTTGTATTCTTCATAATTGTTCTTCCTGTACAGTAGCAGCCTATTTCTTGCATCCTCTATAATGTTCTTCTTGTACAGTAGCAGCCTCCTTCTTGTATCGTACATAGTGCTGTTCTTGTACAGTAGTGGCCTCCTTCTTATATCCTTCAAATTGTAGCTCTTGTACAGTAGCAGCCTCCTTCTTGTATCCTCTACAATGTAGTTCTTGTATAGTAGTGGTTTCCTTTTTATATCCTCCACAGTAGCGACCTCCTTCTTATATCTGCTACATTGTTCTTCTTGTACAGTAGCAGCCTCCTCCTTGTATCCTCTACAATGTAGTTTTTGAACTGTAGTGGCCTCCTTTTTATATCCTCCACAATGTTCTTCCTCTACAGTAGCGACCTACTTCTTGTATCTGCTACATTGTTCTTCTTGTATCCTCCACAATGTTCTTTTTGTACAGTAGGGGCATCCTTCTTGTATCCTCCACAATGTTCTTTTTGTACAGTAGTGGCCTCCTGCTTATATCCGCCAAAATGTTCTTATTGTACAGCAGCAGCCTCTTTCTTGTATTCTCCATAATTGTTTTTCTTGTTCAGTAGTGGCCTCTTCTTTTATCCCCAATAATGTTGTTCTTGTACAGTAGCGACTTTACTTCTTGTATCCTCCATGATGTTCTTCTTGTACAGTAGTGGCCTCCTCCATAAACAATATTCCTCTTGTACAGTAGTGGCCTCCTCCATATACAATGTTCTTCTTGTACAGTAGCGGCCTCCTTCTTGTATCCTCCACAATGTTCTTCTTGTACAGTAGTGGCCTCCTTCTTGTATCCTCCACAATGTTCTTCTTGTACAGTAGCGGCCTCCTTCTTGTATCCTCCAGTGTTCTTCTTCTACAGTAGCGGCCTCCTTCTTGTATCCTCCACAATGTTCTTCTTGTACAGTAGCGGCCTCCTTCTTGTATCCTCCACAATGTTCTTCTTTTACAGTAGCGGCTTCCTTCTTGTATCCTCCACAATGTTCTTCTTGTACAGTAGCAGCCTCCCTCTTGTATCCTCCACAGTGTTCTTCTTGTACAGTAGTGACCTTACTTCTTGTATCCTCCACAATGTTCTTCTACAGTAGTAGCCTCCTCCATATGCAGTGTTCTTCTTGTACAGTCACGACCTCCTTCTTATGTCCTCCAAATTGTTCTTCTTGAAAAGCAGTAGATAATCTTAGAGGGTCACTTCCTTTCTTAACATGTAATTTTGGATGATTCCAGATTTTGTGTCCAAGTTTGCAACATCTCACCTCTTGAAGCAGAGGCGTAACTTGAAGCTCCTGGGCCCCAATGCAAAACCTGGAACGGGGCCCCCAACTATAATGCTTTATTCATAGTACTGGGCTCCCTATATGGAGAATAGAGGCCTTATGGGCCCCCCAAGGCTCCTGGGCCTGGGTGCAACCGCATCCCCTGCATCCTCTATAGTTACGCCCCTGTCTTGAAGTATTCATTCTATGAATATCTGACATTTCTGGTAACACTTATTTGAAATTCTGTTCATTTTCTGTGAATTTTCCTGCTACAGAAGAAACGTAAGAAGTCTGTAAAGCAGAAGAAAAAACGGCCATCGCCTCCAGAGCAAACGGTGGAAATGGCAACACGAGCAGAGAAGACACAAATAAAGGTAAGTGGACGGAGGATGATAACATCCATATCCTAAACTGATCCTTATAATACACAGTGCTCCCTATTATAATACACAGCTCAGACCATTAGAATACCCAGTACTCACCATCCTAGGCAGTTTATACCATTGCGAGGTGCCTTCATGTTCTAAGGTCTCCTAATTTTGTTCTAAAAAACTACTAAGCCCAGAAAGCTGAAAGCCATGTCACTTCTTAACATAATCTCTCTCAATGTACGCATACTTCATACGGATTGCATGCGAACACTTCTTTAGGGGGCTACATTGCCCACTGGAAAATCACTGATGCAAGAGGGGCACGACTGGAAAACGCGCGACCACAAAGAGTGTACTTCATCCACATCTCATCCATTGTGACAATTGATGGAATGAACGCACCATTAATGCCATCATCACGTGTCAAGATCGCCTGACACATTGCCACGCATACAGCCTTGTGTTCGTTGGGCAACATTCATGGCACCCATCGCATCTTCCAGCAGGGTGTTGTGCACATATCCTATGGAAATGCTGACGTTCCAGGCAATCTCTTCCGCAATTGGTGGTCCTCCATAACCCCTTGCTCCACTCGCACAATCATGCTGTCGGACTAGCTGGTGCATGGCCGAGGCTTCGTTGGTTCATTCTCACATGATGTTCGGCCTTCTTTGAATTGTTGCATCCATGACACCTTCACTGCATGTCTCACACAACTATGAATGTTGATGGGTGTCATTCCACACAAGTGAAGAAAACGGATGATTACACGCTATTTTTGGAATGTGAATGTCGCCGTTTTCACTGCATTTTGTCTGATATATGATACAGTACACATATTTACATATATTTATTAAGGAATGGTTTTGCCTCCCTACTGCATGGTGTAGCAGATATGAGACACTCCATGGTATTACTACGTGGTTCTCAGAGCAGCCACTAGATGGCATAGTTGGTCAGTTGCAGATTATATAGAATATACATTTTGTCATATTTCTGGAAATTCATGCAGTGAAGGGTTGAAAGCGCTTTAACTCCAGCTGCGGTCACGTGGGTTCTGTGCATCGGATGATGCTGCTATCTGTCTCACTCATCCCTGAAGAATGCCGGCGTCTTCTAAAATGTGTCCCATGTCTCTATCCTACGCCCAAGAAAAAAAATGAGGAGACCTTAGAAGTTAAACGCCCCTCACTTAATACACAGTGCTCACCATTGTAACTTACAGCCTGGGACCTTATAGTACACAGCCATTCTGGAACCTCAGCCTTAGAGGTGTACCCCGGCCTCATTACCACAAGCGGCCCTGTTCTCTGAGGGCCCAGAGCTGGCGGTGCCCGTGACCTGCAGAGTGTAGGATAACAATAGGTAAACAAAAACCAGCGTTGCACACGGGGATCACACGACACTGAGAGTGTCACATAGCAGAGCCCACGCAGTAGTTCCTGCCACACAAGTGCCCAGTAATACACTTATCCCAGCAGTCACTGGCAGGACCTTCTATCTGAGTCACTCCGGAGGTGCCCTTATCCCTTTCTGTACCAGTCTCATCACTGGCTGCAGTGACCCCCATATAATGAGTGGCACAGGACCCCCGGGTACATGTTTGGTACGGAATGTGAGAGTGCAGAGCCGTCCTGTGTGATCAGTAACGTAATAATCATATAATATGCATCATAGTACATGGGGCACGATTCACCAAAGTATCCTCATGTCCCCTGACTCTCCACCAAATGTGTCTCCCACTCTCTATACGGTCTCTCTTCTCCTATTTCTGTCCTCTGCTCTCTCTTCTCTGATGTCTCTCTGCTCTCTATCTTCTCTCATTCCAGTCATGTTTCTCTTTTCTGCTGTTTCTTTCTGCCATGTCTCTCCTCTCTCATCCCTGTCATGTCTATCTCTCCTCTGCTCTCTCTTTCCTGTCACCTCTTTTTTTGCCTCTGTCTCACTTGTCATGTGTCTCTTCAGTCATGTTCTTGTCTTCTGGTTCTCTCCTCTGCAGTCTCTTTCCTGTCATGTCTCTATCATGTTATATTTCTCTGCAGTCTCTTTCCTGACATGTTCCTGTTATATGTCTCTCTCCTATCCATTTCCTCTGTCTTTGCCCTGCCATGTTGCTTTCCTCTGCTGTCTATCTTTCTCTGCAGTCTCTCTCCTGTCATGTCTCTCTCCTATCCCTTTCCTCTGTCTCTTCCCTGTCATGTTGCTTTCCTTTGCTGTCTCTTCCCCCAGCTGTCTCTCTCCTCCGTCTCTCCCCTCCGTCTGCGGCGGGGCGGCCCCGGTCCTCCTCCCGGGGAGGCTCCTCTGTGCCTCGCTCCTCCTCTGGTCTTCAGGATGGCTCCTTGCGGTGGTCGCCGAGTGCTGCTGATGCTGCGGTGAGGAGATGCTCGGGGGGCGGTCGGGGGTCTCTCAGCTGCCGGTGTGTTGGGCTCGCTGCCCCCCGGTATCCCGGTACATGGTGGGGTGTCATCAGCTGCAGTACAGAGGCGGGTGGCTGCGGAGGATGGGGGGCAGATTAACCCTCTCCTGCCCACCCTGCATGCAGCACTGCGGAGGTGGGCGGTGTGTGCAGGGTGGAGGGGCCCTTGGAGGTCACCCTGTGGCCCCGGTGCTGTGTGGCCTGCAGGTAAATGACAGGTGCTCAGGGTATATAACACCCAGGAGCTGGCACTATGCAGATGGCACCTGTCAGTCCAGTGCCCACAGAAAAATTCCAAGCATGTCTCCCCTCCCAAACTGCAGGCCGAACCTGCCCCTCCGAACCCAACGCATCTCCCCGAACTATGGTCCGAACTGTCCGTCGGAGCGGCGGGGTGAAGACGTTCCCCCGGCACCAAACCCGAACCCGTCCCACCGAGCCGTGGGTCGAACTCTCGCACCCCCCCCAAACCGAACCCTCCCCCAAACCATGACCCAAACAGCCCCCCAAAAGCCTGCGCCAAATTGGTCAGTTTATCACCCTTTCTCCCCACATGGGAATGGTGGCACCGCTTTTATTGCACGGTGTTGTTACAAAGTTGCAGGACTGTAACTTGTGGATCAACTGTTATTTGTACAAAATTGGCGCTAGTGTGTACCGGAGTCGTCGATGACCACGGTTATTTATGACGTAGAATTATGGCATGGATTGGGTGACGCCTCGCGCGTTCTACATGACGGTCCATGGACCCTGAGGGTCTCATTAGTGTCTGGATTGTGATCAGACCTCTGGTGTTTCGAGCGTTTGCGTTTTTTGTTAACGCGATTGTCAATGGGACTTTCTAATGTTAAAAACGCAACACAACACAATTGCGTTTTTGATGCTTTGCGTTGCGTTTTTAACATTAGAAAGTCCCATTGACAATCGCGTTAACAAAAACCGCAAACGCAAGTGTGTGGGAGCCCTTACAGAGATCCTTAATGTGCACTTTGGCCCAGGGGTGTACATACCAGGGGGCAGACTTTGCACTTGTTATGGGGCCCATTCCATTTTGATGGGCAGACAAGTGTGATGGGGCGGTGATGCCAGTCAGCTGCTGAAAGGGGCTGCATTCATGGCAACCATTTCCCTCAATTGGACCCCTGTGCTCTCTGTAAACCATAGGGTGCCATAGTGTGATACTGGATTGACGCTGTACACGGTGAGATCACATGACACACGGACATGACATCACAAGTTTGAGGTCAGTTTTTTAGATAGGGCACAGTGAAGGTGGGCGCAAGGGCCGAGTCCGGCTTTTAGTTTAGTCTTGTGGTATTTTACTGCAGCCTGTTGGTAGCTAAAAAGTAACAGTAATTGTTTTGGCTCCAATGCATAAATCACGAGTGCGATATATGCCAAAAATGCACCAACAAAGAGGCGCGGAGCTATGTACATGGAGGTTGGTGCTGGCAAGTGTGAGCATTCATGTGATGTTGTTATGGTTTTAGATTTGTGGCAGAATAGGTCAGTAACGGGCCGTGCGGTAATGTAAACTCCGGCTAACATTTGCTGACATACCGTGTGCTGGTTATATGGTGGAGACGCTCTGGTCGTAGCATGGAGTTGTTCTGGTTACAAGGTGGAGACGCTCTGGTCGTAGCATGGAGCTGTTCTGGTTATATGGTGGAGACGCTCTGGTCGTAGCATGGAGCTGTTCTGGTTATATGGTGGAGACGTTCTGGTCACAGCATGGAGCTGTTCTGGTTACAAGGTGGAGACGCTCTGGTCGTAGCATGGAGCTGTTCTGGTTACAAGGTGGAGACGCTCTGGTCGTAGCATGGAGCTGTTCTGGTTATATGGCGGAGACGCTCTGGTCACAGCATGGAGCTGTTCTGGTTACAAGGTGGAGGCGCTCTGGTTGTAGCATGGAGCTGTTCTGGTTATATGGCGGAGACGCTCTGGTCCTAGCATGAAGCTGTTCTGGTTATATGGCGGAGACGCTCTGGTCCTAGCATGAAGCTGTTCTTGTTATATGGTGGAGACGCTCTGGTCGTAGTACGAAGCTGTTCTGGTTATATGGCGGAGACGCTCTGGTCGCAGCATGGAGCTGTTCTGGTTACAAGGTGGAGGCGCTCTAGTTGTAGCATGGAGCTGTTCTGGTTATATTGCGGAGATGCTCTGGTTGTAGTATGGAGCTGTTCGGCTTACAAGGTGGAGATGCCCTGGTCGTAGCATGGAGCTGTCCTGGTTATGTGGTGGAGACGCTCTGGTTGTAGCATGGAGCTGTTCTTGTTATATGGCGGAGACGCTCTGGTCGTAGCATGAAGCTGTCCTGGTTATATGGCGGAGACGCTCTGCTCCTAGCATGAAGCTGTTCTGGTTATATGGCGGAGACGCTCTGGTCACAGCATGGAGCTGTTCTGGTTACAAGGTGGAGGCGCTCTGGTTGTAGCATGGAGCTGTTCTGGTTACAAGGTGGAGACGCTCTGGTCGTAGCATGAAGCAGTTCTGGTTACAAGGTGGAGACGCTCTCGTCGTAGCATGGAGCTGTTCTGGTTATATGGTGGAGACGCTCTGGTCGTAGCATGAAGCTGTTCTGGTTATATGGTGGAGACGCTCTGGTCGTAGCATGAAGCTGTTCTGGTTATATGGCGGAGACGCTCTGGTCGTAGCATGAAGCTGTTCTGTTTATATGGTGAAAACGCTTTGGTCGCAGCATGGAGCTGTTCTGGTTACAAGGGGGCGCTCTGGTTGTAGCATAGAGCTGTTCTGGTTATATTGCGGAGATGCTCTGGTTGTAGTATGGAGCTGTTCGGCTTACAAGGTGGAGATGCTCTGGTCGTAGCATGGAGTTGTCCTGGTTATATGGTGGAGACGCTCTGGTCGTAGCATGGAGCTGTTCTTGTTATATGGCGGAGACGCTCTGGTCGTAGCATGGAGCTGTTCTTGTTATATGGCGGAGACGCTCTGGTCGTAGCATGGAGCTGTTCTTGTTATATGGCGGAGACGCTCTGGTCGTAGCATGAAGCTGTTCTGGTTATATGGCTGAGACGCTCTGGTCGCAGTATGGAGCTGTTCTGGTTACAAGGTGGAGGCGCTCTGCTTGTAGCATGGAGCTGTTCTGGTTACAAGGTGGAGACGCTCTGGTCGTAGCATGGAGCTGTTCTGGTTACAAGGTGGAGACGCTCTGGTCGTAGCATAGAGTTGTTCTGGTTATATGGCGGAGACGCTCTGGTCATAGCATAGAGTTGTTCTGGTTACAAGGTGGAGACGCTCTGGTCGTAGCGTAAAGCTGTTCTCGTTACAAGGTGCAAATGCTCTGGTCGTAGCATGGAGCTGTTCTGGTTACAAAGTGCAAATGCTCTGGTCGTAGCATGGAGCTGTTCTGGGTTACAAGGTGCAAACGCTCTGGTCGTAGCATGGAGCTGTTGTGGTTACAAGGTGCAAACGCTCTGGTCGTAGCATGGAGCTGTTCTGGTTACAAGGTGCAAATGCTCTGGTCGTAGCGTTAAGCTATTCTGGTTACAAGGTGCAAACGCTCTGGTCGTAGCATGGAGCTGTTCTGGTTACAAAATGCAAACACTCTGGTCGTAGCATGGAGCTCTTCTGGTTATAAGGTGGAGACGCTGTGGTCGTAGCATGGAGCTGTTCTGGTTATATGGCGGAGACGCTCTGGTTGTAGCATGCAGCGGTTCTGGTTATAAGGTGGAGACGCTCTAGTTGTAGCATGGAGCTGTTCTCGTTTTACGGCGGAGACGCTTCGGTTGTAGCATAGAGCTGTTCTGGTTATATGGCGGAGACGCTCTGGTTGTAGTATGGAGCTGTTCGTCTTACAAGGTGGAGATGCTCTGGTCGTAGCATGGAGCTGTTCTGGTTTCAAGGTGGAGACGCTCTGGTTGTAGCATGGAGCTGTTGTGGTTACAAGGTGAAGACGCTTTGGTCGTAGCATAGAGCTGTTGTGCTTACAAGGTGGAGATGCCCTGGTCGTAGCATGGAGCTGTTTTGGTTACAAGGTGGAGACGCTCTGGTTGTAACATGGAGCTGTTCTGGTTATATGGCGGAGACACTCTGGTCGTATTATGGAGCTGTTCTGGTTACATGGCGGACACGCTCTGGTTGTAGCATGGAACTGATCTGGTTATATGGTGGAGACGCTCTGGTCGTAGCATGGAGCTGTTCTGGTTATACGGTGGAGACGCTCTTGTCGTAGCATGGTGCTGTTCTGGTTACATGGCGGAGACGCTCTGGTTGTAGCATAGAGCTGTTCTGGTTATATTGCGGAGATGCTCTGGTTGTAGTATGGAGCTGTTCGGCTTACAAGGTGGAGATGCTCTGGTCGTAGCATGGAGTTGTCCTGGTTATATGGTGGAGACGCTCTGGTCGTAGCATGGAGCTGTTCTTGTTATATGGCGGAGACGCTCTGGTCGTAGCATGGAGCTGTTCTTGTTATATGGCGGAGACGCTCTGGTCGTAGCATGGAGCTGTTCTTGTTATATGGCGGAGACGCTCTGGTCGTAGCATGAAGCTGTTCTGGTTATATGGCTGAGACGCTCTGGTCGCAGTATGGAGCTGTTCTGGTTACAAGGTGGAGGCGCTCTGCTTGTAGCATGGAGCTGTTCTGGTTACAAGGTGGAGACGCTCTGGTCGTAGCATGGAGCTGTTCTGGTTACAAGGTGGAGACGCTCTGGTCGTAGCATAGAGTTGTTCTGGTTATATGGCGGAGACGCTCTGGTCATAGCATAGAGTTGTTCTGGTTACAAGGTGGAGACGCTCTGGTCGTAGCGTAAAGCTGTTCTCGTTACAAGGTGCAAATGCTCTGGTCGTAGCATGGAGCTGTTCTGGTTACAAAGTGCAAATGCTCTGGTCGTAGCATGGAGCTGTTCTGGGTTACAAGGTGCAAACGCTCTGGTCGTAGCATGGAGCTGTTGTGTTTACAAGGTGCAAACGCTCTGGTCGTAGCATGGAGCTGTTCTGGTTACAAGGTGCAAATGCTCTGGTCGTAGCGTTAAGCTATTCTGGTTACAAGGTGCAAACGCTCTGGTCGTAGCATGGAGCTGTTCTGGTTACAAAATGCAAACACTCTGGTCGTAGCATGGAGCTCTTCTGGTTATAAGGTGGAGACGCTGTGGTCGTAGCATGGAGCTGTTCTGGTTATATGGCGGAGACGCTCTGGTTGTAGCATGCAGCGGTTCTGGTTATAAGGTGGAGACGCTCTAGTTGTAGCATGGAGCTGTTCTCGTTTTACGGCGGAGACGCTTCGGTTGTAGCATAGAGCTGTTCTGGTTATATGGCGGAGACGCTCTGGTTGTAGTATGGAGCTGTTCGTCTTACAAGGTGGAGATGCTCTGGTCGTAGCATGGAGCTGTTCTGGTTTCAAGGTGGAGACGCTCTGGTTGTAGCATGGAGCTGTTGTGGTTACAAGGTGAAGACGCTTTGGTCGTACCATAGAGCTGTTGTGCTTACAAGGTGGAGATGCCCTGGTCGTAGCATGGAGCTGTTTTGGTTACAAGGTGGAGACGCTCTGGTTGTAACATGGAGCTGTTCTGGTTATATGGCGGAGACACTCTGGTCGTATTATGGAGCTGTTCTGGTTACATGGCGGACACGCTCTGGTTGTAGCATGGAACTGATCTGGTTATATGGTGGAGACGCTCTGGTCGTAGCATGGAGCTGTTCTGGTTATACGGTGGAGACGCTCTTGTCGTAGCATGGTGCTGTTCTGGTTACATGGCGGAGACGCTCTGGTTGTAGCATAGAGCTGTTCTGGTTATATGGCAGAGACGCTCTGGTTGTAGCATGCAGCTGTTCTGGTTATAAGGTGGAGACGCTCTGGTTGTAGCATTTCACTGTTGTGGTTACAAGGTGGAGACGCTCTGGTCGTAGCATGGAGCTGTTCTGGTTATACGGCAGAGACACTGGTTGTAGCATAGAGCTGTTCTGGTTATATGGCGGAGACGCTCTGGTTGTAGTATAGAGCTGTTTGGCTTACAAGGTGGAGATGCTCTGGTCGTAGCATGGAGCTGTCCTGGTTACAAGGTGGAGACACTCTTGTCGTAGCATGGAGCTGTTCTGGTTACATGGCGGACATGCTCTGGTTGTAGCATGGAGCTGTTGTGGTTACAAGGTGGAGGCGCTCTGGTCGTAGCATGGAGCTGTTCTGGTTACAAGGTGGAGACGCTCTGGTCGTAGCATTGAGCTGTTCTGGTTATATGGCGGAGATGCTCTGATGGTAGCATGAAGCTGTTGTGGTTACAAGGTGGAGACGCTCTGGTCGTAGCATTGAGCTGTTCTGGTTATATGGCGGAGATGCTCTGATGGTAGCATGAAGCTGTTGTGGTTACAAGGTGGAGACGCTCTGGTCGTAGCATTGAGCTGTTCTGGTTATATGGCGGAGATGCTCTGATGGTAGCATGAAGCTGTTGTGGTTACAAGGTGGAGACGCTCTGGTCGTAGCATTGAGCTGTTCTGGTTATATGGTGGAGACGCTCTGGTCGTAGCATGGAGCTGTTCTGGTTACAAGGTGGAGGCGCTCCGGTTGCAAGGCTGCCGCACCACAGTTGTTATGCAGGGGCACTCCAGTTGTTGCGTTGGGGCACTTCAGTTGCCCTACTGGTTGGACTGTTCTGCTGGAGGTGAGTGAGGGATGTAGTCACTAGTCACTATGTCTCCTGGGTGGAAGCTGCTGCTGCTCCTCTGATTTTGCACATAGACATACATTCTGAAGTCGTTTCTATGGTGAGAGCAGAGACAAGCGTTGAGCAGAGGTCTCTGCAGCTGCTTATCGTATAAAGGTAAGATGGGGCTGATTTGATAATATCTCTATAGGTAATCATACATATGAGACCGGGGTTTATGTATATATAGTCTCATGTCTATAGACCGCTGGTAAAGGTGAGCGAGCGTACTCGCTAAGGGCAAATATTCGAGCGAGTATCGCCTTTTGTGAATACCTGCCCGCTTGTCTCATGCCGTCAGGGGTGAGCGGTGAGTTGCGGGAGTTAGCAGGGGGCAGCGGGGGGGGGGGGGGGGAGAGAGAGAGAGATATCTCCCCCCCCCCCCCCCCCCCGTTCCTCCCCGCAGGTACTCGCAAAAGGCAATACTCGCTCGAGTATTTGCCCTTAGCGAGTACGCTCGCTCATCACTAGAGCTGGTTTATTGGTCTTTCATACACTCCTGCTACAGTGAAAGGGTCCTGACTGCTTCCAGGGAAGTGAGGTGTGTGTGCGTCTACACGGGACGGGGAATCCGTCACGGCAAGGACGGCAGAAGGTGGCGTTGCGGCGAGGATTCACCGGCGGCAGCATGTCCATTCTTTTTTTATTTACGCTGCGGCCGTGCTCTCCTCTATGGTAACGCCGGCCTCAGCAGAAAAGCGTGCGGCTAAGCCGCTTCAAAACCCGTGGCCAAACCACGAGATTTCCGCCAGGAATACGTCACATGTGACCCCAGCCTAAAAGCCAGTCCTTTTACATTAGAACATGGGCATCAGGTCAGATATTTAAAGCCACGGGATGCCTGAGGTACGTAAGGGAAAAGGAGGGGGAAGTATTGGAGGGGTCACAGTTATTAGTGAGGTATCACAGGGGTCAGTATTTGCAGGGGTCACAGTTACTAGTGGGGTACCACAGGGGTCAGTATGGGAGGGGTCACAGTTACTAGTGGCATACCGCAGGGGTCAGTATTGAGGGGTGGGGGGTTAGGTCACAGTTATAAGTGGGGTACCACAGCGATCAGTATTGGAGGGGTCACAGTTACTAGTGGGGTACCACAGGGGTCAGTATGGGAGGGGTCACAGTTACTAGTGGCATACCGCAGGGGTCAGTATTGAGCGGTGGGGGGTTAGGTCACAGTTATAAGTGGGGTACCACAGCGATCAGTATTGGAGGGGTCACAGTTACTAGTGGCATACCGCAGGGGTCAGTATTTAGGGGTGGGGGGTTAGGTCACAGTTATAAGTGGGGTACCACAGCGATCAGTATTGGAGGGGTCACAGTTACTAGTGGGGTTCCAGAGGGGTCAGTATTGTAGAGAGGTCACAGTTACTAGACGGCTAACACAGGGGCAGTATTGGGGTGGGGTCACAGTTACTAGTGGGATACAACAGGGGTCAGTATTTGAGGGGTGACAGTTACTAGTGGGTTACGACAGGGGTCAGTGTTGCAGATGTTGCAGAGAGGTCACAGTTACTAGAGGGGTACCACAGGGGCAGTAATGGTTGGGCATACTTACTAGTGGGGTACAACAGGGGAAGTATTGGGGGGGCTGCAGGTACTAGTAGGGTGCAAAGGAGTCAGTATTGCAGAGAGGTCTTAGCTAGTAAATGTGTATCACAGGGGCAATATTGGGGGGTCACAGTTACTAGTGGGGTGCCGCTGTTATTAGTGGGGGAACCACAGGAGACAGTAATTGAGGGGGTCACAGTCACTATTATGATGTCCTACATGATATAACTCTTGGCGGAAGACTTGTGGATATTGCTGGACAGTAACTGCACCTCAATGCCCAATGCCAGGCAGCTGCTGCCAAGGCAGATAGCATTGTGGTGTGCTTTAGAAGCGGCCTACATGCTGGTGCCGCTGATCAGTAGCCTGGGAGGCTGTGTGCCCGTGCACCCTCTGGAGTGCGGCCTGGCAGGCGGGGCCCGCTGCACAGTTAAGAGGAAGTGTTTAACTTGTGGTTAATTAGTTGGTGAGGGCTGATAGGAGTCCGGAGCTGCACCACATGACGGTACCCGAGCAGAAGTAAGTGTGAGCTATGTGTATATGGAGGCCGCTCTGTAATATTCTCAACCGTCATTAGTACTGCACCCCCGAAGCCCACAGATGGCCCAAAGTCACCGCAGAAGGAGGCCGCTGTAGTTATTACTGACCTCCACCCAAAGCCGCCTGGGCCCCAGCCGTCAGGAGCCACCTATAGCAACTCTGTCCTGTATATAGTAGCGAAGGGGGGGGGGGGGGTGTCTGTGGTACTCTGTGCGTCCTCTATATAGCACCGCTGTTCTTTATATAGTAGGGCAGGTCTGTGGTACTCTGTGCACCCTCTATATAGCACCGCTGTCCAGTATATAGTAGGGGTTTGTGGTACTCTGTGCACCCTCTATATAGCACCGCTGTCCTGTATATAGCAGGGGAGGTCTGTGGTACTCTGTGCACCCTCTATATAGCACCCCTGTCCTGTATGTAGTAGGCGTGTGTGTGTGTGTGTGTGGGGGGGTATGTGCACCCCCTCTATAGAGCACATGTTTCCTGTATATAGAAGGGGGTCTATGGCTTGTGGTGCCCTGCACCCTTTATATAGCACCACGGTCCTGTATATAGTAGGAGGGTCTATAGTCTGGGCGGACTGTTCTTATAAGTTGTCAGATCAAATTAAACTTTCTCTTCGTGATTGTAACATTGTCATAAGTAAGTGATCACAATATCAGAGCAAAAGCATCATTTATTGTGGTAAACTGAGCCTTTGAAGGGAGGGCATGGAGGCTCTAGTACCCTGTTGTACCGCCTCTAGCTTGGATACAAGATGTGATACGGGTGGGCATGGAGGCTCTAGTACCCTGTTGTACCGCCTCTAGCTTGGATACAAGATATGATACAGGAGGGCATGGAGGCTCTAGTACCCTGTTGTACTACCTCTAGCTTGGATACAAGATGTGATACAGATAGGCATGCAGGCTCTAGTATCCTGTTGTACCACCTCTAGCTTGGATACAAGATGTGATACGGGCAAGCATGGAGGCTCTAGTACCCTGTTGTACCGCCTCTAGCTTGGATACAAGATGTGATACAGGCGGGCATGGAGGCATACAAGTTCTGTATATTATCCCGCGGATATCGGTCCACATTTTCTGTAACTAAGCCCCTAGATCATACAAACTCGTAGGCTGTGGAAGTTGGTGTCGTTCTATTGGTTATAAGTCTGGTGACCAGGCAGCCACAGAAGTGTGACAGTGTTGTGGGGGCTTCCTGTGACCCCCTTGTGTGTGCGGCCGGGCATTATCCTGCTGGAAGATGCCTCTTTTATAGGCCAAGGGGGGAACCACTTTTAGGGTCTCAGGTGACAAGACCGCTCATCTAATCATTTGTATATCTGCCTAAGGGTGCCCACCCACTGGCGTTTGCGATTTTCGTGCGTGAAAAACGCAGCGTTTTCCGCGGCTTTTTCGTGGCATTTTCGCGCCTTTTCCGTTAATTTCCATTGACATTCATGGGTGCATTAAGAGAAAAATAAGGACACATATGTAACTGACAGTTCCTATGTTAAAAATTGCAACGGACTGAAAAAAAAAACGCCAGTGGACAGGAGTACATTCAATTCTAATTGCTCTTGAGAAAAAACGCAAAACGCAAAGGAAAAAAAATCGCCAGTGGGTGGAAGCCCTTAGATGGAACTGCATGCTGAGTTTTACAGCAAAACGACAATTTCTTCTAGGGGCGCGATTGTTTTTTGGCAAAGAGTGTATATAGTTGAGGAGTCTATAGTCCGGTGTGACTGTCCTCTCTGCACCCTCTACACTGCTGCTCTCCTGTATATAGTGGGGGGGTGACTGTAATCCCTGCACTCCCTATAGCGCTTCTGTCCTGTATACACTAGAGGGGGCTGTAGTCCGGGGTGACTGTCATCCTTGCACTTTCTATAACACTGCTGGCTTAGTTGGTACTAGATTTTTGCTCTCAAACTTTGGCGCAATCTTAGTGCACGGTGTCACATTTAGGCTGTGCCTATTTTCCGCTGAAGCCACACCCCTTTTATAAGATATATTATATGTGGTGTGCGGCACGGTGCAGTTGCAAACAGATTTCTGACACACTTTGTGTAATGAATCTTCCCTGATGTTACATTTTTATTGCACCGTTTTCCACTTAAGCTGATCGCTACATGCAATTTTTCCAGAAATGGTTCTTAAAAATTGCACGACTTATAGTGGAAGAAACAAGACCTCGCTGTCTGCAGAGACGAAGAAGTGAGAAGTTCTTTCCAACCGAATGCGTGCATTGGATGATGAGACTGGTCACTTAAAGGGTTAATGTGCAGTAAAAGAGCCGAATTCTGCACAAATTTATTGACCGGATACAGAAACGTGGAACTTTCAGCGCGGTTCTTCCAGTTTACACGGGACTGTTCGCCCGTCTTTGATTTTGGCGCGGATTACCAAGTGGATTTTGCTTCATTTTTACAAGTCATAATTGCGTTGCGGTAAAAAAAACAAAACTAAAACCTTGGTCATGCTTATTTTGGAATCTAATCTGAAAATCTGTACACAGATCAGCCCATTCAGTGGCCCTGATCTGCTTGTGTTATGCTCAAATGGCACGCATCAGACAATCACGGTAACCAATGCCGATTTTACACGGTGTGAATAAGGCTTAACCCTTTCCAATCCACTGTCTGACGTCTAAAGACATTCTGATTGAAGGCTGTACAGCTCCAATGTCAGAAGACGTCCAGCAGGGTATTCTTACTGTAGATTACTGGTCGCTCTGTTGTCTGGGGGCCTCTCCAGCATGTCATATACCGTAGTACTGGCTCTAGACAGCAGATGGCGCCATTGTATAATGGCAGAAAGAGAAAGCCCCCTAGGAAACCCTGAATCCAAAATTAGATTGCAAAGGCTTAAAGGTCTGCTCATACATAGCAGAAATGATGCAAATTTTTCATTGCTGAAGGTCCGCACCATTCCCGTTACATGTGTACCCTAAGGGTATGTTCACATTGCTGTTTTTCCTGCAGATTTGGTGCCGAATCCTCGCTGATTCCATATGAGATACGTGGTAAGATCCACACCTGACGTCTCCCATTGTTCTTAACTCTTTCCAATCCACAGTCTGACGTTTTCCTACATTCTGATTGAAGCTTGTACAGCTCCAATGTCAGAAGACATCCGACAGGGTATTCTTTCTGTCTATTACCAGCCACTCCGCTGGTCGGAGCCTCTCTGGCGCACACACACTGGCTTTAGCCAGCAGATGGCACCGTTGTAAAACAGCAAAAAGCGAAAGCCTTTTAGGAAACTCTGAACCCAAAATTGGACTGGAAAGGGTTAACGGTTATCCGCGTCATATTATATACAAATGCAGTTTTTTTCCACATGTGGATTTGAAATCCATGTGTGCAAAAAAAGTGGCATAATTACTTAACGTAGATTCCGCGCGTCTGGATCCGCAGCTCAAACAGAAGAAAATCTGTGTCAGATTTAGGTTTTCATTGAAATCTGTGTTCGAAAAATTGTAACAAACCCTCAGCTGTGAGAGTCAGACTCAACGATCAGCTCTTCAGACATCTAAGTCCTGATAATCCAGAAGTTCTGATGACTCGGGGATCTTATTATGTAACCTATGTAGGGCTACGTTCCTCAGTCCAGAATATCTGATAATCCGGCAGGTCTCTTATTCCCAGATTCTATTGGTACCCTGTGATCACAGATCTTCTCTTGCAGGAGCTGATGTCGCTGGACAGGAAGGAACGCTCGAGGATGGCGGAGGACAGCTCCAGCGCCAGCAGTGGATCCCCCACTCCCGGAGACACGCTGCCCTGGAACCTGTCCAAGAACCAACGGGTGAAGAGGTCATCCTCCGCCTCGGGTGGCGGCACCGTGCTGGACGCGGCTGAGAGGGCGGTTATACGAATTGCAGGTAACATTTTATACCGTTTATGTCCTTTCTTTCCAGGCCGCCATGTTGTTTTTTGCTACGCGGTGACATTAGGGAGGGGCTTGTGAGGATGCCGTGGCTGTGGTTATTGAACAGATGGAGGTGCCTCCATAACAATTGGGCGTCTCATAGATGTGGGGTCTGTGTGCGGTGTTGGTGATCCCAGAAGGATACTACTTCAGACCATCGAAATTCCCCGTAAAGCCAAAAACACCCCGCCTCCTGCGCCGATTCTGTAAAATTCTTCTTCATTATAGCCACTGATTTAAAAGCATGACAGAGTTCACCCGGACACAAAAGGAAACCCAATGCATTTCAAACGCACCTAAGCGTCGTTCATCATCACAACAACATCCATACATATTACTTACCACCCCTCAATTACCCAATAGAAGACCGACCCAGAGGGGCGCAAAAGGCGGAAGATGGAATCCCTTCCCAAAGCAGCCGCGCTGAGTGTATGTGTCCCTTGGACATTGCCCAGCACATGTGAACGTATGTAAATCTAGTGATACACGACCGACTAGCCCATACACGAGCATGTACTCGCTCCATAAACCAGTCCTACTGAGGCCGGCTCACACAGCCATATCCGTAAAACGCTGCGAGTCACACAGGTTTTTACCGCTGTGGAGCTGGCAGTGAGCCGGCCTGTCGCAGCATATGGCAGCGATATTGTTCTGCACCTGACAGCGATATGGGCAGCATTGCTTAGGCGCTATGGGCGGCCTTGAGGCACCCATAGAGAACAATTGGCTCTGTTTCACATAATAGGCGGCAAAATAGAAGATGCTGCATAGTTTTTCTCACAAGTGTTTCTCAAACCCGTGTAAGGCAATGCATTTGCCTGCGAATTACCGTGTATCATACGTGAGTACACCGCACGCATAATATGTGGTAATTAGAGATGAGCGAGCGTACCCGCTAAGGCAAATTACTCGAGCGAGTATCGCTATTTTCGAGTACATGCCTGCTTGCCCAAAAAGATTCAGGGGGGGGGGGCGGCGGGGTGGATCTCTCTCTCTCCCCTATGCTCACTCCCGCAACTCACCGCTTACCCCAGAATCTTTTCAGACGAGCAGGCATGTACTCGAAAATGACGATTTGCCTTAACGAGTACGCTCGCTCATCTCTAATTACCACATATTATGCGTGCGGTGTACTCACGTGTGATACACGGTGTGTACTGCCGTTCCTGCTCTGCTTCTAGAAGCCACAGAAAAAGATGCCGGATGGAGGGGACATGTCTGGCAATCGTTCCTGGCCAGGCAAGGTGAGTAATTTATTTTTTTTGTTTTCATGTCAGAACCCCTTTAATGCATTTTGTCTTTAAGAGGTTAAACCTCATGGAGAAACAGTATTTCAAGCCCCCCCCCCCCCCGAAAATCCTTGCATGTGATGCTACAAAGTCGCGGTATTGCCGCGGCAAGACACAGCGATATCACATGGACCAGCGATGCGATATCGCTGCGATTTTCTGCAGTGATGCCATGCCGCCCTTGTGAAGGAGGCCTTACTGGAGTGACAGTCTTAACGCTTTCCAATCTACTGTCTGATGTCTAAAGACATTCTGATTAAAGGCTGCACAGCTCCGATATCAGAAGACGTCCGTCAGGGTATTCTTACTGTCGATTACTGGCCACTTTTTTGTCGGGGGCCTCTCCAGCATGTCACATACCGCAGTACTGGCTCTAGCCAGCAGATGGCGCCATTGTATAATGGCAAAAAAGAGCAAGCCCCCTAGGAAACCCTGAATCCAAAACTGGATTGCAAAGGGTTAAGGAATCATGCCTGTAGTGATGACAACACTCCCAAAGCAAGCCCTTCATCTATATTGTGGTGACACTGGTCCAAAAGCTCTGCTGTTGGGTCTCCTGGTAACTTCTGATAAACATTGGTGTCAGTAAGCAGATTGGAAATTTTGTAAGCAATAATCATCTCGGTTCAGACCAACGCTGACCCCCCCCCCTTATCAGACATGTTAATTAACAATGTCCTCGTGGGACCTAAGATCTTTCAGAGCCTGTTCTTGTTTAAAGGTTAAATCACTGTTCTTCATACGGTCCGTAGATTTCACTGCTGATGCTCTTAAATCAGCCTCCACCATGTCCGGGGAAATGTCCATAACACGCGTCTAGGCTGCGGAGGATAACGAGGGGGGCTAACGGTTCAGTAATTGGTTTCAGAGTTGTCGTAGCTCCTTCCCAATAATTGTTGGAGAGAAAGTAATGCTACTTGTTCCTGAATATCCACGGCTTGGAAAGAGGTGACCTCATGATTGCTACTAGTCAAAACCGTCTCTTCAGCTTCATTATCGTCCTTTTCATCATTAACATTCTCATAAACTCATTTAAATACAAAATAGTGGAAAATAAATTAAACCTATTCGATGGTGCAAAATTAGAGATTAATGACATCACGATGATCCTGTTTGTGTTTTCTGCCTCCTCTCCTCGAGCGTTTTTACGTTTGATCTTTTTTTATTATTTTTTAATACAGTATATAGGCCTGTCCTCCTTTTGTACGTTTCCTTCTGATACAGAAATGCTGCTTTTATAGGAATGAATGCAAAATACATAAAAATAATTTTAAAAACTCCTGCGCTCCGATCTGTGCTGTATACACTATTTGTTCAATCGTCAAAAAAAGAAAATGACACTTACTGGACGGAGGGGTCTGGTAAAACTGTATACCCCCCAATGAAGAAGCCAGAGGTAGGAGAACAAGATCAATAAGGTACTTTCACCATTAGGGCGCCCACCCACTGGCGATTTTTTTTCCCTGCGAAATTCGCAGCATTTTTTTCTCTGCAGGGGTCTATGGGACTTGTAATGTTAAAATCGCGATCGCGCAAAATCGCGATTTCGCGGTAAATTGCGATTTTGCGCGATCGCGATTTTAACATTACAAGTCCCATAGACCCCTGCAGAGAAAAAAATGCTGCGAATTTCGCAGGGAAAAAGAAACGCTAGTGGGTGGGCGCCATTAGTCCTGAGCGCAGGAGTTTTTAAAACATTTATTTTGCAATCATTCCTTGAATTTCGGATTTTCCTATACGCTGTCCCAGGTGTCCCAAGTGCTTCTTCTATTTGGCTTAAGGGGACTAGAGGTGTGATGGCTGGCCCCTGTCTGAGTCCAGCTGTTCTCACCAGGTGCCCCCCCCCCTTTTTTTCCTTTCATTACTATTTGCTTGTAATGTTTTCATTTCTGCAGCGCTGTCCTATCTCCGTACAGTCAGTAGAGTCGTTCAGACGGGATAAAGGCTGGATCTGGTGGAGAGTTTTCTTAAAATGCATTTAGGAATTGCAGCTGGCTGTCCCCATGGACTCCATTCATATATTTTAGGTGAATAATCAAACAAGTCATGTTGGAATCTGCGTTTTTTAGTTTGTGTGCTAGTCTCCTCCAGCTTACGTATAGACCTTTCCCCATTAATATATCCAAGGTTTATTTATTAACTTTACCTCGTAAATCCCTTTTAGTATTGTCAGTAGGAGCGTGCACATCCTTCAGCCATATTTAATGATTAACCGCCGTAAGCTCAATAAACAGAAAGAATCGCGTTCCACTCTGGGACAAAATGCTCAGAAAGCACATCAGTGGGTATTTCACGTACGTCTCAGGCCTCTGGGAACCCTGTCCCTGTCTACATCATTTAGTGGCGTTCAGCTCACCCACCAGATTCACGTTTCCTCCATTAAACGATCCACTAATTTCCTGGATCACGGCAAAACAAGAGCAAAGTCAAAAATGGGAAATGCCAGCTGCTGCTTTGGGAAGGGATTCCATCTTTCGTTGTCTGTGCACCTCGCACCCTGGGTGGGTCTTGCGTTGGGTAATTGAGGGATTTAATAATAATCTTTATTTATATAGCGTCAACATATTCTGCAGCGCTTACAATACAGGGGAAATAACACAGGACAACGGTTACATGAAGTAATTAATACATGTAAACAGTAGGGGTGAGGGTCCTGCTCCAACAAGCTTACATACTACAGAAAGTGGGGTGATACAGAAGGTAAAGTTTGGTTTAGGGGATATGGTATGCCTCCCTGAAGAGGTGCGTTTTTAGTTTAGTGTGTCAGTAATGGCCGGATATTTTTTTGGTAGTGCGTTCCAGAGGACAGGTGCTGCTCTGGCGAAGTCTTGGAGGCGGCAATGGGAGGTTTGAATTAGAGGGGCACTTAGTCTGATTTCATTAGCAGAGCGGAGGGCGCGGGCTGGGTGGTGAATTGAGATGAGGAAAGCAATGTAGAGCGGGGCGGTGCTGTGGAGAGCTTTGTGGATGAGGGTGGTGAGTTTAAATTGAATTCTGTATTTGACGGGCAGCCAGTGCAATGAACGGTACAGGGCAGAGGCGAACGAGAAGCGGCTGGACAGGAAGATGAGCCTGGCTGCCGCATTCAGGATGGATTGGAGGGTGGAGAGTCTGGTGCAGGGGAGGCCGATCAGCAATGAGTTGCAATAATCGAGCCGAGAGTGGATGAGGGCAACAGTGAGCATTTTTAGCGTGTCCACGGTGAGAAAAGGGCTTATTCTAGTGATGTTCTTGAGGTGCAGCTGACAGGTTTGGGCAAGAGATTGCATGTAGGGGGTGAAGGAGAGATCGGAGTGGAATATGACCCTAAGACAGTGGGCGCGCTGTCTGGGAGTTATGGTGCCACACACTGAGATGGAGATGTCAGGATGAGGTCGGTTAGTGGAGGGTGGAAATACCAGTAAGTCAGTTTTAGAGAGGCTTAGTTTTAGGTAGAGAGAGGACACAGTGTTAGAGACAGCGGACAGACAGTCGGTGATGTTCTGGAGGAATGTTGCTGTGATGTCCCGGGAGGAGGTGTATAACTGGGTATCGTCAGCATAGAGATGGTACTGAAAGCCAAATCTCCTCAGTCGGATAGGTAGGAGGAGAACCAGGAGAGAGTAGTGTCCTTTAGTCCAATGGAGCAAAGCATACTGAGGAGGAGTTTGTGGTCAACAGTGCCAAATGCTGCGGAGAGGTCGAGGAGGATCAGTAGGGAGTAATCACCCTTTGATTTGGCAGTCAGGAGGTCGTTTGACACTTTAGCAGTTTCTGTCGAGTGTAGGGGGCAGAAGCCGAACTGTAGAGGGTCAAGAAGAGAGTTTTCCGAGTTGTCTCATAGTATTTCTACGTAGTTTTCTCGTACTATTTCTAGCATTTATAGATGTTGTGATGACTTGGGCTACCTACGCATGGGCAAGTGCGATCTTGGGCCGAGAATCTCGTTCCGATATCACGTTCGCCAATGTGCGATTTCACGCCGATGCGAGGCATTTTTCTGTCAAAAACCGCCTTCCATCACTTCTGTGAAGTAGTGATCCTCTGTCGTGGCTTTCAGTGTTTCCCATTGTTTTACTGTCCCATTGAAAACAATGGGAATGCGAAAATATAGGACATGCAGCGATTTTTTTTACAATGCTCTTGTATTTGACTCTATTCAAAAGAACGTGGTTCAGATTCGCGTGAAAGCGGGCGTCGCCAGCCATGACTAAGAACGCTCAGGCCGGGCTCACACGAGTATGTTGTGAAAAGCTGCATGTATAACGCATTGTTTTACCGCTGTGTGAGTCGGCGCATTGCCGCGTATGCAGCAATTTTTTTTTCTGTGCGCATAACAGTGTATCTCACACACGCTCTCTTGCGCAGTCTTACCTGTTTTTTTTTCTTCTTAATTTCGCTTGGCAACGTGGCGTGTAAACACCACAAATATGCAATTTAATTGCATAGATACAGCTTTTATTACACGCTCATAGAGAACAATAGGGCTCTGTCGCACGTAATATGCAGTAAAATAGAACATGCTGGGTTGTTTTTGACGCATTTATTATATGCAATGAATATATTCAAGTAGGAGTGAGTTAACTAAAATCGATGTATTTTCATTGACTCCATGCACTGCTTATTATACGCATGTAATACACTGTTACATTACGCTCATGTGAGCCTGCCCTTAAGTGTGTTTGAAATGCGTTGGAATTCTTTTTGCGTCCGTGTGAACTGTGTCATGCTTTTAAAAGAGTAGTTATAATATTGAAGAATTTTATGGAATCGCCGCTGGAGTTGGAGTGTTTTTGGCTTTTAGCTAAGTGCGATCTACCTGCAGACAAGAGTGCAGACTGTCAGGGGGAAGAGTACCGACACAGTGGAGCTGGAGCAGCCTGGTACATACCTGTGCGGTCATATACAGGATTGGTGTCCCGTCTCCCACAAGTAACTGTATTCAGTGTATAATGAAGGCCTGGATCTTTCTAATAGACTTGGTTTCAGTTCATCACCATTTTCAAGATCTCTGCTGGCTGTCATTGAGTGACAATGTTGAAAACCTGCCCGGAACTCACTTTGCTCTCACAGTTGCTGTGGTTGTTGTGTCAGTACTAGAGATGAGCAAGCACCAAAATGCTCGGGTCCTCGTTATTCAAGTCGAGCTTTTCGTAAAATTCAAGAGCTCTATTTGAGTAACGAACCCCATTGACTTCAATGGGAGACTCAAGCATTTTTGTATGGGACCCGCCGAGTTTTTTTTTTTCCTGTTCTCTCTCT
This sequence comes from Eleutherodactylus coqui, assembly GCF_035609145.1. Lineage (NCBI taxonomy): Eukaryota > Metazoa > Chordata > Amphibia > Anura > Eleutherodactylidae > Eleutherodactylus > Eleutherodactylus coqui. The sequence continues at coordinate 101,099,641 of NC_089845.1, forward strand.
CAGCGAGCACCATTGAGTATGCTAATACTCGAACGAGCATCAAGCTCGGAAGAGTAAGTTCGCTCAACTCTAGTCAGTACCAGCGGCCAGGCTGGAGTCCAGGGCAAAGACTTGCCTACACATTGTAACAAGTCCTCTGCTGTGAGAGCAGGACTGGGACAGGGGAGGAGTGAGATTTGTTTTGGTGTATTATTTCATGATGGAATGGTGGTGGTTCTATGATCCATACGATGGCCTGCGGTTCGCACGGATCTCATCATGTTCCATAATAGGTAGAGTTGGTGATCACGGAGGATTTCTGCAGAGAGGAAGGTTGAGAGAGCTAGTGAATGCAACAATGATGTAATGTAATACAGGGTAACAGTCACAAGGTAGTACTACAGCAGTCACAATGTGGTGATGTAATAGACAGAATGTAACAGACAGAATGTAGTAATGTAATAGACATAATGTTGTAATGTAACAGTCACAATGTAATACAGTGTAACAGTCACCAGGTAGTACTATAGCAGTCACAATATAACAGTCGCAATATAGTAATGCAACAGGCACAATGTAGTAATAGACGGCTGTCTTCATATCTGCGCTTGGGCTTCAGTTTTCCTGCTTCATTATGGGAGCAGGAAAGGGGATTTCCCTGGCCGTATGGATCCGTCTTATGGCTAAACCAAACGGCGTCAAATGGACAACATTTACTATAATGGGGGTCCGTTTGGTTTCCGCTCAGCTGTTTGGCATTTTAAAAAGCATGTAGCACTTTTTCTTCTGGTATTTTGTGCCAGATCTGCAACAGAACCTCTGAATGGAGGTTCCAGCGCAGAAGTGAAAGCTGCCTAAGTCACAGTGTCACAGTGTAACAATGTAACAGTTAAAGGGTAGCAGCCATGTAGTAATTTAAGTTACAATGTTGTGCTACAGCAGTCACAATGTTGCAAGGTAGAAATACAGCAGCTACAATGTAGCAATCACAACGCAATAATAAAAACCTGTTGCACTGTAATAATGTAACAATGTAACAGTCGCAGTGTAATAATGTAACAATGTAACAGTCACGGTGTAGATTAATGTAAGTCACACAGCAGTAATGTTATAGTTGCAGTGTAGTAAAGTAACAATGTAACAGTCGCAGTGTAGTAATGTAACACTGTAACAGGCACACTGTAGTAATGTAACAGTCGCAGTGTAGTAATGTAACAGTTGCAGTGTAGTAATATGACAATATAACAGTCGCAGTGTAGTAATATGACAATATAACAGTCGCAGTGTAGTAATGTAACAGTCGCAGTGTAGTAATGTAACAGTTGCAGTGTAGTAATATGACAATATAACAGTCGCAGTGTAGTAATGTAACAGTCGCAGTGTAGTAATGTAACAGTTGCAGTGTAGTAATATGACAATATAACAGTCACAGTGTAGTAATATAACAATGTAACAGTGACAGTGTAGTAATGTAACAGTCGCAGTGTAGTAATGTAGTAATGTAACAGTCGCAGTGTAGTAAGGTAACAATATCACAGTCACAGTGTAGTAATATCACAGTGTAGTAGTGTGACAATGTCACAGTCACAGTGTGGTAATGTCTGTTGCAGTGTAGTAATGTGACCGTCGCAGTGTGGTAATGTCTGTTGCAGTGTAGTAATGTAACAGTTGCAGTGTAGTAATGTAACAATGTAACAGTCGCAATGTAAGCGGCCCATTATAACACTCTAATGCTGCTCTTCCGCATCTCGTGTAGAGACTGTTATTGGATCACACCAGTACTGATCTGATAACCTTGTTGCCAGGTGCCAAACTGGTAGATATGGAAGCCCATGATGAGAGGATTGCTAGCAGTATCTATGAATAATGCTAAGCACTTTGTGTTATAGCAAGACGCTTCTCATGAGAACCCAAGAGAATTCAGTTTAATTGACATTACAAGTTCTTATACAGAAAGAAGAGAGGGCATTATCATACAAAGGTTATGATTACAAAGGTTACAAAGATTACTGATCATAAGACTTATTGACATCCTAGACAAAGCAGTCTCAAACATCTTAAAGGGGTTGTCCCGAGGCAGCAAGTGGGTCTGTACACTTCTGCATGGCCATAATAATGCACTTTGTAATGTACATTGTGCATTAATTATGAGCCATGCAGAAGTTATAAAAAGTTTTATACTTACCTGTTCCGTTGCTGGCGTCCTCGTCTCCATGGTGCCGACTAATTTTCGCCCTCCGATGGCCAAATTAGCCGCGCTTGCGCAGTCCGGGTCTTCTGCAGTCTTCTATGGGGCTCCGTGTAGCTCCGTGTAGCTCCGCCCCGTCACGTGCCGATTCCAGCCAATCAGGAGGCTGGAATCGGCAATGGACCGCACAGAAGAGCTGCGGTCCACGGAGGAAGAGGCCATCTTCAGCGGTGAGTAGAGAAGTCACCGGAGCGCGGGGATTCAGGTAAGCGCTCCGGTGAGCTTTCTTTACCTCCCTGCATCGGGGTTGTCTCGCGCCGAACGGGGGGGGGGTTGAAAAAAAAAAAAACCCGTTTCGGCGCGGGACAACCCCTTTAAGACTCGCCTAGGTAAGGAAATAGCTGCAGTCAGCCTATTGATATCTCATTATAGTCAATTTCTGACGGTTTTGTATGTCTTTAAGTTAAGTTAATATAGTTTAGTATTGCTGTTTTTCTGTTGACTTTTCTTATTTTATAATCCTTAATTCCGGCACTATACAGCATAGGCTTAGTTTCTATATAAGGCTCAATAGGCCAATAAGAAATACACACACTTATTGTAGCCTGAAACTTGACAGTTTATGTGCCATGACAAGACCCTTCCACATTACATGGGGTGAAGCCAATAATAGACACGGTCTCTGTGGGCCCCATACAGTGGTGTCCAAAAGTGAACGGGGGCTACATAGTACATTATGGTTTAGGCTTCTGCCCACCAGGACAGGAGGGTTCCTATTAATATTAAGGAGATGGAATCAACCTCAACTGGCCCTCTCTTTCCTGGGTCCCATAGTGACCTCTTGAGTTTCCTCCATGGACTGACACTTCCACATGAGGACATTCCCTATGTGCGGATTCTGGGATGTGTCCTGGATCTGATCCGGCAGCGGTGGCTGTTTTTCTTCATTGCTGGACATCTGGTCGTTGACAGTGCTGCTTATTAATAGGACGTTTCATTATCCGGATGGTGGGGAAGGGGTGGAGGCAGTATGGCGGGGGACAGGTCACCCTGCAGGAGGGGAGCCCAGGAGTCTGAACACACAGGTGACTGCAGGCAGATTTGTCACACTGTCTGGTGTCATTTTAATGTCCTCTTAGTCGCACATAACATCACACTGTGTGACTGCTCCACTCCCCTGAATTATCACCCTATGTCCAGCAGATGGCAGCATCATATCACTACTCCTCTGCCTCATACAGCGCTTCAGTCCAAGAAAGCTGGTGACAAGGTACAGTCATTGACCAGAGGACAGGTCACGGGTCTGATCCAATAGACAAAGTGGGTGGAAAGTAGGGAGGGGAGGGATTTGTGACGGGCTGCGTCCCATAAAGGTGGTGCAAAATAAAAAACACACACAAAAAAGAAAGTCGCATATTTTGCACTAGCCATACTTGAACAGAAATATGCAACTTTTTAGTCCTTTTCTATTGTCCTTTTCTAAAAAGTAGGTAGGGCCTAGCGGGAAGGGTGAGGGATGCAAGTTTAATGTTTTTTAGACCAGAAGCTGGCATAAAATGTAACTGAAGTCCACACCAGCTCCTAGCTGACATAAATTTCATTTTGCGGCACACGCAGATGGCACAAGATGTGCCAAAGGTATCAAGGGACCTTCATCTCTTTCGCCAGCTGGCTTCACATTACTGACAGTCTTAATAAAATTCCCCCTTGTTGCATTACATTTTTTCACCATTTGGCTACATTCACATGGCGAGCGCAATATTAGGCTGATAATCTGTGCCAGATATCGCACTTGCCAAAGATGCAAGTTTTTCATTCAAAAACAGCTGGCACCGCTTCTGTGAAATTGCGATCCTCAGGCACTTGTTTCATCCGCATCACAGGATCGCAAGAGTTTCCCATTGATTTCACATCACAAGGCATGCGATGTCTTTTAAGGTGCCATTGAAAACAATAGGCAAGGCGTTCCGAGGGAACACCAGAAGATAGAACATGCTGCGATCGCTGTGAGGGAAGAATAAAAAAAAACGCTTATGTGAATCAGTCCATTCAAAAGAATAGAGTTCATATTTGTGCACTTTTTGCAAAGCATAAACGTAGTGTGAGATTCTCGCCTGTGTGAATTTTGTCTCTTCAAGATCTTTGCTTGTTGTCAGTAAGTAGGAAAAACCTTTATATTCAGGCTAAAAAGGTCCTCCCGTTTCCAGCTGTGTGTGATACAATAGTATCCAGTCTAGACAATCCTCCAGTGTTACACGTTATCTGCACTGATACATTGTAACAAACTATCAGGCATGAAGGAGATTTGTACTGATGATATGTTTAGCGCACACAGGATTGTCTGTACTGGTACAGTGTAACAAACCCTCAGCTCTGATTTATAATAGGTCTGTACAAGTTTTCAGCCTCTGAATGTAAACCACAGATGTTCCCATTCACTGACAGAAAGCAGAGATCTTGAACATGGTGAGGAGTTAGAACACAACCTATTCAGACATTCAGTTTGTTTCCTTTGCACAGTGCAGTGAATCCACAGAAAGTCCTTATACAAAGCCACAAAACCTCAGCTTGTGGGATGGTGATCGCAGCTCTGGTGCAGCATCAGGTTATGAACATGCAGCTTCCCTTTTGGTTTCTGGCTGCTGTTGGACACCTCCAGAGCTGCAGTTCTGCTCCTCGGACCAGATCTGATTCAGTAGACCAGATCCTAAAGGGTTAGAAAAACATGGCTGCTTTCTTCCAAACACAGCGCCACCCTTGTCCATAGCATCCTGTGGTATTGCAGCTCATCTCCATTGAAGTGAATGGGAGCTGAGCTGCAATACCCGAAACAACCCATGGACAAGGGTGGTGCTGTGTTTGCGAGAGAGCTGCCTTGTTTTTTATTTTTTTTTTAACCCTGGGCAACTCCTTTAAGCTGTAACATGCGAGGAAATTACATAACTGACAATGCCCCAAAGTACCCGCATGTAATATAATGTCTAAGCCCGGCTGCCAATGGAACCATTCCACTGGATCCGATAGGAGTTGTCATATTGATATTCCTGGGACTAGAACGAATGTACACATGCATGCTGGGAAAGGTCATTAGCAGCTGCCCCTGCTCTGGAATGATGGGGTTAAATTAAAGGGCCACACTTCCTGTACAAATGTTCTATCACAGTCTGAAGATGATGAGTCAGTGGAAAAATGGGGAGTTCATGTCCAAAATCTCCACAGCTTGTGACTTATTTCCCACACGCAAGTCCCAGGGGACAGCGGGGAAAAATGGCAGCCTGCCCCCCCATAGTGACATCCGGGTGGGAGAATATGCAATGTCATTGAGTCTAGCTGTACATATAACGTGTACCAGTACATGTAACAAGTACATCTCTGAGTAACAGCAACCTCTATCATCCTATCCTCTATTATACTCCAGAGCTGAACTTGCAAATCACTCAGCAGTCCCTGCAATTTCAAAGTTCTCTCTGGTGAATTGCATTCTGAGAGTTGTCATCTGTGCACTGGACACTCATGTAGGTAACAATCTTGCTGACTTCTTCTACAGTGGTAACACAGCAGAATAGGGAGTGCAGCTCTGGAGTATAATATAGGATGTAACTGAGGATCGGTACAGGATGTACACAGTGACTCCACCAGCAGAATACTGAGTGCAGCTCCGGAGTATAATGCAGGTTGTAACGCAGGAGCAGTAGAGGATAAGTAATGTATGTACACAGTGACTCCACCAGCAGAATAATAAGTGTAGCTCTGGAGTATAATATAGGATGTAACTGAGGATCGGTACAGGATAAGTAATGCATGTACACATTGACTCCACCAGCAGAATAGTGAGCGCAGCTCTGGAGTAGAACACAGGATGTAACTCATGATCAGTACAGGATACGTAATGTATGTACGCAGTGACTCAACCAGCAGAATAGTGAGTGCGGCTCTGGAGTATGAGACTGTCATTACTTATGTTACTGACCTCAACTCATCTCGTCAGGTTTGAACGTAAAGGTGACTTTTAGGTCCATGAGGGAAAGATCTGTCTGTTCTCAGATCAGCTGCCAGTAAGTGATCAGTAAAATCACAGACCGCAGATAACACCTAGTCACAAAGATAAACACCATCGCTGAAGGCAAAAAGGATTCTGTATCTCTTCAAATAAAACATAACCTTTATTAGGAACAAATTGCTAAAAACCAACATGTATCTCAAGGCCGGCCCGTCCGCATATATTATACCAATATCACACAATTGTGTGCACCAGACAACTCCAGTATATCACGCTAAGCTCACCCTGACAGGCCGTCCATCAGACCCTCATTAGGGCAGCCCTGCGTGAGACTTTTGGTTGGTCTGATCAAGTCCTTGCCAATACAATAGGAAGACAGGAAGGGGTCACTTAATTTGGTATCCCATAAAATGCAAAATGTCATATATGCACAAATTTACATTAATAAAGTGATAGTGCCAATATTATATATTCTATATCTTTCCACTTTTTTTTACAATAAAAAAAAACTTTTTTTATTGGAAAATAATTTGTTTTTGGCATTTCTGCATTCAAAATCCCATAACTTCTTTATTTTTCCATGGATGGAGCTGTGGAGAGTTTGTTTTTGTGTGGCGAGCTGAAGTTTTAATGGTAGCATTTTTGTGTTCATCGGACTTTTTTGATCCCATTTATTGCATTTTTTTGCAGGCGAAATGAACAAAAAATAGCATTTTGGCTCAATTTTTTTGCTTTTATTTTTTATAGCATTTACTGTGCAGAATTAAGAGTGTTTTCAATTTATTGTATGGGTCGATACGGATGTGATTTTATAATACACTGCAGTACTAGTTACTTCCCTTTGTTAACTTCATACATGGCATGTAATAGGTTCATGGTGGGGATCGGTGTTCCAGCCGATCCCCACCATGGCAGTCAGTTACAGCTGTCTCCAACAACACATGGCTTGGGCCTTCACCATCCATAGGTCGTAAATGTACATTATTTTGTGTGAACCCCTTCCCACTCATGATGTACATATATGTCCTGGGGAGCGAAGGGGTTTAAGAGGTTTTGCCACTTTTTACTATAGATGCCCTATCTTAGTTTTGTGGTTTGACAGCAGAGCTGTGCATGACTGTCCATAATGTGGCTTGTTTATCATGTCACCACTGTTGAGGCACACCACACCAGATCACTGTAAGCATTCAGCAAGCATCGGCGAATGTCATTGGATGCAATTTTTTCTGCGTGGAAGAATTCAATTAGACACCATTTAGTCCGACTGCCTGTCTGCTGCCATCTGTTACACAGCAACACAATCTATCGGATATTGGCGGGAAGGTTCTAGGTCTATTTCCAGACTGGCAACATCCACTTTTGACTTTGTGTGCCAACAGAATAAGATAGAAGGCGTTCGTTTCGGAATGACCCTCGTATATTGGAATTCTCTGGTGCTTATTGGTACAATATATGCGGATGGGCCGGTTTTGATACATATTTTTGGTATTTAGCTATTTGTTTCTAATAAAGATTATCTTTGATTGGAAGATATACAGAATCATGTTTGCCAGCAGTAAATGATCCACGGCGGAGTCATTTAATATTTGTTAAAAGCCATACAACTCTACAATCCATAGCTGATATCAGCGCTGGTACATTATACAAGGAGCTGCTGATATCACTCACACATATGACCATACAGTAAATGTCTCTGGCTGGAGTTGTAATAGATTGTATTCTGTCATACAGTCAGTCTCATCCCAGCCTGAAATGGCTGATAACATAGGGCAATAGATTGTATTCACCTGTCCTACAGTAGTGATCTATGATAACACTGACAGTGATAGTCTCCGAGTGTCTCTTGCTGGGATCAGTACTTCTGAAGTGTATGTGAAGTTGTTTGCTGGCAGTCTTTTGGCGGAGGACAACTCCTTCAACATTCCTGAGATTCCTGATTTAGGAGCCTCATCATCCTGGTACAGAATAGCAGAGAGTCCTGCATACTGTGTGTGTCCCACCAGTGGAGACTGATAATCCAGCATGCTTAGGGCCACCATGCTGGTAGATTATAGGGCTCTCTGACACAGGGTTTTCAGACACAGACATAAATGTAATATAGCCGCTGATCCCTCTACATCGAGGTCATATAGGTCACTTGCCAATATTTCCTTGATATAAAGCTGCACATACCTGCATCAGTGTCAGCCGCTTCAGGCTGCTGGTTAAAGGCTTGTATCTCTTGCTGAAGAATAGGGGTTTCAAAAAGGAAATATGAAATACCAGCAGAAAGGAACACCTTTGTATTAATAAAACTTAACCTTTAATAATAGGATCAAGAATCTACCTTAAAAAAAAAAACTATTAAATTTCTGGCACCTAAGTACCTAAGCAGGGACCCCACCCTGATAAGAGCGACCCTGTTCTTCAACCTCTCCCTTGTATACCCTGAACTCTAAACAAATAGACAGAGTGAAAACAGGTGGCAAGAGTAATAAATAGCTACCAGTGGTGAAGGATACGCACTAGGACTATGTACAGCAAAGAGATTACACTGGGAGGGAAAGCAGATATAAACCTACAGAATTTGAGCATACATAACCCGATTACAACATATATGAGGAACTTGATCAAAGATAACCAAAGTGCAGCATATATAGGGACAAAGTATAAATGGGCATCAATGGTGTAGAACAACTCCACCTTCCGAAAATGTGGGTCATACACATTCCTCCCAACAGTGATGAAAGGGATTATTTTTTTGTGGTACACAGCACTTTATCTTAATGTCATCATTTTGATGGCCTCAACTTGTGGGAATCTTGAATATTCCCAGTCAGGTTATTATTAGTCAGAAAGTACAAGGTTGGTTCTAGATACCGTCATTATCAGAGAAACCCTGGATATCCCCCTTCTCTATTATCCATACAGCTGCCCCTAATTTCAAGACCCTGAAGATCTTCCACCTATAACTGCCTCCAAAATTTACAGAAAAATGCATGATGGGCGGGACGCGGCATCAGATCACTTAGGGAAGATGTAGGGTACATGTATACTGGGGTTCTAAAAGTTATGCCCCAGGTTCTTAGGTGCAACTTGGATTGGACAGCATGTGAACATCCCGCTGTGTTCTGAACACAACCTTTCATTTTACAAAAATTGGACAAGAATATGACATGCTGCGATTTTTAAATTTTTTAAATTTGGACTATCATTAAAAAAAAAAAAAGCCACATGCATACACCTGTGCAAATGAATGGGTACTATTTCTATCCGATTCTCTGAGAAGTTTTTCTATCTGGAAATGGGATGGAAAAACATCCGTGTGCAAATAGGGACAACTATCGCCCAAATAGTCACTTGATAGAGTTAGGCCTCTTTCACACGGACTACAAAATCATCGCTACAAACGCATGTATGTGAGGTCCATGGTTCCCAAGGGGTTCTTTCAGGCTACAAAACATCTCATGTGAAAGAACCATCGGGAACCATGGGCTTCACATACATGCGTTTTATAGCCCGTGTGAAAGAGCCCTCCTTGTAAACGTGGCCACCAACCAGGTGACGAGGGAGAACTTTTTCACTAGTCTCTTCACTTCAGCTCCCCTAAAAATAGTCGCCAGTTGATTAATTATCATCTGGTGTAAATAGTCTTTCAATGACTAGCCAACAACTTTGCAGGGAGGTGTACACTTCTTTCTCGTGTGCCTCACACCAAACGCTGATTGGTTCCTGCCCTTTTTTTTAACATTTTTACCTCCCACTTAATGCTTATTGCTTCCTGAAAACACCCAAATATGTGGGAATGATCCTCGACTGAAGAACGCTGACTGCTGCTGTCTCTGGCCGGTGTTGGTCCATCGAGAGACTGCAGCAATGAGTGTAACTTGAAGGCTTCTTGCGCGTATTTATGTGCGTCCAGTGGACACGACAACCAATGCTCGCGCCCCCTATGCAGTCGGCAAACGATATTTCGGCCTGTGCGAATGCTCCCACAGCAATTGTGAAATTGAACAATAAGTCAACAACAATGCGCCAACAGTCGTTCAGACACGATAATTGTCCTGCGTGGAGTCACTCTTCGGACATGTGTAATTATATAGCGAGGCAGCAGGTATAGGTCATTATATTACACTCTGCTCCAGATATGGGTCATATTATGCTGTGCTCTAAGTATAGGCCATTATATTAAGCCTTTACCAGACACAGGTTTTTATAATGACCTAACCCTGGTGCCGGATGTATAATAGTATATTATATTGTGTTCCAAAATAGATCAGTATATTAACCCGATACGGACCAAGCGGCATAAACAATCCGCAGCATTGTGAATATATAGTGCGGGTTTAAAGCTCCTGTGAAAGTCCCCAAGAGGTCTTCTATGATGTCATGGGGGACACATAGATTAAAACGTGTACAAAAATAAGTTACAAATAAGGATAAAATACAAATGTATTTTAAAAAAAATCAACCTAAGCTGTCGCCTATACCCGCTACATCAAAATGTCTGAGACTGGATGGAGAAGCCATTCTTATACTTTATATTAGTGTTTGTGTGATCACTTTAAAACTAAAGAACTATAAATAAAAGAAAACAGCTTTTCGTACACATTACCCCTGATCAAACAAAAAAATCTGAAAAAATGTTCCGTGAAAAAAGTTATTAAAAAACAGCTAAAATACCTAAAATGTAGGTAGCCCAAGAAAAAAATAGTGCGATAAAACCACCACATGCATAAGATTGCTAAAAAGTGTCTGGTCCTTCACGACTGTAACACTGGTCATTAAGGGGTTACATGAAGCATTAGGTAATTGTCTTTAGATTACATCGGGAAGCGGATATAGGATATTATTTTAAACTGGGTACCAAATATGAGTTATTTCATGAGTCCCAGATATGCGCCAAACGTAACTCATCAGCAGATATGCGTTGTGTTACATTTATCTTCATGTAGTGCAATTTCCTCCGTTAGGGGCAGCACTTTTTTGTGGGGTATGGGGGGGGGGTGTTTGAAAAAAAAGAATCTAAAAGTCATTATGGCAGCACATATATCGTATGCGCATGGGATTTCTATAGAACCCTGTAGAGAAAGAAGTCTTGTGTGATTTTTGATACTTTGACTTTGAGGTCACATGACTTCACCTGCGATACATCGCTGTGGAGCCATGTGCAGGGCAGGAGTAACCCAGGTGGCCATCTGACTGTCCCTAAGATGAAGTGTGAGCTCATGTGGTCTCAGTTAGGATGCGGTCATCATACAATATAGTGTTATGACTGCAGGCAACTGCTGGGAAGGACACCACGGAGCTGTCTCACCCGCCGGGTCACACTCCTGCAGCTGCTGCTGTGCCTTTAAGAGGTAGGGCCTGAGGAGTGACCCTGCTGTGGGGTTTGGCTCAGGCTGGCTTTTTGGGATCTGAGCATGGGTATGTGAGAGAGGGCCAGGGAGCTGGAGAGAGACAGCTGTGACTGCGAGAAGGGGAGAGACACCCAGGAGAAGGGCGAAGAGGGGCCGGCTTCAGGGGTAGAGAGAGAAGACACTTACCGGGGTGCCAAAGCAAAGCACAAGTACCAGTAGTTGGTGAGGGAAAGCACAAGTACCAGTAGTTGGTGAGGGAAAGCACAAGTACCAGTAGTTGGTGAGGGAAAGCACAAGTACCAGTAGTTGGTGAGGGAAAGCGAAGTTACCAGGGGGAAGAGAGGAAAAGGCAAGGTACCAGGGGGGTACCAAGGCAAGGGACCAGTGGGTGCTGACGGAAAGGCAAGGTATCAGGGGGGTACAGAGGGAAAAGCGAGGTACCAGGGGGGTACAGAGGGAAAGGAGAGCTACTAAGGGGTGCTTGAGACAGGACAGTAGAGTTGCAGGAGGGGGCAGCGCTGGTGTATTTTAGGGTGTCCCAGTGGTCATGGCTAGCTTCAATTTGTCGCAGTTACCCCCTGACGCAGAGGAGAAGGACTTTATCAAGGCGTATGAAGATGTCCGGGAAAAGTATAAAGGTACAGTCCTCATTTACTACCTGCTCTTGTTTGTTGGGCTGGTTAACCCCTTGTGTGCTGCTGGCCTCATATCTGTGAGTAGAGGGTCAATGGCCCCGGGAGCAATCCTGGTCAGTTACTCTACTGTTTGGGGTCCGTTGATTTGTAGGCAGGGGGCAGGTCCTACCTGGGGGGACGTAGTTCTTGCATCAGTTCTCATCCACCAGGATCCTGCGGACCCTTGGCTTGTCATACCTGTTCGTTAACGTTCCTGGTTTCCAGCTGATGAGTGACGTATTCTGACAGCCAGACGTCACAGCGATAGACCCAGACTGTACGGCCCCCTCCTCACGAGAGCTGCGGCCAGGAACTGGGAGCCAGACGCTGAAAACTGGGAATGAAATATAAATAGCTTCCGTTACTCAACTCCTCTGTGAACGCGATCACCAGGTGTAAACACAGGGGGACAGTGCAGGGATGCAAAACTCCCAAAATCAGGGAAACCCCCTAGTCAGATTCACAGTGGATCCCTAAATCATGGACTCCCTCAAGTCACATCCACATAGAACCCCCAAATCAGATCCACACAGGACCTCCAAATCATGGAGTCCCCAAGTCAGATCCACACAGGACCTCCAAATCACATCCGCAGGGGACCCCCAAATCATGGAGCCCACAAGTCAGATCCACACAGGATTCCCAAGTCATGGAACCCCCACGTACAGTCCAGACCTACACAGGACCCTCCATTTCAGAGCCATGTAGAACTCCCAATAATGCCTGGAATCTGACATTTCTGTCTGTGCAGTTGTTGGGGAGGCCTATGATGATGGGAATGGTAAAAAAGGGTCTGTCCTTCAGAGGATTGCCGGTGGTCTGTCCGGTGTAACTCATCACAAGGAATTAACACTTTACTGTCTGGTAATGAAAAGTTCTGGGACAATCTCCTACTTCTAGTGCCTCTGCATTTTCAAGATCTTTGCTTGTTGAGGGGGATATTCTCAATTTACATACAAAGGCTAAAAAACCCGATCCTGATCTATTCCTGCTCACACAGCTGAAGGTTTGTTACATTTGTATGCGGTATGGACAATCCTCTGTGATTTGAATACCTCGGACTCCAGACTGATACAATGTAACAAACTCTCAGGACAGAAGATAGTTTTCTGCTATTGCTGTGTGTTTACCTCAAAGTGGACTGTCTGATACACTGTAACAACCCCTCAGCTGTGGGATCTATGAGGTTTGTACTGACTTTCAGCCTCTCAATTAAAAAATAGAAATCGTCCAAAACATAAATACTTCTAATATTATTCAGGTGGTATAAACGTGGCAATAGCCGGCAAGATAGCGCCGATAATAGAACCTTAAACTGGTGACAGATAACCCACAAGTACCAGAAAATACTCTATTCATTGACATCAAGAAGAGATGGCAAAAATAGTAAATCTGATAGGCTGCAAGTGGCCACACCTTCAAATGCTGAGACCCACCCATTTAAAAAAAACCAAAACTGTCGGGTCTGGTGTAAAACAGCAAAAAGAGCGACTTTTTTATATGTTAAGGGATTGATGGACTATATGAGAAATTGGATGTACATCGATGAAGCTTTATGTACACAGGACTGCGCCGGCCCTTTAATAATTTGATACCAGGTACCTGTATAGTACAAATACCCATGAATCATTGCAGCTCACTAGTAACGGCCCCTACAGCATAGCAGGAGTCTCTATATCAAGATGCTGCGCTTGTTGCGGCCGGTCGCGTGCCCTCGCTATCATTTTCTTGATTTTACAATGCTCCACAGAATACGCTGGCGATATAGGAGGATTATTACACCCCAGAGTTTAGTTATTTGATGCAGTTCTGACAGCGTTAACAGTCCGGGTATCAGACTTAAACCTCATTCACATGGGCGATATTTTCTTTTTTTTTTTTGTTTGCAGTCCTGAAAAACCAGCCTTTTTTTTTTTTTCTCACTCATTTTTTTTTCTTTTCTGTGATTTTATTTTCCATGTGATTTACATGCACTTTGCATTTGATTTTCTTTTATATACCTAAAAAAATGCATGATGGTTTAAATGATGTAATTTAAAGTTCTGCACACTTTTTTTGCTGTGAAAAAATCCCAAAAGCAAAGTGAGCCCTATTATAAGCCCATGTGACAACCCCCCCACCAAGGGGGTATTTTTTTTTCTTTTTTTAAGAATACGATAAAAAAAATTGCAGCATGTTCCATTTTGGTGTGATTTTCGGCCTAAAAAATTGTCCAGTCTAGCCTATTAAGATGTAATAACAAAAAAAGAGACTGCACTCATTTGATGCAATCTGTTTTTATCACATGTAAGGGCTTTTACCCACTAACGTTTTTTTTTTTTAACGCTGCGATATCGCTGCATTTTTTTCAATGGGACTTTCTAATATTAAAATCGCATCGCACAAAAATCGCAAATTTGTGCTTTTGTGATTTTTGTGCGATGCGATTTTAATAGAGATGAGCGAACGTACTCGGATAGGCACTACTCGTCCGAGTAATGTGCCTTATCCGAGTACCTCCCCGCTCATGCTGAAAGGTTCGGGAGCTGACGCTGCTGACAGGTGAGTCGCAGCGGGGAGCGGGGCAGAGCGGGCGGGAGAGAAGGAGAGAAAGATCTCCCCTCCGTTCCTCCCCGCTCTCCCCTGCAACTCCCCGCTCCGTGCCGGCACCCGAACCTTTCAGCACGAGCGGGGAGGTACTCGGATAAGGCACATTACTCGGACGAGTAGTGCCTATCCGAGTACGTTCGCTCATCTCTAGATTTTAACATTAGAAAGTCCCATTGAAAAAAGGGCAGCAATATCGCAGCATTAAAAAAAAACGCTAGTGGGTAGAAGCCATAACTATGATAACCTTAAATAAAAATTTTAAAAAATAAATAAAAAGAGCAGAACTGGGAAGTGCGCAAAACCCATCATGTACGGTATTTTATTTATTTATTTCTATGTACATAAAAATCAATGCAAAACGGACGAAAATCATGTGGAAAGATCACAGAAACGCATAAAAATCATATGGAAAATTGGTATGAGTTTTCAAGACTGCAAAAACCCACCCGTTTGAATACATCCTATGGTTGGTTTCACACAACACATGAATGAACTCCATTTTTTTGAATAGTCATACACATGAGCGAAGCTTTCCCTCACAGCGATGCTGTGACAAAAAAATCGTGGCATGTCCTATTTTTTTTTTTTTTTTTCTGCTGACCGCTGTGACCATTGATTTCAGTGGAACCTTAAATACATCGCACGGCTGTCACTTGACCGAGCGATGTGTCTGCGAATGCGATGCGTGGCGAGGTTTCCCATTGAAATCAATGGGAACCCCCTTTGATTCTGAGAACAGAATTTCACAGAAGCGTTACCTTTTTTCCCTGAAAATCGCCTTACATCCGTGGGTAAAATGCATGTTGCCGAGCGCGATATCGGGACGAGTTCCTGTGCTCGCCCTTGTGCAGTCAGCCTAAACCAATTTCTCCCTTTTATTAAGATCTCTGCTTGCTGTCATTCAGTGGGAACCTTCAGTGTTGACTTCCAGGCGATGAAATCTGTCTTAGTCACGTTACAGTCCAGGGATTAGAGCCGTGCGTCTGGTGGTCACATGTGAACGAGGTGCCCCCTGTAATAGCCCCGTTTTAGCTTATGCGTCAACATATGGAGCATTCGGGCTACTTGTAACCCAGTGTGCGGGTAGGCAGCTGTTGGGCATAGTGCGGGTATTACTGTGTTCAGTGCCAGCAGACTGTGAGAAACCCTCCAATCCTCGAAACCAAATCCTCTGCGTCCCATAAAATGCCTGGAAATAGCCTTTCCTGAACAGTTACCACATGGAAGACTTGCTCATATGTCATCCAGACCCTCATGCTGCACAGGACCCCATCCGTATGTGCGTGTATATAATATATGTACCACTGCTCCTGCCCTGTATATATGGCAAGTAAACAATTACCACTTGCCTGGATGCTGGATAGGGGCTCATTCACATCGGGCTGTTGGGTTCCCAGGATCTTTATATGACGGCCCTGAATGGGCTCCACTAACTGTAATGGGATCCGCTTGGTTTTTGGGCTTCCGGCATTTTACAGGATGAAATGCTGCGCTATTTTGTCCCATTTCCTTCAATGAAATCCAGATCTGTATATGGAGAGGTGTAAGCATGCGGGGCATTGACAGGAGGATGGCGGCGGGGAGCTGCTGGAGAACAGGGCTGGGTGTGGAGGATTCACACTTCCTTGTAAACGTGTTCACACCTCTGAGACATCAGCCACTTAGTAATGAGCGGAGTCCCAGGTCACACAAGTCATCACGCCCGGAATCTGGCATACAGTCACCCAGAGGCTATGCAGCTCCGTCATTGCCACACAGGTCCCCGTCTAGTAAGGCTCCTTTTACACGGAGCGATAAATCGTTCGCACGAGCGAGCCATGACAGCCCCTTTATACAGGCAGATAAATCGTTCACAGTTTCGTCCAGAGTTGCGCCCGCTAATCTTCAGTTATTCAATGACTAAATGATCGGTGTTCACACGCGATGACAAGCCTACATTATTTTTATGCTTGCATAAAATGAACAGCGAACAAGAAGCGAATGATTTATCATTCAATCGTTGGCTGCGTTTACACTGAACAATTAGCCTTCAAATTTGCACAATCCAAAGATTTTTTTTGAATGATAATCGTTTCTTGTAAAAGGGCCCCTGGGCGTATAAACTTGTTTTATACCGTAGGTATATAGTGTATTCATGTGTGGTTATTATGCATATACAGTATGTGTCCTATGCATGTATATTTTATTCTACATTAATATCAGACCTCAGATCCCTAAATATATCCAGACTCCTTATATTAATAATAGACGAATGACCAGATCCCTAAATATATTATGAGACTCCTAAATTATATTCTGCCCCTCTATATTGACATCAGACCCCTAAATATATTCATACTCCCTAAATTATTAGACCCCTGACCAGACCCCTAAATATATTCAGCCCCGCTATATTAATATCAGACCCAAGGCTTGACCTCTAAATCTATTCAGAGCTCTATAATACAGGGGTTGCCTGACTGTGAAATAATTAAACATACATCTGGACATGCTATGAAATGGCAAAATAGACAATATTCCCCCTTCTACCCAGTAAACAGCTGAGGGGCTTCTGCAGCAATTCCCATTTGTATTGACAGTGGAAGTCAGGTGGCCGTTGCAGCCAATCAGAGGCTGCACCATCACCGCCCGTTCTCTTGGTATAAGTGCTCCTATTCTGGGCGCCAAGATACTTGGAATTCAGAGTGCTAACTCTGCTGACTGGCTGCTGTGGTCACCTGCCTTCTGCTGTCAACACAGACCAGGAGGACCTACAGGCTGCAGCTCTGGATCGCTGGGGCTCAGGAGGGGAAGTACTATGTTTTAAAATTGTTTTAACTCATTTGGGTAAAATGTTAAAAAGTCCATTTGTAACCGAGCAACTCCTTTAATATCAGACTCTGACCAGACCCCTATATTAATATCAGACCTCTGACCAAGCCCCCAAATATATTCAGACCCCATATATTACTATCAGAATCCTGACCAGACTTCTAAATATATTCAGTGCCCTTATATTAATCCCAGACCATATAGTTAAAGTTTGTTGGTGCTAGAAGGACCCACTCTCTTGCAGTCTCTAGAAGTCTTCGAGTGTATAGATCATCCGCCCCCCCCCCCCCCCCCCCGTCTCTTTATCATAAGTTTGGTCTGGTTTATTGCATCTACCGATCATGTATTCCTGGATTGTCGCTTCTTGCTTTCAGATGCAGTACAGGAGCAACACAAGTGTCTGTAAAACCATTCTGCAGTCCCCTCCCCTTATTGAGGCTCCTCCCCTAAGTATATCTGAGCAGCCTCCTGATAATTATCCTCCTCTCACTGGGGTTTCAGTTACTCGTAGTTATAGTTTTCTGTCCTTACTGTAGTGTAATAATGTCTGTGTACTGACTTTCTGCAGAACAAGCAGAGCTGCAGCATGAAGCATTGAGGAGGAAAAGAACAGGTGATTGGCTGTCTGTGATTGGCAGAGCGCTTTGACCAATCATTGAATTCAATGAATGGCAGAGCACTGCTTCTGATTGGCTGAGCACTGTGACCAATCATAGGCCGCGTTCAGCTGTCGTTCAATGACGGCTGGGCGCTGCCTCTGTTTAGTTACAGGGCTCAGCCAATCAGAGGCAGCGCTTTCTGGAGGCGGGAATTTTTCAATCCCCAGCCTCCAGAAGACAGAAGACTATGGCTGGGGCCGAAGAGAAGAGCCGGATGGCTCTACTAGGTGAGTTAACTTGTTTTTTTTTCTCTTCTAAGAATGATTTTCAGCGCCGGTCTCATTGAAGGCAATGGGATAGCATCGCGGACCTCTTCCACAGCTGTCACGGCTGTGACAGAACATTCCTTCATCCGGGGATGAAGGAATCTCCTGCCATAGTTGTCACAGCTGTGTCAGGGAACCGCAATGTAATCCCTATGTTTTCAATGGGGCTGTCACTGCTGCCGCCGGCCCATTGAAAACAATAGGCGGTAGCGCAGATTTTTCTGAAAATTCATTGGTCTCATAATCATGCGCTTTCACTCGCTCTCGCATCGCAGAAAAATCTATCGCCAATGGGGCAGAACCCTAAGGCCCTTTTTTACACAGCGATTATCGCTCAAAATTTGTCCAAACGGCCCAAATTGAGCGATAATCGTTTACATTGGCTGCAAGGAGAACAACGGAATGTGCTGGCAGCTGTTTTTAGAGGTCCTTTTACTTGTAAATGAAGATGGTGAAGCGTTAATGGCCATTAACACTTTTTGCAAATAGATGGCTAAATCTTTCCGTGGTTTCTTTGTGTGTAAAAGGCCCTTTACGGAGTGTTCGGCCAATCACATGACATCGTGTAGAGGGAATCTACAATCTGTTTACATGTCTTGTATCTCACACCATGGGGTTCACTGTAATGTGGGTGTGGGGATATTCATGTTGGCGCAGGGGGCGGAGCTGTCTTATACTGTGGGATTATTTGTTATCCTGCTGGGCTGTGAGGTATTGGCAGATGTGATGCCAGCTGTTATTGACAGCGCACAGTCCTGTATGGACCCCATGTATAACTGAAGCAATATGGTGGCAGAGGACGGAGCGTCATTGTGTGAGGAGCCTCTTGTCCCTGTGTGACCGCAGTCTTGAGGTAGATCTAAAGGAATGTCACACATTACGACTTATTGTGGGGCACAATACATCCCCCTCAAGATGAGCACCGCAATCTGAACCCCCAGAATTCAGTGTTATTATGTATCAAAGTGGCCGCAGGGACCTGACGTCAGTCACCCAGGAATAGACCGTGTCCTGAGCGCATTCCCAGCTGCTGCCACCCGTCAACGTCAGGCAGTGTGCTGCCCGCCCTGTGTATGTGGACAGCCCGGAGAGAGGTCACCATCAGGAGGCAAGAGCAGCCTATACTATAGATACGTGCCATTATAGTGTGTGTGTAGGCATTATCAGCTGATCACAAAATACCTGCTGCTCCGCCCACTGCGACCAGATCTATAGAAGTGTGCGACCAAAAATTAGCAGTAAATAATGATTAGTCTGTAGGTAACAGTATTATACTGGTTCCCTGAAAATAAGACCCTATCTTATATTAATTTTTGCCCCAAAAGAGGCGCTAGGTCTTATTTTTGGGGGTGGGGATATCTTATTATACTTGCCTAGCAGGCTTAGTCCAGGTCCCTCCCGCTGTTCTTCACAGCTCCAACGTGCTTCTTGTAGTCCTCGGACACTCATGCATCACTTCCTGGTTACAGGTTTATAAATCCCGCCTCCAGGAAATGATGGCTGTGATTGGCTGAGCAGCGGTCAAAGAAGCAATCAATGCAGTGCTGGATGAACCCATGCAATGGCTGCGATTGGTTTATTGAGTGCTGCATTTATTGGTTCTACCACAGCTGCTCAGCCAATCAATAGCCATCGCGTTGTAGAAGCGGGATTTATGAATTGGCTGAGCCGCAACCAATCATAGCCATCACATCGCCGTATAGATAGTCTTGTACAAAGGGGGTAGCATTATATTAGTTGTGGTCTTATACAAAGGGGGCAGCATTATAATAGTTATATTCTTGTACATAGGGGCAGTATTACAGCCGTTATATTGTTGTTTGTAGGGGGCAGTATTACAGCCGTTATATTGTTGTTTGTAGGGGGCAGTATTATAGTAGTTATATTCTTGTACGTAGGGGGCAGTATTATAGTAGTTATATTCTTGTACGTAGGGGGCAGTATTATAGTAGTTATATTCTTGTACGTAGGGGGCAGTATTATAGTAGTTATATTCTTGTACATAGGAGGCATTATTATAGTAGTTATATTCTTGTACATAGGTGTCAGTATTATAGTAGTTATATTCTTGTACGTAGGGGGCAGTATTATAGTAGTTATATTCTTGTACATAGGGGGCAGTATTATAGTAGTTATATTCTTGTACATAGGGGGCAGTATTATAGTAGTTGTACATAGGAGGTAGTATTATAGTAATTATAGTCTTGTACATTGGAGCAGTATTATAGTAGTTACATTCTTGTACATAGGTGTCAGTATTATAGTAGTTATATTCTTGTACACTGGGGGGCAGTATTATACTAGTTATATTCTTGTACATAGGTGTCAGTATTATAGTAGTTATATTCTTGTACATAGGGGGCAGTATTATAGTAGTTATATTCTTGTACATAGGGGGCAGTATTATAGTAGTTATATTCTTGTACATAGGGGCAGTATTATAGTAGTTGTACATAGGAGGTAGTATTATAGTAATTATATTCTTGTACATTGGAGCAGTATTATAGTAGTTACATTCTTGTACATAGGGGGCAGTATTATAGTAGTTATATTCTTGAACATAATGACAGTATTATAGTAGTTATATTTTTGTACATAGGAGGCAGTATTATAGTAGTTATATTCTTGTACATAGGGGGCAGTATTATAGTAGTTATATTCTTGTACATAGGGGGCAGTATTATAGTAGTTATATTCTTGTACATAGGGGCAGTATTATAGTAGTTATATTCTTGTACATAGGGGGCAGTATTATAGTAGTTATATTCTTGTACATAGGAGGCAGTATTATAGTAGTTATAGTCTTGTACATAGGGGGCAGTATTATAGTAGTTGTACATAGGAGGTAGTATTATAGTAATTATATTCTTGTACATTGGAGCAGTATTATAGTAGTTACATTCTTGTACATAGGTGTCAGTATTATAGTAGTTATATTCTTGTACACTGGGGGGCAGTATTATACTAGTTATATTCTTGTACATAGGTGTCAGTATTATAGTAGTTATATTCTTGTACATAGGGGGCAGTATTATAGTAGTTATATTCTTGTACATAGGGGGCAGTATTATAGTAGTTGTACATAGGAGGTAGTATTATAGTAATTATATTCTTGTACATTGGAGCAGTATTATAGTAGTTACATTCTCGTACATAGGGGGCAGTATTATAGTAGTTATATTCTTGAACATAATGACAGTATTATAGTAGTTATATTTTTGTACATAGGAGGCAGTATTATAGTAGTTATATTCTTGTACATAGGGGGCAGTATTATAGTAGTTATATTCTTGTACATAGGGGGCAGTATTATAGTAGTTATATTCTTGTACATAGGGGGCAGTATTATAGTAGTTATATTCTTGTACATAGGGGGCAGTATTATAGTAGTTATATTCTTGTACATAGGGGGCAGTATTATAGTAGTTACATTCTTGTACATAGGGGGCAGTATTATAGTAGTTATATTTTTGTACATAGGGGGCAGTATTATAGTAGTTATATTCTTGTACATAGGAGGCAGTATTATAGTAGTTATATTAGTGTACATGTGGGCAGTATTATAGTAGTTATATTCTTGTACATAGGAGGCATTATTATAGTAGATATATTCCAGTACATATGAGCAGTATTATAGTAGTTATATTCTTGTACATAGGAGGCAGTATTATAGTAGTTATATTCTTGTACATAGGAGGCAGTATTATAGTAGTTATATTCTTGTACATAGGGGGCAGTATTATAGTAGTTATATTCTTGTACATAGGGGGCAGTATTATAGTAGTTATATTCTTGTACATAGGGGGCAGTATTATAGTAGTTATATTCTTGTACATAGGAGGCAGTATTATAGTAGTTATATTCTTGTACATAGGAGGCAGTATTATAGTAGTTATATTCTTGTACGTAGGGGGCTGTATTATAGCCGTTATGTTGTTGTACGTAGGGGGCTGTATTATAGCCGTTATGTTCTTGTACGTTGGGGGCAGTATTATTTTTTAAGATAGTTATAATGTCCTCTAATGTAGTGTTCACCAAGTGTCTTATGGTAGAGCAGGTGATGAACAGATGTCACTGCTGGGTGAGAGGGGATGTTGCGGGTAACTGGCACAAATCCTAGGATGTACAGTCACATTTGTGCAATATGGGATTGTGTGAGTTCTGTCACTATGATGAAAAAAGACATTTATATAGTGGTGGGGTGTGTCCACACTCCTCCTCACCCCGCAATGGTGCAGGAGGAAGGTCTGCAATTCCTATTGGTATTCTCCTTGCAGCTGCAGGATGATGAGCGCAGTATTATCTGCCCGTGTGGGACTGCGTGCTGCTCCTCTGCTTGTCTCTGCAGTGAAGCACAGTAGGAGGTTGTCCTGCAGTGGTGCATTTTTTCATTGGTGGGGGTGTGTAGAGTGTGAGCTCTGTGGCACAGTGCACACATGAGCATAGGTCGTTGTGAAGTAGGCAGGAATGTGAGGAATGTTGTATGAAGTCATCGCTCTGTTCTGCTGCCTTCTAACCTGTGTTAGGCCCAATGCCCACGGACGGATTATTATCGCTGCAGAAATCGCAGCCAATGTCCGTCCATAGACATGCTGTGTTACATGATTCTCCCCTGCCCACAAATGGAAATCAACTGCGATTTTTCTGCTCGTGGAGGAGACTTTGTGGCATGTTCTATTCTTTGTGGAAAAACGCACGAACAGCTTCCATTGCAGTTGATGGAAGCCGTCCATCTCGCGATACTTCCACAGTTCCTACAGCGGAAGTATCATGGGAATCCACATCACAGCCCAGCGCCGGAGCATCATGTGCTGCACTGCGCATGCGCACTGGCTCGCTGGAGGGGACACTCGCGGCGTATCCGGACAGGTGAGTAAAGGGAGGCACCGGGTCTGATTCCGCTGGAATATTTTGCAGATTGTGTATGCGGATTTCCGCAGCGGATGGCCTGCAGAAACTATTTTTCATTGCTTGTGGGAGATCGCGGATGTAATGGTTTTTCTGTACGTGGAAGCACTGCGGATTATCCTCGCAGAAATAAAATCTGCAACCCCACCTTCCAGCCTTTTCCCCACCTCCCTAATTAATTTAACCTTCAAATCCACAGTGCATCCGCAATTGTATTTGCGGATGCACTGTGGATCGTCCGCACCCATTGACTTCTATTGAGCCCGTCCGCACGGAATCCACACTTAAATGGAGCATGCTGCGATATGTTTTCTGCATGAGACGGTCCGTAAATCAAATCCACATGCTTAAAATCAGGTGCGGATGCCAATGTTTTCTTATGGGCACTTTGAACTGCGCATCTTCCACGCGGGTGAGCTGTGCGGATTCCACAAATCACATCTGCCCGTGGACATTGGGCCTTAGGGCCAGCTCAGCGTTTCCGTCTCTCTGCTCCATTTCTTGGAGGTGAGAAAGTGAAATAAAAAGGAGAAAAACAGAACAGTCATTTTTCTTCATTGATTTAAATGGGGTTTAAAAAAAATAAAACCGAGCGACTATTGTGTCAGAAAAATAACAGAATGGAAGCAAGCTGAAGCCTCTCCTTTTTTTGAAATCCCACTAAAATTAAATAGTGGGGGGAGGATAATTTTTTTTCCCCATTTTTGTTTCCGTTTTTCTTCTCCTACAAACGGAGCAAAGAGACGGAAACCATGAACTGACCCCATCGTGAAAGTGGGTGTCTTCCAGATGTCTTCTGTTCTGGACATGCCCGTTTTCCCTCCATCACCTGCTGGAGTAAAATATGGAAGAGTCTTGACAGCAGAGCTTACAATCTAATCACTGTGGGAAATATGCGTAGAGACCTGAGAGGAAGGAAGACGAGCATCGTCCAGCGATGGAGTGTGCAATCCAGTGCATTACAGGGGACGGTCATACTGCAGGGTTTGCTGATCACAGGAAGATCTGACAACTAGATGGCGCCATTATCTTATACTACATGGAAGGTGACTATTATTTACGGGAGGGAGGGAGGTAGTCGCCTCTCATTATGTAATAGGAAGCGCCTAGAGCTGGTGATGAGGGGTGTTTCCTATTATTAACCGCTTTATGACTGGAGTATTTTACCCCCATACTGATGAGACCCCAGTTACCAGTCATGGGAGGTACTGTGTTCAGCTGGATGTTTCCAAGCCCCCAATGATCAACTCCTGTTACGCAAGTGCCAACCGCTTATGGGGCAGTTCATCTAGGTCATGAATATAATGCTAGAACTACAGTGAACACTGACACTTGTATAAGCTGTCATGGGAGAGGATGCTGCTCTACATAACAAAATAGTTACTTCTACTGTATGTCCCAGTGCCTGGAAGCCTGGGTGACGACTCCTATGGGCAAATTAAAAGTGATCATTAGTGTTTTTCACCCATTATACCTCATAGGAGACTAAGAGAATCTTCAAAAAAAGTACTAAAATACTTTATAGAAGAGGATGAGTTAGACTGATATTTACCAGGAGTTTAAAGTGAGCTTCCTGATTAGTGAATATAATGCTAGAACTGCAGTGAGGACTGACACTGAGATAGTCAGTTATGGGAAAGAATAAGTGATGCAGTCACTATATTACTTGGTATCTCATTCTGGATCGTCTATGGAGAGCCGGTTAGTTGTTCTCCATTTGGCAGTGCTCGTTCTTTCTATAGACGATGGGTCTGAGTTTGTGCTGATGCTTCGCAGTTTTTGTGCATCTTTAACAGTTGGAGTGTTACTCGGTGTCCCGGATACTGTGACTGCAACAAAAGGTCTCCTCTCTCGTGAGGTCTCCCTGCTGGGAAAAGATGAATGGTCTCATTGCCGTGAGGGACAGCCGGGCCCCTGGGGTAATACAGAAGGGATGAAGAGGGGTTGCTGCGGCTTATTCTGCTCAGATGGAGCATAACAGATCTGCACAGCACCAACTACATCGCCCCTTCCCAAACACATCGCCTCTCCTCCGATAATCGCTTGTTTATCACTACTATAATCTTCCTGTGATGTACTCCTCTCTCCATATACTGCAAAGCTGTAGTGTAAAACATGGGGGACGGGGGGTAGCCTTAGCCTCTAAAGAGACCGGAGTTGGATTTTCGACTACCCCAGAATTCATTAAATAAAGTTGGAGTTATTGACCACAGCTATGCCGTAATGAAGCGGTGCTGCAGTGTAAAGCATGGGGGACATACCATAAGAGCTTGAGTTCAGACACATGTAGCTGAGCTGGAGTTGCTGATCACAGCTGTGTCCTAACGGAGCAGCAGTGCAGTTAACTCTACATGCTGATAAAGGGACGTTCCGCTGCATCAGTGTGGGATGTTCTCCGTGTTCTCTGGCTTTGACTTTCTCAGTATATTGCATTTCTATATTATGGTTTATAATGGAGCATTGTGCCCCCTACTGACCTCAACATGCAGGAGCAGTCATGTCACTGCCGTACAATTAGAGTCCATCCCAGCCTGTTATAACATATCAGTACCGGTGAGTCCGGCTGGATGTACTGATCAGAGGGATCTGGTGTGATCTATCACCCCTTGTGTGGTGGGATTACAGTGTGGTCCTCATTAAAAGGTCGGCAACTCTCACAGTACATATAAATAGCATAGAGTCTCATCCTGCGGATATTCTGGATCGTTGGACGCCTGTACACTCACTCCACTCGATACTGCTGATATGCACCACACTGGAGGCTGCGTCATAATTTGCAGGTGCTGCCAAGTAAGAGAATAAATCCCTGGTGAGTCAGGGCGGGCGGCTGTCGCAGAATGAACTATCAGACCGTTAAATACCGGATTAAAAGACTTTACTGGAAAGGGTGTCACAGAATACAGCACTGGGGGTGTGCGACGTAAAGGAGTGATCGGGGACAGGGACGTTTCTACATTCTGTCAACAAACGCTACAGTCAGCCTCTAGCATGTAATGGCTGATAACAGGGAGCAGCAGATTGTATTCACCTGTCCTACAGTCAGTGATGTTATCTGGTGCAGTGATGTAGCCTGGTACAGTGAGGTGATCTGATGCAGTGATACAATGCAGTGCAGTAATGTGTTCTGGTTCAAGGATGTGATTTGGTGCACAGATGTAATGTGATGCAGTAATGTGATCTGGTGCAGGGATCTGATGCGATGCAGTGATGTGTGGTGCTGTGATGCAGGGATGTGATCTGGTGCACGGATATAATGTGATGCAGTAATGTGATCTGGTATGGTGCTGCAATGCTGTGATGTAGCGATGTGATCTGGAGCAGGGAAGTGATGTGATCTGGTGTTGGTATGTGATGCAATGCAGTGATGTGATCTGGTGCAGTGATGCAATGCAGTGATGTGTGGTGCTGTGATGCAGGGATGTGATCTGGTGCACGGATATAATGTGATGCAGTAATGTGATCTGGTATGGTGCTGCAATGCTGTGATGTAGCGATGTGATCTGGAGCAGGGAAGTGATGTGATCTGGTGTTGGTATGTGATGCAATGCAGTGATGTGATCTGGTGCAGTGATGCAATGCTGTGATGCTGCAATGTGATTTGGTGCAGATATGTGATCTGTTGCAGAGACACGATGCAGTGATGTCTTGACAAAGACCTAACAGGTCGAAACGTTGCTGGGCTGTTTTATTGTGTTATAGAGGAATACAAATATTCTCTCATTATGTAATCTAGTGCAGGGAAGCGATGAAGTAATGTGATGTGATCTGGTGCGGGGACGCGATGCAGTAATGTGATGTGATCTGGTGCGGGGACGCGATGCAGTAATGGGATGTGATCTGGTGCGAGGACGCGATGCAGTAATGTGATGTGATCTGGTGCGGGGACGCGATGCAGTAATGTGATGTGATCTGGTGCGGGGACGCGATGCAGTAATGGGATGTGATCTGGTGCGAGGACGCGATGCAGTAATGTGATGTGATCTGGTGCGGGGACGCGATGCAGTAATGTGATGTGATCTGGTGCGGGGACGCGATGCAGTAATGGGATGTGATCTGGTGCGAGGACGCGATGCAGTAATGGGATGTGATCTGGTGCGAGGACGCGATGCAGTAATGTGATGTGATCTGGCGCAGAGACGCGATGCAGTAATGTGATGTGATCTGGTGCGAGGACGCGATGCAGTAATGTGATGTGATCTGGTGCGAGGACGCGATGCAGTAATGTGATGTGATCTGGTGCGAGGACGCGATGCAGTAATGTGATGTGATCTGGTGCGAGGATGCGATGCAGTAATGTGATGTGATCTGGTGCGAGGACGCGATGCAGTAATGTGATGTGATCTGGTGCGGGGACGCGATGCAGTAATGTGATGTGATCTGGTGCGGGGACGCGATGCAGTAATGTGATGTGATCTGGTGCGAGGACGCGATGCAGTAATGTGATGTGATCTGGTGCGAGGACGCGATGCAGTAATGTGATGTGATCTGGTGCGAGGACGCGATGCAGTAATGTGATGTGATCTGGTGCGAGGACGCGATGCAGTAATGTGATGTGATCTGGTGCGAGGACGCGATGCAGTAATGTGATGTGATCTGGTGCGAGGACGCGATGCAGTAATGTGATGTGATCTGGTGCGAGGATGCGATGCAGTAATGTGATGTGATCTGGTGCGGGGACGCGATGCAGTAATGTGATGTGATCTGGTGCGGGGACGGGACGCGATACAGCAATGTGATGTGATGCGATCTCTTGCCCAGGATGCGATGCTGTGATCCAGCAATGTGATCTGGTGCAGGGATGTAATCTAGTGCGGGGACGCGATGCAGTGATGTGTTCTGGTGTGGGGACGTGATGTGACCTGGATGCAATGTGATCTGGTGCAGGCACGCGATGCAGCATTGTGATCTGGTGCAGTGAAGTGATGCGATCTGATGCAAGGATGTGATGCGATATGGTGCCCGGGATTCGACACTGTGATGCAGCAATGTGAATTGGTGCAGGGATGTAATCTGATCACTGAAAAGGCCTTAAGACTAAAAAAATTTGTATTAATATTATAATTAAAAAAACACTTCCTTTTTTTTTTTTTATTATAATATTATTAAAAATTTTTTTAGTCTTAAGGCCTTTTCAGTGATAAGGTTATATTTGCTCCAAGAGCCTAATTGTCACAGTGACTTCAGGGATGTAATCTGGATGCGGTGCAGCAATGTGATCTGGTACAGGAACGTGATGCGATGCAGTGATGTGATCTGGTGCAGGGATGCGATGTGATCTGGATGCGATGCACCCATGTGATCTGGTGTAGGAATGTGATGCAGTGATGCGATCTGGTGCAGGGAAGCGATGCAGCAATGTGATCTGGTGCAGCGACATGATGCAGCAATGTGATCTGGATGCGATGCAGCGATGTGATCTGGTGCAGGGATGTGATGTGATCTGGTGCGGGGATATGATGTGATCTGGTGCGGGGATGTGATGTGATCTGGTGCAGCGATGTGATGTGATCTGGTGCAGTGACGCGATGCGATCTGCTGCAGTGTGCACTCTGGTGTAATATTCCAGTTATGTGTCATGTGAGCATAATAGTATGAGCACATGAGTGACCCTCGCTGCTGCTGCTGCTGCTTGTCCTTGGCGCTGTGATCTTCAGAGCTTGGATGTTGGTTGGGGGGGGGGGGGGGGGTCATTTTCCTGTCAGGTGGATTTCACAGGATGATGTCAGTCTTTTACTGAGGAGAGAGATTTCTCAGCACTCTGTGCACCTCTGATTGTGTCCTGAGCCCCACTTCATGCCGTACATGCCCCCCCTCTACCACCCCTCCATGTAACTGCCACCCCCGCATGTACTTACTACACACTCCATGTAACCCACTGCGCCCACCACATTTACCTGTCCCCATCCACCCTCCATATAACCTGCCAGCGGTCTCTATGTACCAGACACCCCCTCCCTGTTTGCCTGATACCCCCTCCCTGGTCTGGATGATTGTAATGGCTGAGCAGTTTTGTAAATGAAACAAATGTTTTTTTGGCAAAATATTGGCGCAATTTATCAATCAATTTAAAATTCGCAGCAGCTTTTGGTTGCATCACAGTCGCGTCAGTGCCACTCTGTGTGGTGGTGCCCTAGTTATAACGAGGAAACATACCATCTGTAAGTATAACCCCCAATTAGTGGGTGCAAAATAAAGTTCCAGATAGGACCAAACCACTCAGGAGTTATAAACATGACTGGCAAAGAAATCGAATGTTATATACAATACAAGAGACAGACTGGACAGCAGAGAAACATGTACAACACATCCCGAAACCGCTAGGTTAAAGGCCCAATTCCTTTCCTTTGGAGCTCTAGGACTAACGTTTATCAGGGGCATAAAGTACAGACAGCTGATAACTTATCAAATGGATTAACAGTATGTAATAAAAATTAATTACTGTTATATAGTCATAATGTCCTAACTGATGTCAATCCATGCAATTTGACCAGTAAAATCATTAATTGGAGGCCATATACATATCATACACTACATGTCATATACAGTACTGTGTAAAAGTTTTATTCAGGTGTGGAAAACAATGCTGCACAGTAAGGCCTCGGTCACACGACCGTTTTTTGGTCCGATCTGCAGATGCGCTTGTGATCTGCAGATCTATAGACCAAATGCATCCCAATGGGATCGGTTACATGTCCGCTTTTTATGCGGATGTGCGATCAATTATAGGACACAACGATTCGCAGAACGCGCCTATGTGCATTCTATGCATCGCTGTGTTCTATATATGCGCTCAATGGCGCCGGCGGCAGCAGCGCCGACCCCATTGAGAACATATACTAAAGATCGTTCTCCTCTGCCACAGCTGTAACAGCTGTGGCAGAGAAGAACAATGTCGCCCATTGAATTCAATGGAGCCGGTAATACAGCCGGCTCCATTGAAAGCAATGTGTTAAAAAGTATGCTCCCCTTTTCCCTGCAGCCGGAGTTCAGCCGCGTCCAGCTTGCAGTTCTCCTAAACTGCTCTGTGTAGTATTCAGCAGGCGGGGATTTAAGATCCCCGCCTGCTGAATGGGCTGCCTCTGATTGGTCACAGCCCTCACCAATCAGAGGCAGCTCTCACTCACCCATTCATGAATTCATGAATGGGTGAGTGAGTGCTGCCTCTCATTGGCTGACCGCAGCGACCAATCAGAGGCAGCACTCACTCACCCATTCATGAATTCATGAATGGTCACAGCCCTCACCAATCAGAGGCAGCGCTCACTCACCCAATCAGAGGCAGCCCAATTTTACAAGGGCAGCTAAGTCCCAGTTCAGACTACAAGGAGTTTACTGCAAGGACCTTACAAGCTAATAGAATTAAAAAATAACTTTTATTAAATAACTGAGTTTAAAAAGAAGAACAAAACACACATAAACGGTCGGATGAGGAGTTATGATACAAAAGCCACCTACGTATAGTGACCAATAAAGTTTGAGTCATACAATAAGGCTCAACTTATGATACAAAAGCCCTTGCCACTTATGTATTATGACCAATGAAATTTGAGTCATACAATAAGGCTCGACTGGTGTTAATCATTGGTCATATGACATGAAAATAGTAATTCAGTCTAATATATGTCAGATCACACAGTTGGTCTGACATCTGAGCGTGTGTCGTATGGTAGAAAGGACTGACACGTAGAAGATTACTCATAAAGAAAAAGCGCGTTACCCTACGCGTTTCTCCCACCTAATGGGTTCCTCAGGGGTTACAATACGCTAATCCCAATTGGTATATTGGGTTGTGGCTAGAATGTTGATTGTTAATAAGACCACATACATGTCCCGGATTGATAATCCTGGACTTGGCGGTCTCAAGAATTAAATCTGTCAAAAAATAAAGATGAAGTGCAGCCAAAAATTATAGTGCACTGTATTTTAAGACAGATTGCAAAAAATGACCCGGAGCGTAACAATAATAATCGCAACTGTGGTCATTTAAAGAACATAACTATCCTCAAAGTACAAGATTAGGGCAGGGTAATATGCCCCAAACCCATAAGCCGTATGATATAGTCAGGATATACAGTCCCTAAGGTCCTAAAGATTTCTCAGCCAGCTACCTAGCAGATGAATGCTATCTCAGATAAATGAGTTAGCAGATAGATGCTACCTAAGAAAATTGCTTAGGGGAGCTGGCCCCTGTATTAGGACACAGAACTGAAATCAAATAAAAGAAAAAAACGGCGGCATGTCAGTCCTTGAGGCAGCCCATTCAGCAGGCGGGGATCTTAAATCCCCACCTGCTGAATACTACACAGAGCAGTTCAGGAGAACTGCCTTCCGGACGCGGCTGAACTCCGGCTGCAGGGAAAAGGTGAGTATACTTTTTTTTTTTTTACACATTTTAGGATGATTTTCAGGGAAGGGCTTATATTTTTAAGCCCTTCCCAAAAATTCATCCGGCGCTCGCCAGCAGCCCATTGCTTTCAATGGAGCCGGCTGTATTGCTGGCTCCATTGAATTCATTGGGCGAACAGCGGATTGCGCTCCTTTGATCGTGCCAGTTTCGCCGAAACCGCTGCTAGCTGCAGATTTTTCGGCGAACCGTTGGCCCCGGTCACACGATTTGCGAATGCGCATCCGTCATGCGATCCGCAAATCGCACGAAAAAACGCCCGTCTGACCGAGGCCTAAGGATGCTTTCAGAAATAGAGGTGTTTATGGTTCATTTTTGTAAATTGACAAAATGCAAGGAAAAGAGACATCTAAATGAAATTAATATTTGGTATGACCACCCTTTGCCTTTAAAACAGCATGAACTCTTCTAGGTACACTTGCACAAAGAATTAAAGTAAGTTTTATGATTACCCAATTATAATGATCATCATTTTCATATGTAGTTTTAAACAGTCACTAACCGAAACAGAAACAGCTGGTAGGAAGCTTAAAAACGGGTGAGGAACAACCAAACTCTGCTACAATGGTGAGGTTGTGGAAGACAGCTTCATGTTACAGGTCATACATCATGGCAAAACTGAGCGCAACATCAAGGCACAAGGTAGTTATACTGCATCAGCGGAGTCTCCCAGGCAAAGAAGTCAGAACAGACTGGGGTTTCAAGATGTGGTGTTCAAGCTCTTTTGAAGAAGTAGAAAGAAATGAACAATGTTGAGGACTGTAGACACAGCAGTCGGCCAAGGAAACTTAGTGCACCATATGACAGACACATCATGCTTCCTTCCCTTCAAAATCAGATGTCCAGCAGTGAAATCGGCTCAGAACTGGCATAATCCAGTGGGACCTGGGTACACCCACCTACTGTTCAGAGAAGCAAAGAAGTCTGGCCAGAAGTGATCTTCATGGAAGAATTTAAGCCAAAAAGCTACACCTTCAGTGTAGAAACAAGGTTAAACTACTAAACTATGTATGAAATCGTAGGAATGGGGGAGTAGAAAAATGGCAGCAGTAAAGCATGGTGGAGAGCGGTACAATAATGAGTGTCTGCAGGCAGCAGTGAAGCATGGTGGAGGCTCTTTACAAGTTTGGAGCTGCAGTTCAGCAAATGGAGTTGGGCATTTGGTTAGGATTAATGTTGGCGTCAATGTTGAGAAATACAGGCAGATACTTATCTATCATCTAAAACCATCAGGGAGGCGTCTGATTGGCACCTGATTGAAGGTATTCTGCAGCAGCACAACGACCCTAAACATCCAGCCAACGTCATTAAGAAATATCTTCATTGTAAAGAAGAACAAGGAGTCAGTACTATTGTACCTTGTCACCACCGGAAGCTAGGGGTTTGACAGGGCTTGCATGGAGGAACGCCCTGTCAAGTCCCTAGCTCCCAATTGGCTGAATTTTGTAAGGTCTCTGAAGGTCCTAGCAGCATGGTGATCTTCACCCCGCTGAAGTACTTGTGCTGCTCACTCTCCCCTGCCCCCTCTTCCTGCAATCGGCGATGTGCTGCGCTCCTCCGTGTCCAGCCATCGCCTATGTGCTCCACTGTTGGCCCTCAAACTGGAGGGTCGCTTTAATTCCACACAGCAGGTTATTTTATCTGCAGTGTATGGAGGAGACGTCTTTAAATGCACTTTTCCGGTATTGTATGCTACATGTGATCGCACCTGCAATGGAGGATAACATGTATCTTCTGTGACCAGATCACCTGTCTGTTTGTGCGGATGATCGGTCACTGACTATAGAGGTGGACGCGGCCAGCAGAAGCCCCTGTGTATGGTTAGAAATAAGGGGGCTCTGTGAAGAGCACAGACCCATATACTAACAGTCCACCAGTGATTTTATCAGTCCCCTCTGTGTAGTAGGCAGCTGTCCCATCACCTTCTGGCCCTGTGGCATCTACATGTCACACTTCTGGCACAGTAGCCCCTGAGACCCGGCCGCTCAGAGGGTATTACCCCCTAATACCATGACTGCAGTTTGGATGCCTCCCATAGAGATTGTCATTGCCTACAGTCCAGAGTCTGTGAGAACTCCTGTGAGCGGCTCATTGTAATCCCCCAGGGAATGTCGCACGTCACGACTGAGGAGGGTGCGGTACATCGGGAGGGGTGGAACGCATAAGGAGTAGATGAGGTATATGAAAGTGTGAGGTACATGGGCTGGGCATAATGGGTTAGATGGGGATGGGGTGGCAGTTTACATGGAGGGGTAGTAGATGAGGAGGCAAGTGTATGAGGTGTGTGGTATATGGGGAGGGGTTGGCGGGTTACATGCAGGGGTGATAGATTGGAGGGCAGGTTTATGGGGTGTGTGGTACATGGGGAGAGGATGGTGGGTTACATGGAGTGGTGGCAGATTAGGCAGCAGGTCTATGGGGTGTATGGTACATGGCGAGGGGATGGTGGGTCACATGTAGGGGTGGTAGATTGTGCGGCAGGTCTATGGGGTGTGTGGTACATGGGGAGAGGGTGGCGGGTTACATGGAGGGGTGGTAGATTGTGGGGGCAGGTCTATGGGGTGTGGTACATGGGGAGGGGTGGAGGATTGTTCGGCAGGTCTATGGGGTGTGTGGTACATGGGGAGGGGAGAAGGGTTACATGGAGGGGTGGTTGATGGGGACAGGTCTATGGGGTGTGTGGTACATGGGGAGAGGGCAGCGGGTTACATGGAGGGGTGGTAGATTGTGGGGGCAGGTCTATGGAGTGTGATACATGGGGAGGGGTGGTGGATTGTTCGGCAGGTCTATGGGGTGTGTGGTACATGGGGAGGGGAGAAGGGTTACATGGAGGGGTGGTTGATGGGGGCAGGTCTGCGGGGTGTGTGGTACATGGGGAGGGGAAGAAGGGTTACATGGAGGGGTGGTTGATGGGGGGGGGGGGGAGGGCAGGTCTATTGGGTGTGTGGTACATGGGGAGGAGATGGGGGGGGTTACATGGAGGGGTGGTTGGGGGGGCAGGTCTATGGGGTGTGTGGTACATGGGGAGGGGATGCGGGGGGGGGGGATTACATGGTGGGGTGGTCGATGAAGGGCAGGTTTATGGGGTGTGTGGTACATGGGCCTCACTGGCCCTGGTCAGTACGTTAAGCTCTCTGCTCTTGTTATCCATGGCAACCGATCAGAGTGCAGCTTCCATTTCATACACTGCTGTGGTAAAGTGAAAGCTGTGCTGTGATTGGTCGCTGTGGATCCTATCAGAAAGAGTTCCGGAACATTCTGACTGACATTGTCTATGGAGACGGCTGGTCCTGTCTGTGGAGCCGGCGGGGCGTCTCTTAGATGGAACAATCATCGTTCAGTATTCCGTTCATGTTCAGCATAAAGATCATCGTTGGCTCGTTCACTTGGTTCGGTCTAACCGGCTCGTTCCGACCATCTCACTTATACAGCCAATGTGAAAGGCTGAAGGAGCCAACGATCTGCTGTATAAACGGGCGGCACAAGAGCCAACGAGCTACCGGGGACGTCATTGTCTTGATATCAGTTTGTCTAAAAGGACCCTAATCCTACCGTGTGTGATACCTGAGTCTGTGTATCCAATCCTACCATGTGTGATAGTGCCTGCTGAGTCTGTGTATCTAATCCTACCATGTATGATACTGCCTGCTGAGTCTGTGTATCTAATCCTACCATGTGTGATACTGCCTGCTGAGTCTGTGTATCCAATCCTACCATGTGTGATACCTGAGTCTGTGTATCTAATCCTACCATGTGTGATACCTGAGTCTATGTATCTAATCCTACCATGTGTGATACCTGAGTCTATGTATCTAATCCTACCATGTGTGATACTGCCTACTGAGTCTGTGTATCTAATCCTACCATGTGTGATACTGCCTGCTGAGTCTGTGTATCTAATCCTACCATGTGTGATACTGCCTGCTGAGTCTGTGTATCTAATCCTACCATGTGTGATACTGCCTGCTGAGTCAATGTATCTAATCCTACCATGTGTGGTACTGCCTGCTGAGTCTGTGTATCTAATCCTACCATGTGTGATACCTGAGTCTATATATCTACTCCTACCATGTGTGGTACTGCCTGCTGAGCCTATGTATCCAATCCTACCATGTGTGATACTGCCTGCTGAGCCTATGTATCTAATCCTACCATGTGTGATACTGCCTGCTGAGTCTGAGTATCTAATCCTACCATGTGTGATTCTGCCTGCTGAGTCTGTGTATCTAATCCTACCATGTGTGATACTGCCTGCTGAGTCTGTGTATCTAATCCTACCGTGTGCGATACTGCCTGCTGAGTCTATGTATCTAATCCTACAATGTATGATACTGCCTGCTAAGTATGTATATCTCATCCTTCCATGTATGATACTGCCTGCTGATTCTATGTATCTAATCTAATCCTGTGTGATACTGCCTGCTGAGTCTATGTATCTAATCTCATCCTGTGTGATACTGCCTGCTGAGTCTATGTATCTAATATTATCCTGTGTGATACTGCCTGCTGAGCTATCTTTCCAGGGCTGCCATGGGCGATGCTATGTATCTAATCCTCATGTGTGGTACCGTCTGCTGAGCCTCTGATGTGATACGCTCTCCGGTGATTCTTGGCTGCTGCTCCTGCTGCAGTCTCTTCTCCGGGTTATATATGAGTCGGCAGCGTCCGTTCTGCAGTGACTTCCCGCAGTTATCCGGCTGTATCCGCACGAGCGATCTTTATGCGTAAGTTCTGTCTGAGTCGGAGATGGACAGAACTCACACGGAAAAAGAGCCCACTCATTTGAAGGGTTAATTCACACATTACGTTTTTTCACTTAGTTTGAAAAATTGCTGCATTTCCTATATTTATGGGCTTCTTGTTCTAGAAGTTATATTCTATGGAAGCGTTCATAAAACAGATCACACTTGTACGCCATGCCAGCGAGATTCTTCTTTTTAATCATGTTACCATGGGGGCCACGTGAAAGAAAAGAATGAGGAAGCGCAAAGCCACGAAAAACCGATGACAATCGCGCGTGAAAATCTCAAAAAGGCATAGCAATTGCACTGACCTGTGTGAATACAGCCTCAGGCCGAGGGATCCCCTCTAGATCCCTTTAGATCTAACACTTGGTTACTGCAGATGTCTGTATAGCTTGATCACTTTCGCCCCAGTTCCGTTTCGTCTTCCGCTCCAGGGCAGCTTGGTGACAGACACTTCTGGCTGCCGTGCAAAGTGGATGTGCCCAGCTTTCCACACACTCTGAACGGCACATGAGCCGCTCTGTGCAGTCACATCCCTGCTGGTGATCTTAGTTCATTTCAGTGGCAGGGTGGGATTTGGGGCGTATCACAGCGGATCTCCTGTTCCATATCCTATTGTATGGTTTGCGTAGTGCAGGGCGGTCAAACTCGCATTCACCGAGGGCCACAGCAGCTCTATGGTTGTCTGCACAGGGCTGTTTATAAGGCCGCACTCACATAGGCGTATTTACACTCTGACTTGTGCCGGGTTTTTTGGTGTTTTTATGCATGGAATACGAGAAGCTTAATCCCCACTGACTGGCATTGCTGTTTCTCAGATATACGTTTTTCACGTGTATTTTATGCGCGTAAAAAACATCACAGCATGAACTACTGTGGGCCGTATAATGGGCCAAAACTGCCCACTAAATGGGATTGTGCAAATATGCACTAATATATATACAGACAGATATATGCATATGCGTATTAACCGCATATTTCTACAAAAAGCGAGGAGAAATCTAAGGGACCTTCTGGCCTTTTTTTTTTTTAAAAACAGCGAATATGTGTGCAAAGAAAACAAACTGCAAAAATAAACAAAGTTTCCGTCTGTGAAAATGCTGCATATTTCACAGACCAAAACTGTATCCACCCGAGTGAATGAGCCCTAAATGTAACCACCCCTTACCATGGCGGTGGTGCTCTCTGCACTACAATGCGATTTCTGTGCTTCCATCTCTTCAGCAGCGAGCTTCCTACCTTGGCAGGTGGCTAGGGTGCCTAGGGTCAGAGCTGTGCCACCACCTGTGACACAAAGTTCAGACCCCAAGGTGGCACCCACTTTCTGTGCTGGCGCCACCCCTTCTGCCAAGCGTCGGCTGCATCCTCTGGGGAGAGCCAGTCCTTCTGCATTCGGAATTCATCAAGGGCCATATAGAATTACGTAGCGAGCCAGATGTGGCCCACAGACTGAGTTTGTGGTGTAGTGTCAGTCTTGACTGTTGTTCTAGCATGAGATTCATGGAACATGATGCTGAAAATGAATATTGTTATTTATTAGTCCTGCCGTAGAGGATAGTGCTGCAGTGCAGGGAATTGTGGGGGAAGAGCCTGATTTATTATAAATACTGATATAACGCTGATGTTATATACTGATGATATTGTATAAACTTTTATATACGCTGGTATTATATAGTGATACATCTAAAGATATTACTGTGTACACTATTATAAACGCTATTACACGCTGACATTATCAGTAAATACTATATACACATACATATATACATTTATATTATGTATGCTATTATGAGAATATATTATATATGGATATACACTCATTGTGTTAAAATTATATACATTGCTATTATATAAGGATGTACTCTATTATATACTGATTATATATACACTGATATGTTATATACGATAATATATAATGACATATACACTGACATTATATACCATTTCTATAGTGATATACATTACTGTATACTATTATATATGCACTGCTCGTATTAGGTACTATTATATACATACTGATATTATTATATACACTGCCGATATATGGGGATACTGTATACACGGGTACATTAGCCACCCGCTGTGCTGTGTCGGGCGGTCACACCCGCTCGCGGGTCCCGGGATGCTGCAGTCACTGGCTGGTGCCGCCCCTCCCCGCCCGCCGCCTGGCATTGGCTCCGGCGCCGGGTGAGGAGGGGGATCTCCGGGCTCAGCATCACATCAGTCCGGCAGAGAGAGCGCCGGGGACCGCAGCATCATGGACTCCTCCCGCTCCATCCAGCAGGAGATCACCTCTCTGAAAGGTAGGGGGGCCCAAAACACCTGCACCCCGAGGACCCCCAGTACTGACTGAGTAGATCCCAACACAGGATCCCGAGACTGATGAGCAGAGCCCCCCAGTACTGACTGAGCAGATCACAACACAGGACCCCGAGACTGATGAGCAGAGCCCCCCAGTACTGACTGAGCAAAGCTCAACATGGGACCCTGAAACTGATTAGCAGAGCCCCCCAGTACTGACTGAGTAGATCCCAACACGGGATCCCGAGACTGCTGAGCAGAGCCCCCCAGTACTGACTGAGTAGATCCCAACACGGGATCCCGAGACTGCTGAGCAGAGCCCCCCAGTACTGACTGAGTAGATCCCAACACGGGATCCCGAGACTGCTGAGCAGAGCCCCCCAGTACTGACTGAGCAGATCCCAACACAGGACCCCGAGACTGCTGAGCAGAGCCCCCCCAGTACTGACTGAGCAGATCCCAACACAGGACCCTGAAACTGATTAGCAGAGCCCCCCAGTACTGACTGAGTAGATCCCAACACGGGATCCCGAGACTGCTGAGCAGAGCCCCCCAATACTGACCGAGCAAAGCTCAACACAGGACCCTGAGACTGCTGAGCAGAGCCCCCCAGTACTGACTGAGCAGATCACAATACAGGACCCCAGGACTGATGAGCAGAGCCCCCCAGTACTGACTGAGCAGATCCCAACACGGGATCCCGAGACTGCTGAGCAGAGCCCCCCAGTACTGACTGAGCAAAGCCCAACATGGGACCCCAAGACTGCTGAGCAGAGCCCCCCCAGTACTGACTGAGCAGATCCCAACACAGGACCCTGAAACTGATTAGCAGAGCCCCCCAGTACTGACTGAGTAGATCCCAACACGGGATCCCGAGACTGCTGAGCAGAGCCCCCCAATACTGACCGAGCAAAGCTCAACACAGGACCCTGAGACTGCTGAGCAGAGCCCCCCAGTACTGACTGAGCAGATCACAATACAGGACCCCAGGACTGATGAGCAGAGCCCCCCAGTACTGACTGAGCAGATCCAACCCAGGACCCCGAGACTACTGAGCAGAGCCCCCCAGTACTGACTGAGCAAAGCCCAACGCAGGTCCTGAGGACTGACTAACCAGAGCCCCCCCCAGTACTGACTGATGAGCAGATCCAACACGGGACCCAAAATCAATTATCAGAGACCCCCTTCCCTCCCCCCTAAGTACAGCCCAAGCAGAGTGCAATGTAGGACCACTACACAGAACCCTCCTTCGCTAACAAAAATTAACTGACCAGGAAGAGCCCCCCAGTACTGACTAAACATACCCCCACCCCAGGACCCCCACCCCTGAAGACTAACAAAGCAACATAAGACTGATCATCCTGAACTCCAGAAAGAATGCAGGACTGACTATAGAGACCCCCAGTCATAAGACCTCATCACCATAGAGGCCCCTCTTTGCAGTGCTTAGCTGCTCTTGAAGACCCTCTGCTCGGACCCCACACTTGTGGCTGTAGGGTCCCTCCCTGCCCCCCTTAGTGAGCTGTGTAT
This sequence comes from Eleutherodactylus coqui, assembly GCF_035609145.1. NCBI lineage: Eukaryota > Metazoa > Chordata > Amphibia > Anura > Eleutherodactylidae > Eleutherodactylus > Eleutherodactylus coqui. The sequence goes on from NC_089845.1 coordinate 101,140,034, forward strand.
ACAGAGGCCTGCGTGCCCGCTGCTGGCGCTGAATCAGCTGTCTGTGCTGCAGTGTTACAATGCGGAGCTCCCAGACACATGGCAGCTCTGCCCCCCCAGAGTCCTGCCTTAAAGGGGAACCCCCATGCGTTTCAGCAGTGACGTTCTTTCACAAAAACGTGGCCCTGTTTGACACGGGGCTGCGCATAATTTACATGACAATTTTGAGAGGAGCACACGTATTTTAGAGGATGCTGGATGTATGTATATACAGAAGGATGCATACATAGTAACACATTACATTGTGGCCCCATATAGGATGCCATATGGTCTTTGTGCTCTATAGGATGCTGTGCGATCTATAATATCTGCAATGGGTATATGAGATTGCAGGGTCTGTAAGGTCTATAGGAAGCCATATATTCTGTAATATCTATAGGGTGCTACAGGGTCTGTAATGCCCATAGGGAGCCAAATGGTCTGTAATATCCACTGTCTATAGGGCACTATAGTCTGTAAGGTCTATAGGATGCTGCATATTCTGTAATATTTATAGGGTGTTTGTAATGCCTATAGGTAGCCATGTGGTCTGTAATCTCTATGGGGAGCAGTGGTCTGTAATGTCTATAGGATGCCATATGGTCTGTAATATCTGTAGTGAGCACTATGCTCTGTACTATCTACAGGGTGCTATAGGGCCTTTAATGTCTTTAGGATGCTGTATAGCCTGTAATGTCTGTAGGATGCCACATGTTGTATAATTTATGATGTCTGTGCTGCACTGTCTTATTGTTCTTGTCTAAGCCGGGTAATGGTGATTTCTGCATGGCGCACCCCCTGGTTCACAGCAGTGGAGTACTGAGCCCACAGGAGCTCGGTGGGTGCCCAGACAGGGTGGAGTTGGCTTCGGGTCACCACATCACCGCCAGACTTTAATCCCTTGAATTTGATCGCAGGAAGTCATGAGGGACAGCAGAGCAGAGTTAGAGGAGAGGTGACAACCCCACCTAGATACTGACTTCGAGGAGCTGTCCTCTTCCTGAACAATGCAGAGGGCAGTGAGTACAGGTCGGACCCCGCTGTGGTCATGGAGGGTACTGCACCTCGGGCTCCACCAGGGTGAGAGCATGTTCTGCTAGACACACACAGGGGCTCACATCCCAAACCTCTGGATTGTCCATAAACAACCCTCCAGGATCAGAATTGGAATAAGGAGGCGGTCACGTGTGCAGGTTCACTTCAGGTGTTACCTTACAGTTTTTAAAGCCAAAATCAGGTGTGGATTCCTAAGGGCTCCCAGACACTTGCGGTTTTTTAACACGATTGTCAATGGGACTTTCTAATGTTAAAAACGCATTGCACAAGAATTGCAAAGCATCAACTTGCGATGCGTTTTTAACATTAGAAAGTCCTATTGACAATCGCGTAAAAAAAAAAGCGCAGCGTTAAAAAACGCAAGTGTGTGGGAGCCCTAAAGGAGATAAAGTATAACGAATACAATGTCGCTGCATCAATAAGCACCCTGCGGGCCAGTTTACACAGCACAATTGGTGTGCGATTAATCATTCGGTCAAGTGGTCTGCACAATCATTGTTAGGTGTAAGCGCATGCAGCAACCAAACCGTCAGTGATTAAATCTTTAGATTATCTCTTTCATCAGGACCTAAACGTTTTTCTGCAGCTAATACTTTGGTATAAACGGGCGTCTTAATGATTTGCTGAATAGAAATCGGTGGCAGAAGGGTTGACTAACGGAGCGGTTCTGATCTACTGAGCGATTGAAGCCATCCGTGTAAATGCATGCAAAACAAACAATGTACAATCACTACTTCACCACGGGCCGCATGCTCCTTTCAATGTCTTGCAGTGTAAAAGGGCCCTGAGAGCAGCTTCTTATGTCAGGTTGTAATTGACACCTCATTATGTGGCAAGTCCTTGAGAGGCCTGTAAAGTCTCTGTAGCATGGACTACCGTACCACTAGTCCACTTATCTGCTCCTCAGTCCTCACCGTTCTGCACCCTCTACTCCTGGAGATGTGTCCTCACCACCGTGTACCATATATCCCCTAAAGACGTGTCCTCATTTCTTTATACCTTCTACTTCTGGAGACCTTGCCTCACTGCTCTATACATTCTATTCCTTGAGATGTGTACTCCTCTCTCTATAACTTCTACTCCTGGAGGTCATGTTCTCAGCTTTCTATATATTTGACTCCTAGAGACGTCTCCCTACAGTTCTATATGTTCTACTCCCTGGAGAATTGTCTCAATCACTCTTATAATTTCTACTTCTGGAGACGTTTCCTCACCTTTCTAAATCCTCACCTTTAGAGACGTCTTTTCACCATTTTACATGTTTTACTCTGGAAGACCTGTCTCCATCGCTCTATACCTTCTACTCCTGTAGATGTTTACCCACCTCTGTATACCTGAGACGTGTCTTCACCACCCTGTACCATGTATCTGCTGAACAAGTTTCATCAGCTCTCTCTACCCTCTACTCCTGGAGATGTCCTCACCGCTCTATACCCTCTTAGTCCTGGAGACGTGTCCTTACCTCTCTATACCCTCTACTCCTGGAGATGTGTCCTCACCTCTCTATACCCTCTACTCCTGGAGACGTGTCCTCACCTCTCTATACCCTCTACTCCTGGAGATGTGTCCTTACCGCTCTATACCCTCTACTTCTGGAGACGTGTCCTCATGGCTCTATACCCTCTACTCCTGGAGACGTGTCCTCACGGCTCTATACCCTCTACTCCTGGAGACGCGTCCTCACGGCTCTATACCCTCTACTCCTGGAGACGCGTCCCCACGGCTCTATACCCTCTACTCCTGGAGACGCGTCCCCACGGCTCTATACCCTCTACTCCTGGAGACGCGTCCCCACGGCTCTATACCCTCTACTCCTGGAGACGCGTCCCCACGGCTCTATACCCTCTACTCCTGGAGACGCGTCCCCACGGCTCTATACCCTCTACTCCTGGAGACGCGTCCCCACGGCTCTATACCCTCTACTCCTGGAGACGCGTCCCCACGGCTCTATACCCTCTACTCCTGGAGACGCGTCCCCACGGCTCTATACCCTCTACTCCTGGAGACGCGTCCCCACGGCTCTATACCCTCTACTCCTGGAGACGCGTCCCCACGGCTCTATACCCTCTACTCCTGGAGACGCGTCCCCACGGCTCTATACCCTCTACTCCTGGAGACGCGTCCCCACGGCTCTATACCCTCTACTCCTGGAGACGCGTCCCCACGGCTCTATACCCTCTACTCCTGGAGACGCGTCCCCACGGCTCTATACCCTCTACTCCTGGAGACGCGTCCCCACGGCTCTATACCCTCTACTCCTGGAGACGCGTCCCCACGGCTCTATACCCTCTACTTCTGGAGACGCGTCCTCACGGCTCTATACCCTCTACTCCTGGGGACGCGTCCCCACCTCTCTATACCCTCTACTCCTGGAGACGCGTCCCCACGGCTCTATACCCTCTACTCCTGGAGACGCGTCCCCACGGCTCTATACCCTCTACTCCTGGAGACGCGTCCCCACGGCTCTATACCCTCTACTCCTGGAGACGCGTCCCCACGGCTCTATACCCTCTACTCCTGGAGACGCGTCCCCACGGCTCTATACCCTCTACTCCTGGAGACGCGTCCCCACGGCTCTATACCCTCTACTTCTGGAGACGCGTCCTCACGGCTCTATACCCTCTACTCCTGGGGACGCGTCCCCACCTCTCTATACCCTCTACTCCTGGAGACGCGTCCCCACGGCTCTATACCCTCTACTCCTGGAGACGCGTCCCCACGGCTCTATACCCTCTACTCCTGGAGACGCGTCCCCACGGCTCTATACCCTCTACTCCTGGAGACGCGTCCCCACGGCTCTATACCCTCTACTCCTGGAGACGCGTCCCCACGGCTCTATACCCTCTACTCCTGGAGACGCGTCCCCACGGCTCTATACCCTCTACTTCTGGAGACGCGTCCTCACGGCTCTATACCCTCTACTCCTGGAGACGCGTCCCCCTTTTTTTTTCATTGTATTGAGCTCTGGAATTCCTTTGGTGGCTTTACACAGGACAACTATTGTCCAAATAATCACTCAAAAGAGTGAATGCAAATGACAAGTTGTTCTGTGTAAACACGGCCACCAACAGGATGATGAGCAAAAACTCAGTCACAAGTTGTTAGTCGATTAGTTTTAGCTCGCCTAAAAAATAGTCGCTGGCCGATTTAAGTAGCCTGGTGTAAAGTCAGTCATATTTGTTCATATTTTAACATTTAGAAATGTGTTTGCATGGAGATCTCTCCTACAAACAACATAGTATGTCGGGGAACAAGTTTAACAGATGTCGTTTGTACACCGCTGCGACGTCTCTGAGCGACTATCTGTACGTTCCTCCGTGTAAAGGTACCTTACAGTCTTCTAATCCCCACGTCTATCGGGCTGAAATAGTTTAGCAGCCTAAGATCTTGCTCTGATTGCCCCGTGTGTAAGGAGGGACGGGAGCAGGTGTAGTCTAGTGCAGGTAGACGGATTATCAAAGTCCACGCGTCTTAAAATAAAGCTCCTCCTGCTGCATTGTGCCGTTGGAGGCCGCATGTCATTGCACAGAAAAGGTGAGAGTCTGAAGTCAGCATGCTGTCTGCTCAGAAAGGTAAGAATAGGACGTGCTTCTCTTGGTAGAAGGGACCCTAGGGGCCCTGAAATCCTGCATGCAACCAACCACAGGGTTCTGAGAGAGAGAACAGAGTCCTAAATGGTGCTGGACAATGCAGATACCAGATTATTCCTTCTGGTCAGAACCTCACACTGGGCAGCTGCCGCTGATGTCAGATAATGTATGATGATGTCAGATGCTGCCGAGGCTCATTGTGTGCAGGCTGGACAATCACGGACAGCTGGCATATTAACCTACTACTGCCCTGCCACCAGACGACTCCATGACCGCCAGCCGCCTTCATGGCCTACCAACCTGCAGATCTGATCACCTGTACTTCTAGGCCCCAAGCTGTCAGGTGTTTTCATGGAGACCTTGTGGGGATCCAATTAATATCTACTGTCCATCCTGCCCAGCTGACTAGTTATATATAGATGTCGTTTCTATCACATTGCCTCTGGCAGAAATTGGGTAGTCACCGGGATCTCCCAGTAGTGCAGCCTCAGGCAGTGGACCTGGTCCTCTTGACAGAAAAATGAGAATGAGGGTTCTCTCATATGAGCGTATGCTACTGCGTATTACACGCACGTAATACGCAATACCAATTTTCGCATTGCCTTTCAATTATGCCTATCACACATGCAAAAAAGATTGCGGCATGCACTATCTTGGCACTTTTTACGCGCGCATACATGTCAAGATAGTGTATGCGTGCTTGCTGCATGCTCCCACATGCGAGATACACGCTTGGTGTGCTGCAAAAAACACTCATATGAGAGATCCCTAAAGAAAAGTTTTTCATCTACTCCAAAGTGACTCTTAGAACTTCCTTTGGATCAGTCTCGGTTATGTAGTGTGTAATCCTGGCACGTCTGCTGATGTCTTGACCGTCTAACGATGGAGGTCGTCTGTATTGATCATCTTCTGCCATGCTCTTGGTGTATTCTCCTCATCTGGGTGCGACTGCTGAAGATGAGTCCCTCTCCGTCTCACTGCAGCGGTGACCTCAAGCCGCATTTACTTAAGCTCACCATTGGCAGAGATTTCCGAGACGCCATGTACAATTCTGATGGTTATTCCTACGATGCTGTAAGTTTGGTGGTTGGGCATTGGGGTGCATTCACACTTGCATCAGGGCAGACTGCGCTATTATTTCAATTAAAAAAAAAAGGAAACCTAAATGAATGGAAGTTAACTGAAAGCTTCCTGGTTTTTGTTTTTTTTGAAAACCCATTGAAATCAACGGGGATAAACAAACGTTTAATTCCGTTTTCATTCTAGTTTCATTCCAAAAACAGAACAGACCGAAAGAATTTCAGCAGAAAGCCCCAATGCAGGTATAACTGCACCCTTATTTCTGGATTAAAAAGCATTAAACACGGGAACTCGTCCTCTTTAACTGAGGACTCGGGGTACATTCAGAGATACTAATTTTTGTGTGGATCCGCAGCAAATTGAAAGGGTGAAATCCGCTGCGGATCTGCAGCAAAAGTCCGCCCCAATGTGTCCGTTATGTGTGAATGCACCCAAGTGCATATGTGTGTACGCCCCCTGCTGAATGGAGCAGAGATCCTGGAGTCTGTAGAGTCTTCTGCCCTGGTCACCTCCTGTTCTGTAGTGACTGGTGCGGGGCCTCCGTCACTTGCGCCTCCTTGGTATACACACATACTGTAGTGGATGTGTGTGATGATGGAGAGGGTCTTCTTATCTCTGTTCAGCATGATGGTGATGAAATGGAATAGTGACCTTTTTACTAGCCGCACGAGGTGCCCCTCACCTCAAGAGGTTTAGCACAGCAGCAGTATTCTCTCTCCTGCCCTGGTAGTTTGCAACAATGTATCGGTGTGAATAAGAGGATTACCTACACTGGATACATTGTAACAAGCCCATCGTCTGTGAGCAGAACTAGTTCAGGACCAGTTTTCAGGATTATAGATAATCAGTGTTTCAATTCACTGCCAGTAAGCAGAGATCTTGAAAATGATGGTGAATGGAAACCTAACTTCTACACCTCCCTTGTTTTAAGGACGCTGCTGGATGCCTCCGTCGTCTTTGTTGCAGCATGCAGTTTCTGGCTGCCACGTGCGTGAGGTTTCGTGTTGCTGTGCCTCGCGCCTCTTATGCATACTGATTTAGCAGATCTGTACCCAGGAGATGTTCTGCTTCTGTATGGGAGCCACCTTCGCCCTCCTCCTGCCATGCGGTCACTTTTAGTTTTGTCCCTTAGTTCTTTTTCTCCCAACTTTTGAAATGTCAGAGAATTCTCAGCAGGAAGACAATAAGGGACCCCGAATAACAGCGCGCTGCCACTGGTTCCCAGGGTTACCCGGAGCGTCCCCAGTGACAAGGATGGCCGGATGTGGGAGTCATGTGGAATGCCAGGGCCTGGCACAGCAGCATTTAATAGGCTGCTCTCCTTTTATTGCAGGAGGGCTTTGTGAACGGAGACCATGTAATCAGGATGGTTTTAGGGGCCTCACTGACAGCCAGTGACTGATTAATATCCAGTTATTACCGTGTGAAAGCAGACCCTTTCCCTGGGAGTCTCCGGTCCACATGTCTCCTGGCTGGAAGCTTTATTTAGGCCCTTTCTAGGGAGGAATCCTTGTTTGGCCAGATTGGAATCGTCTCCTAATAATACCCGACCACCAGGGAGCAGCCGCCAGATGATGTGTACAGCTTGGACTGCGCTCACAGCTCGGGGCGGTCTCTATTGTGGGGGTCCCTCCTGTGTTAATGACCCTGGTAGTTTAGAGACTCTGCACTTGGGCATCAACCTTAGAGGAGCCAGTTGTATAAGAGGAGAAAATTCCAAAATTCCCCTTCTCACCTCAGCCGTCTGTTATGTGGCTCACAGCTTGGCGGCAGCCGTCTGTTATGTGGCTCATAGCTTGGCGGCAGCCGCCTATTATGTGGCTCATAGCTTGGCGGCAGCCACCCGTTATGTGGCTCATAGCTTGGTGGCATCCACCAGTTATTTGGCTCGCAGCTTGGCGGCATCCGCCATTTATGTGGCTCGCAGCTTGGCAGCATCCGCCATTTATGTGGCTCGCAGCTTGGCAGCATCCGCCATTTATGTGGCTCGCAGCTTCGCAGCAGCCGCCCATAATTGGCTCGCTCTTTAGCAGCATCCACCAGTTATGTGGCTTCAGCCTCCTGGAAGCCACCCATTATGTGGCTCGTAGCTTGGCAGCAGCCACCAGTTGTAAGGCTCACAGTTTTGGTGAAAGCTGCCAGTTTTATTGCCCACAGTTTGGTGGCAGCCGCTAGTCATATGACCCACTGCTTGCCGGCAGCTAACAGTCTTATCTTTAGCTTGGTGGCAGCTGCCAGCTCTGTGGCTCGTAGCTTGGTGGCAGCCACCTGTCAGAGGCATAACTTGAAGCTCCTGGGCCCCAATGCAAAACCTGTAACAGGACCCCCAACTATAATGCTTTATTCATAGTACTGGGCTCCCTATATGGAGAAGAGGCGTTATGGGCCCCCCAAGGCTCCTGGGCCCGGGTGCAACCGCCTCCCCTGTAGTTACGCCAGTGCCACCAGTTATATGGTCCTTAGCTTGGTTGCAGGCACCAGCTATATATGGCTCACAGTTTTATATGGTTCCCAGCTTGTTTTCAACAGCTTATCTCATTCTTACAGAACCCCGACGCCAGTGTGAACAGAACATCAGATAATTGTGTTCCCAACAGTACAACAGTAAGGGTTAATCTTTCCCTGAGCAAACACTGTAAAAAGGCAGGAATCTTGCAGTAGTTTTGGCCGTACGCCGCGGCGCGGAGGGAGGGGGGACAGCGGAGGCTTGGGGCTTTCTTTCTTGTTGCAGTGAATGGAAGCCCCCCGGCTTGTGACTTTTATCACATTCCTCCATAATTTAAGGAAATCTCAAATTATAAGAATCCAGAAGCCAAAAATCCTAAATGTCGATATCTCTTCCCTGGACATTTCTCGGGGCCCATTCACCCTTATATGGACGTATTGGTGCAGGCCTGCGATGTCCTCTGTAGCGCAGCGCCACCTGCTGGTCACAGAGGTCTATCTCTGGCTCTTCATGTCACTTGCAGCTGGTTGCTGTAAACAGATGGTTTATCTTGTATCTCGATTGTTCGGAGCTGATCCGTCACACGACTTCCTGACGGGATTACATTGCGGCGATATGAACCCGCGGCGCGCCAGCAGCACGGATGTTCACGGCTTCGTGACTAACTAAAGCCAAACCGAACTCGGCAAAGACGGGTAATCCATGTATGTGTCCTCCAGAGGGCGCCATCTGCCCAGGCGAGGAAAAGGCGCAGCTACCAGGAACCAAACCCATTATACTGTTATTATCCACCATTAACCCCTTGCTGACGGGGATTCTTTGTGGCAGTTTTTAGTGATTTGTCGCTCTTGCTGTTTTTTGTTTTGTTTGCTTTATTATTATTTTCCCTTTATTTACACGTATTTGAACATATTTTGATGCCATCACTAAATCTCCCCAAATGTACAAAGTTTATTTAAATTGCGTCAAATTTTTAAATCTCAGATGTGGTAGGATATAGAGAGGTACAGCAAGCCTATTATACTACATGTGACCGTCGCTTTTCCTAACGCCACTTCACAGTTACCGGACATGCACACCGATGTAATGTATAGAAAATAGCGCATGTATTTTAATAAATGTAATGGGGGAGGGGTCTTATAATAGTCCACTGAGTATTATAAGGTCTTTATTCTTTCCATCTATGAAGCGCTTCCTCTTCTGAAGGGCACCCCGCTTGTAGAAGGGCGCCCCCAGAGTGGCAGAGGCAGGTGTGGGGGCTGTGTACTTCAGCCCGTCCCTGCGTCCTTCTTAAAGGGCAGATATAAACGGCTATACAAGTGTTTCTGGGCACAAGGCGCTATAACTCAGTGTCCACATATGTTTGCTGACACACACATATATAGAATATCTGTATATTTAGGTCTCGCTAAGATCGTATTTACACTGGCGGGTGTGATATCGGTCCGAGAAGCTGGGACCGATATCGCACTCTTGAATCTATGATCTCCATTCAATGCGTTTTTGCTAGTCAGTGTTATGTCGGCAGACAACGGGCGTGCGGTTCCCTGTGCCCTCCATATTTGGACTCTGTATGACATGCGTTTTTCAGATTTGAAAAATAAAAACTGAAACGAGTCCAATTTTTTTTAATGCATCTACTAAAGAAAAAAAACACCAAAAAGCGGCCCGCACGCATATGGGATCCGCGTGCTGTCGGGTTTTATTCTCTCCCCATCAACGTAAATGGGCAGGTCCTGTGCGTAAAACATCCAAATAATGCATGTCCGTGTCTGCGTGGAAAAACTCGGTCGTATGTTGCACCCTATATAATATGGGTCCGTACGCTGTCCGTGTGTAGTCCGTTTTCTATGGACTACAGATGGATGAAAGAAACGCTAGTGTGCCGGAGGCCTAACCGGAGTACTGGTGTTGTAGGACGTCTCATATGGAGAGTTTGGGAGAGATCCGGCGTCTTCAGAATCTGAAGTATAGTCTATGTAATAGATGTGTCCTCCTAGTGTGGTATGTGTGTGAGGGGTTAACTGGATATTGGGGTGCCTGTTATTACATGGGGTATGGAGTATCCAAATATCTCTCTTATTAGTATAGGTGTGGGGGGCTATATTTTGAGTATAGGGGGGTGCAGGGTTTAGAGCTGTGTGTTCTCCATGAGGTAGTGGCTGACACGGATCTGGCGGTGACTCACTACGCCGATTCTGTTTGATTGGGGCGGGCGTTGTCTCATAAGGTAAATAGATCTTAATCTAGATGAATGTTATAAAATCCATTTGATCCTCTCTCATGAGTGCTGCCAAAAACTGTACTGCTCTGTTATATACTGTGCATCATATAGGCTGCTCTATTGTATACAGTGCTGCCATCTGATGTGCTGCTCTGTAATACACAGTGCTGTAATATACAGTGTTATAATCTACAGTGCTGCCATACAGTGTGCTGCTCTATGGTACACAGTGCTGCCATATGGCATGCTGCTCTGTAATACACAGTGCTATAATATACAGTGTTATAATACACAATGCTGCCATACAGTGTGCTGCTCTATGGTACACAGTGCTGCCATATGGCATGCTGCTCTGTAATACACAGTGCTGTAATATACAGTGTTATAATCTACTGTGCTGCCATACAGTGTGCTGCTCTATGGTACACAGTGCTGCCATATGGCATGCTGCTCTGTAATACACAGTGCTGTAATATACAGTGTTATACACAATGCTGCCATAAAGCGTGCTGCTCTATTGTACACAGTGCTGCCATATAGTGTGCTGTTCTATTATATACAGTGCTGCCATGTAACGTGCTGCTATATCAAATATAGTGCTGCCATATAGTGTGCTGTTCTATTGTACACAGTTCTGTCATACAGCGTGCTGCTCTATCATACAGAGTGCTACCATATAGCATGCTGCTCTTTCATAGACAGTGCTACCATATAGTGCAATGCTCTATAGTACACAGTGCGGTAATATACAGGAGGCTGCTGGGTAATATACAGTCATATAGACTGATCTATAATATACAGTGCTGCCATATAATGTGCTGACCTATAATCTGCAGTGTTATAATATAACTATGTCGCTATGTAATATACAGAGATATAATATAGACTGCTGTGTAATATACAAGGATATGATATAGGATGCTGTGTAATATACTGGAATATGATATAGGATGCTGTTTCATATACAGGAATATGATATAGGATGCTATGTAATATACAGAGATATAATATAGGCTGCTGTGTAATATACAGGAATATGATATAGGATGCTATGTAATGTACAGAGATTTAATATAGGCTGCTGTGTAATATACGGGGATATAGTATAGGCTTCTGTGTAATATACAGGGATATGATATAGGCTGCTGTACGTGCTGTTTCCTGACATCCTCCTCTATAACATGCAGCATCCTCCATCTGCCGTCCCGTATAACATCCCCTATTGTATAATATTAGCTGCTGTATATTTGCAGTGTAATATACACCTGTCCATCACCCGGACCCTCCCTGGCTATATATAGGGAGCGTCTCGTGTGCCTGTATGATGCTGCTTCCTGTTCTGGACCCGCTCACCACGGAGACGCAGTAAATATTATGACCTAGAGGTCCCCCCCCCCCCCTCCCTGCCGTCTCCAAGATCCAAAGTGCAAAACTCAGGAAGATTTCCTACAACTTGTCTGTGTGTGTGACCGCCGCCGTGGGTGTATGTCACCGGCCCGGGGGCCATAATGCAGCTTGTCGTAGACCGGCTTGTGTGTCCTTCCGGTGGACTGGCGGACCGGTATGGTGGACTGCGCCTCGCTGTGCGGAGCTGCTGCATTTCTTACATGGCAGCCGATGTGTGACATTCAGTATACGGACTAATTGCCAGGCTGCACCTTTAGAGCCTAAACAGATGGGCGCATGCGCTACTGCGCTCCCCGCTAAGGAGTGTATCCGCACATGAACCCGGGTTCTTTATTTAGTTTTTGACTATTCAAACTCTGCGCTATTGCTGGCGCGTTGCTAAAAAAACCGGGAAGATAAGTACTGCACTATTTACTCGTGCGAAGTATTAAGGACAAGTCCTAGCTTTTCTCGCAAGTAGTATTTAGGTGCGAGAATCCCGCTAGTGAAAATTTAAACCATTGGAATCAATAGGGTTTTTTTGCGTTCTATTATGCGGCCGTGATTTTCATGGCCCCGTAACGGGACTAAACCCGCCCCCCCCCGCCCCATGCGTTCGAGCCCTTAGGCTGTGTTTCCATATGGCACTTACTAGGGCGTTTTTATATACGTGTTAATTCCACATCAAGAGCGCTGCTGACAACCGTAAGCTCTTTACTGCAAATCGCCGCGGTTTTGATTTTGCGTTTTTCCAGCTGATCAGATTAAAATGCTGTGCTTCACCTATAGAAGCAGATTGCTCGAAAACATCATCGCGAAACCCTGGCCTTTTGCGGTAAATGGGAGCAGTTTTCAACAGCGGTTTTCTATGTGCAGTAAACTGTATGTTCACATGGCGGAATCAGGCGTGTATTTTACCACGGAGATTCCGCCTTAGAGAACCGTGGCTAAGCCGCGAATATAGCCATACGCATGGGCAAAATCCATGTCGGGATTATCTGATGCGCTGATTCACATTGCGGGTATGTTCACACGCTGGATTCCTCCTGTAGAACCACAGCTGACATCCGCGGTTATTCTGCGTCCGTTTTTGCCGCGGATCCCAGTGCATATTTAGTCTTATCAATGGGCAAAAATCCATGTGTGGAATTTCTGCCGTGTTTTCGCACGAATCCACTAAGTGACGTCACTTCTTTTCGTGGAAACGTGGGAAATTCTGTGTGCAGATTTTGCCGAATGACAAGGCTAAGTCAGCATGCGGATCCATCACAAAAACCGCGGCAGAATATCTGCGGTGGTGGAATCCGCCTTGTGAACGTACCCCAGCGGGCAGGAGATTGTGCGGAATTTCCGACTAAAGAAGTAGCTTGTTGTAAAAACACGGCGGAGGTTCCGCAGGCAGAGGCTGCCCGTTTACAAGGATAAATCCGCACGCGATCCGTGGAAAAAGCGGTCAGATTTCAGCCAGGTGGAACCCGTCGTGTACGTAACCTCGGGGTATGTTTAGGCAGCGGAATTCACCCCTGCCACGTCCATTCCACCTCTAAAAACCGGATCAGTGTCTGCGTCTGGTTCCGCCGTGTGAACATACCCTAACATGGCCTTACAGGGGGGTCACTGACCGCTGTTCGTTTCTGACTGTCGCGGTCCACACACCTTTCCCCCCAGCAGCACTGACTTGTTGGGAAGGTCGGGCTCAGATGTTCCATGACTCCGGCCCAGGATCCGCAGACATGACGGGCGGGGGCAGGGGTGTTGGGCAGCGCACCAAGAATTTAGCCTGACGATGCAACTTTTTGATGTTTTGTAAGGATGATGAAATTCGGCAATACCCCGCTGGGCTGTTATAGCACCGAAGGCTGAAAACCGTCATAGATGGCCCTAGAGCTGTATGCGCTGTATTCCGTATCCTCCTGAGGCGGAGTATATACCTGTATCTGAGCTGTGTGTAGAAGTCGTCACACAATGTATATAGTTATACAGATCCTAGTTAGCGAGGATTAACCCTTTATCGTGTCTCTGGGGTCTTCAGTAGTCCCTCCTGGTTCCCTGCTGGGATGCCTGCTGGGGGCTATGTAAATCAGCAGGATCCTGACAGCCACATGCTGCTTCTGTATATAGATATTTACACATGATAAGCCCAGGGCGATCCATGCTAGAAGTTACAGCTGTCAGTGTGTGCCCGGCCTGGGCCATTAACACAGAGCACGCCATGCCGGGCACATCTGCTGATGGCATCATGGGCCTAACCGGGCTGTCACTAGTTATGGGGCTTCATCTTATACCCCAACCGTATATATGCTCGGTGCTGTACAAGAACAAGTGCTGTTCTCAGATGTGATTCATATAAGCGAGCTTTGCATCACAAAAGCCTATAGATACTGTACAGGATATGGACACCCCATAGATGCCTATAGATACTGTACAGGATATGGACACCCCATAGATGCCTATAGATACTGTACAGGATATATCCACCCCATGAAAACCTATAGATACTGTACAGGGTATGTACACCCTATAGATGCCTATAGATACTGTACAGGGTATGGACACCCCATAGATGCCTATAGATACTGTACAGGATATATCCACCCCATAAAAGCCTATATATACTGTTCAGGCTATGTACACCCCATAGATGCCTATATATACTGTACAGGGTATATCCACCCAGTGAAAGCCTATATATACTGTTCAGGCTATGTACACCCCATAGATGCCTATATATACTGTACAGGGTATGTACACACTATTGATGCCTATAGATACAGTACAGGATATATCCACCCAGTGAAAGCCTATAGATACTGTACAGGGTATGTACACCCTATAGATGCCTATAGATACACTATAGGATATGTGTGCCCTACAGAAGCCTATAAGTACTGTACAGCATACCTATGCCCTATAGAAGTTTATAGATACTCTACAGGATATGTCTATGCCGTAAAAGACTAACGATGCTGTACAGTATGCATCTCTCCTGTAGATGTCTGTAGATGCGGTACTGGTAATGTGATCCGCGGTGGATTACTGCGCAGCCGCCACGTCTGTATTCGCCTTCTGTCTGTATCGCTATATAGGATGGTAATTGGCTCGTTGTTTTGTCCAACTTGATTTCTCCATCTCTTTAGATCAAATCGTAGATGAGAGGATGATGGAGGTAACCGAAAGTGAGGGTCAAATAATGGGGGGGGGATAAAGATTTTTTGGAAGGTGACTGCATGTCACCCATGGATAAGGTGTTGGGGGGTACAGGGTGCTGGCAGTGGGGGAGGCTCCATGTCAACCCCCGGATAAAGTGTTGGGGGTACAGGGTGATGCAGTGAGGAGGCTGCATGTCACCCCCGGATAAAGTGTTGGGGGTACAGGGTGATGCAGTGAGGAGGCTGCATGTCACCCCCGGATAAAGTGTTGGGGGTACAGGGTGATGCAGTGAGGAGGCTGCATGTCACCCCCGGATAAAGTGTTGGGGAGACAGGGTGATGGCAGTGAGGAGGCTGCATGTCACCCCCGGATAAAGTATTGGGGGTACAGGGTGATGGCAGTGAGGAGGCTGCATGCCACCCCCTGATAAAGTGTTGGGGGACAGGGTGATGGTAGTGAGGCTACATGTCACCCCCGGATAAAGTGTTGGGGGGGACAGGGTGATGGCAGTGAGGAGGCTGCATGTCACCCCTGGATAAAGTGTTGGGGGGGACAGGGTGATGGCAGTGGGGGAGGCTGCATGTCACCCCGGATAAAGTATTGGGGGGACAGGGTGATGGCAGTGAGGAGGCTGCATGTCACCCCCGGATAAAGTGTTGGGGGGACAGGGTGATGGCAGTGAGGAGGCTGCATGTCACCCCCGGATAAAGTGTTGGGGGGACAGGGTGATGGCAGTGGGGAGGCTGCATGTCACCCCGGATAAAGTATTGGGGGGACAGGGTGATGGCAGTGAGGAGGCTGCATGTCACCCCCGGATAAAGTGTTGGGGGGACAGGAGGTCAGCCCCGGATATTGCAGAGTTAATATAGTGTTTGAATTTTGCTGACTGATAAAAAAATGAAACCTGATCCCAGGAGCTGATGCTTCGTTTTCTGAGTTCAGCTCACCCCCTGCTGCTCCCCAAAACTTGCATGACTTGTACTCATTTGTTCTCTTTATTTTGGGGTGGGGGTTTGACTTGCTCTTCCTGCCTTCCATTATCAGACGATTCGTAGACGATGTTCATCCTGGGTGGTTGTGGAGATGGCTAAGATATAGGATAATAACTTCCTACACAGCTCACTCCTGCCGCTCCGCACCCCATAATGCAATCATTTTGGAAGCTTTTCATGAAATTGCGACTTTTTATACATTTTGCTGGTCATCAGTCTGATTTTCCTGCACCCCGAGAGCTGCTCTGAAATCCTGCAAAGCTTTCCCGACCGGTGGATTCATGACTGGCACCAAAATCCTGTGGAGAATGGACCTGGATGAACCCCAGCGGAGCCCGATAGCCTGATGGGGGGTGGCGCAGAATAAAGCCGTCTCTGAGGTATGAGGCACGTGGTGCCTCCTGGTAATATGCTCCTACATCCTGGTGATGATCACTGACAGATCAGCTTACTTACCTTCTTCCTGACTGAACTTGATGTAGAAATGATCGGACATCAGCGTGTCTTGGAGCGTTCTACATATATTATATCATTAGCAGCTCATGTCACAGCTTGTGTGTCTCTGTTGGCTGATTTATTAAAGGGCTTTCCGTGCTTGTCTGTGGAGCTTGCGATCTACAGGGCAGCATTGAGGTCTGGGAGTGTGACGTCTGGTAGCAGCTGCTGTGGTATTATTTATCTGTCACCTCCCTGCCGTCTAGGAATATACACTTGTATATATGTATATCTCCCGCTTGTCATGCAGCGGAGCCGTCACTTTAACTGTTTGCTTTGCGGGGACTTGTCACTGTGAGTAAAGGGTGTGTGGTGAGGGATTTCGGCAGCTGCAAACTTTGTGAGGAACCCGGTGCACGGCAGCGTTTGACTGCCCACGTGGCACTGATGGTATCGGTATGCCATTCATGTCCTTCCTACCACCTCGGCCGGGGGGCCGCTTTCCACTTGATAAGCTCTGCAATTTTTTTGGGAGATCTTTCCACAAATGACCGGTATCTGTCATAAGGTGTAACAAATGTGCTCCGCCGGACAGGAGGTATGGCACGAATATGTGCTGTACAGACTGCCCACGGCGCAAGCATCCCTGGTGCTGAATGGGCATGGTACTGGAAGGGGTGGGATTGGCAGCCGTGGTTGGATTCCTGCTCCCTCCCTCCGTAAGTGCCTGTATGACTGGAGGGCGTGTGAGAGCGCGCGTGTTTCACTCTCACACTCTCTCTCTCCTCCTGTGCATTTTGCACAGTCTCGCTGGACTTCAGCTGTCTCTTTCCTCTGTCCAGTCTCTCTCACAGCCGGAGGTGGAGTCACTAAGGCTCTCCAGAAACTGAGGAGGGGGGAGAAGTGCAGGGAGGACACTAGCAAAAAAAACTTTCTGCTCTCTCAGTGCAGGGATTACTGCGGAGCGCAGACGCTTCTCCCTGTAGAGACCGTCATCCAGGGAGATCAGCTGGATTGTTGACTCAAGGACGTTCCTGCTCCTTATTTATTCTTCTTTTTAGTGCACAGACTGCACCCTTTGTCTTCTGCACTTGTACTGAGCCCAGATAACCAAGATGGTGGCAGGGATGCTGATGCCACTTGACCGCCTGCGTGCGATCTACGAAATTCTTTTCCGCGATGGAGTTATGGTGGCCAAGAACGACGAGAGGCCGCAGAGTCGCCATGCCGAGGTTCCCGGAGTCACTAACCTGCAGGTAACCAAAGCAATGGGCTCGCTGAAATCACGTGGGTTCGTCAGAGAAACCTTTGCATGGAAGCATTGTTACTGGTACCTTACCAATGAGGGCATTGTCTATTTGCGCCAATATCTCCATCTTCCTCCCGAAATTGTGCCTGCATCTCTACAAAGGGTGAGACGTCAGACTGCTCCCCCAGGATTACCTCGGAGGACACCTGCTGCACATGTTCAAGAAGTCCGCGGTCCCACGTCTTATGTTCCAAAACCCCAGGCTGATTTTGAGAGGCAAGAGTATCGCAGGAGAGAAGAAACTTTGCCCCAGAGAGCTCAAGACCCCTTGCATGGCTCCCTCAAGTCCCACGTGCTGGAGAACAGCTGTCAAGAAGGTGGGTGGCAGAGATGGATGCAACGAGATGAGCAGGCCAGTAATAAGAGGGGAACAAGTTATACTAGTTTGAATAGTTTAGAGGAGAAGTGGGGGACCAAGCAAACTCCTAGGAGGGAAGAGACTAAGAAAATACATGTAGGAGAGCAAGAGATAGCCGGGTACGAGAGGAGGGGACACTTGGGGACATCTTCCTCTGATCTCTGGACAGATGAGATGATGTTCAGGGGGGGAGCACAAGGGCCTAGAAAAGAAGAAATCTCCAGGAGAAGGGGAGTGACAGAAAATGCTGCAATGATGATAGCTTCAGGTTCAGTTGTCTCATATGGGAGACCGGAGCTGAAGAGGGAGGAGAACGTAGCAAGGGAGGAAAAGGTAGAATCCAAGCAGGTTGTCAGTAGAGCAGGCTTCATGTCAGAGCCCCAAAATGCTGCTAAATGGTCCAGCTCCAAAGTGGTCCAAAAATCGGAAGAGTCCAGAGTAGTCTTTACTGAGAAACCTGTGGAGGTCCATGTAGTGTCCTCTGTACTATCCACTGACACAACCCTAGAGGTCAGTTTCCATGAGAAGGGGGTAAAGCTGGTTAGTGAGAAGGTCCCAGTGCAGAAGAAAGCATTGGGCCAGGAGTCTAAGGGGCAATTAATACAACAAGCTAAAGAAAAGGTGACAGATGAGGTAGTGAAGGTCTCGAGTTCACCTAATGCTGCCTTTGACAAGCAACAAGTAGAGGCCACACAAGAGGTTAAACAGCAGGGAAGGAAGAATATAGCCGACAAATATGTAGAAGACAGAGTAGTGACTCAAACCCATGTGCTTGCCGACTGCAAACCTGCAGCTGAGCAGGAAAGTGAGAAGCTGCAAATAATAAAGCAGAAGCATCAGAGAGAGGAGGAGCTTAATGTCACTGCTGGTCCAATGACTGCAACACTAGAGCCTCCCAATACAGAGACCAAGGTAGAAGAGAAAAGGGGCCAAAAAAAGAAAGGGAAGGAAGGAGCTGCTGACAACCAGAGTAACCTAACGACCGAACCCAAAAAGACCCTAAAACAAAGTGTTAGTACGAGGGAAGAGGTAAAAATTGAGCTAAAAAAGGGGCATGGAAAAACTGGGAAGAAAGGGGCTGATGACGAACTGAAGGAGACCCAAAAACTCAGTGTTAGTACAAGTGAAGAAGTAAAAAGTGAGCCAAAGAAGGGACAGGGAAAGACTGGGAAGGAAATGGTTGCTGTAAAATCCAAGGAGATCCAAAAATTGAGTGTCAGTATAAGTGAAGGGGTAAAAAGTGAACCAAAGAAAGAGGCAGCTATAGACGTCACAACTAAGTTGGTTCTAGAGAGCGAGTCTTCAAAAACTAAGCAAGGGAAATCTAAAAAGGTAGACACTAGTGAGGGTGCAGCCAAACTAAGCGGGCTTACTCAGGGGTCCTCAGAACAAGGGAAGGCTAGAGAGGACGACAGACTAGAACTCATAGCACAGAGGCAGAATGTAAAGGACGAGGGTGTCACCAGTATACCTGTTGAGACAGAACAGGAGGGCGGGCAGGACAAGGATAAGAAGGGGTCCAAGGGTAAAAGTAAGAAGGCCAAAAAAGAGGCTGTAGACTTGCCAAAGACAGATGCCCATGACATCTCTGCCACCCTCCCACCACTGAAAGAGGTGAAACATGAGTTACTCTCTCAGGAAGAAGTTGAGACTAAAACTAAACAAAAGTCTAAAAACAAGCAAGAAAATGTTAGCAAAGAGTCTTTATTTGAAGATCAACCTTCTGCTCTGGTGACCAACAGCCATGTGCTTGTGGAGAAAAGACAAAACAATAGGTCCAATCTACAAGAGCTCTACAAAGGAGCAGATATCTCAGAACAGAAGGACACTGAGGAGCAGCCCATTGAGGTCAAGAAAGTGACTAGTCAAGAAGACCAATCGTCTTCAGGTACTTCTTCCCAGAATCCCTCAATGCCCAAGAAACGGGAAGAGGAAACAGTCCTAAAAATGACAGCTGTTCACCAGAGTGTGTCTGTAACCTTAACTTCTCATAAGACCATTGAGCAAGGAGTCAAACATCAAGAATTTGAAGACTCCTGGATGACCTCCAAAGCTGGTACCAGAACAGATGGGCAGATAGAAGGTACTGGTAGAAAGGAAACCAAGGCCGACAAAGGTGTGATTATTCTAGAATCTCATGTAGATGATATTTCTGCTGGAACTGAAAAGGTCACGGAGTCCAAAAAGTCTCCAGACTCCCAAGAAAAGGTCGGTACTGTAAAGGGAACAGTCACCCTTACCCAGAAGTCTTCAAAATCCATGATGGAGGAACTCCATACTGCAAAGGAAATAATCAATCTTACTCCGAAACCTCCACAATCGAAGGGTGAAATCAAGACTGTGAAGGAAATTGTTACTCATACCCATAAACCTCCAGAATCCAAGGTAGATGAACTCCATACTGTAAAGGAAACCATGACACTTACCAAAAAACCTGCAGAATCCAAAGAAGCTAAGACTGTAAAGGAACCTGTCAGCGTTAAAAAGACACCTTCACCATCCAAGGAAGAAGTCAAGGAAACTGTCAGCATTACCCATAAACCTCCAGAATCCAAGGTAGATGAACTCCATACTGTAAAGGAAACCATGACACTTACCAAAAAATCTGGAGAATCCAAAGAAGCTAAGACTGTAAAGGAACCTGTCAGCGTTAAAAAGACACCCTCACCATCCAAGGAAGTAGTCAAGGAAACTGTCAGTATTGGCCATAAACTTCCAGAATCCAAGGTAGATGAACTCCATACTGTAAAGGAAACCATGACGCTTACCAAGAAACCTGCAGAATCCAAAGAAGCTAAGACTGTAAAGGAACCTGTAAGCGTTAAAAAGACACCCTCAACATCCAAGGAAGTAGTCAAGGAAACTGTCAGCATTAGCGATAATCTTCCAGAATCAAAGGTAGATGAACTCCATACTGTAAAGGAAACCATGACGCTTACCAAGAAACCTGCAGAATCCAAAGAAGTTGTTAAGACTGTAAAGGAACCTGTCAGCATTACCCATAAACCTCCAGAATCCAAGGTAGATGAACTCCATACTGTAAAGGAAACGATGACACTTACCAAGAAACCTGCAGAATCCAAAGAAGCTAAGACTGTAAAGGAACCTGTCAGCGTTAAAAAGACACCTTCACCATCCAAGGAAGAAGTCAAGGAAACTGTCAGCATTACCCATAAACCTCCAGAATCCAAGGTAGATAAACTCCAGACTGTAAAGGAAACTGTTACCCTTACCCAGAGTTCTCTTGAGTCCAAAGTGGAGAAACTTCAGACTGTATCAAGAACTGTCACCCTTACCCAAATCTCGTCAGAATCTAAAAGAGAAGCAGTCAGTTCTAAAACTTTAACCACTAACCCTCCAGAGTCCAAAGAGAAGGAACTACGAACCGTGTCTGAAACCATCATCCTTACCCAGAAAGCACCAGGGTCCACTATGGAGAAAAGGGAAGCTGTAGCCGAACCACCCAAACGTGAACGTTCTCCTCTTCCTGCAGATGATATAGAATCTACTCCTGAAGAAGGTAGGTGCAGAGACCTCCATGTTAATGAAGCACCCCAGGGTTGGCGAAGTGGGGTGGCTACAATTTTCTGAACCCCTAATATTCCATAATGGAAACGTGAGCAGCTTGTCCTGGTGACACTAGAAGTAGTCCCTGAGCTGGACACATCTGACCGGCTTAAAGGATAGGCTCCCTTTTGAGAGCATCTCACCTGTGTGATGGCTTATCTAAGTAGTCCCCAAATATGCAGATTAGGGGGCACAGGTAGGGAGCGAGTATCACTACTATAAGAGAGGTTTCGAGACTATTCACATGCTGCGATCTAAATGCTTTTTTGCAAAATCACAGCAAAAAATGTAACTTTATGGCTAAGCGTGAATTCCTTTTTGTTATACTTGCATGATTTGGTCGGTATGGGACCATCCCGGGGGTCGTGGGATCGCCTCATCTCTAGCTTGTAATAATCATATAATGAAAAATTCAGTGGCTTTCCAATAAACTTCGGGGCACATTTATTAAACAGTTTATGCCAGGTTTCTGATGTATAAAAGTTGTACATTTTGGCAAATAGCATCCTCTGCTCCAAAACATGCAAATTTTAGCTCTCTTATGCTTGCCGCAGCTCTTTTTTAAAATTTAAAGTGGGCGGGGCTTAGCATTGACTGCACGTGGTTCATCAGATTTACTGTATTTTAGGGCCCATTTACATGGGTGTATTTCACGGACAGCACACGGACCCATTCTAGCCCGTGGGCATCGGACAGCACTAGGTGTCTGTGTGCTGTCTGATGCGGGTTGCGCCTGAGAATTTCGGGCACAACTTGCATTTACATTATGAGGCTTGCGCCACTTAATACATTTGTCACACTTCACTGTAGTGCAAACTGTTTGTAGACTGACATATAAAATGCCGGTCTTAGTAGATCTGCCCCATATGTTTCAGTTCCTTACCAGATCTCTGCTTTCTGTCAGTGAATAAAACCTTGCTTACAACCAATGGGCTGAGCTGCCCCCTCAGCTGCTGGGATAGTTATAACAGTGTATTGGTGTAAAGCGTTTATACCAGACCCTCAGCAGGTTATGAAGGGTTTTTAGCCTTCATCCATTCCACTGACAGCAAGCAGAGATCTGTTGAGCAGTTGCAGAACTCTTCAATGCATGTTGATAAAGTTTCCTTCACATGATTGGATGGTGTCTCGGATGTCTTGTATCTTCTGTCTCCGTGCGGTGGGGTCTTGTGGAGTAGTCCGCCAGGGGGCTCGTGCTACTACATAGAGGAGTATGTGGCTCAGGGACCTGGAGAAGATCCAAGCATTACTCGGCTCTTAAGTATGAGACTGTGCTACACGACAGACTGGCGGCGGAATATGGAGGCCGCGTAATCATCAGAACTATGTCAGAGGCGCAGGAGCGGGGGTGTCAAGTAAGTGAGACTTCTTCAGGGCTGCTGCTGGAATCAGCTGTAAGGTCTATGGGAAGCTACAGTGAATGTACTGGTGCTGGAGACCGTTATCACCCCCTTATTCCACCCAATCTACCCTTGTCACCTAAACTGAGGGGTAACCTCCAGTAATAACCCCCTTATTATCCTCCACCTGATACTGCCACCTGTGCTGGCGGTAACCTCCTGCACTTATCGCTTATTATACACCCCACCTGCTTCTACCCTCTGTTCTGGGGGTAACCTCCTGTAATTAGCCTCTTGTTATATCCCACCTACCCCTATCATCTGGTCTGGGGGTAACCTCTGTAATTACCCCATTATTATACCCCACCTTCCCCTAGTACCTGTTCTGGGGGTGACCTCCAGTAATTACCCCCTTATTACACCCCATCTGGTCCAACCACCTCTTCTTGGGGTAACCTCCTGTAATTACCCCCTTATTACACCCTACCTGCCCCTAGCATCTGTTCTGGGGGTAACCTCCTCTAATTACCCCCTTATTACACTCATCTGTGTGGTGTAATTACCTTCTTATTACACCACACCTGCCCCTACCACCTGTGATGGGGGTAACCTCTTGTAATTTTACCCCCTTATTACACCCCACCTGCCCCTACCACCTGTGATGGGGGTAACCTCCTGTAATTACCGCCTTATTACACCCCACCTGCCCCTACTACCTGTGCTGAGGGTAACCTCCTGTAAATACCCCCTTATTACACCCCACCTGCCCCTACTATCTGTTCTGGGGGTAACCTCCTGTAATTACCCCCTTATCACACCCCACTTGCCCCTACCTCCTGTTCTGGTGGTAACCTCCTGTAATTACCCCCTTATCACACCCCACTTGCCCCTACCTCCTGTTCTGGCGGTAACCTCCTATAATTACCCCCTTATCATACCCCACTTGCCCCTACCACCTGTTCTGGCGGTAACCTCCAGTAATTACCCCCTTATTACACCCCATCTGGTCCAACCACCTCTTCTTGGGGTAACCTCCTGTAATTACCCCCTTATTACACCCCACCTGCCCCTAGCATCTGTTCTGGGGGTAACCTCCTCTAATTACCCCCTTATTACACTCATCTGTGTGGTGTAATTACCTTCTTATTACACCCCACCTGCCCCTACCACCTGTGATGGGGGTAACCTCCTGTAATTACCCCCTTATTACACCCCACCTGCCCCTACTACCTGTGCTGAGGGTAACCTCCTGTAAAATACCCCCTTATTACACCCCACCTGCCCCTACTATCTGTTCTGGGGGTAACCTACTGTAATTACCCCCTTATCACACCCCACATGCCCCTACCATCTGTTGTGGGGGTAACCTCCTGTAATTACCCCCTTATCACACCCCACTTGCCCCTACCTCCTGTTCTGGCGGTAACCTCCTGTAATTACCCCCTTATCACACCCCACTTGCCCCTACCTCCTGTTCTGGCGGTAACCTCCTATAATTACCCCCTTATCATACCCCACTTGCCCCTACCACCTGTTCTGGCGGTAACCTCCAGTAATTACCCCCATACCACCTGTGCTGGGGGTGACCCCCTGTAAGTACCCCCTTATTACACCCCACCTACCTCTACCATCTGTGCTGAGGATGACCCCTGTGATCACTACCTAATTACATCTTTGATGGGAGTGACACCCTGTAACTACCCCCTTATTACAACCCCTTATTACAACCTCCTGTGATCTGCCCCTACCACGTGTGTCGTAGAAGAACTTCCTGTAATCATCTCTGTTGGCGGTAACCTCCTGTAATTGCCCCTTATTACAACCCACCTGCCCCTAATACCTGTTCTGGGGGCAGCTACCTGTAACCATGTGCTAGTCTGATAGACACATTAAAGCTATGATGTCATTAGTACGCAGGACAGTGGTGCAATGACATCACCGTAAATTCCCCATGAAGTAATCGGACTCCATTACAAGGCTCGCTCCTCAGATTCTTCGGCTTTGTTGCCAGATACGTCCCGGCCGCTCATAATGGCGCCCAGCGCCAGCGTTATTAATAGGACAGATGTAACGCTGATAGGAAGGACGGCACTTCTTATTTTCCAGAAATGGAGCCAAATCTATAAATCACAGATGTGAACAAGTGGCATAATCCGGTGTATGTGAACGAGCTGTGAGAGTAGGTGGATAACAGATAGCAATAGCTAAAACTTGGCTGCCCAGTAAATGTCTGCATTGTGGAAATTATCTCTTCTATCAAGAGGTGGAAACCTTCACATCAATGATATTGGGGATATTCAAAGTGCTTATGGTCATTGTGGCCAGCATGGCCTGTCAGACGCTCGAGCCCCTCTCTTGGGCAGCTTGTGGCCAGCATGGCCTGTCAGACGCTCGGGCAGCTTGTGGCCAGCATGGCTTGTCAGACGCTCGGGCAGCTTGTGGCCAGCATGGCTTGTCAGACGCTGGGGCAGCTTGTGGCCAGCATGGCTTGTCAGACGCTGGGGCAGCTTGTGGCCAGCATGGCTTGTCAGACGCTTAGGCCCCGTCTCTCTCGGGCTGCTTGTGGTCAGCATGGCCTGTCAGACGCTCGGGCAGCTTGTGGCCAGCATGGCCTGTCAGACGCTCAGGCCCCTCTCTCGAGCAGCTTGTGGTCAGCATGGCCTGTCAGACGCTCGGGTCTCTCTGCTCGGGCACCATAGGTGTCCCTGAAGCCCCCCTGCGGCCCTGTCTGTATTCATGCGGCTGTGTTGGTGTCTCTGCAGCCCCCCTGCTGGTGTCTCTGCAGCCCTGTCTGTAACCCTGCAGCCCTGTTGGTGTCCCTGAAGCCCCCCTGTGGCCCTGCTGTCTGTATTCCTGCGGCCCATTCTGGTGTCTCTGCAGCCCCCCTGCGGCCCATTCTGGTGTCTCTGCAGCCCCCGTGCGTCCCTGCTGGTGTCTCTGCAGCCCCCCTGCGTCCCTGCTGGTGTCTCTGCAGCCCCCCTGCGTCCCTGCTGGTGTCTCTGCAGCCCCCCCTGCGTCCCTGCTGGTGTCTCTGCAGCCCCCCCCCCCGCGTCCCTGCTGGTGTCTCTGCAGCCCCCCCCCCCCCCGCGTCCCTGCTGGTGTCTCTGCGCCCCCCCCCCCCCGCGTCCCTGCTGGTGTCTCTGCAGCCCCCCCCCCCGCTGGTGTCTCTGCAGCCCCCCCCCCCCCGCGTCCCTGCTGGTGTCTCTGCAGCCCCCCCCCCCGCGTCCCTGCTGGTGTCTCTGCAGCCCCCCCCCTGCGTCCCTGCTGGTGTCTCTGCAGCCCCCCCCCCCTGCGTCCCTGCTGGCGTCTCTGCAGCCCCCCCCCCCCTGCGTCCCTGCTGGCGTCTCTGCAGCCCCCCCCCCCCCCCCCGGGGTCCCTGCTGGCGTCTCTGCAGCCCCCCCCGTGTCCCTGCTGGCGTCTCTGCAGCCCCCCCTACGTCTCTGCCAGTGTCTCTGCAGCCCCCCCCCCCCCCCGCGTCCCTGCCGGTGTCTCTGCAGCCCCCCCCCCCCGCGTCCCTGCTGGTGTCTCTGCAGCCCCCCCCCCCCGCGTCCCTGCTGGTGTCTCTGCGCCCCCCCCCCCCCCGCGTCCCTGCTGGTGTCTCTGCGCCCCCCCCCCCCGCGTCCCTGCTGGTGTCTCTGCAGCCCCCCCCGCGTCCCTGCTGGTGTCTCTGCAGCCCCCCCCCCGCGTCCCTGCTGGTGTCTCTGCAGCCCCCCCCCCCCGCGTCCCTGCTGGCGTCTCTGCAGCCCCCCCCCCCCCTGCGTCCCTGCTGGCGTCTCTGCAGCCCCCCCCCCTGCGTCCCTGCTGGCGTCTCTGCAGCCCCCCCGTGTCCCTGCTGGCGTCTCTGCAGCCCCCCCTACGTCTCTGCCGGTGTCTCTGCAGCCCCCCCCCTGCGTCCCTGCCGGTGTCTCTGCAGCCCCCCCCCCCCCCTGCGTCCCTGCCGGCGTCTCTGCAGCCCCCCCCCCCCCTGCGTCCCTGCTGGCGTCTCTGCAGCCCCCCCCCCCCCTACGTCCCTGCCAGTGTCTCTGCAGCCCCCCCCCCCCGCGTCCCTGCTGCTGTCTCTGCAGCCCCCCCCTCCCCCCCCTGCGTCCCTGCTGTCTCTGCAGCCCCCCCCTCCCCCCCCTGCGTCCCTGCTGTCTCTGCAGCCCCCCCTCCCCCCCCTGCGTCCCTGCTGCTGTCTCTGCAGCCCCCCCCTCCCCCCCCCCCTGTGTCCCTGCTGCTGTCTCTGCAGCCCCCCCCCTCCCCCCCCCCCCCCCCCCTGCGTCCCTGCTGGTGTCTCTGCAGCCCTGCTGTCTGTATTCCTGTGGCCCTTTTTGGTGTGTCTGCAGCCCTGCTGCGGCCCTGCTGGTGTCTTCAGCCTTCTGCGGCCCTGTCTGTATTCCTGCGACTGTTGTCCATCCTCTTGTTTTATAAATGTCTGCTGCCCGCTGGGTGTATCTGGGGCGCGTCCTGCAAGACCTGATGACTCCACCCAGAGTAGTGTACCCGCTGGTGTCGGCTCTGCTCTGTTTACCCTGGCATCAGGCTGATATCAGGGGGTGGAGGACGGCGCCGGCTCTGTTTTTCGTCACCTCTGTACCATCTTGGGCAGTGGTGACATCCGGAGAGTAGAGATTATCTAGTGGAAGTGACCATCACACTGTAAGCGGGCCGTCTGGCACGCTGGGGTCTCGTTCACACTTGGCATCTTCTCTTTGATCAGCCCACTGCAGTCTTTTGCTCAGTGGCCCCATCTGGCACTGTTGTGACTAGTATACGTCTACTCCCTATGAGGATGCCCCCGGCGCCCGCTATACCGGCTCCAACTGGGGACGTCTGATGTTTGTCACCTCTTAGCCCTCCTTGTGAGGGACCAGCGGAGACCCCCCACTAAACACGGGTTTAAACGCCACATCATTTTTATACTTGTCCCTTGAAGTTTCTTCAGTGTCCGGTGATCCTTATACTTTCCACATTACTTATCTGCCCCCTCCTACGTCTCTTCTGGCTGCGACCCTCTTGTTGTAGAACTACAAGTCTCAGCATGGTCTAGCAGTCTCTGTCCTTTGTGGGGTTAATAATGGGGGGAAGTGACAGGATGACAACCCCCAGGTGCCCATGTGCAGCACCATATAGGGAGCTGCGATGGTTGCTGGCAGCGGTCCCCCCTCTGCGTGCTCGGGCAGCATCCTCTGCTGGGACATGCAGGAGGTGGAGGCTTCCATGAGGGTGGAGGACTTCTTACACCTCGGTGGGTCTGCAGACCTCCCTCCATCACTGGACACTTCAAGAGCTGCCATGGAGGATGACAGCTGGTGTTACATCGATGACCTCATACTGCAGGGACAAGGTAGGAGGCACGTAGACAAGGCAGGGACAAGTGGGCAGGGGTCTGAAGGGTTCATGTGGGATGATTTATAGGGGCGGTGATCCTTCGGGGTGCAACTCACATCTCATAGGGATGCAAGCAGATGCTCTGTGACCACCGTCTGCAGTTCAGGGGTCCCCCAGTGTCTGCAACCTGCATTTAATAATTGATGTCTAACTTTAACTTTTGGGCTCATTGTGCTATAGCTGCACCCCCACAAGTGATCTCCCTACCGTTTACCTTAACGCCACCCCCTTCTCTGTTCCCCCTAGGTCCCCTTTGCCTTATTCTGCCCCTTTCCTGTTGATGCCCCCCAGTGTCTCTGGTGTCGCCCCCTCTCTTCCCCCTTTGACGCTGCTGTTTCCATGTCTCTGCGGGTTCTCCCATAAATCCCCCGCTCTCCTGCACCCGGCTGAATGCTTCATTACCTAAAATAGGCAAGATGGAAATTAACTCCTAAGCCTGTGGCTGCGCGGTAGGGAGGTAGTCAGTGACGGGGTTAACTGCTTGGAGGGGTACAGATGACATCCTTAGAGTAATCAGGGATCTCTTGTATAGAGGCTGGAGGCTATTAATTAACCTGCAACTCGCATAAACTAGGGGAATACCCCAATTAATTGTGGGGGTGCTCTATAGAGGATGATGAGGCGCATGTACCCCACATCAGCCAGAGTACCCTTTATTGACCACCTTGAGCATGTGCATTCCATGTAAAGTGGTGATCCCTATGGGGAGAAGTCGTTCACTTACCATTAACCCTCTGTGTCACATTTTTTGGTGGACTTATTGAGGTGAGTACATTCATATGGATGCAGAATATGCCATAATATGCACACTGGTTAGATGGTGCTATATTCACCAAAGTAATGCTTGCAGCAGTCGTAAAGTGAGGATGGGTCCAACAGCCGCCATGATGTTAGGCGTTATGTTAGCGGGAGTGGTAAACCAGGATCAGTCCTTCAGCTGCTGTGATGCTGGAAACTTGAGGTGGTTAAAGGGGGCGTCCTGTTAGGAAATTGCTTTTAAAATAGAGCCACATAATCTGAAACCAGTACTTACAGCCCTTCAGCCCCGCGATTCACCGGGTCTTTGATAGCAAAAGTCAGGTGATTGCTGGCTGCCAATCAGAGGCCGCTATATCACTGTTTAGAACTCCTGGCATCATGACACCCAAGCTGTGAGCACTGATGCCAAGAGAACAAGCGGTGATGCTGCGGCCACTGATTCTTGTGGGGATGAAGAGGGTACTTACCTGTTTGTTTTAAGTGATGAGGCTCCAAATTTTAATTTTTTTTATTTTCTTTTCCCCCTAGACAATCCCTTTACGTGTAATGTTTGCAGCAGTCATAAAGTGAGGGTGAGCCCTGCAGCCACTGTGATGCTGGAGACTTCAGGTTGCCAGGTGCATGCAGCGCCCTATAAGCACCTTGGCCCCCTGTAATCCAACCCTATCTCCTCCTCCCCACATCCCATAAAATAAAGTCACATTTTTCAAGGCTTCTGTCTTCCTGGGGCCACTTCCCTGCCCCCGCTTCCTTCTGTACCACCATCAAGGGCTATCTGTATAAAAGCCAGTCACTTCTCTGCCCCCACTGCCACCTGTACCCACTGTCAGGCCGCTCTTTTCCTGAGGTCGCTTCTCTGCCACCGCAGCTACCTGTACCCACCGTCGGGCCGCTCTCTTCCTGGGGTTGCTTCTCTGCCACTGCAGCTACCTGTACTCACTGTCAGGCTGCTCTCTTCCTGGGGTCGCTTCGCTGCCACCTGTACCCACCATCGAGGTGCTCTCTTTCTGGGATCAATCCCTCCCACCCCCCGCCACCTGTCCCATCATCACGCCGCTCTCTTCCTGGGGTTGATTCTTTGCTCCCTCCGCCACCTGTCGCCATTCTCTGGGATTATCTATACAAGGGCGTTCTCTCCCTGGTGTAACTTCTCTGCCCATCTGTACCCACCGTCAGGTGTTATCTGTACACAATTGTATCTGTGATGACTGGTGACTACAGTTTTTATTATTGCTCCATTCGGGGGTATACAGACATGTATTTTTGGAAGGGGCTTTTGTAAATACCCTGAGTCATTGTCCTTCACTGGTTGGTGTTGTTGCTGGTCAGATGGAGGGTGCCAGTGGGCACCCCAGCTCTCTTTTGCTCTGGTTTCCCCCTGAGTTGGGTTACGCTGGTGTCCTGTGTTGTTGGCTGAGCTTTTAATGCCAGTAAGACGGTGACATATGACGCTGCCCTGTTATTTATATCCTGCTCGGCCCCCCTGGCTGCCTCTCTGGACCCTCGCCCCTGTGGACACAGAGCTGACCGCGCCACCCTCCTGAGTACTGCCGGCTGCGTCTTCTGGTCTTCTTTGCCCGGGACCTATGAAGATTGTTCCAGGTGGGTCCTCTGTGTAGCCCTCAGCGTTGTCCTGCATCGTCCCCCTTTATTTTTGGAGTGGGTATTCCTGGGCTTGTTACAACCGGTTTGTACCAGGACAGGACGCTTCTGTGTATAGAAACCTAGTAAGTCAGACTGGCATCTCACGTGGTATTTAGGGCAGGGGGCACTGGAGGTATAATACTGTAGGGCCTCAGGAGGGGAGGCTGACGACGGTCGTCCTTGTTTATTTGCTTGTAGATATGGGCGATGCTCTGCTGGCAGACGGACGCCAGGATTATCGCAGCTGTTCTCATCATAAGGAGCCGCCAGCGGTCACTGCTTATATTACAGTCTCATCGGACATACTTAACTTTGGTTCATATGTAACTTTTTTGCTGCAGTTTCCGAAAAATGTAAAAAAAAATGTAGAAAAATGTATCACAGCGATAAAACCACAACGATAAATCCATAACCTTGTTGTGTGAATGGGGCTTCATAGACGGCGGTCATTCCTGTCATGTGACGTCCTGGCAGTGCAGCAGTCGGTGACCCCTTTTTCCATTCCCCTATCAGCATGGGGATCCCCCTCCATCAGTTAGATCAGCGAGCCTCACACTCTGGGGGATCCCATGTGGCCATATATTACACAGACGGTGCATTAAGCTCTATGGACAGCAGGCTCTGATTTGGGGGGGCTCAGGAGAGTTCCACTATCATTCAGTGTTGGGACGTCCAACCGTTCTCATAAAATGCCCCCCACAACGATCGGTGCGACGATAGGAACACAGAAGATGCAGGAAAACATGGAAAGGCGAATTGTAGATAATGATGGGGTGATGTGGGGTCACTCTCACACCGTCGCTGCGGGGGGCGCCATGCTATATTTTACTTGACCCACCTCTATGAACAGTCAGTGGTTTGATAAAGTTAGAGATCCAACTTATAAAGTGCGTCGCCCGTTCAGCTGGTGTAGATGCAGATGCTAATACATTTAGTGGTGTGACTGTGGCAACAATGAACAGTCTTTCTGATGTGGTTTTTGGGGCAGTTTTTAGCACATCCAAGCTGCCTGTGTGAATGCGCCCTTAGGGGTATGTTCACATGACGGAATCCCTCTCTTAAAACCGTAGCAGAGTTCCATGACTAAGGACGTCTTCACACATCCGTGTTTGTGCACGCAAAATCTGCGGGCGCTAAACACAGAGAATAGAACCTACTGATTTAAATGGGTTTATTCTCATAAGCACGTTCTGCACGTACGGAAAAAGTAGGTCCTGCGCTAAAAGTCTATGGGAGGTGCGGAAATATGCAAGGGGAAGAGTGTGACACTGCGCAAACCGCGTGGAAAAAACATCTGGTGCTCATTAGGCTTTAAATGGCCACGGAAAGGGTTTGGCGCGCATATGATCTGGCTTTGCGAGCGCAAATAGTACAGTATTATTCACAGACAGGCTCGTAACACAGATTATTTACCTCTTCAAACTTCGGTCACACTGCGACGAGCATATTTGTGCATACGATCATGTAAAGCCGCCCTCAGCCTCGAATGTCGGCCGTGTATTTGGCTGCGGATCCGCACGTGGATGGAGCCTCGTGAACGGTAAATTCTACGTCTTAACGTGGGTCCACGCAGAATCGCGTTGGGAATTCCACAAATGCATTTGTCCATTAAAGGGGCTAAATCCGTGTATGGATCCACGACAGAAGTCCACGGATTCCTGCCAGTGTTTTCAGAGGCAGAATCCACATGGAAGAATCCACGCTGTATTCCAACAAGTGCGCAGACCCTGAGGCCCTGATTCCGGGCGGCTTTTCTTGGGCGTTGTTACAGAAGTCTTAGGGTGACTACCCACTAGTGTTTTTTTCCCCCAATTGTCAATGGGACCTTCTAATGTTAAAAACGCAACGCACCAAAAACGCAAGTCGCGTTTCGTCACATTTTTTACATTAGAAAGTCCCATTGACAATTGGGGGGGAAAAAAGGCAGCGAATTCGCAGCGGACCAAAAGCGCTCGTGGGTAGGCACCCGTATGGTGTTTTTTTAATGTGCTTGTTAATTGTAAATTAAATACGTCTGAAAACCGCATCTATGTTACCGCGGATGCTGTGGTTTTCAGCCAATCAGCTTTTACAGTTAAGGCACACTGAAATCCGGGTTAAACGCATGCGGTTTTCAGCAGCGTTTTGATGCGCAATTAACATATACTTGAAAAAATGCCTTGTGAACGCAGGATGCTTTTATGCTCATCTTTTTGGAAAAGAATCTAGAAAAGAGTTGTGGCTAAGAAAAAAAGCCCTAAAATATGTCAGGGTACCTAACGGCGTGCACCAGTGTGATAAATGTACCGCGGTCCTGAACTGTCTGGGGTATTGTCCTACTATTGACAAGACCTCTGCTTGCTGTAAGAATATGGGTACCTTGTTTGCATGCAGGGAACACGGGATGACTGTTGGGTACATAAGCGCCTGAAGCCAACCCGCAGACTATCGCTCCATGCTTTCACTCATTAGCGATAGTCATTCCACGGATGGCGGCGGAGCGAGATGAAGATCACCCCGGCCACCACCTCCATTCACCGCACGCAGGCCGTCATACATCGATGAACGACTGGCTGTTTTACATGGGCCGATTCTCTATTGGTTTTTAGCAGACCTAGAAACCAAGCGGCTCTGCCAAGGGAGCAATTTGTCACTCAGTGCCTGTGTAGACAGGACTCCAGACTGATACATTGTAACCAACTCCCAGAACAGGAGAGATTTCTGCTGCTGTTGTGTTTATCTCACTGATACATTGTAACAACCCCTCAGCTGAGCAGCTTTTGAATGTAAAGACAACTTGGAGAAAAAAAAAGAAACCCAAAGTTTGTTAGAAAGTTGTAGAACTTCTCTGGATCTTATGTGGGTCCTGGGGTTGGCCGGTCCTTGCCCCCTTCCCCGGACCCGATACATGACTGTTTTTGGCCCCTCTGCCACAGGCGGATTGTATTTTCTCTGCTCTTCTCGATGGACGGGAACTTCCAGGCTTCTGTTACCGGGAAATGGAGAGGATGGAACAAGAGAAAGGGGGAGTCCGGGAACGAGGGGGTCCTGGATATCAGAGAGGAGTGTTCATAGTACAGACCATCATACGAGATCTGCACAGCGAGGGTTAATGCAGCAGATTTTACCCCAATAGTAACACTTGCAAATAAACCGATTGTATGTAAAATGCGCTACTGTGTAGAAAAGGCGTAACTGCTGATCTCCTAACGTTCTCGGGGCTTCATTCACACAGTCATGTTTCTGTCGCGTTTTTTCTTGGCGCCTGCGATTTTACTGCCATGTTTTAGTCACGCTTTTTGTGTGTGTGTATTCCTTTCTGTATCCAGGGTATGCTGCGATTTTGATAAGATTCCATGAACCGAAGAAACCGCCATTAAAAAAAAGGGGGAATGTGGGACATTTATGAAAATGTCTAAGGGCTCCTTTCCACCGGCAATAACGATATCGCTGCCAGAAAATCGCAATGTTAAAATCGCAACACTGCACAATCACAAGCTTTAGCGTTTCGAGAATCTGTTTTGCCATTGCACCGTATGGGCGACAGAAAAATGCAAAACGCTGAAACAATCCTCCTGCTGCCATTTTTAATCCTCGCTTGCCCTTAAACATCGCTAGTGGAAAGGCTGTCATAGAACATGGGTGGGACTTTCCTGCGAGAGCTCGCACTCTCACATCGCACTGAAAACGTGCGATTACCTCTCCAGTGGGAAGGAACCCTAACGCTTCTTGACCTGCAAACGTGATTTTCCGTGTCAGAATGCTACACGTTGATTTTTGCCAATTGACAGG
Organism: Eleutherodactylus coqui; assembly: GCF_035609145.1. Taxonomy (NCBI): domain Eukaryota; kingdom Metazoa; phylum Chordata; class Amphibia; order Anura; family Eleutherodactylidae; genus Eleutherodactylus; species Eleutherodactylus coqui. The sequence goes on from NC_089845.1 coordinate 101,174,529, forward strand.
GCTAAATCTGTGCCAAAAGCCACAGCAGAAAGAGGCGGGTTGTGATGCAGAATTCATACAGCAGACTCCTGGGGTGCGCTCACACCTAGCCGAAATGGGGCGCAATTTTCCCACCAAATTCCTTGGCAAAGAGGCTTGTCAGAATCCACACTGTTGGTGCGGATTTAGTAGCGGAATTTGCCACGGATCCGCAGCAGACTTGACTCCTTCAGTTGAAAGCGTGAAATCTATTGCGGATAAACGGCAAAAACCGTGTCAAGATCCACATCAAATGCTGCAGATAAGCACCAAAATACGTAACGGTTTTCAGAAGTCTTCTGTCGATGTTTGTAGGAAGTTTCATATTTTGCCATTTACTTAGTTACAAACTTAAAAAACCTGTTTTCCGCCGACTTTGCACCTTTTAGGGGTGTGGCCTAAGTTATCGCAAACATGCTTCAAATTTATATAACACCTCCAACAAAGGCCAAGCCGGGTCAGAGCAGTCATACATTGCAGGAGCGTATGCACCATATCCACCGTGTTATGTATATCTGGCGATGGGCCAGTGATCATGTGGCGCATTGGTACCTTCAGTGATGGGAGTGGCAGTCCGTGTGACCCCTGCAGGCTGCTTTATGAAGTGCAGCTGCCCAGATCTTTCTTAGCAGCAGCTGTTCCGTTTCATGAACTGTGGATTATCAGCCAGTTATGTTGTGTATATAGAGCGTTCTCCTGTATCCGAGAAAGGTGTCGGCAGCTCGCAGGATGAATGTCAGCATGCAGCTTGTCTTACAGTAAGAAGATGCGGCGTACACCAAGTCCTGGCTGCATAAATGTATAGGTGCGGATGACGCAGCACAGGGTACCGTATCTAGTGACACTGCAGAACAGACACTATACAGAAGCATTGCAAAACTGACATGATACTAATTGTACTACAATAATTGTAACAAACCCTCAGCTATGTGAAACATCAGGCAAGATGGCAGAGTAGGGGTTAATGAGAGTATAATGTAAAATCTGTCCACAGTTCTGGTTAATGACACTATTGAGGAAAATCACTTCTCAGGAAATAAGAAGACATCGTGTGTGCGGTTCTACTGTGACTCATAATCCGCCAACTCCCCTGTCACATGGCTCTGAATACCGAAAAATCACTTCCTGCAAGAATCTACACTACACACACTTATACCAGATGTGCATATAGAATTATATACAGGAGATGCCCAGGTTATACCAGCATGCGCCATATCACTATATACAGGATGTATAACATATACCAGCTATACATATAACCTGGGCATCTTCTGTATATAATTATATATGTACAGCTGGTATAAGTTATACATCCTGTAGCATATACCAGCTGTACATATATAATTATATACAGGAGATGCCCAGGTTATACCAGCATGCTCCATATCACTATATACAGGATGTATAACATATACCAGCTGTACATATATAATTATATACACCAGATACCCAGGTTATACCAGCATGCTACATATCACTATATACAGGGAGCAGTATAACGTATACCAGCTGTACATATAATTATATACAGAAGATGTCTAGGTTATACAAGCATGCGCTATATCACTATATACAGGATGTATAATTTATACCAGCTGTGCGTATATAATTATATACAGGAGATACCCAGGTTATACCAGCATGGTACATATCACTATATACAGGGAGAATTATAACTTATACATGCTGTACATATATAATTATATACAGATGATACCCTGGTTATACAAGCATGCGCAATATCACTATATACAGGATGTATAATTTATACCAGCTGTGCGTATATAATTATATACAGATGATGCCAGTGTGCTTCATATCACTATATACAGGGAGATATATAACTTATACAATTTGTACATATATAATTATATACCCAGATACCCAGGTTATACCAGCATGCTCCATATCACTATATATAGGAAGTGTATAACGTATACCATTTGTACATATATAATTATATACAGGAGATGCCAGTGTGCTTCATATCACTATATAAAGGGAGATGTATAGCTTATACCAGTTGTACATCTATAATTATATACAGGAGATGTCCAGGTGATATCAGCATGGTCCATATCACTATATACAGGGGGATGTATAACCTATACCAGTTGTACAGATATAGTTCTATATAGAAGATACCTAGATGTTAACCAGCATGGTCTATATCACTGTATACAGGGAGATGTATAACTTCTGCCAACTGTACAAATATATTTATACACCAGAGATGCCCAAGTTATACCAGCTGTACATATATAATTATATATGTACAGCTCATATAAGTGAGAATGCTTTCAATGCTTTCACAATAGAAGTGTTCATTTATTTGTGTCAATTACCAAAATGCTGAATCAATTAACAAAAGAGAATCTTAGGCCTCTTTCACACGGGGAGCTAGGCGCACAAAAATCACACGCATAAAAACCTCGCGGCTCTTGGAACCAATGGTTTTCTATGCGGGCGGTCAGATGAAGGAATTTTAAACGTGCGAAAACATCTGAATGTTCCCATAATTAAGCATTGGTTCTAATAGCCGCGAGTTTTTTATGTGTTTGATTTTTGCGTGTGTATGTCTCCATGTGAAAGAGGCCTAAATCAGTTCCATATTTGGTGCGCTCGCCCTTCACCTTCAAAACAGCATCAGTTCTTCTAGGCACACTCACACAAAGTCAGGGATTTTGTAGGATTATAGTACGGTGTATGATTAACCAATTATACCAGACAGATGATAATGATCATCACCATCATAGGTAGGTTGAAACAGTCATTAACTGAAACAGAAACTGCTGTGTAGGAAGCTTAAAACTGAGTGAGAAACAGCCAAACTCTGCTACAATGGTGAGGTTGTGGAAGACAGTATCATGGTACAGGTCACACACAATGGCAAGACTGAGCACAACACCACCACACAAGATAGTTATACTACATGAGCGAGGTCTCTCAGGCAAAAATTTCTGTAACAGACTGGGGTTTCAAGATGTGTTGTTCAAGCTCTACAAGAAGTAGAAACTGGCAATGTTAAGGACCTGTAGACGCTGCGGTCGGCCAAGGGAACTTGGTGCAGCAGATGACAGGCACATCATGCTTACTTTGTTTCAAAGAGGATGGTGTCTAGCAGTGCCATCAGCTCAGAACTGGCAGAAACCATTGGGACCCGGGTACACCTACCTACTGTTCGGAGACATCTGGACAGAAGTGATCTTCATGGAAGAATTGCGGCCAAAAAGACATACCTTCCACATAGAAGCAGGGCTAAGTGACTGAACTAGGTCCCTCCTGCTGCTCTCTGTAGCTCTGACGCACTTCTTGCAGTACTCGGCCACTCATAGAAGATCACTTCCTGGTTACGGTCATAAATTCCGCCTCCAGGAAGCGATGGCTCTGATTGGCTCTCAAGCACTGCATTGACTCACTGAGCAACAGTCAAAGAACCAATCACAGCCATCGCGTTGTGGAAGCTGGATTTATGAATTGGCTGAACCATGGCATTACCGAGCCTGCTAGGTAATGTATTCCAGAATGTTCTCCAAAGGCCTGGAGAGCGGTACAATAGTGAGTGTCTGCAGGCAGCAGTGAAGCATGGTGGGGTGTGGTACAATAATGAGTGTCTGCAGGCAGCAATGAAGCATGGTGGGGTGTGGTACAATAATGAGTGTCTGCAGGCAGCAGTGAAGCATGGTGGGGTGTGGTACAATAATGAGTGTCTGCAGGCAGCAGTGAGGCATGTTGGAGAGAGATACAATAATGAGTGTCTGCAGGCAGCAGTGAAGCATGGTGGGGTGTGGTACAATAGTGAGTGTCTGCAGGCAGCACTGAAGCATGGTGGGGTGTGGTACAATAATGAGTGTCTGCAGGCAGCAGTGAGGCATGTTGGAGGCTCCTTACAAGTTTTGGGATGTAGTTCAACAAATGGAGTTTGAAAATCGCTTTTTTTCCTGTCCACGAGCGGAAATCAATTGTGATTTTTTTCCGCACGCGGAGGGAAAATTACAACATGCTGTATTTGAGTGCGGATTCCGAGCAGATGGCTTCTATTGAAATCAATGGAAGCCGTCAGATTTGCGGCCCATCCGCAGCGGACACTGCAGACGGGCCACGAAATCCGCATCTGACGGCACAGCACAATTTGTACTGCTCATGTGCCCGGCGTGCCAGCTGGCACATCTGCAGCGCAGTTCCAGACAGTTAAGCAGGAATGTATAATTGTACATCTCCTGTAATGTAGTGATATGGAGCATGCTGGTATAGCTTGGGATCTCCTGTATATAATAGAGATGAGCGAACGTACTCGGTAAGGGCGATTTCGCAATTGAGCACCGCGATTTTCGAGTACTTCACTACTCGGGTGAAAAGTACTCGGGTGCGCTGTGGGGCGGGGAGTTGCAGAGGGGAGTGGGGGGTAGCAGCGGGGAACAGGGGGGAGCGCTTTCTCTCTCCCTCTCCCCCCCACTCCCTGCTGCAACCCCCCACTCACCCACAGCGCACCCGAGTACTTTTCACCCGAGTAGTGAAGTACTCGAAAATCGCGGTGCTCGATTGCGAAATCGCCCTTACCGAGTACGTTCGCTCATCTCTAATAATTATATATGTACAGCTGATATAAGATACATCCTGTATATAGTGATATAGACCATGCTGGTATAACCTGGGTATCTTCTGTATATAACTTATATCATATGTACATTTATACAGATGATACCCTGGTTATACCAGCATAGCCCATATCCCTATATACAGGATGTATAACTTACACCAGCTGTACATATATGTTCTTGTATATAATGATATGATCCATCGTGGTATAACCTGGGTATGTTTTGTATATAATTATATAGCTTATACCAGCTGTACATATATGTTCTTGTATATAATGATATGATGATCCATCGTGGTATAACCTGGGCATGTTTTGTATATAATTATATAGCTTATATCAGCTGTAGATGTAAATTGTATAGCAGATGAGTTGTGCAGTAGGTCAGTAGTGTTGGCATGAGATCACAGCTGGCAGGTGTGCCCTGTGTGCATTGGCTGGTACAGTAGGGGTGCACCGCAATGTACTGTGTACAGTTGGAAGTGACTTTGGTGAGGGAATGAGGAGGAACAGGTGTAACCTTGTCACTGAGCTACTGGGAGGGGACACGTCAGCCTCTGTGCTGGTGACAGTGCAGGACATGACAGCCCTCCGGCTGCTGATGTTTAACCTTTAGCGAGTACCTACTGTATTAACCCTCTGTATGCTGAAAGGCCTTTCTCTGGGCCTCTGTGCTTATGATAAGAGAAAACCGTTTGGTACCTGGTTAACCGATGGAAGAAAATGTTCTTGTAAGAGAAACAAATGAACCTTGTAGACAGAAGACCTGTTAATGGCCAATAAAGGGATGTTATTAGCAGCAGCAAGCGCTTGTTACAACGGGACCGCTTTTTATGGGTCCTTAAAAGGTCTCCCGTCTAGAGGCTTACCTACTGGGAGTAATAAAACGGACAGAACTTGTAAAGAAACGTGTATTTATAGGCAGGATTCTGGGTAAAATTAGAGACCGAGAACCGCATCGGGGCAGAGCAGGGGGCATCAAGGGCAGAGTAGGGGGCTACTGGTATGGGAACCGGATAGTAGGTGCTGTAGAGCAGTGGGCAATCTGTATTCTATGGAGCAGAAGAGGGTACTGCTGCTATGGTGCTTCACAGAAGGGGGCAAAAGAGTTGTCTAGGGCATAGCAGTGGGCAATGAGTGGGTGCCATAGGGCAGAACAGTGGAAAGTGAGGTTTTGTAGGGCAAAATAATTGGCATTGAAAGGGAGCAAGGTGAGCAGTGGGCAGTGAGGGTGCCCTGGGCAGAGCGGTGGTTAATGAGAGGTTCTGTGGGGCAGAATGATTGGCACTAAGGAGTTGGCTGTAAGGGGTTCTATGGTGCAGAGTGACTGCAATTGAGGGGTTGTCCTGGGTAGTGAGGGGTTCTGTGGGGCAGAATAACACTGAGGGGTTGCCTAGGGCAGAGTAACTGGCACTAAGGGTTGTCCTGGGCAGAGCAGTGGGTAGTGAGTGGCACTGAGGGTTGTCCCGGGCAGAGCAGCGGGTAGTGAGGAGTTCTATGGTGCAGAGTGACTGGCACTGAGGGTTGTCCTGGGCAGCGGAGCTGAGCAGGTCCCGGAGCAGCAGTGTAGGGGGAGGATCTGAGGGCAGGGCAGGAGGAGGAGGACGCCGCAGCAGCTGTGAGCAGTGACAGCGCCGCAGACACCGGCCCCGGCCATGCAGCCGTCCGGCCCCGGCTTCTTCCCCACGGTGGTGGTAGTGGGGCATATAGTCACCATGGTGGTGGTCTGGCACTGGAGGAAGAGACGGCGGGCGCTGCAGGACTCGGAGGGTAAGACCGGGTGGGGGTGTGTTTGAGGGTGGAGGCACGGTTAACCTCCTCACTGCCGGAGCGTCCCGGATGGCTGCGGACTGCCGCACTGATTGCTGGCGGGTGACTGGTGGCGGGGGGCGGCGGGAAGCGCAGTGATGGCTCTTATCTCATGCGGCTGATTGGGAAGTCCACTGCGGGGAGCGCTGGAGGGCTGCGGGCAAGAAGGGGTTACACTGACAGGGGGCGGGGCTTAGTAAACCTAAACAGAAGCATGTGTAACCGGTGTAACCCATTCACTGCCGCCCGTGGTGATGTCACACGTATCATTGTATCATATTAGTGATTGCAGTGGGGTGTAACATAGATAGCTGCCATGACGTCACATGTGTAATCTATTCTATAGATAAGCTTATGATGTCATTGGGTTACATTGTAGTCTATTGGCAGTTGGGGTGATGTGAGGTGTAACATTGTATCCTATAGATAGCTGCAGTGATATGAGGTGTAACATTGTATCATATAGATGGCTGTGGTGATGTCATTAGTAACATTGTATCATATAGATGGTTGTGGTGATGTCATTAGTAACATTGTATCATATAGATGGCTGTGGTGATGTCACACTTGTAACATTGTATCATATAGATGGTTGTGGTGATGTCATTAGTAACATTGTATCATATAGATGGTTGTGGTGATGTCATTAGTAACATTGTATCATATAGATGGTTGTGGTGATGTCATTAGTAACATTGTATCATATAGATGGCTGCAGTGATGTGAGGTGTAACATTGTGTCATATAGATGACTGCGGTGATGTCATTAGCAACTTTGTGTCATATAGATGGCTGCAGTGATGTCACACTTGTAACATTGTATCCTATAGATGGCTGCAGTGATGTCATTAACAACATTTTATCATATAGATGGCTGCAGTGATGTCATAGGTAATATTGTATCATAGATGACTGTGGTGATATCACACTGGTAACATTGTATCATATAGATGGCTGCAGTGATGTCATAGGTAATATTGTATCATAGATGACTGTGGTGATATCACACTGGTAACATTGTATCATATAGGTGGCTGCGGTGATGTCACACTTGTAACGGTGTATCACGAAGTGTACAGGAGGGGCCTGGACGCCTTTCTTGAGTGTTTATAATATTATGTTATAATCACTGATTACTTCAGAAGGGTCGGTGATCCGGGGATTAATCTGATTGCCAGATTGGAGTCGGGAAGGAATTTTTTCCCCTAAGATGATCCTAATCGGCTTCTCCCTCATGGGTTTTATTTTCCCTTCTCTGGATCAACATGGCAGGATAATAGGCTGAACTGATGTCTGTTTTTCAGCCTTACATACTATGTTGCTATGTACGAGCTGTCATGTAACCGTGTATCATATTAGCTGCTGTTATGGGTTACGGATGCAGTCTCGTGTCCCTGTGGCGCCCCCTGTCTAACATCCACAGTCCTGTAACAGTATATATAAGTGGTTTTTATCTAAATATGTTTTTAGCAATTTTATGTTTCTGTAGTATTTACTGCTGCAATATCTAATTGAGGGGGAGGAGGCAGATCTGCCAGACCTTCCAGGAGTGTCAGGACGAAGATGGCACCTGGCCAGGTGGTTATGTATGTATGTGTACATATAATATATATTATACACACACATACATATAATAATATTTTCATATATCTCACATGCCGTCCTAGTCTTCTAGATGTCATGAAGATGTCTTAGTAGTTGTCATGTGGAAGTAACAGGTGCATGTATGTACCAGACTATAGCGGTCATAGACTCCTTTGTCAAGGTCACAGGTATCTGTTGTGAGGAAGGCAGAGAGTGCCAGCGTCCCTATTTATACAATAACTAGATAAACAGAAGGGAGGAGGCGCCGCCGTCCGTCCGCCAGCCAAGACTTCTCTTCAGGAAGTGTCCTCTTGATATGGAGGCTGGAGACCTGCCCCCACACAATGAGGAAAGATTACCTCCAGCACCTTCCAGGATCAGCCTCGCCCCAACGTCTGCTGAATGCCACAGGTGGTTGGCTACATTCATAGTGTGGGCACAGCAGTAACAGCAGTGACTAACCTGTGCCAACCTACAACCTCATCCACTGACCTACAGGCCTCATCCAACCTCCTACTTTATTCATACACTGACCTACAGGGCTCATCCAACCTCCTGCTTTATCCATATGCTGACCTACAGGGCTCATCCAGCCCAAGGCCGCCTGTCCACGGCAGCAACGGCATATCGCTAGCAATATTCCGCCGTGGGGGAGGAGTGGGGAACACTAAAAGGTCTCTGTGATGAGCCTATATTAATGATATGCTGTGATTTTAATCACGTGAGTGGAAAATTGTTATGGTTTTCCACTCGTATGCAGTAGGCTGCACTTTCCATAGTTATCCCATTGAAAGTGTGCCATGCGAGCTCAACGTGTGATTTATGCTAGAAGCCTCATCCAGCCTCACACTACAAGCCTAACTAACTTCATTTTTTGTTCATACACTGACCTACAAGACTCATCCAGCTTCATACTGCATTCATACACTGACCTACCAGACTCATCCAACTTCATCCTGCATTCATACACTGGACTACAAGACTCCTCCAGCCTCATCCTGCATTCATACACTGGACTACAAGACTCCTCCAGCTTCATACTGCATTCATACACTGACCTACCAGACTCATCCAACTTCATCCTGCATTCATACACTGACCTACAAGACTCCTCCAGCTTCATACTGCATTCATACACTGACCTACAAGACTCCTCCAGCTTCATCCTGCATTCATACACTGGACTACAAGACTCATCCAACTTCATACTGCATTCATACACTGGACTACAAGACTCCTCCAGCTTCATCCTGCATTCATACACTGACCTACAAGACTCATCCAGCTTCATACTGCATTCATACACTGACCTACAAGACTCCTCCAGCTTCATACTGCATCCATACACTGACCTACAAGACTCCTCCAGCTTCATACTGCATTCATACACTGACCTACAAGACTCCTTCAGCTTCATCCTGCATTCATACACTGACCTACAAGACTCCTCCAACTTCATACTGCATTCATACACTGGACTACAAGACTCCTCCAGCTTCATCCTGCATTCATACACTGACCTACAAGACTCATCCAGCTTCATCCTGCATTCATACACTGACCTACAAGACTCATCCAGCTTCATACTGCATTCATACACTGACCTACAAGACTCATCCAGCTTCATACTGCATTCATACACTGACCTACAAGACTCCTCCAGCTTCATACTGCATTCATACACTGACCTACAAGACTCATCCAGCTTCATACTGCATTCATACACTGACCTACAAGACTCATCCAGCTTCATACTGCATTCATACACTGACCTACAAGACTCATCCAGCTTCATACTGCATTCATACACTGACCTACAAGACTCCTCCAGCTTCATACTGCATTCATACACTGGACTACAAGACTCCTCCAGCTTCATACTGCATTCATACACTGACCTACAAGACTCCTCCAGCTTCATACTGCATTCATACACTGACCTACAAGACTCCTCCAGCTTTATACTGCATTCATACACTGACCTACAAGACTCATCCAGCCTCATGCTTCAAGGGCTGATGGAAAAGTAATGAGACTGCTTGTATATCCTTCCAGGCGGTAGATCGGTACAGGTGTGTGTGTGAGCGCCATACATCAACCTATCTGAACCTGCAGTTGAACAGCCATACTCTTTGGCATTTTGTTGCAGTAAGTGAAAGCACTTCATATGTGCCATCATGGCGGATGAAGTAGACATTTCTCTAGAAGTACTGCAGCACAGCCAATCAGTATTAGTGTATCTTGAGCCCACCAGAAATTCCTGGTGGAGTCAAGTTTGACAAGGGGGTGACGCCCCCTGTCTGTGATTGGGTGGACAGTTTGCTCGTTTTGCATGTCCTTGCAGGCCAGTAGCAGACAGCAGAATCTGTTTTATATGGAAGTTGCAGTGCCGGCTATATTGGCGCATCCGCCAGTGCGACAGCACTCCCCGTCGCCAATGCTGCATAACGCGGCACCCACCTCTGTGTTTAGGCACAGAGTGGGGTCGGCAGCAGGGAGGCCAGACTGGACTGAGGCGACTTTCCCTGCAGCAATAGGCCGACAAGCGCAGCCCCCTCCTCCAAAGACATGTAAGGGAAAAATCTGTGCTGGCAGCATGGTGGGAGAGACCGTGACAGACGCCGGGCCCAGACTGCAGGCTGTGAGTGTGGGGGAAGACCGCAGCGGCGCGGAGCACTCGCTGACATGCCTCCCCCGCAGACAACTGTAGGCAAGTGCGGCGGGGGACTGTCACTGGTAGGCATCGGGCACAGACAGCAGCAGGAGGATAGCTGGGAGGGCAGAGCGCAGGGGGGGACAGCCGGGTACCTGCAGTCATAGCGTTGGACCTGAGCAGCGGCCGCTTGTATAAGAAAAGCAAAGTAGCAGGACCTTCAGCTCTTGAGCCAATCAGAAGCTAGGGGTGTTCCTCATCCAAGCCCTGTCAAACTCCTAGCTTCCGGTGGCGTCAAGATACACTAATACCTAGCTAATCATATCACAAGGATATGCTTCTTGTAGCATTTCGAGAGTTTTATTACTGCTGTTCCCAAGCTTAGGGCTCATTCACACAGGCGTATTTACGCTCCACATGCCTATTTTTATGCACGTAATATGGAGTACTGAAACGCCATTGATTTCCATTGGGGTATTCAGATCTGCATTTTTCACGTATGTGTTTACATGTGTGAAAAAAATCACATGTCCTATTTTGGTCCATATTGGGGATTAAAGTAGGCCATTAAAGTGAATGGGATTGCATAAATGGAGAGTGAATATGCATGACACGTGTATTCACTGCGTATTTAAGCATAAAATCAATGGGGAGTACATGCGTGTTTTTGTTTTTTTTTGTTGCGTGCGTGAACTACGCATTGTATACGCATTCAGAAAGAAAATCCAATCGGGTCTAGATACGGAGGGAATACGCAGAGTGTCTGTCCATGAATACACTGCGTATTTACAGACCCGAAGCTAAAACGCCAGGGTGAATGAGCCCTTAATGCAGTCTTAGTTGCACAACTCTTAGAGAAATATCTACTTCATCCGCTATTATGACACATACAATGCTGAAGAGTATGGCTGTCCAGACACATTGATGTATGGCCTTCACAAACGCCTGGCCACTGTTTCCATATCTACCACCTGGGGAAAAAAATACAAGCCGTCTTATTACTTTTTAATCAGCCCTCGTACATTCGTCCACTGGACTACAAGCATTATCCACCCTCACACGTCTTTTATACACTGGACTGCAAATCTCACACTACATTCATACACTGACCTACAGGCCTCAAACAGCTTTATACTACATATATGCACTAACCTTCTGGCCTCTTCTAGCCTTACACCATGTTCATACATTGGCGTTCAGGCCTCACCCATCCTTATACCTAATCATACACTGACCCACGGGCCTCATCCAGCCTCACATATCATTCATGCACTGATGTGCAGTCTTATCTAGCTTCATACATTACTCATACAGTAATACAGCATACCTCATGCATCCTTATACTTAATCCATATACTGACTGATAGATCTCATCTGCCTCATACTACATTCTTATAGTAAGCCTTACCCACTTTCACACTACATTCATACACTGACTTACAAGCCTCATTATGTGCTCTGCAGAGAGTCAACCCTACTGTAGACAGGTGTACAATGTGCAGATATGTGACCTGCCCTGCAGGGTGTCAGGCTCATCACTCACCTGTGTGCACACCCCGGGGGGCAGGTGTCGGTCACCTGCAGGCACATGACAGTGGGCCTCATATAGCAGGTTCTCAGCTCTCCTCGCAGACCTGATGGGGGGGGGGGGGATGTTATTACACCTCTAGTAAGACTACAATGACATGTAACATAGCAACTTATTTATGTGGAATGAGAGGTTTGAGGGCTAGACATTACATCCAATGATTCTTGTGGATTGTTCCTGTCGCAGGTTATGATTGTGGTCGGATCAGTCAGTCACCGTCTCGTTGTACGGATTGTGTTGTCTGGGTTTCCTCCTTTGCTGTGGCTATAAACAGCAGGAGTCCCCCCCCCCCCCCCCCCGGCAGTGAAGGGTTAATGTTGGCATCGCTGCCACTTACAGGAAGGGACTGTACTCTGGACCACTGCTGGTTTTGGCAGCTCTCATATCCAGCTGCTACTGATAAGGGGTTTTATTGCTACAATGTATCAGCAGAAACAAGTGCCCCGCCCCCTCAGATTCCCAGAATTCCCTCTCCAAGCCGCTGCTTTTTATATAATGTTCCAAAGAGTCTCTTCTGCGTCCCTCAGACCGGTCCCTACCGACGTCCCTGGTGGTATACTTTATACCCCCAGAGGGAAGGAAAAGGACAATTACAACAGATCAATAATTATCTTTCAAGCAATTAGCGAATTTTAGCGATAATTACCCTGCGAACATGAACAAAGTAACCACAGAGGACTCGTAAAGTTCTCTCGTTAGGACTCCCGGCGCCTCTCCATTGGTATTTTTCTGTCGTGGCCGTATCGCTCGTCGCTTTTTCAGTAGCTTCTCAGTAACTGACGACCAGCTGGCTACTTTATTACCAGTACAGGCCAAGAAAGGAACAGTTTACGATGTGGCGTGTAATAACCATATAATCTACGGTGTTGGCGGCAGAGCCTGCCAGGATATCGTATCTGTATAATTGACGCTCCATGTGTTATAATAATATCGCTCCCAGCTGCCCCGTGTGATGTGTACGGTTGTGCAGTATCCCCAGGCAACACAAAACACCCAGAGGCGGGAGAAGTCCAAAAGTGGCGCCGGCGGGTGGGCGTCCTGCTGTGGGCTCAGGCTGTGATCTCTTTGTGGTTTCCTTAGTCTCCATGGAAATGGTACTAAACCAACAAAGATACAGTCCTCACTGTACACGTGGCTACAAGGAGCTCTCCGAGACTATAATATAATGAATGAGGTGTAATATAATGTATGATAATGTGTAATATAATATAAAAGATGATACAACGAATGATATAATGTGTAATATAACAGATATTACAGCCTGCACCGCACCCGCGGCTGCGAGCAGCCCTCCTAGATTATAATGTGATTTACTACAACGGATGATACAGTGTATATTATAACGTGTAATATAATATAATGCCTGATACATCGTATGATATAATGTGTAATATAACAGATAATACAGCCTTCACGGCATGCGCAGCTGCGAGGAGTCCTCCAATTTTATAATTTACTATAACAGATGATACAGTGTATAATATGGCTGATACAATGTATGATATAATGTGTAATATAACAGATATTACAGCCTTTAGCGCACGCGTGGCTGCTTGGAGCCCTCATAGATTATAATGTAATTCACTATAACAGATGATACAGTGTGTAATACAACATGTAATGTAATATAATGGCTGATACAACGTATGATATGTGTAATATAACAGATAATACAGCCTTCACCACATACGCGGCTGCGAGGAGCCCTCATAGATTATAATGTCATATACTATAACAGATGATACAGTGTATAATATAACGTGTAATATAATCTAATGGCTGATACAACGTATGATAAAATGTGTGCCCTCCTAGATTATAATGTCATATACTATTATAGATGATGCAATGTATGATATGAGGGTTGCCTATTATGTTGGTGCACAATGTAGGAGTGAATGTTGGCAATATGGCAATGGAGTTGCCGTGCAACAGATGGCAGCAAGGGGGCAGTCTGACATGAGAGTGCATATAAAGAAAAAGGGGGTAATGGAATTCCTCCATGAAAAGAAAACAAAAAAAATTGCGCTCATTCACATTCATTGTCGCTTGCTGAACGTCCATGGAGTCCAAACAGTGGATGTTAGTACAGCGAGGCGGTGGGTGACACGTCTCAGCAGTTGCAACAGCGTCGTGAAAGACAAGCCACGTTCTGGACAGCCACGCACAGCTGTCACACCGTGAAATAAAGAGCGTCTCCATCAGCGGAATATGACCAGAATATCGTCATTAGTGCGTTGGAAATGATGATCTGCGCAGATGAGCTGATGGAGCTTCTCCTCATTCCTGGTGTGACAGCTGTACATGGCTCTGCAGAACGCCGCTGTCGCCATGCGCCCCACCGTGCGAACATCTACTGTTTGGTCTCCGTAAAGGTTCTGCGCCAATTAATATCGATGGGTGCAATTTGTTCCAGCATGGAGGAATTCAGTTACACACCTTGCTTTATGCGCACTCATGTTGGACGCCATTTGTCAGACTGCCCCCTTGCTGCCATTTGTCGCATGGCAACAAAATGTACCAGATATTGTCGGAAAGGTGAAAACTCTATTGCCGAACCGCCAAGATCCGCTTCTGACACCCTGTGCCAACATCATACGAGAGGAGGCATTAGTGCAGATAAAACCGTATATTCAGCGTGCCGATGATGACTGCACTCTGCGGGTTCGGGGTGCAGGTCTTAGTCTAACGTGTAACCAGTGATGGGGTTTCCTTGGTGTAGTTTTGGGGTGCAGGGGCTGACTCTGCTCTTCTGTGTTCTTTCCAGGTTGCACTGTGGGCTCTGCTGTGTCGTTGCTTTGCGTGTAGGAGACTCAGACGCAGGGGGCGGTGGGGGGGCATGCTGTTTTTGGGGACACACAGTACTTTGTCTCATATGTCCCGGGATTATACGGTTTTGCATTGCAAATTCCTTTGTTTCGTCCCCCGCTTTCCCTTCATTCCTGGATGGGGGGGGGTTCATGCCGGGATTTGACTACAATTTTCATGGGCGCAGTGCCGGGACGTTAACTCCATATATGCCAGAAGAGGCAGAAGTTTGCTCATGGGCGGATAGATACACCCTTTGTAGTGTAATGATGAGAGAAGTGGGGCGGTGTGTATGTATACAGGACAGGAGAAGTGATATCCTATCACACGTCACCAATATGCAGCTTGCCCCATGCCCGCTGCGGCCGCTCCGTCAGTTGGTGCACATTTTGCAGATAAGTGAGAGCAGATCTCACAGCCCTTTCCAGCAGATCCCAAACATGTTCAATGGGGTTACAGTTCTGTGAGTCTGGGGGTCAGGCAGTTGTGTTCCTCCAACCATTCCAACCATTCCCTAGTGATCAGAGCTCAATGACACGGAGCTGTTCTGCTGAAAGATGGCAGTGTGGTCGGGGAAGACTTCCTGATGGTCGGCTAACAGGTCCCTGTAGCGTTCACCATTCAAGATTGTGGTGTGATGACCAACGATCCTAGGCCATGCCAGAAACACGCGCCCCAGCAGTACACCCATAAGATATATATTCATGCTGTTTATTCCAGATGTAGACTCGAACATCCATATAATCGGACTTATCACTTCAGATGACCCTCTGCCATGTGTCCAAAGTCCTTTTTAGGGCCCATGTGAGGTGGAGATAACACAGGGTCATCAGAGGCTCCCTTGTGGGTCTTCGGCTATTGAACCCCAGTTGAAGCAAGGGACGCCGCATGGTCATTATGGAAATTGGTCTAACTTCCCCGCTGTTGTACTGCTGGGCCGGTTGGTCCATTGTGGCATGTTATTGCTGAGATACCAGATGTGCCATCCGATGCTCACCTCTAGGATCAACCACACGTGGCCTGCTGCTGTGTGACCTTCTGTCAGATTTCTGTCCATCGTTCAACCAGACTTGGTTCACTCTTCATACCATGGTTGGGAACAGCCAACAAGTGCGACTGTTACAGAAACACCCGCACCGCACCTCCGGGCACCAACAATCTGCCCGCGGTCAAAGTCACTCATGACTGAGGTCCGCGCATTATCTGAGAACGGATTGTGATATGGCGATCACGTAGTACCGATCACAAGATGTCACGTGTCAGCTGTTCCTAATGCAGTGATTGTTCAGCGTGTGTGTGTGTGACCAGTAGGGGTGACCAACTGTTGTATACCTTGGCCCCCCAGACCATCATACCAGCAGGGGGCAGTGTGCCGCTCCACAGCTAAGGCAGGATTGAGGCGCTCACCCCTAGGCTCTAGACACGAACATGGCCATCGTCAGCACCCAAACTAAACTACATCACTGCAAACAGAGGCGCCGGTGGGTGTTAGAGCCCGTACAGGTAATGGGCACAGTGAGATCAAATGTCCTTCAGCCAAGTGCCTAGAAATGGTTTCAACAGACACCGGGGTGTAACGATGGCGCCACCTGTCTCTGGATGGCGGACAGCAAAACAGTTGGAGCTGCTGGTGCTTGTCGGATGATCAAACTATCCTCTCTACTGGTGGTCTGTTGGGGGTCCTGAGCCTGGTGCCCTTGTGTGCCCTCACACATCCGCTGGTCCCAACACCACCTACCAGTCTGGTCAGAACGTCCGGTGGGGGACAATTCATGGATACGACCATCCAGCTTCTCGCATCCCAATAATGCGCCCCCCTCAGACTCTGGTAACGGGGTGACATCTCTTCTCTATGTCATAGAGGCGTCTAGTGGTCAACAAGATCTACATAAGCAGAAGAAGAGGTCACTATACACAAGGAGCCCCCGAGAGCCTTTTATAGGCCAGGGGAGGGGGGGGGGGGGGCACTTCTAGGGCCTCCGGTGAGAAGACCGTTCATCTAATCACCACAACTCTCATCATTTACATGTCTGCCTGAGATGGAACTGCAGGACGAGTCTGCAGCAAAACAACAACTTCTTCTGGGGGCGGGGGTGTTTATTTTTTGACATAGTGTGTATATATATACAGCAGGAGTGTTGCTGTGTGTAGATGTTGGATATTCTGACTAGGTCTCTTGGGATGATTTCAGCTGTGAGGCCAGCAGTGCGGAGCTGGATGCAGAGGCCGCTGTTAACCCATTGATTCCTGCTTCTGTAGATGAGAAGCTAGAACTGTACTTCGCAGAACTGATAAGATCTATGACGGGATTTCGCTGAATTCTGGTAAATGTAACTCATCCAGCGCCGGGGAATGCCCAGCATCCCCCTATGCTGCCTTTCACGTGCGCCGCGTACAGTACGGTGGTAACAATTACTCATTGACTGGTAGATACGTTCTTCTGGCCTTACTCATCTCCAACCACACACAGGAAGCAGACCCCACCCTGCGGACTGGCTGCCGCTGGGCCTGTGCTGGCATCGGAGGCCGCCCTGGCAGAACATGTGGAAAATGAGAAGTGAAACTGAGCCCCTGCACCATTATACGAACGCTTTATATTAACCCTTTATACAGACGCCTTCCAGTCTGTGCAGTAAGGAATTACACAGCGCACAGTGGGGCTAATGCTGACCGCGGCGTCTACGATGCAGCTTCACGCCGAGGCCGCGCCTTTGACGCTGATGGTTCCTCATGAAGGTTCACACATCCTACGCGCAATTGTTTGCTATTTAGAGAAGAAAAAACTGATTTTATTGGGTCGCTTTCATAAATCTACACATTCTGATCCATTTTGACACCCGGTCACATGACACGGACATAATGGGAGTTCTTATAATGCAAGTCAGAACATTCAGCGCTGGGACCACTGAGACCTTTGGTCCTGGTTACACATGAGGCAGCTCTGTGGTGCCAGCTCCCTCCGCTACTGATAGAAGTGGATACGCTGGCTGTTAGGGGGTCTCTGGGTTTCTGTTTTCCAGCTTTGTTATGGGAGCAGAGAAATGGAACCCCTGCTGGCACGGATCCCGAATAATTCTGCACAAACTCCATTGACTATAATAAGGTCCACCTGTCTTCCTTTTTCCCGGATGAATTGGTGCAGCATGCTGGGCTACTTCATCCAGGATTCTTGGATGCATCTGTGCCGGAGACCCTGAACGGAACCTCCAATGCCGATGTAAGCCGAGTCTTTCTGGCCGCTGCTTCTGGTATTTCTGGGAATTGACATTTGCTGGATGAGTTGTTGAGGCGCCCCCCCTCCCCGTCAGTCTGATTCCACGTTGCGCTTGCTGTTCCCACTAATACCAGGGTGATTCATCCCGAATATTCCTCCTGGTCGTTTCCTTTCTCTCCCCTCTCATTAT
Organism: Eleutherodactylus coqui; assembly: GCF_035609145.1. Taxonomy (NCBI): domain Eukaryota; kingdom Metazoa; phylum Chordata; class Amphibia; order Anura; family Eleutherodactylidae; genus Eleutherodactylus; species Eleutherodactylus coqui. The sequence goes on from NC_089845.1 coordinate 101,192,993, forward strand.
TTTTGGAATTTTCCATCCTTGCGAAACGGCTGCTTTTAATTTTCTGAAACAACTGGAAAAAGTAAGACGACAGTAAAAGCCGCCAAAGGGAGAGAAAACTCCAACGTAAACTAAGCCGTGGCTGGAAGTGGTGTGGATGGGGGTTGGTCTGTGAGTAACATGAGGGGGCAGGAGAATTGGATGTGGCCCTGGGAAGGGAATCTAGGCAGACTGATATGTGAAGGAAAAAATGGCGCAAGTCCGTCCGCCATATTTCTTGCTCATCATGGTGGCAGGTTTTCAGTTTGGGGTGATGGCATTGTTCATGCGTGGGTAGGCTAACATTTGAGGCATGTAGGAGGGTAGAGGGGTGAAGGACACCATATTTCAAATATGTTGTCACGTTTCTGTGCCAGGCGACGGTGACCCAAAATATAGAATGAAACTTGCCCAGATCAGGCATCACGGGTGCTTACACTTATATATTGGGCTTATTATTCTCTGTCCCCGATCCAGGGCGATCGCACATGTGGTGAACAGACACAGGAATGTGGAGCCTCAAGTATGGATGTATACCCCCCAGTATAGATGCATACCCTCCAGTACCTATTAGAGATGCATACGCTTCAGTATCCATTATAGATTTATACACAGCAGTATAGATGTATACCACCTATTTATTATAGATGTATACTCTTCAGTATAGATGTATATCCTCCAGTATAGTTGTATACCCTCCATGATAGATGTATACGCTTCAGTATCCAGTATAGATGTATATGCTCCAGTATCCACTATAGATGTATACCCCCCAATACAGATATATACTCTCCATCATCCATTATAGATGTATACTCTCCATCATCCATTATAGATGTATACCCTCCAGCATCCATTATAGATGTATACCCTTCAGCATCTATTATAGATGTGTACCCCCCAGTATAGATGTATACCCTTCGGCACCCATTATAGATGTATATCCCCCCCCAATATAGATGTATACCCTCCAGTATCCATTATAGATGTATACCCTTCAGCATCCATTATAGATGTATACCCCCAGTATAGATGTATACCCTCCAGCCTCCATTATACATGTATACCCCCAGTATAGATGTATACCCTCCAGCCTCCATTATACCTGTATACCCCCTGGTATAGATGTATACCCTCCAGCCTCCATTATACATGTATACCCTCTGGTATAGATGTATACCCTCCAGCCTCCATTATACATGTATACCCCCCGGTATAGATGTATACCCTCCAGCCTCCATTATACATGTATACCCCCCGGTATAGATGTATACCCTCCAGCCTCCATTATACATGTATACCCCCCGGTATAGATGTATACCCTCCAGCCTCCATTATACATGTATACCCCCCGGTATAGATGTATACCCTCCAGCCTCCATTATACATGTATACCCCCCGGTATAGATGTATACCCTTCAGCCTCCATTATACATGTATACCCTCCAGCCTCCATTATACATGTATACCCCCCGGTATAGATGTATACCCTCCAGCCTCCATTATACATGTATACCCCCCGGTATAGATGTATACCCTCCAGCCTCCATTATACATGTATACCCCTCGGTATAGATGTATACCCTTCAGCACCCATTATAGATGTATACCCCCAGTATAGATGTATACCCTTCAGCATCCATTATAGATGTATACCCTTCATTATAGATGTATACACTCTAGTATAAATGTATACTCTCCAGCATCCAGTATAGATGTATACCCTCCAGTATAGATGTATACCCTCCAGTATAGATGTATACCCCCCAGTATAGATGTATACCCCCCAGTATAGATGTCTGATTGTACATCACGCCTGCAGGAGCAGTGTGTAAATTCGACAAATAAACTCAATTGGGTTAGGGGTTGAAGCATTTTGATAGCAGTTGTAGATGTATCCCCCCCCCCACCCGTGTAGATATATCCCCCTACCCGTGTTGATGTATCACCCCACCACCACCACCACGGCTGTTCTCACAGTTTTATGTGCTGTTTCCTTGTGGTTGTGACAGCAGAGCTTGCACTCTAATGACTGGAGCGTCCATTTATCTTGGCCACTCCCACTTTTGTCTACTGCTTCTCTTGCGCAATTCCTGTGACAGGAGGCCTTTATTCACCTGTGGCTGACACGCTGGCGGAGCTCCCACTGCGTTAACAGAAGAGACTTTCCAGTTTTTATGTAAATAACCTCCATCCTGGAAGAAGACGGAAGCTTTGTGTTAGCGACTCGTCTTTATATCCAGAGGTGCAGAACCGGTACACAGCTGGGAGCTTGTTACCATGTGTCAGTGCAGGCAGTCCTCTGTGAGCCATCAGGTCTGTTCTGAAGAGGCAGCCAGAAGTGGGGGACATTACTGTACTGGGAAGAGGCTGTGCTGATGGGCATCATACATGGGAGAGAAGCGGTGGTATGCAGAGTATTACACATGGAGATAAGCGGTGGTATGCAGAGTATTACACATGGGAGAGAAGCGGTGATATGCAGTATTACACACGGGAGAGAAGCGGTGACATGCAGAGTATTACACACGGGAGAGAAGCGGTGATATGCAGTATTACACACGGGAGAGAAGCGGTGACATGCAGAGTATTACACACGGGAGAGAAGCGGTGATATGCAGTATTACACACGGGAGAGAAGCGGTGACATGCAGAGTATTACACACGGGAGAGAAGCGGTGATATGCAGTATTACACACGGGAGAGAAGCGGTGACATGCAGAGTATTACACACGGGAGAGAAGCGGTGATATGCAGTATTACACACGGGAGAGAAGCGGTGACATGCAGAGTATTACACACGGGAGAGAAGCGGTGGTATGCAGAATATTACACACGGGAGAGAAGCTGTGGTATGCAGAGTATTACACGGGAGAAAAGCGGTGGTATGCAGAGTATTACACATGGGGAGAAGTGGTGATATGCAGAATATTACACGTGGGGAGAAGCTGTGATATGCAGAGTATTACACATGGGGAGAAGCGGTGATATGCAGAATATTACACATGGGGAGAAGCGGTGATATGCAGAATATTACACATGGGGAGAAGCGGTGATATGCAGAATATTACACATGGGGAGAAGCGGTGATATGCAGAATATTACACATGGGGAGAAGCGGTGATATGCAGAATATTACACATGGGGAGAAGCGGTGATATGCAGAATATTATACATGGGGAGAAGCGGTGATATGCAGAATATTACACATGGGGAGAAGCGGTGAGGCGCAGAGTATTACACATGGGAGAAGCGGTGAGGCGCAGAGTATTACACATGGGAGAAGCGGTGAGGCGCAGAGTATTACACATGGGAGCAGGCGGGAAGGCGCAGAGTACTACACACGGGGAGAAGCGGTGGTATGCAGAGTATTACACACGGGGAGAAGCGGTGATATGCAGAGTATTACACACGGGGAGAAGCGGTGATATGAAGAGTATTACACACGGGAGAGAAGCGGTGATATGCAGAGTATTACACACGGGAGAGAAGCTGCGATGCAGAAACTGTGATGCCAAGTATTCTGTACGGGCGAGAAGCGTTGAGGCGTAGCGTATTACATACGGAGAGAAGCGGTGATGTCAAGTATTACACAGGGGAGAGAAGCAGTGATGTCAAGCATTACACAGGGGAGAGAAGCGGTGATGTCAAGCATTACACAGGGGAGAGAAGCGGTGATGTCAAGCATTACACAGGGGAGAGAAGCGGTGATGTCAAGCATTACACAGGGGAGAGAAGCGGTGATGCCAAGTATTACACAGGGGAGAGAAGCGGTGATGCCAAGTATTACACAGGGGAGAGAAGCGGTGATGCCAAGTATTACACAGGGGAGAGAAGCGGTGATGCCAAGTATTACACAGGGGAGAGAAGCGGTGATGCCAAGTTTTAGGCCAGTTTCAGACAAGCGTTTTGTCACATGTTTAAAGCCCAGACTACATACGGAGTTAAAATACACTCCTATTGACAGCGGCTTTACGGGGAAGAAGCGGCAACGCTGAGTATTACGCGCGGCGGCGATGTTGGCAGTTGGTGCAGCCTTTAGTGCCTCTTTCCTACTTTCCTCGGGGTGTTTTGGGCCGCAGTCACATTGTGGGCGGCTGCTCAGCGTTGTGGATGGGCGTGGATGTGTTTCCACAGTGAGAGGAGGGAGGGAGAGCGGCTGCTGTACACAACGACACGCTGAGGGCTCGCTGCCGCTCTCCTGCAGGATCTCCCTACTCGCTTCATACTGGGGTCTCTGCACAGGTCTCCATTGGATGTCTTGTTGCCTGGGTGAAGTGTCATGGCAGAGTCAGTCAAGCGTCCTGCCTCCTCTACCTGGTACTACACCTTTAAGAGGGAGATGCTTCTGGAGCGCTCTGATTGGCTGGACGGGAATTCGGAGCAGGAGAGGAAGAGTCACCTGTACAAGAAGCTCTGCTGTGTAGGTGGGTCCTGATCACTTAACCCCTCTGCTGCCAGTCACTGAGGCCGCAGTTACCTCCTCCGTCTGCCTGGTTTTCTACTCTCTGTAGGTTATCAGGAAGAAGTGGCTGAGCGTCATAGCATGCAGTGTTTCTAGTCCGTAACCATGGAGACACACAGTTTTGCATAGGAGCTGTACACACAAAACCATAGGAAAATATTTAAGGGTAATTTCACTTCTACACTCGGGGTTTCCCTTTCTTTCTTTGGGAGCAGGAAAGGGGAATCCCTGCAGTTGAACGAAACCGAACAGCGCCGAATGCATTCTGTTGGGTTTCCGCACAGCTGTCCAGCTTTTGAATGCAAGAAAAAGTGCTACATGCAATGCTTTTTCTTCTGGCATTTTGAGCCGGATCCACGACGGAACGCCGGTGAGAGACCGGACGAAACAAGATCATTTATAAAGTTGTTTCATTATCTGTTTTGATTGCATTGGAGCAATAAAATAAATGACCTCCCCAGCTGACATTGCTATTATGGCATGCTTATCACATGCCTCCTAAATATAAGCCACAGCAACCTGGAGCTAGGATGACGGAACTCCCATGATCCTCTAGGTACAGGAAGTGACAGTTGGCATGGTGGTTGTAATGCTGCCACAGTCGCCATCCGCAGTTAGGTACATGGTTGGAGGAGCAGGATCCCTGGCAGCACAGAGGATGTCAGGAAGGAGAGCGCGGGTCTTGTGGGGAGTCGCAGACTGCGGGCTAATTCACACAAGTGTATCTTCAGTCTAAGTGTTGTCCAAGAATACACCTGACTAGATTGTGACAGCAGATAGAAGTCCATGCCCCAAGTATTCACACATCTGGTTTTTCACACTGACACGTGGTCCACGTGAAAATTTTTTCGAACACTCTCTGTCTGCACCGATTTGCGGGTGAGACTCGGCCAGTCAAGTCAGAGGAGACACAAAGAAAAAAGCAGAACACATGGACGCCATTTGTGCACTGGCCATATTTCACCGGTCTGTTGCTAAGGACTCCTCCAAATTGGCATTAGTAATTTCCGTTGTTTGCTTCATTGTAGCACAACAAGGGAAATAATAGCGGTGCCGGATCCGGCACATGCAGAACACAAGTGGTGCCGGACGGGCCCTATTGCACTATAATGTAGTGAATGGCATTTTACTGGAAAAAATGGTGCTGCACGCTGTGCTATACTTTACTGTTATTTTAACAGAACTTTCAACGCAGATGTGAAGAAGCCCTAACAGGCGTAGAAAACGAAAAAGATTTGGCCTGTTTCGGGAATTTTTTTAAATGATGTTGTGAATTAGGCCTGGATGCTGCATAGAGGAGCGAGGAGGGTCCCCAGCAGCACAGAGTATATCAGGAGAGCGGTGTGCTGAACTCATAATGGTAGTGACCAGACAGCTTCATGTGATCGAGGAGGAAGAACAGTCATTGTCGTCTCTCCTGAGATTATGCGATTACGACGCGCCCTGGAATTACTCAAACCTGTTTTGTGCTGTGACATTGGAGGTGCAGCTCAGCTCCCACATCTGCGACTGTAGGGACTGTCTAAGGACTGACACAGGTGTATGGGGGCAGCGTTTGCAGTTCTAAAAGCCCATTGAATTACATTGGGTCATTCAGAACTGCGTTTTTCACAGGCATATTACGTGTGAAAAATCACAGCATGTCCTATTTTGGCGCATTATAAGCTATGGTAGTTTAAAATATGCAGCAGATATTACACTCACAAAAAAAACGTGCGTAATAGTTCATATGCCCGTGCGAGGCAGGGCCTGGCGTCAGGATGTGTCTGGCGGGAGGCAGGGCCTGGCGTCAGGATGTGTCTGGCGGGAGGCAGGGCCTGGCGTCAGGATGTATCTGGCGGGAGGCAGGGCCTGGCGTCAGGATGTGTCTGGCGGGAGGCAGGGCCTGGCGTCAGGATGTGTCTGGCGGGAGGCAGGGCCTGGCGTCAGGATGTGTCTGGCGGGAGGCAGGGCCTGGCGTCAGGATGTATCTGGCGGGAGGCAGGGCCTGGCGTCAGGATGTATCTGGCGGGAGGCAGGGCCTGGCGTCAGGATGTATCTGGCGGGAGGCAGGGCCTGGCGTCAGGATGTATCTGACGGGAGGCAGGGCCTGGCGTCAGGATGTATCTGGCGAGAGGCAGGGCCTGGCGTCAGGATGTATCTGGCGGGAGGCAGGGCCTGGCGTCAGGATGTGTCTGGCGGGAGGCAGATCCTGGCGTCAGGATGTGTCTGGCGGGAGGCAGGGCCTGGCGTCAGGATGTGTCTGGCGGGAGGCAGGGCCTGGCGTCAGGATGTGTCTGGCGGGAGGCAGGGCCTGGCGTCAGGATGTGTCTGGCGGGAGGCAGGGCCTGGCGTCAGGATGTGTCTGGCGGGAGGCAGGGCCTGGCGTCAGGATGTGTCTGGCGGGAGGCAGGGCCTGGCGTCAGGATGTGTCTGGCGGGAGGCAGGGCCTGGCGTCAGGATGTGTCTGGCGGGAGGCAGGGCCTGGCGTCAGGATGTGTCTGGCGGGAGGCAGGGCCTGGCGTCAGGATGTGTCTGGCGGGAGGCAGGGCCTGGCGTCAGCATGTGTCTGGCGGGAGGCAGGGCCTGGCGTCAGCATGTGTCTGGCGGGAGGCAGGGCCTGGCGTCAGCATGTGTCTGGCGGGAGGCAGGGCCTGGCGTCAGCATGTGTCTGGCGGGAGGCAGGGCCTGGCGTCAGCATGTGTCTGGCGGGAGGCAGGGCCTGGCGTCAGCATGTGTCTGGCGGGAGGCAGGGCCTGGCGTCAGCATGTGTCTGGCGGGAGGCAGGGCCTGGCGTCAGCATGTGTCTGGCGGGAGGCAGGGCCTGGCGTCAGCATGTGTCTGGCGGGAGGCAGGGCCTGGCGTCAGCATGTGTCTGGCGGGAGGCAGGGCCTGGCGTCAGCATGTGTCTGGCGGGAGGCAGGGCCTGGCGTCCGGATGTGTCTGGCGCGAGGCAGGGTGTCAGGATAGGTATTAGTGTATCTTGACCCCACTGGAAGCTAGGGGTTTGACAGGGAGAATGCCCATCTCACACCCCTAGGTCCTGGTTGGCTCAAGACAGGAAGGTCCTAGCTGCATGGTGTGCCTGGGCTGCAGCCTTAGCCTAAGCATTACTTGTCTTCGTAGGCGCACATTATTAGATGTTAATGCTGGCCTAAAAAAGGCAAAATTAACATCTAATAATCTAAGGGTCCGAAGAAAAGTAACCCTCAGGCTGAGGCTGCAGCCCAGGCACGAATCAATACACACACAGGCACTGCAGCGATTCCAGCTGTAAAGTCCATGCCACGCGCGATGGCCGCCTCTGTGCTCCCCGACGGCAGTTCCCCTGCTCACCGTTTCCTATTCTTTCCACAGCAGCAGCAAGGAGCGCATGAGCTTCACCGCCAAGACAGCCGCCCACCGTCTGTCCGCTGCATCCCGGCATCTGCCTATCCCTTCCATGCGGACTGCCGCCTCAGGGCTCCATAACGTCAGCTCCCCTGCTCTCTGGTCCCAATTGCTGGCCGCAGGATGCGCGTGTGCTTCGCCACCGATGATGCGGGTGGCCGGCCGGCTGCTCTGTGCTGCATCCCGCTATCCATCCTAACATCCTTCGTGCTGGCCGCCGGCTCAGGGCTCCATTACATCGGCTCCATATAATTGGTTTTCTTCTCTCTTGGCCTAGACCGCCATTTACATTTCTTCCAATCATGTCTGACCCCAGCGCACACTCGCCATCCTGCTGCAAACCGTAATCAACTTTTCAGGGATCCCCTTTCCCGTAGTAATAATGTGCCTGCTATGGCCCCACTTAGTAGTAATGACCCTCTCTGTGTCTCCACTTAGTACCAATTGGGGCCACAGAGAGTCCTATTTCTAAGACCCCCTCTGTGCCCCATTTAATGATAGGTGAACAAAGTTGCCTGAGGGCAGCGAAATGCCCCTTAGTTATGGCCCCGCTCTTTCCCCCACTGACGCCTGGTCAGGCGGGTTATTTGTCAGGACTAGTTGCTGCCTTTGATATATTTGTGGGAGATTGTGGCCGCCATTTAATCCCCACGTATGGATACAAGATAGGCTATACTACTTTATAATTAGATGAGAGCGATCTCCATATATATTTAGCTTACAAGAGTTGGCAATCGTCCTGTAGTTTTAACCCCTTAAGGATCAGGGTGTTTCGGTCCAAAAAGACAAGACTCTTTTTAGGGATTTTACCCAGGTGTTGGTTTTACAGCCCTATTTTTTTTTCTTCAGCTAACAAAATTATTTTTGCTGTGTTTTACAGGGAGATTTGTTTTATATCTCTTTTTTTCACAGAATTTTTTTGTTCTGGGTAAATGATTTTTTAAAATTATATTTTATTTTAAAAATTGATATATTTACGCTAAAATAAAGTAGAGAAATTGGTTCCTTAATTTGTTTGACATTTTGATATATATGATGACAGTTTAGGTTGGTGGCGGGGGGGGGGGGTCATTTCTCTCTCTCTCTCTCTCTCTCTCTCTCTCTCTCTCTCTATCTCATATCTATCATATCTATCATATCTAGCAACGAAGAGACTCTTTACCTTGGGCAGCTTTGCTTGTTCATTAATTAATAGCCTGGTTATATCCCTGTGGAATTTTTTGTTTCTTTTGCTATACCATTTACTAATACGACCCCCTCTGTGGCCATAATTAGTACTAGTGACCCCCTTTGGGGCTCCACTGAGTAATAGGACCTCTTGTGTGCCCCAGTTAGTAATAGGATCATAGGTGGCCCTACTTAGTACTAGTGTCCTCTCGGTGCCCCAAATAGTATAGGGCCACTTCTATGACTGATGTTTATGAGCCTAGTCACTTAGTTGTATGTAAGGGGGTGCAGATGGGGTACATTTGGAATTTGGGTGATATTTGCAAGATGAGCTATACTCTGTGATTTCTCATGTTCGCTTATGTCACCTGACAGGTCTGTGCAGTTCATAAAGTCCTTAGTTTGTCCACCAGGGGGCTCTCTGATCACATTGTCTGTTACACTGGGGACCTGAATGTTAGTTGGGTTCGTGATAGTTCTGAAGCCTATAGACTGTGAATGGCAAGGAGCTGGGGGTGGGGGGCATGGATCACCCACCGCCCACAACTTATATCACCCAGCTTTATCTGCAGTCCTTTTTCTGAATGACCTCCTCGTGTTCACATGAGTCTCCTCCAGGTTCTCCGGTTTCCTCCCAGACTCCAAAAACATACTAATACATAAATTTGGCTTGATACAATATTCATGATGTGTGAATGTGATTGGGACGGGGGACAGGGACTGATGTGAGTGATGAAAATGTGTACAGCGCTGCAGAATGTGTTGGTGCAATACAAGAGAGAGACGTAAATAATGTGTCACAGGTAAGAAATCACTAGATGCGTGCGCTGCGCAGGACTGTGAAACCAGATGTATATACGGCGCAGGGATGAGGCACTAGGTGCATAGGCAGTGTGGGGATAAGGCACCAGGTATATGCATGGCACAGGGATAAGGCACCAGGTATATGCATGGCACAGGGATGGGGCACCAGGTATATGCACGGCACAGGGATGGGGCACCAGGTATATGCACGGCACAGGAATGGGGCACCAGGTATATACACGGCACAGGGATGGGGCACCAGGTATATACACGGCACAGGGATGGGGCACCAGGTATATGCACGGCACAGGGATGAGGCACCAGGTATATACACGGCACAGGAATGGGGCACCAGGTATATACACGGCACAGGGATGGGGCACCAGGTATATACACGGCACAGGGATGGGGCACCAGGTATATACACGGCACAGGGATGAGGCACCAGGTATATACACGGCACAAGGATGAGGCACCAGGTATATACACGGCACAAGGATGAGGCACCAGGTATATACACGGCACAGAAATGGGGCACCAGGTATATACACGGCACAGGAATGGGGCACCAGGTATATACACGGCACAGGAATGGGGCACCAGGTATATACACGGCACAGGAATGGGGCACCAGGTATATACACGGCACAGGAATGGGGCACCAGGTATATACACGGCACAGGAATGGGGCACCAGGTATATACACGGCACAGGGATGGGGCACCAGGTATATACACGGCACAGGGATGGGGCACCAGGTATATACACGGCACAGGGATGGGGCACCAGGTATATACACGGCACAGGGATGGGGCACCAGGTGTATACACGGCACAGGGATGGGGCACCAGGTATATACACGGCACAGGGATGGGGCACCAGGTATATACACGGCACAGGGATGGGGCACCAGGTATATACACGGCACAGGGATGGGGCACCAGGTATATACACGGCACAGGGATGGGGCACCAGGTATATACACGGCACAGGGATGGGGCACCAGGTATATACACGGCACAGGAATGGGGCACCAGGTATATACACGGCACAGGAATGGAGCACCAGGTGTATACACGGCACAGGGATGGGGCACCAGGTGTATACACGGCACAGGGATGGGGCACCAGGTGTATACACGGCACAGGGATGGGGCACCAGGTGTATACACGGCACAGGGATGGGGCACCAGGTGTATACACGGCGCAGGGATGGGGCACCACGGATATACACGGCGCAGGAATGAGGGGTTTAGATTGTAGAGCCCCACAAACTGTATCCTGATCTGCACCTCATTATTCCCCTTCCACTCATCTCAGAGCAAAAGCTTCCATGTCATATTTAATTCTGATATCACCAAAGCTGAGTGATCAGAGCCAGTAGCCAGATAGAGGGGTAAACAGAGCGCCCCCTGCTGCTGCAGGTAGAAAAGATTACTAGAGAAAGTAATTCACTGCCCTCTTCTGTACACTTTCTCATTACCTGTGCTCTGTGCCAACGGTATAACAACTGTCTGGGCAGCGCAGTTGACTGGCAGGGGTGCAGATGCCACAGCGGGCAGCGCCCTCTGCTTTGTGAGATGTAACAGCGGATGGAGTTGTTTTCCAGGTGGAGGAATATGAGACATCCGTGAGGTATTTCACCCGCCCCGTCCTATCAGTGATCTCCCTATGAGGAATGTACTTCTCCTTTGACTCCCTGTTGCTGCAGCAATATCCGGGGTGTCAGTGTAAATACGGTCAAAAGAGGTTGGTGGATTATTAACCGTTTCCCACAGAGGGAGCGCTGATCTAAGGGGCGGCCCCCATTGTACTCCTGAGGAGGGGGTTATTGTCTCCAGTCCAGAGGTCCCATCCGGTCACCAACTGCTCACACCTAGAAAACAAACACTCATGTATCCTATCCCTGCTCTATCCAATATATACCTGTATACACGCACTACCCTGCCACAGAGTATGTGTATGTAATATATATGACATATAACACTGTGCAGCGTCCCTCGGCATTCATTGATCTCTCTGGTTAATCATTATCCACAGACAGTTCTGCTATTACATTGTACTCTGTAGACACCCAGACTTCATATCCACTTGTGTAGCAGGGCCTGAAGCTTTACCCTGCGCAGAAGAGCTGACACTCTATAGGTCACACCCAGTATAGCACCATAACGTATTCCCAGGAAAGCCAACATTTCCTTAAACTCACCACTGAGTGAGAGGAATTGACTGTCCTAAGGCACTAATACATAACCGCACCTCAGGGAAGACGTGCGGACACTCCCGAGGCGTAGCATACATCCACCACCGCCAGTCTAGACCTCTCTTACAGTAATGTACAGTATATAGTACCGAGATGCACAGGTGGACCGTGAGCAGGAGACACGTCTATCCTCACCTGTAGTAATGTATATAGTACTGAGATCTATAGAGTAGACATGGGCGACTGCCGGTGGAGTAGACATGGGCGACTGCCGGTGGAGTAGACATGGGCGACTGCCGGTGGAGTAGACATGGGCGACTGCTGGTGGAGTAGACGTCTGTGACATCTCTGGTTGAGCAATGGTCACATGTTAATCATGCATTACTATGAGGAGGGTTGGGCAGGGATTCCGGTCTTGTGGATCTGGTGATTCCTGTTGTATCACGCAGGGTGGGGGGATCAGATGACACATTATATCACTAGGAGGTCCCCCATTGTTAACCCTTCAGTTACCATGTTAGCCCACAGAGTTTCTGTTCCTCTTTTTCTATCTGTCGTCCTTTTCTGTCCCAGCTGCTTGTTCTACAGCTGCTGGGTGACCATCCCTCGTGCCCGCCATTAGGGTAAATGTACACGTAGCGAAAGTGCTGCGCCACAAATTACAGTACCAGCCACGCGGATGAAATTGGTAAAAATGTCATCTACACGCAGTTAATTGCTGGTAAATTGACCTATGATGGCAGATTTGGCTTCTGTCACAGATTCTCTATGCAGATTTCACCCCGTTTGAATGTAGAGGGGTTAAATTCACCGCCAAATCCTCGTGTTATATATTTCGGGTTTTGGTCAATGTCCTATGCTAGATTTGTGGTAGATTTTCCTGCTTTGCGGATGTTTAGACTGACTATGGCGCGGATTTTGCCTCTAAGGGCCTCATAGTTTTGCTTGCAGAAAATCTGCTATAGAAACCGCATCCATTAAACCATTGTCTTCAATGGGTTCCCTCACATGTTAATAAATACGCTATATGCTCTATATTTTTGCACCATCTGTACTAAATTGCGCACTTAGCAGTGTGATTCCGCAGCGGTTTTTTTCTAACACCGGCGACTAATTGAGCTGTTGAGGCGGTTCAGAGCGCTGTGCGTCTCCCACTCTGATGTTAACTAAAAAAAGGATACTTGCCTGCGAAGAAGAGCGCAATAACGTCACGCTCATGTGCAGGAGGCCTAAAAACTGCGGCATAAATCTGCAACTAAGCTGCCGAAGTTATGCAAATAATTGGCCGCAGATCCTTAAGTGGATTTAGTCCTTTTTCAATGAGTAAATCCACGGGCAGAAATAGTGTATAATCTAATTTCCTATAGGACCCTGGAGAAGAGTGCATGGAAAACACTTGCGATCCGTTCACAGAAGTGATGCGAATTTTAATCAAAAACGTCTCGCCGTGAATATCGCACGTTGGCAAGCGTGATATTAGGCTGAGCTTCTGTGTTCTATTCGGCAGCCCACAATGAAACGCGCCGCCTGGAAATTCTCATTAGTCGTTGGGTGTAATTATCTCGCTCTATCATATAATAGAGCGCTAACAGGAGATTATCCTCCGGTAATGGGGGGGGGGGGGGGGTGCTTGCGCAATTCTTCTGTGGGTCATCATTTTGTGAATGGCGGCACATTAATGATTCACATGTGACTTTTGGATCCTTGGTTGTGACGAGGAGCAGCAGCCGTGTCGGCGCCCCGCGTGTGGGCGCAGCATCGGGGTGTCACAATCGCAGCGCCGTGTTTTGTACATTGTGAGTGACGCATGACACGGTGTCCCAAGGGCGGCTTTGCATGGCAGAGGCGTGATGGAGGCCGCATCCGAGGTGTGGAGCCGGGAGGGTGGGGCGCGGGCTCACAGGGGTTAATCTGCGTAAGCGCGGTCGGCAGGAATGTGTAGCTGCTAGATATTTAGACAGTTCTGTCACAGCAGGTTATAGGAATGTGATGGCTGTTGAACACTGCGCCAAAGCACCAGCCGTGCGACACCCCAAATACAGGGGGGACATCCAGTGATGCACAGGGATGTTATCACCCAGGAGACCCCAAAAACATGGGGCGTACCACTGGAGTGACCCCACAAGACACAGCTCCGTACCTCATGACCTGAGCTGGGCTGTACGTATCTCGCGGTCTGAGTTGTACTCTGTGTATCTCGCGGTCTGAACTGCGCTCTGCGTATCTCATGGTCTGATCTGTGCACTTCAGATCCTGCAGCCTTAGTTATGCTCTGCGTATCTCACGGCCCTAAAGGACCTTTCACACGGAACAGAATTCTGCGTCCTATCCCTGCGGGGCTCGTATTTCGCACCCGGTAAAATCTGCGCGTCTTTAGTTCAAAACCGCAGGAATAAATTCTGCAGCAGGAAAGCTTCTACAGCAGAATTACGGACGTCCTGCAAAATTGTTGCTGTGGATTTCTAACATAAGGAGATGTAATTCCGAAGTAGGCCAACTTCACACTGTGCATCCCGCCCCATATCGCGCGCGCCACTATGTGAATTACCCGTAAATGCAAGGCATTTTTAAGTCAAAACAACCTCCCATATCTTTGGGGGTGCGGCTGACAGTGGAGCATCATGGAGTATCTCGCAGCTTGAACCGTGCTCTGTGTACAGTATCTTGCAGCTTGAGTTGTGCTCTGTGTATCTCGCAGCTTGAGCTGTGCTCTGTGTATCTCGCAGCTTGAGCTGTGCTCTGTGTATCTCGCAGCTTGAGCTGTGCTCTGTGTATCTCGCAGCTTGAGCTGTGCTCTGTGTATCTCGCAGCTTGATGCTATGCTCTGTGTATCTCACTACTTGCTCTGCGTATCCCGCAGCTTGCGCTAAGCTCTGCGTATCCCGCAGCTTGCGCTGGGCTCTGCGTATCCCGCAGCTTGCGCTGGGCTCTGCGTATCCCGCAGCTTGCGCTGGGCTCTGCGTATCCCGCAGCTTGCGCTGGGCTCTGCGTATCCCGCAGCTTGCTCTGGGCTCTGTGTATCTTGCAGCTTGCGCTGCGCTCTGTGTATCTTGCAGCTTGCGCTGTGCTTTGTGAATCTCAAAGCTTGTCTCAGGCTGGAGTTTGCAGTGACAGGATGGGGAGGCCGGGCATCCTGTGGGGAGTGGCAGGGGGGCACACCTTGAGTGGGTCAGTGACACACCTCGGAAAGGGGCAGGCGCTGAGGAGGCAGGGCAGGAACCAGACAGGGCAGGCTTGGAATTGCTTAGCCTGCGGCCAATCTAGGGGGAGAGAGAGAAAGGGAAGGAGGGAGGTGAAGGCTGAGAGTCAGAGCGGAGAGCAGACCCATCAGGAAGAGACAGCAGATTGTAAGCTCCATGGACCAGCAGATGTATCGCACTAATGCAGCCCTACCGTCCAATCAGGACAGCTCCTTCCGCCAGAGAACCAGCTCCGAGGACAACCTGTACCTGGCGGTGCTGAGGGCCACAGAGGGCAAGAAAGGTACCGGCTGGGTGTGGGCAGCTCGGGGTCCAGCCGTGGGCAGCTCGGGGTCCAGGTGTACACAGTGGGATGGTAGCACGTTAACCCTTCCTTTGCCAGTAGCTGTGAGTTCTATGATAACGTTTATTAACTCATACTATGCTAAACTGAGTGTGAGCTATGCCCGATTGCTGTGTGGCATCTCTGTGGCAGGCTCAGTGGGCACACTTGGGATAGGTAAGATCTTAGGAACAGCATGGATCTTTACGTATATTCTTTTGCTCTGGTGTCTCCTGAGGCCTCTGTAAGAGTAAGATATGAGGGGGCCACCATACCTGCATACAGCATCCTATAGCCTGGTATTGGGGCAGGGGCAGTATACCTGGGTACAGCAATCCTATAATGTTATTTAGGGGGGGGTGAGGCAGTATGCCTGTGTACAGCATCCTGTAGCCTGTTACGGAGTTCACCATACCTGTGTATGGGGTCTATAACCCGTTATTGTGGGCCAGTATACCTGTGTATGGGGTCTATAACCCGTTATTGTGGGCCAGTATACCTGTGTATGGGGTCTATAACCCGTTATTGTGGGCCACCATACCTGTGTATGGGGTCTATAACCCGTTATTGTGGGCCACCATACCTGTGTATGGGGTCTATAACCCGTTATTGTGTGCCAGCATACCTGTGTATGGGGTCTATACCCGTTATTGTGGGCCAGCATACCTGTGTATGGGGTCTATACCCGTTATTGTGGGGCACCATACCTGTGTATGGGGTCTATAACCCGTTATTGTGGGGCACCATACCTGTGTATGGGGTCTATAACCCGTTATTGTGGGGCACCATACCTGTGTATGGGGTCTATAACCCGTTATTGTGGGCCATCATACCTGTGTATGGGGTCTATAACCGGTTATTGTGGGGCACCATACCTGTGTATGGGGTCTATAACCTGTTATTGTGGGCCACCATACCTGTGTATGGGGTCTATAACCCGTTATTGTGGGCCACCATACCTGTGTATGGGGTCTACAACCCGTTATTGTGGGCCACCATACCTGTGTATGGGGTCTATAACCCGTTATTGTGGGCCATCATACCTGTGTATGGGGTCTATAACCGGTTATTGTGGGGCACCATACCTGTGTATGGGGTCTATAACCCGTTATTGTGGGCCACCATACCTGTGTATGGGGTCTATAACCCGTTATTGTGGGCCACCATACCTGTGTATGGGGTCTATAACCCGTTATTGTGGGCCACCATACCTGTGTATGGGGTCTATAACCCGTTATTGTGGGCCATCATACCTGTGTATGGGGTCTATAACCCGTTATTGTGGGCCATCATACCTGTGTATGGGGTCTATAACCCGTTATTGTGGGCCATCATACCTGTGTATGGGGTCTATAACCCGTTATTGTGGGCCATCATACCTGTGTATGGGGTCTATAACCCGTTATTGTGGGCCACCATACCTGTGTATGGGGTCTATAACCCGTTATTGTGGGCCATCATACCTGTGTATGGGGTCTATAACCCGTTATTGTGGGCCATCATACCTGTGTATGGGGTCTATAACCCGTTATTGTGGGCCATCATACCTGTGTATGGGGTCTATAACCCGTTATTGTGGGCCATCATACCTGTGTATGGCATCCTCAGACCTGTTATTGGGGGCACTTTACCTGTGTTTGGCGTCCTATAACTTGATATGGGGAAGGGCAGTATACCTGTGTAAAGCGTCATACTACCTGTTATCAGGAGCGTTATACCTGTATATGGAATCCCATTACCTGCTGTTGGGGGTGGGGAGGGGGGCACTATACCAGTTTGGGTACCATAACCAGTTATACCAGTTGTTGTGGGGGGCAGGGCATTATAACTGTATATGGTGTCCTATAACCTGTTATTGTGAGTGTGATACCAGTGTACAGCGTCCTCTTGGGGGCTACTATACCTGTGTTAGACATCCTATAACCTGTTATTGGGGGGGCGATATACCTTTTGTATGACGTCCTATTACCTGTGATTAGGGGGCGCTATACCTATGTATGACGTCCTATTACCTGTGATTAGGGGGCGCTATACCTATGTATGACCTCCTATTACCTGTGATTAGGGGGCGCTATACCTGCGTATGACCTCCTATTACCTGTGATTAGGGGGCGCTATACCTGCGTATGACGTCCTATTACCTATGATTAGGGGGCGCTATGCCTGCGTATGACGTCCTGTTACCTGTGATTAGCGGGCGCTATACCTGCGTATGACGTCCTATTACCTGTGATTAGGGGGCGCTATGCCTGCGTATGACCTCCTATTACCTGTGATTAGGGGGCGCTATGCCTGCGTATGACGTCCTATTACCTATGATTAGGGGGCGCTATGCCTGCGTATGACGTCCTATTACCTATGATTAGGGGGCGCTATGCCTGCGTATGACGTCCTGTTACCTGTGATTAGCGGGCGCTATACCTGTGTATGACGTCCTATTACCTGGGATTAGGGGGTGCTATACCTGCGTATGACGTCCTATTACCTGGGATTAGGGGGCGCTATGCCTGCATATGATGTCCTATTACCTGTGATTAGACGGCGCTATGCCTGTGTATGACCTCCTATTACCTGTGATTAGGAGGCGCTATGCCTGTGTATGACCTCCTATTACCTGTGATTAGGGGGCGCATTGCCTGTGTATGACCTCCTATTACCTGTGATTAGGGGGCGCTATGCCTGTGTATGACCTCCTATTATCTGTGATTAGGGGGCGCTATGCCTGTGTATGACCTCCTATTACCTGTGATTAGGGGGCGCTATGCCTGTGTATGACCTCCTATTACCTGTGATTAGGGGGCGCTATGCCTGTGTATGACCTCCTATTACCTGTGATTAGGGGGCGCTATGCCTGCGTATGACGTCCTATTACCTATGATTAGGGGGCGCTATGCCTGCGTATGACGTCCTATTACCTGGGATTAGGGGGCGCTATACCTGTGTATGACGTCCTATTACCTGTGATTAGGGGGCGCTATGCTTGTGTGAGGCGTCCTGTAACCTGTTATGGAGGGTGCTATGCCTGTATGGTGTTATTATCCTCTAGGGGAAGTGTTTGGGTCTCGCGTGTTATTGCCTCTTGGAGTTGTTCTACTATATACAGGGCTGTGCTTTGGGTTTTGCACAGTGATGACCCCGTTACCTGTGTCTGTCTGGTACAGACCCTCTCGTAAACAGTCTGAGGCCCGCACTGCTCCTGGGGTCCCCATCCAGCCCGTTGTGTAATATTACACATAGCTCTGCACCTTACACTGCTCTATAGGTGAGGACGCACCATTATCGGGGTGCACACCCTTTTCACACATTAATCTGAGGTCCTGATATGTGAGGATACGTGGGGGTTCAGTGCAGGGAGGGGAGATCGGCTCTTCTGCTTATTTAACCTGTTGTCTTCTCTCTTACAGATGAACGAGACCGAGTGCAGAAGAAGACATTTACCAAATGGGTGAACAAGCATCTTATCAAGGTGAGTGCAGGTCCACCAATATGTGTCCACGGACCGAACACCCTCTTATCAACAATTGGTGCCCTGCACCTGTATATACACCCCTTCAAGCCCTGCTTTCCACCTGCACATACTACCCAACAACAAGCGCCCTCCACCTGCACATACTACCCAACAACCAGTGCCCTCCACCTGTACATACAACCAGTGCCCTCCACCTGTACATACAACCAGTGCCCTCCACCTGTACATACAACCAGTGCCCTCCACCTGTACATACAACCAGTGCCCTCCACCTGTACATACAACCAGTGCCCTCCACCTGCACATACAACCAGTGCCCTCCACCTGCACATACAACCAGTGCCCTCCACCTGCACATACAACCAGTGCCCTCCACCTGCACATACAACCAGTGCCCTCCACCTGTACATACAACCAGTGCCCTCCACCTGCACATAGTACCCAGCAACCAGTTCCCTCCATTAGCACTTACTACCCAGCAACCAGTGCCCTCCACCTGCACATAGTACCCAGCAACCAGTGCCCTCCACCTGCACATAGTACCCAGCAACCAGTGCCCTCCACCTGCACATAGTACCCAGCAACCAGTGCCCTCCACCTGCACATGCAACCAGTGACCTCCACTGGCTCATGGAACGACAGTCAGGCACATAAGCACCCAACGGCTGTTTCAGCGACTGTTACTCCAGTGCTTTCACAAAGCAGCGATAATTGTTCAGTGAATCAAGGTGGAGCGGCTGGAGATCTCTTAGAATCATAGAATGATAGAGTTGGAAGGGACCTCCAGGGTCATCGGGTCCAACCCCCTGCTCAGTGCAGGATTCACCAAATCATCCCAGACAGATGTCTCTCCAGCCTTTCTTCCGGCCACCTGCCTCCCCTCATTGTGAACAGGTCGTCGTTTAACCCCTTACCGCCCCATGACGTAAGGGTACGTCATGGCAGGCTGGTACTTCCCGCAAAATGACGTACCCTTATGTCATCGGGATAGCGCGAGATCATGACTGATCTTGTGATTAGCCGGCCTCCCGCTGCAACAGCGGGGGGGCAACGGAGATGCGCCCCCCGCTGTTAACCACTTCCCTGCCGCGATCTAAGTAGATCGTGGCAGGGAAAGAGTTTACAGAGGGAGCGCACCATGGCAACAGGACGCCAGACACTGGCGTCCTGTAGTGCCAATGCCCATAATCGCTGTATTATGCCATGCCATGCCTTATCACAGCGATCATAAGTGCTGTGCTGCAAGTCCCTCAGAGCGACTCAAATAGTGTAAAAAAAAAAAAAAAAAAAAAAAAAGAAAAATGTAAAAAAAAAACCTTTTTGTGCTTTTTCTAATAGCATAAAAAAATTCAAATGGCACATATTTGATATTGACGCGTCCATAACGACATGTACAAAAAGTTGAACACGCCTTTTATTTTGTACGGCAAAAAGCGTGAAAAAAACGCTAAAAAACACAGGCAGAATGCTAATTTTTAGCATTTTGCCTCACAAAAAATGCAATAAAACTGATCAAAAAAGCCGTATATCCCCCAAAATGGTACCAATAAAAAGTACAGCTCGTCTCGCAAAAAATAAGCCCTCATAGAGCTGCGTACATAAAAAAAAATAAAAAAGTTACAGGACTTTGAATGCAGCGATAGAGAAAAAAAAAGGTTTCCAAAAAAGGGGGTTTTATTGCAAAAAAGTGGAAAAACCTAAAAAAAAAAAAAAATAAGAATTTTGGTATCGTTGTAACCGTACCGACCCGCAGAAAAATGTATTGTCATTTATGCTGCATGATTAACGCTGTAAAAAAAAAAAATCTATGTCAGAATTGATGCGTTTTCTCTCCCTGTTATCATAAAAAAAATAATAAGTTTTACAATATAGTCAATGTACCCAAAAGTGGCGCCGATTAAAAACTAATGCTCGCCACGCAAAAAACAAGCCCTTATACGGCCGCGTCGACGGAAAAATAAAAACGTTATGGCTTTTGAAAAATGGAGATGAAAATCCGCCAAAAATCCTTGCGTCCTTAAGCCCAAAATAGGCCGTGTCATTAAGGGGTTAAAGATGGACTGCCTGTTTGTGCGGAGTAATAGTCACTTGTTAGGCGAGCTAAAAACGAAGCAACTCCAATAAATGAGGAATTTCTTGCTGAGCCCAGTCTGTGTGTACACTGTACTATTAGTACTGATGAGGTGCGCCCCCTGTAGGAGGCAGTCGGGGTCATTTGAGGCATCTGCTCTGTTATCAGTCACCCATCCCACGTCCTACCACAAAGGAAATGGCGTGTCAGTGTGTCGGGGCCGATGACTGTTATATTAAGGTACCCCTTAATATGGAGACTAATGGACCTATCTGGATTATTAGTCGCTTCCCTGTTAAAGACAGAAAACCTTGAGGGGGAACCCAAGAAGTAATGTGACCCCAAAATCTGTAGTCTTGTAGTCAGGGAAGCCTCCTCGCTGCTTCTGATGATGTCAGACTGAATTGTTGGGGAAATATGCTGCCTTATTGGATTACAGAGTAAAGGAATGTCACTGAGCCATGAGAATCTGGCTGCCATGTTGGGGTGCAGTGCCTGCGGGTGGGGGAGCCCCATGGGGGGTGCAGTGCCTGCGGGTGGGGGAGCCCCATGGGGGGTGCAGTGCCTGTGGGTGGGGGAGCCCCAGAGGGGTGCAGTGCCTGCGGGCGGGGGAGTCCCAGGGGGGTGCAGTGTCTGCGGGTGAGTGGGCCCTTCATTGTGCTGACTGGAGTCCTCTTATTTCTCAAGTAGCCAGCGTCTGATCTTTGATGATTGTCGCAGTGCGGAAGCCTTGTGGTTGTTGCTTCCTGCCAACAGACGGGGGGTCCCCACAAGCAGCTTTGAGTCAGCGCCGTCTGTTCCGATGTTTGTTCTTCTGTTACCTTGGAAACCACCACAGTCAGTCGGCTACAATTTGAGGAATAGTGACGTGGGCTCTAGAGTGTCAGCTCTGCAGTACAGGGAGGTAACAAGGGAAACAGTAGTATAGCATTAAACCAGACACCATCTGTGTGTATTGCTCATTTGATGCTGTGATGGTTGTGCAGTTTGTCGCTGCGGTGGTCTTGAAGTATGGCGCTGTGGTTGTATGGTTTGTCGCTGTGATTGTACAGTTTGTCGCTGCGGTGGTCGTGCAGTCCTCTATATTCTAGGAGATGATTAGTCTGTGACTCGCGTGCTCCTCCGCCCCGTCATCGTCTCGCCCGCTGTTTGTGCATTGTCAGGCCCCCCCGCCTCTCTGTCTCGGCTTCTGGCCTAGAATCGCTGAGAAATCCCCGGCAGCTCCCGGCCTTCTGTTTGGATATCTGCCCCAGAACTTCCAAAAAACATGTTATTATCAGAAGAGGAAGCCGACTGGAATATCACCGACTCCTATAATCTGGCAGCATTCCAGATCACCAGGTAGCTCTGTGCTGCGAACAGACAGTCTGAACTACTGGACCTCTAGGTGCCGGATTAATGGAATTATCCTCTTATAGTCACAAAATGACTCTTGGGCATAGTGCTTCTCCCCTCACCTGGGCACTGTGCTACCCCCATTCTCGCCTGGGCACGGGACTCCTCCCTTCCTCACTTGGGTATGTTGCTGTCCCCCATTGACCAGAGTCTAGCGCCATTTTCTGGGGTAGATTATGCTCTGGGGCATATTTAGGGGCTATAGGTGGGCATAAGCTGGATCTGGTCTACTTCATTGCTCCATGGCTCAGGATATATTGCATTGTCTTGCTGGGGGCATCGGTGTGACACCCTTTCTATTGGGGAGTTCTCTTGATGAGTCTCCTTTAACAGGCGGCTCATGATCGGTATCTCCTTGTCATGTGCTGGCTTCAGACTCCCCGTCATCTACCCACCAATAAATAAAATGTCAGACATCCCCATGCTTCCACTATTCTCAGGCTGGGTGGGTCTCCGGCGCCCTGGGCAAAGCGGCAGCTAATTGCTCAGGACACCACGTCCTTCAGGATACAAGGAGCCCATTCTTCTATCAGGGAGGCCTCGCATCTTATGATGGATGTGAGAAGCGGCAGCTACGAAGAGTTAACTATTGGGTGGCTCAGGCTGGATTACAAGGAGACTGTTCTAAATGTATTTACATACTGACTGATCCTCTCCCTGATCCCTGTACTGGTAGATGGGATTCCCCATACCGACTGATCTGATCCCTGTACTGGTAGATGGGATCACCCATACTGACCGATCCTCTCCCTGGTCCCTGTACTAGTAGATGGGATCCCTCATACTGAGCAATCTGATCCCTGTAGTGGTAGATGGGATCCCACATTCTGACCGATCCTCTCTCTGATCCCTGTACTGGTAAATGGGATCCCCCATATTGGTAGATCCACTCCCTGTTCCCTGTACTGGTAGATGGGATCCCCCATGCTACCAGTACAGGGATTAGAAAGTGGATCTACCAGTATAGAGCATCCCATCTGTCAGTACATGGGTCAGGGAGAGGATATCCCTGTCAGCATGGGGGATCCTACCTACCAGTATGGGGATCTCCTCTACCAGTACAGGGATCAGGATCCGCCATGCTGAAAGATCCTCTGCCTATCTACCAATAGAGGTATCAAGGAGAGGATATCACTGTCAGCATGAGGGATCTCATCTGACAGGGATATCCTCTTCCTGATACCTGTACTGGTAGATGGGATCCCCCGTGCTGACAGATCCCCCACACCCCCATAATGGTAGATCCTCATGCTGACCTCCCATATTAATATGTAGGATTCCTAGTGTTGGTTTCCAATCTCTTTGACCTCTGTAGTGATTTATAGGATTCTCCTTGTAGGTTCCTGGTCTCCCAGACCTCTGCTCCAGTACGCGGAGCTGTTTGCTCTGCTGGGAGATGGGGTGCAAGTATTGGAAGGGCACGTTGAGCCTCCGCCATAAAGTATGAAATTCCTACGGCCTTTCAGACTGACTTTATTAGTATATTGCCCTCTTGTCTCCAGTGTTTGTGGATTCTATTGAGTCAGTGTTGACATTTAGTGACTCTTAATGAGAAAGTTCATGTGTTGTAGAGACCAAGGTCCGTCGTGATTACAACAGGCTATTTCGCCTAGTCAGGTATGCTGCCGTGGCTGTCCCTTCTGGCGGAGGGGGGGATCTGTTGTTCCTCACGGCGGGATGGGGGGGGGGGGGGTGTTGCTGCCGCGGCTGTCCCTCTTTCATGGGATGTCGGTGATTTCTGACTATTTTGTGGTCTCTCGGATGTTCTACGTGTCCGTTATGTTGTCATATATGTTCTGCGCACCCTCCATGAGTCTTCTGTTGGTCACCTCTATGTGGTCTTTGATATTTAGTAGGTCCACAACAGTCTGTAGGTCTCTATAGGTCCAGGATAGACTTGTTTCTATGGGTGCAGAATGGGTGTCTTGGTGGGTCCATGATGGGCACGTTTCCATGGGTCCAGGATGTCACTTCTGATCTTCTGTTGGTCTGGTTCATATGACTTTGATAACTTTTTGCTCTTTTCTGTTTTTTTCTGCCCTATCCTCCTTCTTTTTGTTTGTGTTTCCTCCTCTGTCCGTTTTCCTTCTCTGTCCTTCCCTGCCGACTCCGCAGCACTGGAGAGCAGAGGTAGGTCTCCTCTCCCCACGGACTGCACTTTTTCCCATCTGCCGCTCACATTGCTTCCTTTGGTAGCTGTTCGTAGGGCACCAGACCCGGCACGGTCTCCGCAGGACTATGTGTGCATGGCTTCTACCATATTAACTGCCCAATAAGTGACCTAAATATGATTTTACTGATCCTGAGCGATTGGCGTACCCGTGAGATCTCTGCCACCTCCTATTGACATTTAGAAGGTGCTGGTTTTGCTTGTGGAGAATCTTACAGGCAATGCTCCATGGGAAAAGTATGCAAATCAGCTACGTAATTTGCATATCTGTCATTGAGCTGCAGTGGAGCAGTCTGTAATAGTACAAGTGACCTGGACGCGTCTGGTCATCATGGACTCAGACGAGAGGGACCGTATAACTTGCGGGTGTCAATCCTCTGCATGATGTGTGGGGTGATGGTGGTTGCCATATTGATTGTGCCGTGCTTGATCCATGAGGTGCTGCGTGGTCTCACAGTTTTCCCTGCATGCCACCATCATGAGTTCACTGTCACAGAAGAGCAGGGAGATCAGATGTCGTCTAGCGCCCCCTACCCTCCCGTGTTATTGAGCTTCTGACAGCTGTAATCACATAGCGGCGCTGCTGTCAACACTAGGAACGCCCCGGGGGCAGCAATACATGTATAGATGTCAGATCAGAGTACACCTGGGTGCTGCCATACATGTACAATAAGATGCTATGTCAGGCATGGTCCCGTACACATATTCTATAGCTAGTATATGATGTATGGTCCCGGCTCCCAGAAGACACTTCTGCGAGTACCTTAGGTGCAGCCATACATCTCTAGATAATATAGAAACCAAATTCTGTCACCTCCGTGGATTCCAGCATAAAAACTACATTTTTATTTAAATTTGATGGATAAAAACCAACTTCCAAAATTCAGCTTACATGTTTTGAACAGAAGTCTTGTTCATTGCATGGATTCTAAGAATAAGAACTTGGATGGAAACATGTACGTATAGCCATGCAGTGAGCTGGGGTTGGAGTCACTACTTTGTGCATCCTTGTTTGGCGCTAATGATATTGGATACTCTTCGTGACGTACTTTCTACTAACGTCTGATACACTTCAGCTGGTATTTCCCTCCATTCATCCTGCAAACGTCTAGCGAGTTCTCTCAAAGAAAATGCATTGATCTGTCTATAATGCTGCAAGGAGCATCGTCATTGGACAGTTGAGTAATGGAAGAACGTTCTAAGGAGAGATAAATCGCGTTGCTTCATCTGCAGATCAGATGGACGTACCTGGGTGTGGTGGAGCCTGAGGATCGGCTTTTGCCGGAGTGTGTTGTGCCAACAGTTAGCTACAGCGGAGGTTCTGTTCTGGTCTGGACAGGTTTTATGCGGCATGGTCTCGGTCTGTTGGTTGTAGGGACAAGAACCATGAACACAGAGGTGTACCATGACATTGTAGACAATAATATACTGCCGACAATATGGTAATACTCTGGGAATGGTCGGCCATACTTCCAACAAGACAACGCGCCTTGTCACAAATCCAACGCTGTTTTACGTTGATTTGAGGATATGGATGTTTCATGATTGGACCGATTGCACAGAGACCCGACCTGAACCCGACTGAATGTCTTTGGGATGAACTGTAACATTGGGTCAGAAAAAATGAATAGTGTATTTTATCTTTAAGAGAGCTTGTTAGAAGTTTGCAGGATGGATGGAGGGAAATGCCAGCTGAAGTATATCAGATGTTAGTAGACAGTATACCACAGAGATTATCCAATGTCATTAGGACCAATTGAGCTCCATTAAGTAGTAACATATGGAAATAAATACTACTTGTGATTCTCACTCAGAGGTCCAATTATTTCTGGTAAGATGGTGTATATAGTTCCAGCTCCCAGGAGTCAGTTCTGTGTACACCCAGATATACACTCATTGTATATATGGTATATAATGTATAGTCCGGGTCCCACAGCTTCTTGTAATCTCTCAGGGATTCAATCCTGTTTACTAAGAAGGTGTCTGCTCGGTTAACCCTCTCCACACTGCAGACGGACAGGACTGTGCCCTCCTGTCCAGTACCGCCCTCTGCCAGCTCCTGTCCACTATCTCTGTAGACCTTTATGCACAGAGGTATAACCGGAGTCGCTGTGTTCTGCTGATGAAGCAGCCTTTGTTGTCACATTTATCACACTCTGCCCATATGATCGGTCAGTACAGTAGTGGCTTGGCATGCCGTCGAACGTGCCCTGGTCTGCCAGCGCTGTTGGCTCACATCTTCTGCCTCCAGAGGCTGCTGAACACATTGGACCCTTTATGTGAATTTTCCTCTCAATGACTTTATACAGAGAGGCGTCCAGTGCCAGGAAAATCCACTCGTCCTCCGCCAGCTCTGTGGGAGTATGCCCTGCGAGTCTTTGGCTTTTAGGTCTGGGGGGGGGGGGGGCAGCTGTGAGAATAGTGGGTTCAGGGTGCGGCCCCTCGTCCAGTGTATGATGTACCCTGTAGTTATCTTATCGGCAGCGTGGACGCCACTCTGACGGATTGTGCTGGGCGAGGTGACTGCCACATTCCAGATGAAAGGTTAAACGTTCCTCCACAGCGAGGCAGAGACTGCGCCAAGTCTTCCACCCCGCTGCCTCCTCCACCGCAGGCTTCTCCTGTGCTGCAGTACCCTGTAGGTTGTCATTGTATTAATCCTGCGTCTCTCTTGCTTTCAGGCTCAGCGTCACGTGAATGATTTGTACGAAGACCTCCGGGATGGACACAATCTCATCTCTCTCCTGGAAGTTCTTTCGGGGGAGACCCTGGTGAGTGACACCCAAACCCATCTTGTTCAATGTGGATTGCAGCTTCCGCACTCCCGGGAATATCGGACCTCCTGCATCTCTTACTACTAATGTCTCACCCCTCATCCTCTGTCCTCTTGTCCCAATAGTTGGGGGTCATATCATTATTTAGGGGGTCAGTCATTACTCTGTGACACACATTATAGTGAAGGTGGTGCCCGCGCTGATCTCATCCCAGTATAGCAGCCAGTGGAAGAGGAGAGGGACTCAGCAAAGATTCTAGCGCCTTAAACAGCTGGTGGAGTCCTATGGCAGTAAGTCAATCATGGCTGACATGTGACTCCATCTGTATGCTGCGCCCACCGATGGCTGGGATTATGGAAACTGTATAAATCAGCCTGTTCGGCTCTTTCCGTAATCCTGGCCACTGGTGACTGCGGTATACAGATGGGTATTTTCAAGTCAGCCATGGTTGTCTGAACGGGAATATCCCTTTATTTGCTGTATTATGTAAAGTCCCACAGCTTTCTTTTAGACACTATGCTTCCATTCCTTTTCAGTTTTAAGATCTCTTCTTACTGTCAGTGACTGGAAACATTCTTGTTTACATCCAGGGGTTTGTTACAGTGTATCCCGTATAGACAATCCTCTGTGAGCGAAGCATCCTGGACTCCAGACTACTACACTGTAACAAGCTGCTGATGTGCTTAGCTCACAGAGGATTGTCTACACCAGTGTTTCCCAAACTCCAGTCCTCAGGGACCACCAACGGGTCATGTTTTCAGGATCTCCTCTAGTAAGAACACCTGTGGCAATGTCTGAGGCGCCGACCATAATTACATCACCGGTGCAATACTGAGGAGATCCTGAAAACATGACCTGTTGGGGGTCCCTGAGGACTGGAGTTGGGGAACGTTGGTCTACACTCATACTGTACATTGTGACAAACCCTCAGCAGTCACATCAAGCAGAGCTCTGAAAAAGTGAGAGGTGTTGAAACTTTTAATTATGCATTTACTCTCCCCTTCTCTGAGGTTAGCGTAGTGGGAATCTATAGGTCACCAGAGACATCTGACCAGTGATGTGGACTCAGCCGATGCTAAGGCTTCTGCAATGGCCATTGCTTCCCAGTCCACCGCTCATCCTTACCTGACTTACATGGGCCTCTCCCCCATCATCACCTGACACCCCTCCCCACCCCCCAATAATAGCAGGAATTCAGATGAGGACAGAGATGGCCGCCTCCCCGTCACACCTCACCCCACCCACCAGTAGTGACAGGAGTTCAAGTGAGGACTGATGTTACACTGCTCCCTCCTCCCCATCACACCTGAACCTAGGTAATGACAGTAGTCCAGGTGAGGACAAATATTACATCGCCCCCTCTTCAACACACCTGACCCCAGCCACCAGTAGTGACAGGAGTTCAGGTGAGGACAGACATTACATGGCCCCCTCTCCAACAGACCTGACCCCATCCACCAGTAGTGACAGGAGTTCACGTGAGGACAGACATTACACGGCCCCCTTCCCGTCACACCTCACCCCACCCACCAGTAGTGACAGGAGTTTAGGTGAGGACAGATGGTTCACAGACCCCTCCCCATCACACCTGACCCCAGGTAATGACAGTAGTCCAGGTGAGGACAGACATTACATGACCCCCCCACCCCCACCCACTAGTAGTGACAGCAGTTCAGGTGAGGACAGATGGTTCACAGACCCCTCCCCATCACACCTGACCCCAGGTAATGGCAGTAGTCCAGGTGAGGACAGACATTACATGACCCCCACCCACTAGTAGTGACAGGAGTTCAGGTGAGGACAGATGGTACACAGACCCCTCCCCATCACACCTGACCCCAGGTAATGACAGTAGTCCAGGTGAGGACAGACATTACATGACCCCCACCCACTAGTAGTGACAGGAGTTCAGGTGAGGACAGATGGTACACAGACCCCTCCTTCCCTCATCATCAGCATCTTTAACCCATTAACATTTCTGCTCAGATAAAACCTTCGCCTTTCTCTTTCTCCCTTTTATTTCCTCCCTTTGCTGGACTCCGCTCTCCTGACCTTTGCCCTGTACCCTTCGCTCCCTTCTTGCACTGCTGTTGCTGGGTAGCCCAGGGAACGGGACGTTATCAGGAACTTGCGGCTGGTGAGTGCCGAAGGGCGCCATCTTTGCACCTAGCATGATGTTAAGGTCGCATGCTGGTCTGCCATTGGCTGAGTGCAGGTGTGATGTCATCCCTGTCCGGGTACTCGTATACACCACCATCATGTAGCATCACATGTGCCCAAAGATGAGCAGCAGCTATTGATATAGCACCACTACATGATGTATTAGGTACAGCTTCCTAGTTATTCCCACTGCACGGCTGTAGTAAATGCGCCCCGGTATTCTACCATCTAGTATTAGCATAACTCCATAATGATTTGCCGCTGTTTGGCCATGCCCCTTTTGTGTCGTTTCTCCCCCCCCCCCCATCCTTCCCCATCACTGTTCCCCTGAAAAACTTGTTAAACACGTCACAGTGCAAGTTTAAACATGGTGCATGTCACTTGATGTGTCGTCACGCAGATCTGCGCACGGTCAGGGATGACGCTGTACACTATAACCACGCTAACACATGATTGGTGAGTTCTGTTATTGGGTGTGTGTTAATTGGCTGCAGATGCATGTCCCTCCCCTTCCTGTGACGGCATCAGATGGATTGGTAACTTGCCACCAGGAGCATCCGGAGCCTGGGCTGAAAAATACATAGTGTCGCAGATCCAGAAAATGTAGCTAGTTATGACCCTCTGCACGAAATTGACTGCAGCAGCCATATTGGATAGTGATCCAAATTGGGATTTGTAGAGGGTGATATTCTATGATGAGGATGATGGCTCCTTCATTTGTTAGCAGAATGCGGGCAATATTTTTACCACAAGGTGCTCACATCTACACTGCTCGTGCAGGGTGGATAAGCTCACATCTACACTGCTCGTGCAGGGTGGACTAGCTCCCATAAATAAGGTGACTGAACATGAAACGTGTAGGAGCTTCTGATCCTAGAAAGGCACTGATAGCTGATGTAGTGTCTCTGCAATAGTTAGACAGCGCAGAGGTGACTGGACACTTAAAATGTTGGCCGAGGCTTCTGACCTCAGGAGGCCACTGCAGTGACTGCAAGATAACATGCAGCTCGGTGTGAAGCGCCTTTTCCTGCTTCCAGTCGGTCTTTGTAGAGCCTTCCTCCGGAGGAAGCGCGCTCTCAGGGCGGACGTCCCTGGGATTTCCTGAATGTCCCTTTATAGCGGAGGTCGGCGTTGTGGGAATGTGTCTATTATTTAGCTGCACAGAGTTGAGGAATGTGAGTGACCGCCCCTGTGTGTACCTGGCGAGCGATACCCGCTGGGAGAGGGCGTCAAGATGGCGCACAGCGGGTCAAAGCTGATTGTGACATTAACAAATACTGTACCATCCTCCAATGAACTAACTGAGCCACCGGCCGGCCTGGAGTACAGCTGGCACTGGCATGACCCCCTGGTCTCCACCTCACTGTGTGTGTGCTGCGGTACGTGTGCACGGGATATCTGGGGTGCAATGCCGCATTGTCTCATTGTGTAACCGCCTGCATGTGTTATGTTCCAGCCCCGGGAGAAAGGCCGCATGCGTTTCCACAAGCTGCAGAACGTTCAGATTGCCCTGGATTTCCTGAAGCAGCGACAGGTAAGTGTAAGCGGGGCACCCGGTCACGGTCACCACTTCTGCAAGTCAGCAGAAGCTCAGTATCATTGTTGCTCTTATAGGTGAAACTGGTGAACATTCGCAACGATGACATCGCAGACGGGAACCCCAAGCTGACATTAGGCCTCATATGGACCATCATCCTCCACTTCCAGGTGAGACATGACGGCGGCTCCGTGCTCCACACTCTCCTCAGATTCATAGTCAAGTTGCTTGAAAATAGCAAATTTTATCCATGTGAGTGGCGCAGCGCGTGTGCAGACCGCAGGGTGTGGTCACCGGTGACTCACTCACCACTGCGCCCCCACCCCCATTCTGCCAGGCTTTAGCATTTCCTGTCTCACTGGCAGGGTGCCCGTGCCAGCTGCAGAATAGCTGTGCCATAACTGAGCCCAGGTCTTGTCTATCTGGGTCATGTGATCAGAACATATCATTGCCTATGTGCTGTATCACTGGGTTATTCTGAGTAATAGCCACCTGTATATGAATGTCCATAGAGCCTGGACTACTGTGCGGTGAACGGCGCCACCTGCAGGTGGACCTGGGGACTACGGGCTGTGCTCCAGCTGCTTACAGATTGCATTTGCCGTTGTCTGCCTTTTTTGGTGGAACTACAAGTCCCAGCATAGAGTAAAATCTGCAGCTACTGATGGCTTTCAGCACGGGTGCAGAGCAGTAGGCTGGACATTGGTGCGGTCTGTGGTTTTCATCGTGTGCCACTATTTTGAGGAAGCGCTGTTTGTGGTCGCCACCTGGTGATCTCCGTCCTCTGTGCAGACCACATTTCCTATCACTTCTCTATGGCGACGCAGAAAGTTTCAGTCCATCTCCCATCCCATAATGTTCTTACTTTCCCCAACAGATCTCGGACATCCAGGTCAGCGGTCAGTCCGAGGACATGACGGCCAAAGAGAAGCTGCTCCTGTGGTCGCAGCGGATGACGGAGGGCTACCAAGGGCTGCGCTGTGACAACTTCACCGGCAGCTGGAGGGACGGCCGACTCTTCAACGCCATCATCCACCGTCACAAGTAAGAGGGTGGGAGGGGCTCCTGTGCACGTGCTGCTGCAGGGTACATCCTGTGATTGGCGCTACTTTCAGTCCCGCCCCTCCTTGGCGAAGAATTCTACACCCGAGGCGCTTGTCACAGATAGAACAGATTCTTTTAGTTTTATACAGGAGACGTGTTCAGGCGCGACGCGTAAATGTCATCCTCAAACGCTGATCCGGGTGTGTCTGCTCTGCCTGATGATACGTACAGCGTCCTGCAGAGCATCTGCCAGCTGTAAACACAGACTGCAGCACTCACGCAGAGAGGAAAGGGCAAGACGTATGCAGAGTATCTCTCCCTCACTGTAAGCCATGTACTATGCCTGCAGAGCATCCCCCAGCAATGAAGATAAAAGGCAGCGCTCAAGTGGAGCAACGTGAAGAAAAGGCGAAATGCAGACTGTATCTACAGAGCAGCTCACACACTAAGAACAAGGCATGGGATAGCGTAGTATACCTGCAGACTATCATTCCTATACTGACAGTGGGACACTATACCTACAGACTATCTCTTGTACACTGAGACTAGCTCACTATTCTGCAGACTGTCTCTCTTCTACAGCAAGCATAGGGCACTATTTTTGCAGACTATCCTACAGTGAGAATAGGTTACTATATCTGCAGACTATCATTCCTACACTAATAATAGGTACTGTATCTGCAAGCTATCTCACCTAGACAGATAATGGGGCACAATGCCTGCCGACTATGACTCCTGCACTGAAAATAGGGCACTATATCTACAGGCTATCTTGCCTGCTCCTGAGAATTGGGCACTGCACCTGCAGATTATCTCTCCTGTACACAGCATAGGTCCCTAAACACTGCATACATCACTATACCTGACGACTAACACTTTAAGAATGGAGTAGTATACCTGCAGACTATTACTCCTACACTGAGAATGGGGCACTTTAGCACCAGACTCTCTCTCTTTTACAGAGCATGGGGCACTAGACCTGCAGGCTATCACTCCTTTACTGAGAATAGGGCAGAATATGTGCAGACTATCTCGCCTTCATCTGAAAACAGGGTATTGTTTTATTACTCGTTTCTCCACACTTGGGAATGATGGTCTGCAGAGATAGTGTCCTGCCCCCAATATAAGAAGAAAACCAGGTGTCTGCACATAACACTAAGGGCTCCTTCACACTGGCGAGCGTGATATCGCTGTGAGAAAATTGCGGCAATTTCGCATATTTGCTCATGCAATGCTTTTTGCCTTAAAAATCATATTGCATGTTTTTCTCACGCGATAGATGACAGCAGGAGTTTCTAAAGTTAAGAACGCATCACACGAACATTGTAAGTTCGGAGGCTCCATAGGGAAACGTGGGTGAGAAGAAATGGCAAAATGCAGAAAGATAGCGCATGCAGCGAATTCCAAATATCGCAGATGGGAATTAAGCCATTGAAAAGCTTGGGTTTCATAATTCTGCGTTTTCTCGCACAATCGCATCACTCAGAAATCACTTGCCAGTGTGATAGCAGCCTAAGTGACATCAGATAAAGAGCAGCAGCGTCTCTCGCACCCAATGCGGAGCCTTTCACCTGTATGCCCCATTCAGCATAATAATCACCCATCATGGACCTGTTATATCTTCAGCACTTCATGAGTGTTTAACTCTTGTACATAATGAAAAAGGTTTGGTACCGTGTTAGCCAGTAAAGCAAAATGTGATTGTTCCCAGCAAGAGAAACCAAGTAATCCTGTAGATATGATACCATTTAGTGGCTAACAAAAACACATGATGTTAATGTGAGCTTTCGAACCAACGCAGTGTTCTGCTTCAGACTTAAATAAGGCATATATGATATAATATTTATTATGTACACATGCACATACTTATATGATTTCTCTTGCTGGGAACAATCACATTTTACTTTTCTACATCGCTCACTACTGTATGCAGAGAATCTCTGCCAGTCTCTGCACTTGAGCTACAGATCATCAGTCATCCAGTGCTGCTTATGCCTGCAGAACATCTCATCCATATCACTGGAGGTTGGTGTGATGCAGAGGTACTTTGAAGAATCTTGTTTCATTTCTTTTATGCATGCAGAGCATCACACCCCCATTATATGCACAGTACAGTGTGGCTACAGAGCATCTCAACTAGTCACTGTGCCGTGTAATGAAGATGCGTTCTGGCAGCCGGGCAGCTCTAGATTATTACATTCTTGCTGGAACAAGATTTCATCCATCAGCCAAAAACAATGCTCGGTCCTAGACAATGAGGATTTTGAGTGCAGGTTTGAGCCTGTGCTGCACTGCGCATCCTGGTCCTGAGATCATTGCACTTATTGCCGGGTCTACACATCAGACCACCACCTATATTCTACCTCCGGGTCCAGGGATGTAAGACCATTGCACTCCTTGCCGGGTCTACACATCAGACCACCACCTATACTCTACCTCCGGGTCCAGGGATGTAAGACCATTGCACTCCTTGCTGGGTCTACACATCAGACCACCACCTATACTCTACCTCCGGGTCCAGGGATGTAAGACCATTGCACTCCTTGCCGGGTCTACACATCAGACCACCACATATACTCTACCTCCGGGTCCAGGGATGTAAGACCATTGCACTCCTTGCCGGGTCTACACATCAGACCACCACCTATACTCTACCTCCGGGTCCAGGGATGTAAGACCATTGCACTCCTTGCCGGGTCTACACATCAGACCACCACCTATACTCTACCTCCGGGTCCAGGGATGTAAGACCATTGCACTCCTTGCCGGGTCTACACATCAGACCACCACCTATACTCTACCTCCGGGTCCAGGGATGTAAGACCATTGCACTCCTTGCCGGGTCTACACATCAGACCACCACCTATACTCTACCTCCGGGTCCAGGGATAATAATAATCTTTATTTGTATAGCGCCAACTTATTCTGCAGCGCTTTCAAGCGTGGGAGAAGACAGACAATACAACAAATTACATGTGATATACAATCAGTTTGAAACAAAGGTGTGGGGGTGATACAGGAGGTACAAGGCGGGTGGGGGGAGATAAGGCTTTGGGGGAACACAGGCAGTAAGGAAAGTACATGTGGAAATCGGTTATTAGGAGCAAATTGCTGGGGCGGTAATGAGGTGCAGGG
Source organism: Eleutherodactylus coqui (assembly GCF_035609145.1). NCBI lineage: Eukaryota > Metazoa > Chordata > Amphibia > Anura > Eleutherodactylidae > Eleutherodactylus > Eleutherodactylus coqui. The sequence continues at coordinate 101,228,292 of NC_089845.1, forward strand.
GTAGAGGCCGTATGCAATAAGCAGGTTGGAAGGTGTGGGGAGCCATGGGTAGGGGCAGGGGGACTAGGCCAGGAGATTTGGTATGCCTTCCTGAAGAGGGGTGTGTTTTAAGGGCATGTTTGAAGTTTTGTGCATCTGGAATTGTCCAGGTGTCTTGGCGTAGAGCGTTCCATGGGGTCGGTGCTACTCTGGTGAAATCCTGTAGGCGAGCGTGTGAGGTTCATATTAGAGGGGTGAGTAGTCGGAGTGTGTTAGCAGATGTATGCGGGCGGGCTGGGTGGTGTACAGACAGAAGCGAGGTGATGTACGGTGGTGCAGCGCCATGGAGAGCTTTGTGGGTCAGGAGTTTAAATTTAGTTCTGCAGTGGATGAGCAGCCAGTGCAGTGACTGGCATAGTGCAGAGGCGTCTGAGAAACGGCTGGATAGGAAAATGAGCCTAGCTGCCACCTTCAGTATGGATTGGAGAGGGAAGAGTCTGGTGCAGGGGAGGCCGATGAGCAGTGAGTTGCAGTAGTCGAGTCAGGAGTGGATGAGGGCGACAACGAGTGTCTTTAACGTGTCCGTGATGAGGAACGGCTGTTTTTTAGCAATATTTCTGAGGTGCAGGTGGCATGTTTGGGCCAGAGATTGAGATGTGAGATCATTGGACTCGCTGCCAGGGACATGCATCTGACCACCACCTGTACGCCACCTTCTGATCCAGGCATGTGAGACCATCACACTCGGTGCCGGAGGGACACATTAAACCACCGCTCTCCTCTGGAGTCTGAGAGTCCCAGAAGTCTTAGTGGAGGGCAGAGTATTAGATGGTTGTGGTTCAACGCATTTGTGGTGATACTCAGAATTGTACGGTGGCTCGGGGGTCACTGTCACTGCAATCACTGCATAATGAAATGTTCTGCCATTTTCCAATAGGCTACAATTATTTAATATTGACCAGATCTCTGCTTGCTGTCAATGAATGAAAGCATTCATGTTCATATTCTTCTGGACATTGAAAACCAGTCCTGATCCATTGTTGCACACAGCTGAGTGTTTGTTACAATGTATCGGTGCAGACAGTGCTTTGTAAGCTAAATACCACAACAGCACAAATCTCTCTCCTACTCTGATTGCTTGTTACAATGTAACAGTATGGAGTCCAGAGTGTTCATATCACAGGGAATTGTGTAGACTGGATACAATTGTAACAGATACTCAGCTGTGAGCAGGACTAGTTCACCATGCCTTTTCAGCCTCTGGATATTCTCATTTATTGACTACAAGCAGAGATCTTGGAAAGTTGCAGAGCTTTTCATTACCCGCTACAGCAGCCCTTATCATGTGTACAGTGATATTCATTTTTGGCCAGTGATGTCATTTAAGTGATGGAGGTGAACACTATAACCCAGCTCTCCCAGTGGGTGGCAGCCTGCGGCTGTGCCTGCTCTCCCGAGGGTGGTAATCCAGAACTGTGGATTGTAGTCCAGAGCTGCGCCTGCTCACTCAGCAGCAGGTGGCAGTCTGCGGCTGTGCCTGCTCTCCTGACGGGTGGTAGTCTGCGGCTGCGCCCGCTGTGAGCCTGCCATGTTTATGAGCTCAGGTGCAGACAAATAGCGCTTTCATTTAGTTGCTGGAGGCAACCTGTTCAGCGTCTTCTTGCCTCCTTCGCATCCTCCTTATATTATTTTTCTTAATCACTTTATAACATGTAGCGGCACGGGAGAGTTGGCACGCCCTGATCCTTAGTCTTGTCTCAGACACACACAAAACCCGTGGCACAGACGAGCAGCGAGGATCAGGGAGAAGGTGCTGCGGGCGTCTTCTGACCATTGAGGCTCTGGGTTATGATGTAACAGGAGATCCCAGGCAGGAGACGTCTCAGGAGGAACTGGCATCACCAAGAAGGGAGATGCGGGACTTTGGGTGCTGAGGAGCTGCAGGGGAAGCGCCCTTTCCAGGACTTTGGACCTGTGTGTAATCCAGTCATCATGCCTCATGATGGACAGAAGAGGAGGAAAGCGAAGCAGAGGAGACCCGCCAACCATGGCTCCGGGACTTCTCCATCCCGCCGCGCTCAGACCCTGGACAGGGTGGTGATGCTGTGTGAGGACATTCCCTCTGAAGATGGATACAGCTCCCTGGAGGACGTGAATGGATGTGCAGCGGATCGGAACAGCACTTACCTGGGATCAGTCTACAATATCCGCTCAGAGCTGTTACTGAAAGAAATGTACGCAGCCCTGACCTGGTGGGATGTAGGGCGCCGCAGCCGGACTGCAGCTGTCATATGCTGTAACTTGCAAGTTACCTCTTCACAAGATAATGTATAAAGTACAGGGGGGGTGCAAAGTGCAGTCAGTAGTCTCATAATGTATAGTGTGTGCGTAATATGTAGTGTAATAAAGGCTAATGTACGTGGTGTGTAATTGTGTATAATATGCCGTGTGAGTGTAATAAAGTATAATCTATAGGGTGTGATCGTGCAAGGTATAAAACAACGCTAGCGGTCACAGAGACTTCATTATATAGTCTATGCAGGGCGTGGGGGCGTCATATTACAGCAGAAAACTGAAGCTTGCAGGGCTTTCACGTGGTTGTCACAGACCTCTCTTTACTGCCATGCATGTAGACTGTTATAGCGCTACACCACGCATAGAATCATATACTACATGGCTGCCAAATAAAATTTGGTGTATAATATTTTCTTCCTCTCCTTTCCTATATGATATATTCCTTTCATCACCCTCATCCCGTATGATAGGCTCTCTTCCTCTCCCTCATCGTGTTCTCTTTCTTTCCCTTATCCCATATGATATGCTCTTTCTTGTCCTGTATGATATGCTCTCTTCCTCTCCCTCATCCTATATGACTTCCTCTCCCATCCCGTATGATACATTGTCTTTCCCATCCCGTATGATACATTGTCTTCCTTTCCCATCCCGTATGATACTTTGTCTTTGTCTCCCATCCCGTATGATACTTTGTCTTCGTCTCCCATCCCGTATGATACTTTGTCTTCGTCTCCCATCCCGTATGATACTTTGTCTTCGTCTCCCATCCCGTATGATACTTTGTCTTTGTCTCCCATCCCGTATGATACTTTGTCTTTGTCTCCCATCCCGTATGATACATTGTCTTCCTCTCCCATCCCGTATGATACATTGTCTTTGTCTCCCATCCCGTATGATACTTTGTCTTTGTCTCCCATCCCGTATGATACATTGTCTTCCTCTCCCATCCCGTATGATACATTGTCTTCCTCTCCCATCCCGTATGATACTTTGTCTTCCTCTCCCATCCCGTATGATACTTTGTCTTCCTCTCCCATCCCGTATGATACATTGTCTTCCTCTCCCATCCCGTATGATACTTTGTCTTCCTCTCCCATCCCGTATGATACATTGTCTTCCTTTCCCATCCCGTATGATACTTTGTCTTTGTCTCCCATCCCATATGATACTTTGTCTTTGTCTCCCATCCCGTATGATACTTTGTCTTTGTCTCCCATCCCGTATGATACATTGTCTTCCTCTCCCATCCCGTATGATACATTGTCTTCCTCTCCCATCCCGTATGATACATTGTCTTCCTCTCCCATCCCGTATGATACTTTGTCTTCCTCTCCCATCCCGTATGATACTTTGTCTTCCTCTCCCATCCCGTATGATACTTTGTCTTCCTCTCCCATCCCGTATGATACTTTGTCTTCCTCTCCCATCCCGTATGATACTTTGTCTTCCTCTCCCATCCCGTATGATACATTGTCTTCCTCTCCCATCCCGTATGATACATTGTCTTCCTCTCCCATCCCGTATGATACATTGCCTTCTTTTCCCATCCCGTATGATACATTGTCTTCTTTTCCCATCCCGTATGATACTTTGTCTTCCTCTCCCATCCCGTATGATACTTTGTCTTCCTCTCCCATCCCGTATGATACTTTGTCTTCCTCTCCCATCCCGTATGATACATTGTCTTCCTCTCCCATCCCGTATGATACATTGTCTTCCTCTCCCATCCCGTATGATACATTGTCTTCCTTTCCCATCCCGTATGATATGCTTTCTCCCTCTCACTGGTCCTATATATGTTCTTTTCCTGTATGATGTGTTCTCTTCCTAGGACGATATGTTCTTCTCGTTTCTCCCGTACCATAGCACTATACAGTATGTAGTACGTCAGCTGTCATGTCCGGCTTGTTATAACAGTCCGGTTTCCTCCCCATCCACAGACCTATGCTGATAGACATGAACAGGGTCTATCGTCAGACCAACATAGAGAACCTGGACCAGGCATTCACTGTGGCAGAGCGGGACCTCGGAGTCACCAGATTGCTGGATCCAGAAGGTACGCGTTCACCGCCAGGGCACAACGTATGCTGTGGGATATCCTCTGGCAGTGATGTCACTCCTGCAGTATATGTTCTATATTTGTATAGTCATGATGTCGCTCCTCCAGTATATATTGCATATTTTAACTGTAGTGATGTCACTCCTGCTGAATATAGTCTCTATTTGCTCAATAGTGATGTCATTCCTGCAGTATATTGGAACATTTACACACTTGCAGTGAACTGTATTTGCACAGTGCTGATGCCACTCTTCTAGTATATTTTCTATATTTGCGTACTAGTAACGTTACTCCTGTAGTATATATTGTATATTTCCACAGTAGTGATGTCACTCTTGCTATATCTTTTCTATATCTGCACAGTCATGATGTCACTCCTGTAGTATATATTGAACATTTGCATAGTAGTGATGTCACTCTTGCTATATATGTTTTTAGATCTGCACAGTCGTCATGTCACGATTGCACTATATATTCTGTATTTGCACTGTAGTCCTTCCTGACAGCACTCCTTGGTAATAATTGTGTACCTCTCCTATAGATGTTGATGTCCCACAGCCTGATGAGAAATCCATTATCACCTATGTGTCCTCCCTTTATGATGCCATGCCGCGGGTCCCTGACGTGCAGGACGGAGTAAGAGCTAATGTAAGTACTTGGGAGCAGGGACCAGACACAAGGACTGCTGGCTGTCATCTGGAGGACTCATGGTTTATGTTGTGCAGGAACTGGAGTTGAGGTGGCACGAATACTATGAGCGAGTGACAATGCTGCTGCAGTGGATACGACACTACACCGTCATCTTCGAGGAGAAGAGATTTCCTGCCAGCTATGAGGAGATCGAGGTAGGCACCCCTATACCACATAGTGTGGGTGGGTCATGCTTTTTGGGTTTGCTTGTGAGGTGTATAGGGGCAGTATATGATGGGAGATGTAGTTGGGTCTGGCTGGTTATATGCAGCGTATAAGACCGATTTCTAGTTGCGGTTTCGTGCAGGGTATCAGGGCGTGTGACTGATGAGATAGATGTGGTAGACTACATGTCTCTGCATCCTGTGACCAGCTATCATGAGATTATGTTTAATCAGGTCCTTGTGGCATGCAGTTCCTGAAAACACAATGTTTATTGGTGCAGTCCCACATCTATAATCACAGGCTCTGTATTTGTACCTGTGCAGTTGCAGTCCCTGTATTTCTATAAGTGTAATTGCAGTCCCTATATTTCTATATCTGTAATCACAGTCCCCATAGTCTTGCCTCGTGCCGTGGCAGTCCCCATAGTCTTGCCTCGTGCCGTGGCAGTCCCCATAGTCTTGCCTCGTGCCGTGGCAGTCCCCATAGTCTTGCCTCGTGCCGTGGCAGTCCCCATAGTCCCTGTACATTTATACCCAACCTATATACAACATATGGACCCTTGTGTGCTATTTGTGACATCTGACCTTAAATACTTTCTACCCATTCCCAGATTTTGTGGCGTCAGTTCTTGAAATTTAAAGAGACAGATCTTCCTAACAAAGAAGCCGACAAGAACCAGTCCAAGTTGCAGTACCAGTCTCTTGAGGTGAGTATAGTTTCCCCTGGAGTGTAATCATCGCTTTCTTTCGCCCTTCTCCCTACATCTCCTTTCAGTGACTTTCACTAATCTCCTATCTCCTCCTTTTTAGGGTGCAGTTAAATCGGGGCAGCTGAAGGTGCCCCCAGGATATCACCCCCTGGATGTGGAGAAGGAGTGGGGGAAGCTACATGTGTCCATCCTGGAAAGAGAGAAGTTGTTACGCATTGAGTTGGAGAGGTAAATATGGGTGATGGGAGGATATCTGAGCGCGGGGATGATGTATGATATAACCTATGATGGCTGAATATTAACCCATTAAGGACCAAGCACAGTAAATTTACAGCGCTTGGTCCTGGGCTTTAATCCCAGACGATAGTAAAAATACGGTGGGGTATTAACACCCATGCTTCTACAATCAATCAGAAGCAGGTTGGGTTGTCAGCTGTTAGTCACAGCTGATAACCCGAAGGGGGAGAGAGAAGTGGGTTTTACAGACCTTCTCTTTTTCCTAGTACACAGGCGCTCAATGTGTGTATGTACTAAAGAGTGGACGTGACCGCCAGGATTCCCTGGCACATCAGGGCTACAGGGTCTCAGCAGACCCTGATCAGCGCTGCCAGTGACTATTGTCACTACAAGAGATGTTTTCCCTGTAACTGGGGCTCCTATGAAAAGTGTCAAATAAAAAAAAAACATGTGAATGCCCCCCAGAGGTCTTATATGGCGTCATGGGGGACATAGATAGTAAAAAATAATTACATAAATAAGTAAAACAAAATTACAGAAAGGAAAAAAATATATATACATAAGAAAATAACCTAAAGCCGACGCCAACCAAAACCGTTGCCATATGCGCCTTGTAATCCCAAACCATACGTATTATATATCAAAACTTCCAAAACAAAACGAGGAACCCGTTCCCATACTTTATTTTAACGTAAATATACAAATTAAAAAAAATATATATATAAATGTTGAAAAAAAATTCTTTTTTTTTTTTTTACCCCCAATAAAACGGAAAAAAAATCAGTGAAAAAGATATTTAAAAAATCGCCCTATATGTCACGGAAAAAAAAGTGCAGCAAAAATAATTTGGGTAGCTAAAGGAAAAAAAATAAAGCAGTTAAACCACCACATGGGTAAAATCCCCTAAAACGTGTCTGGTCCTTAAGGGGTTAATCCTATTACATACACAAGGTATAGGCTGACATGTCAGCGCACCCCTCATACTGTGTGTTGGAGCTCGTGATGTGTGGCTTACACCAGGGCATCACACCTTGCCACTAGGGGGCCTCACACTGTGTGCAGTAGGCTGCACGTCTTTGCGGTACAGGGATGTTATTATATTTTCTGGCGCTGCTGAGCTGCGGCTATTTTGCATAATCCGCGGTGGTCGCAGCTCTTTGGTGTGTAGTTACTGCTGTTTGTGTTGGAGACGGAGGATTTGGGTTATTTGTGACGTTCTGTACAGTGTAGAATTCCTCCATGAGTCACATCCCCGTCCCGGGACATCACCCGTCATAGAAAGTAAGAGGAGCCATCACTACTGAGGAGTCGCTCCTCGTGTATGGGACGGTGTCTCCAGTGATCTCGCAGGATCACTCGTCACTGCAGAGTATCGCACCCAGATCTTCAGATTGAGTTATCACAGGGCGGTGACTTTGTCTCGCCGTCTACTTATAATAAGAATCACGGAGTGGTGATTATGAGCGCGGCTGGAAAAAGTTTGACTTTCCGGAGAACAGTTGTTGTATGAGTCATTCTGTCAGTAATTAGATCCGGCGAGAGCTGGGCGGCCCGCGGGAAGGAGGGTGCAGCGGCCGCTGGCTCGTTCCTCTGCACATCTGCTGCTTACCGAGTAGTGTCTGTATCAGGGGAAGCGATGACTGCAGGGAGCTTACACTCAGGATAGGTGAGATGTTCTGCATAGTGGGAGGGGCCTGCAGGGCATTGCTCCAGAAACTCACAGCCCATGCTGCAGCAGGAACTAGATCTCCTCTGCTGGACGCCACGGAGCGCTGGCTGGGAAATCATTGTGTAATGTTCCTCTTATTTGTTGTAGGTTTTACTGTAGAATGCAGAGAGGGTGAGGCCCAAGCCACAGGAGCTGCCCTGTGCCAGCGGCTCATAAATGGTCAGCTCTTCTGCCCGCATCTATACTGTCCTGTATCTCCTGCTGGGGAAGTAAATGCACATTAGATGCAGTGATGAGGCTGGCACAGGGAAGGACTGAAGGCGCGCTGTATCGTCCCATACAACATAATAGCAACTCCTTGTATAAGCGGCACCCCGACACGCATGCTAGCAGTTACCATGATGTTCCTTAGCAGGCACCCCAACCAGCATTGGTTTAGTGGGCTTTCTGACACTATTTGAATTAGTGGGCACCCTAACGCTTCTTGTATTGGTGGGAACCCTGGTACTGTTTGGAATAGTGGGCACACTGCCGCTCCTTATATTAGCAGGAACCCTGACAAGCGTTGTTTAAGCGGGCACCACGTCGCTCTCTAAATTAGCGGGCATGCTGCCGCTCCTTGTATTGGCGAGCACACTGATACTCTCTGAATTAGCGGGTACACTGCATTTCTGTGTATTGGTGGGCACGCTGATGCTCTCTGTGTTAGCGGGCACCCCAGTATTCCGTGGATTAACTGGCACCCTCACATTCTGGATTAACAGGCACCCCAAGATGTAGGCTGGCTGATAGCATCTGATACCCTTATAGAGTACAACCTAGATTCTTATTCTATAGTATGTTTACACTAGGAGGGTCTTGCTTTCTGAGGGGGTGCATGCCACACCATGTCTCTGGAGGGTACATGCCATGTCAGTGGGTACACCATAATAATTACATTCTTGTAAATGTTTCAACAGGTTGGAACGTCTGCAGAGAATTGTCAGCAAACTGCAAATGGAGTCCGGACTGTGCGAGGAGCAGCTGAACCAGGCCGATGCCTTACTACAGACGGTGAGTGGGGGGTGCGTTTATACTGCATACCTTGGAGGCTTTCACGTGGGTGAAGAAGCCAGGGCGAAGTGAGGGCAGGTTTTCTACCTCTTGATGCAAAACATGAATATTCCAGTTCACTGACAGCAAGCAGAGGTTTTGAAAATGATGAGAAATTTAAAATTAGTCTATTTGACAGAGCATTGCTTTTACAATGATTAAGATAGGTTTCATACTGGGCTATGATGCTAATATGTAATGAAGTATGCTGGTATTTGTGGTGCTCTCCAGGGAGCAACTACATATATTACTGGGGGGAATTAAATGTAGTCCTTATGGCTTCTTCAGAATATCCGCCTTCTGAATGCTGGAAAGCCGCTACAGCGAGCGGGAGACATCGAGCGGGACCTAGACAAGGCCGACGCCATGATACGAATTCTGTTCAATGATGTGCAGGCGCTTAAAGATGGACGCCATCCTCAGGGAGAGCAGATGTATCGCAGGTATGTTGTGGGAACAGAAACCTAAGAGATGTCACAAAAGTGGCATCGTGTGTCAGAAAATGGCGCCAGTGATGTGATGGAGTCCAGGTTATATCGGATTTCATTCTTTGTGTTAATAGAGTTTACCGCCTCCATGAGCGTCTGGTCGCCATACGTACAGAGTACAACCTGCGTATAAAGTCAGGAGCCACTCAAGTCATCACCCAAGTGACTCACGTGACCCAGCACGCCAACCGCCCTGAAGTCGATGAAGTCACGCAGCGCTACCTCCAGGATCTGCTGGGCTGGGTAGAGGAGAACCAGAAACGTATTAATGCAGCAGAGTGGGGCTCCGACCTCCCCAGCGTGGAGTCACAACTGGGCAGCCACCGCGGTCTACATCAGTCTATCAACGAGTTCCGATCGAAGATTGAACGAGCGCGAGCTGACGAGGTATGGCCCGCTACTCATAACTGACATGTCCCCACCTCCCATGTTTTCGTATGTCTCTGGGGAAACATTATGCGCTTCTGACCGGAGCACTGCTGCGGATTTCCAGAAAACGTTTTCTCTCCTCGCCTTTTTACCCCTCGAATGCCATCATTATTTATAGGTAACCGCTTTCTCTGTTTTCAGGCTCAGATGTCAGGGAGTCGAGGAACCTATCAGGAATATCTGGGAAAACTGGACTTACAATATGCCAAGCTGCTGGTAAGTCGCTCCTGTCATCCATGCGCTGTGTTTGATGTTCTCTAGGGGGGCATGAGCTAAGGGTTACTGCTCACCTTCGCCTGCAATGTCATCGTATTTACGGTTGATCATCTTTTTTTATTTTTGTCCTCCAGAACTCCTCTAAGGCCCGACTGCGTCACCTGGAAAGCCTCTACGCGTTTGTGGCTGCTGCAACCAAAGAGCTCATGTGGCTAAACGATAAAGAAGAGGAAGAAGTTAACTTTGACTGGAGTGAGCGGAATACCAACATGACAAACAAAAAGGACAACTACTCGGTGAGCAGGGGTCAGATGTGTGGGGGCATCAAATAAGAAGGGATGAGGGAGTTCTAGGTATAGAGGAGATGGAACAATGGAACCATAGAGGTCAGGTTGGGAGGCCATGGTGGAGAACGAGACAGCAGGACTTACAGGGTAGAGGAGACTGCTGGGCTACAGGGGAGATTGGACCATGGGTGAGAGGAGATTGTGGGACTTCAGGGGACATCATGAATCTTGGAAAGGGACTTCAGGGGACATCATGAATCTTGGAAAGGGAACCTATCGGGGTCCATTCACATGGGCATATTTCTCATCTGTGTGCTGTCTGCTTATTTCATGGACAGCACACAGACCCATTATAGCCAGTTAAACTATTCATGCAAGCTTTTTTTACCAATGCTCCATGTGAAAAAAAAATCACAGCGCATCCTATTCTGGTCCATATCGTGAAAGAAAATCTGACTTGCAGTATCCACTGCCTGCGGTGATCGGAGAGCAGATGGACAAGGTGCCCATGTGCTGTCCAGTGAGAGTTGCACCCAAGCAGCTTGGGTGCAACTTGTGTATGCCAGTGTGAATAGGCCCTTATAGGGGCACTCATTGGAGAATAGATATAGAGAGGGATTAGAAAGTAGATTAGATGCGGGGAGCAGAGAAGAGGTCACATGTAAGGAAGGTTATAAGGGACATCAATCACATCCAAGTACACTGAGGAGATTGAAGAGGGAACCTAAAGATGGGTAGGGAATGGAAGACTAGATAGGATCCTATGTGGGGTGGGGAGATGATGTCAACTGAATGAGGAGTGGAGATTTGAGGAAGGTCATCAGGGGGATGAAGCCCAGGTTCAGTGGACTCAGAATATAAAACCGGGGTCATCCCACCTCTTATCTACTTATTTTTATTTAGGGGTTGATGCGGGAGCTTGAGCTGAAGGAAAAGAAGATAAAGGAAATTCAGAGCAATGGTGACAGACTCCTCCGTGAAGACCACCCTGGTAAATCTACAGTGGAGGTGAGTAAAGGTCTCCTGGACCCTGCAGACCCCAAGAACACTATAGGGCCAGGCACTAATTTATCCGCTTCTCTTTTGCAGGCTTTCCAGGCAGCTCTGCAGACCGAGTGGAGTTGGATGCTTCAGCTATGCTGCTGTATTGAGGCTCATCTCAAGGAGAACACTGCTTACTTCCAGGTATGACTACAAGGGGTAGGAGAACGTGTTCTGCTTCCTACTATGTCGTGAAAACAGCTCCTCAAGTTCTATCCTTCTCCCGTAACAGTTCTTTGCAGATGTAAAGGAAGCCGAGGAGCATCTCAAGAAGGTTCAGGACAACATGCGCAGGAAGTACACGTGCGACCGCTCAGTCACTGTGACCAGGCTGGAGGATCTGGTGCAGGACAGCATGGTGAGTGCAGGGTCATCATCCTCCTCATACAGAATACCTTGTCTTGTGTGTGTTTATAGAGTTAACCAAATTAAACTTCCCCCAACTCGGAGGCCTCTGGCAGGCGTTCTGTTGCTCCAAATCAGATGAAATTTGAACAATGGCAACTTAAGGCGATGCGCTAACCATTTATGGAAAATATAAATAAAATTTAGTTAAAAAGTTGCTAATAGGTCGCGCTGAAGTGGACCAGGTCTGCAGTGGCAGACCTACATCAGGACATATTGAACCAAGCAGGACAAATTGAACATTTGTAGTGTGATTTGTGTAGCTACAGCGCCACCTATTGGCGACTTTTTTTTACTAAAAATGTTTTTTTCAGAAATGTGAAGCACATCATCAGAAGTCATCTCATTTGGAGCAGCAGAACGCCCTCCAGAGGCCTCTTAGTTAGGGGAGCCTTATTCTGCTAGCCCTGTATATGTGTAGTGTGATATCCAGCTAAATGTACAGTATTGAGTATATAGACCCCTTCCTCAGTGTCCTCCCGCCGTGAGTAGGCCTGTTGATGGATACCATGTAACATCGGTGCCTGGTCAGATAGATTCTGGGTGACCACTCGTCATACACATTGCTACAAGCCTTGGGAACTGCTCTGATTACAAGTGTCTCCCACAGGATGAAAAGGAGCAACTGACGGAGTACAAAGGCCAAATCACAGGCCTCGCCAAGCGGGCAAAAACCATAATACAGCTGAAACCTCGTAGTCCAGCCAATCCTCCCAAAGGGCAACAACCTGTCCAGGCCGTGTGTGACTACAAGCAGATGGAGGTAAGAACAGGGATGGTTCGAGGTTAATGAGGGCCCATGTTTGCAGTCACAGTAAGGGCCCCTGTCTACCCCAACTGACAATGCTCTACCAACTTCACTTCAGTGCCCAGTGAGCAGGGTTGTATTACCACCACCATTTTGGGTGTGTGACTTTGTAGATGGGGCTGCAGTTTTCCTGCCCATGCAAACAGCGTAGGTGAGACCCTCGGTACCCTTCATGATGTCCTTATAAAGCAGTGGAGGCAATGTGGATGTGTAAGATATGCGGATAAATAAGGAGGTCTCGCATCAAGTGTATATATTGTCATATAAGTGACAGCACAGAGTGTGCACTCACCATGAGTAGCGACATGCGGGCTTGGGACAGCACAGTGAGGATAGATGTAACTTTATTAAAGTCTGGTGTCAGGTACAAGTTTCCACATCCCCTGTATACAGTCACATGATAACATTCTGTTGTTTCTTTTAAAATGGAGCTCCAATAATAACACTGTATACAGAGATCTCTCCTTAGTGGCTGTATAAATCTGTGTACAGTGGGCTCCCCTTAGTGGTGGCAGTATAAATCTGTATACAGTGAGCTCCCCCTAGTGGTGGCATTATAAATCTGTATACAATAAGCTCCCTCTAGTGCTGGTTGTATAAATCTGCATACAATGAGCTCCCTATAGTGGTGGTTGTTTAAATCTGCATTCAGTGAGCTCCCTCTTTTATAAGGGTTGTATAAATCTATATACAGTGAGCTCCCTATAGTGGTGGTTGTATAAATCTGTATACAGTGAGCTCCCTATAGTGGTGGTTATATAAATCTGTATACAGTGAGCTCCCTCTAGTGGTAGTTGGATAAAGCTGTATACAGTGAGCTGCCTATAGTGGTGGTTGTATAAATCTGTATACAGTGAGCTCCCTATAGTGGTGGTTATATAAATCTGTATACAGTGAGCTCCCTCTAGTGGTAGTTGGATAAAGCTGTATACAGTGAGCTCCCCCTAGTGGTGGTTGGATAAATCTGTATACAGTGAGCTTCCCCTAGTGGTTGCAGTATAGATCTGTATACAAAGATCTCCCCCGAAGTGAAGGCTGTATATATGTGTATACGGTGAGCTCCCCAAGTGAAGGCTGTATATATCTGTATACGGGGAGCTCCCCATGGTGGTGGCTGTATAAATCTGTATACACTGAGCCCCACCTAGTAGTGGATGTATATATCTGCATATAGTGAGCTCCCCCTAGTGTTTGCTGTATAAATTTGTATACCCGGATCCCCGTCCAGTGGTGGGTGAAGTCAGGCAGAATGTTGCAATGTAACTCTGAGCAGGGGATTTGGAACACTGTATCAGGAAGCAGATCTCTAACCCATATGAATATATGCAGAGTGCTGAAGTTATTTGCTGTAGATAAGGGGCAGACATTTACAGTGTGTATCTGGGTGCTAATATAGGAGACCTACTTATACTCTGATACATATCCTACACAACCTAGTCTACATTGTGATATCGGAGAGCAGAACGGTTATCTCTGCTGTTTAACTCCAGAACACTACAGTCAGGTGTGAAGATGGTGTACCAGGAACATCGGACAGCCAACACCATTATGGAGGATACATGGAGCGGAGGATGCTCTGCAGGATTGTACGGCCCTATTGAGGGGTCGTGTCCTGATCGTAGCCTTATAATGTGGTGCATCGGGCTTCACGTCCTCAAAGGGCAAAATAATGAATTAAAAGGTGACAGTCACATTATTGCATCGTATCCAGTCTAAACCTACAAGGCTCCAGACTGATACATTGTCACAAACCACCAGCACAGAAAGAGAGGGTTGTGCAGCTGCTATGTTCAGATCCAGGGGGTGTAGCAGAATACTCAGCTTAGATACATGACTAACTGAATGGTCTCCTTCCAGATCACTATACATAAGGGGGATGAGTGTCGGCTGGTCAACAACTCTCAGCCATACAAGTGGAAGGTGCTGAACTCTGCAGGGAGCGAAGCTGTGGTGCCATCAGTCTGCTTCATCGTCCCGCCACCCAACAAAGAGGCACTGGACGCTGTCAGCAGGTGAGGCTGCTTTTTCTCTCCTTATGCCTGGGATGTTCTTCGCTGTTGTATGTGCTAATTCTGTTGCCTCTTCCAACAGACTGGAGGTCGGTCACCAAAACCTGCTTACCCTGTGGCAGCGCCTGCACATTGACCTGAAAAGCCTGCTGTCCTTCCAGTATCTGCTGCGTGACATTCAGCTCATCCAGTCCTGGAATCTCGTCACGGTCAGTCGTCACGCTGTCTAATTGTATACCAACCAATGACACCCGCGTGCTACATATTTATATATCTACCCTATTTCCCTGAAAATAAAACCTACACTGAAAGTAAGCACTAGCGTTATTTTTAAATAATGTACAGGCAGCTATACATGTAAAAAAGAAATATTTTGGAGCAAAAATTAATTTGAGACCCTGTCTTATTTTCGGGGAAACATTTTATTTTTATATATATATATATATATAATATATATAGCCATCATTTTTGCATGTGTGGCCTGCAAGCTTCAGTTTGGGGTTTAATTAGCACAACCAAGCAGGTGTCTGCAACCTCTTTTACTCCATTTGTCAGGCTGTGGCGGAGACTTTTTGGGGCATATGTTATTTTTTTACACTTATGACCGTCCCATTATTACCCCCCTCTATACGTACTGATATACTGTGTCTCTCCAGTTCCGCAGCATGACCTCAGAGGAGTACAAGCTGATCCTCAGGAACCTGGAGATCCATTACCAAAATTTCATGCGGGACAGCCAAGACTCACAAAACTTCCACCCGGACGACCGCATGAACGTCGAGAAAGAGTATAATGCCTGCAACCAGAAGTATGAGATTTTACTGCGCAGCCTAGAAAGAGGTAATCTAGAGGAGAAACTAGGAGAACGCCACTAGGAAATGTGGTGACTTCTGTCATTCTCATGGTGAACTTGATGATGTCCTTGCAGGAGAGCAAGATGAGAGCACTTGTAAGAACTACATCTCCCAGCTGAAGAACATCCAGCTGCAGCTTGAAGGCTGTGAAGCTCGCACCATCAGCAAGATCCGCAGTCCTTTGGACAAAGATCCCATCAAAGACTGTAGTCAGAGGATTGGGGACCAGCAGGTGGGGCGTTCACGGGGGTGCAGCCATTAACCCGCAGCTAGAACCCAACGTGAATGTAATTAATCCCTGGATGAATGACCCAACTCTGTACTGTAACCCCTCTTACCGTAGAGAGCTCTGGGCTCTGTGAATGCTGTTAATGTAGAGAGCCCTGACCTCACTGGTGTCACCTTTCTTACTGTAGAGAGCTCCATAATTGTGACTACACTTACAGTAGAAAGCTCCTGGATTCATAATGTAAATGCTGTTAACGTAGAGAGCTGCACAATTCATATTGTGACTGTTCTTACAGTAGAGAGCTCCATAGTGTGACCGTTCTTACAGTAGAGCTGTGGACTCCATAGAGTGTATGTTATTTTGACGGCTCTTACCATGGAGAATTCCAGGATCCATAGTGTGACTGCCTTTACCGTACAGAACTCTGGGCTGCATAATATGACCTCTCTTACAGTAGAGGGCTTCCATTGTGTGACTGAGAAGGGATCCATAGGGTGACTGCTGTTAAGGTAACCATGTACATTAATTGGATATTGGTCAAACCTGCCAATTTCAGTGGGTCCAGTAGACTGATGTGTGTGGGGTGTCAGAATTCTCCTGCAACGGCAGATATTGGGGAAGAAAGTAGACTCGGGCTGCTGTATTTCAAAATTTCAAATCCTTTGTTCTCATGGGAGATGCTTCCTTCTCCCCAATGCATGTGTGATTGTCCGAGCCTGCTTGTGGATGGAGAATCAGAAAGAGTAGTTATCAGCCAAACGAGCATTCGGCAGCCGGCTAGCTGAGATGTATGGCCACCTTATAGTAAGGATCAGATCTGTGGTTTTTCCATCCTTCTGTTCTTTACTCTCTCTTATAATTTCCTTAGCAAATTCATTTTGAACTGGAGACAATTCAGAAGAACCTGGACAAGGTGAGCGAGAAGACCCAGAAGATTCTGGCCCAGCCTGATCTGGGGGCGTCCGCACCCGTCCTGAGGTCTGAACATGACATAACCCAACAAAAGATGGGCCAAGTCTACAGCCTGTCCTCTATCTACCTGGATAAGTAAGTACCCCTGTGCTCTACAGTACAATGGGTCTGAGCTTACATGAACTGAGATGATGGTGGATCTAACAGGTTTAACTAATTAACTCTGTGATTTCCAGGCTGAAGACCATAAATCTGGTGATTCGAAACACACATGGAGCTGAGGAAGTAGTAAAAACTTATGAAGATCAGCTGAAGGACGTTCACACTGTACCTGCTGACATAAAGGAGCTGGAGAACAGCAAGACTGACCTGAAGGTAAAGATGGCTGCTAGAGCCACAGAGTTTTTAAGCGGGTACCAGAAAAAAATTGCAAGCTCCAGGATCATCTTTAGATACATTAGGCTACCTACGTTGGGCAGACAGTGCACAGAATATGGGGTCAACTTGGGCTGAGGATGAAAGTAGAAGTGGGGTACAGGCAGTTTTTGATGTACTTAATGCACAATATTGGAGTATCAGGCTGCAGTATTTGGGTGTGAGTGCAGCGTTGGATGTAAAAACTGCACAGTATTGGGGTGTGAGGGATGTAAAGACCGCACAGTATTGGGGTGTGAGGGATATAAAGACCGCACAGTATTGGGGTGTGAGGGATATAAAGACCGCACAGTATTGGGGTGTGAGGGATGTAAAGACCGCACAGTATTGGGGTGTGAGGGATGTAAAGACCGCACAGTATTGGGGTGTGAGGGATGTAAAGACCGCACAGTATTGGGGTGTGAGGGATGTAAAGACCGCACAGTATTGGGGTGTGAGGGATGTAAAGACCGCACAGTATTGGGGTGTGAGGGATGTAAAGACCGCACAGTATTGGGGTGTGAGGGATGTAAAGACCGCACAGTATTGGGGCGTGAGGGATGTAAAGACCGCACAGTATTGGGGCGTGAGGGATGTAAAGACCGCACAGTATTGGGGAGTGAGGGATGTAAAGACCGCACAGTATTGGGGCGTGAGGGATGTAAAGACCGCACAGTATTGGGGCGTGAGGGATATAAAGACCGCACAGTATTGGGGTGTGAGGGATATAAAGACCGCACAGTATTGGGGTGTGAGGGATGTAAAGACCGCACAGTATTGGGGTGTGAGGGATATAAAGACCGCACAGTATTGGGGTGTGAGGGATGTAAAGACCGCACAGTATTGGGGCGTGGGGGATGCGAGGACCGCACAGTATTGGGGCGTGGGGGATGCGAGGACCGCACAGTATTGGGGCGTGGGGGATGCGAGGACCGCACAGTATTGGGGCGTGGGGGATGCGAGGACCGCACAGTATTGGGGCGTGGGGGATGCGAGGACCGCACATTATTGGGGCGTGGGGGATGCGAGGACCGCACAGTATTGGGGCGTGAGGGATGCGAGGACCGCACAGTATTGGGGCGTGGGGGATGCGAGGACCGCACAGTATTGGGGCGTGGGGGATGCGAGGACCGCACAGTATTGGGGCGTGGGGGATGCGAGGACCGCACAGTATTGGGGCGTGGGGGATACGAGGACCGCACAGTATTGGGGCGTGGGGGATGCGAGGACCGCACAGTATTGGGGCGTGAGGGATGCGAGGACCGCACAGTATTGGGGCGTGAGGGATGCGAGGACCGCACAGTATTGGGGCGTGAGGGATGCGAGGACCGCACAGTATTGGGGCGTGAGGGATGCGAGGCCCGCACAGTATTGGGGCGTGAGGGATGCGAGGCCCGCACAGTATTGGGGCGTGAGGGATGCGGGGCCCGCACAGTATTGGGGCGTGAGGGATGCGGGGCCCGCACAGTATTGGGGCGTGAGGGATGCGGGGCCCGCACAGTATTGGGGCGTGAGGGGTGCGAGGACCGCACAGTATTGGGGCGTGAGGGGTGCGAGGACCGCACAGTATTGGGGCGTGAGGGGTGCGAGGACCGCACAGTATTGGGGCGTGAGGGGTGCGGGGCCCGCACAGTATTAAATTCGCCGGTCTTCTTACGCGCTGTTTCTGTGTTTGTTGCAGCGGATGCGTGGGCAGGTGGAGGGTCACCAGCCCCTCTTCAACGGTCTGGAGAATGATCTCGGCAAGGCTCGAGAGGTGAGTGAGAAGATGCTGCGAGCTCACAGCGAACGGGACGTGGACCTGGAGAGATACCGGGAGAAAGTGCAGCAGCTGCTGGAGCGCTGGCAGGCCATTGTCCTGCAGATAGACTTGAGGCAGCGAGAACTGGAGCAGCTGGGCAAACAGCTCCGCTACTACCGAGAGAGCTATGAGTGGCTCATCCGATGGATACAGGATGCTAAGCAGCGCCAGGAGAAGATCCAGTCTGTGCCCATCACCGACAGCAGAACTGTCAAGGAGCAACTACAGGAGGAAAAGGTAGGGATCCCAGGAACAGGAGCTGTGTAATCGGATTGGGGATGGGGCCACATACAACGCAACAAGAATAACTCCACCCAACAGGCGGATATGGAAGGGAAAATATTAGCTGTTCCTGCCCCAATATCATACTGGCCTTAGTTCATAATTTGTCTGGAGCGATCCTTTATAATAGATGAGGGAGGTCACCTATCATGAACTGACTTTATACAGAGGGTCATTAATAAAACGTCTATCCCATGTTCACAGAAACTGCTGGAGGAAAGTGAGAAAAACCGCGTGAAAGTTGACGAATGCCAGAAGTACGCCAAGCAGTATATCGATGCCATCAAGGTGAGAGGAATACACTCGCATGCCACAGCCACCACCAATATACATTACTCCTTGATTATATAGCGAAAGCTGAGTGCAGCTCTGCAGTATAATACAGAATGGGACTCAGGATCCGTACAAGATAAATAATGTATGAATGCAATGACTCCATTGATTAGATGGAGTAATTCTGTGTGTGACTCAGTATTTATTGGTGATGGGAACTGTAATGGTAATTTGGTTCCTACTACTGCTGAATCTATCCACTCTTCTAGGACTTTGAGCTCCAGTTAGTGACATACAAAGCTCAGTTGGAGCCAGTTGCATCACCTGTCAAGAAGCCAAAAGTGCAGTCTACATCTGACAACATCATCCAGGAGGTGAGGGCATCTTGGCACCTTCTCATGATCATTGCCATCCTGCTTGGCATGTGATGTGGGGCCTGATCATCTCTCTTACTTTCTTGCAGTATGTGGAGCTTCGGACCAAGTACAGTGAACTCACCACATTGACCAGTCAGTATATCAAATTCATCACCGAGACGCTGCGTCGTCTGGAGGAAGAGGAGGTATGATCCTGACATTGTACCCAGTACTTGTCATACTGGTGCCACACCAGGTACCCTGGCATACCCCACTCTAAATAGAAGTCCGTTCATTAGTATCCTGGATAAGGCAGCACCAGGTTCAGCGCACGATTATGGTGTTTCGGACTGGACTAATATTGAACCATACATTTATAAAGCTCATGTGACTGTGCAAATTTCTGCCAATTCTTGCTGAGGATGGGTGAAGAACTGCTGCAAAAAGACTGCACCCAACCTAAAGAATATGATGCCCGTCATATACCGTGCTGTCAGTTAATGGCAGAGTATCCTGCTTTGCTCTGTATATGGACCTGGTCTGGGAACAGTCCATTCCCCAGGTCACTGCGATCTGTAGGCACCAGATTTGTACAATGTCTAAAGCCACTAGAGCACGGACCTAGTCACAATGTACAACACCCTACTCTGGTAATATAGAGACAGGGAATCGCAGCATGCCTCATACACACGGTGCCCCATTGTCATATATAGTCCCATTCAGATGACTAGTATACAATACACAGTGCCGCAGACCATTAGCATGATGCATATATCCCCATTCAGAGTTCGAGTATACAATGCACAGTGCCCCATTCTAGTACCTACTATAATATAATGCATATATCCCGATTTTAAATGACCAGTATACAGTGCACAGCACCTATTTCTAGTACATAGTATAATACATATATTTCCATTCTTGGGACCAGTATACAAAACCCTGGTTTAAAGGTCTTCCCTCTATCTCCATTCTATAATGTGGCGACCGCCATTCGTGTACAGAGACTGTGACTCAGGGAGAGTATTTTACTTTACCTTTATATTTTCTAGCTGCCTAGATGGCGTCGGGTACATGTGCCACCCCACATACATCCTCTCATCCCTTTGTGTTCAGCCATTGTTCTTACTTATGTTTGGTTTTTGACCATAGAATTATTTTTTCCATCTGTTTTATTTTTCTTTTTTCTTTTTCTTTTTTGTGTCTCCATTGTCCCTCTCCACCCCTCTATACCTGCCCTCACCCGTCCTCCCTCTGTTCCCACCCCACCCTCCTTCAGAGAGCGGCTAAGAAGCTGAAAGAGGAAGAAAGGAAGAAGCTGGCAGAGGTAGAGGCCCAGCTTGAGAAACAGAGGCAGTTGGCTGAGGCTCACGCACAGGCCAAAGCCCTGGCTGAAAAAGAGGCCTTAGAACTGCGACTGAACATGCAAGAAGAAGTCAGCAAAAGGGAGGTTGTTGCTGTCGATGCCGAGCAGCAGAAGAAGAACATTCAGCAGGAGCTGCATCAGATGAAGCAAATCTCTGAAACAGAGATCAAAACCAAAGTGAAACTGATTGAAGAGGCCGAGTACAACCGCAAAAAAGTGGAGGAGGAGATCAGGATTATCCGACTGCAACTAGAAACCAGCCAGAAGCAAAAGCTCGGTGCCGAAGATGAGCTCAAGGAATTGAGAGCCAGGGCAGAGGAGGCAGAGAGGCAGAAGAAACTAGCACAAGAAGAAGCTGAACGTCTGCGAAAACAGGTGAAGGATGAGGCCCAAAAGAAGAGAGAGGCAGAAGAAGAGTTACAGCGCAAGATTCAGGCTGAGAAAGATGCGGCCAGAGAAAAGCAAAGGGCTCTAGATGATCTGGAGAAATTGAGGCTACAAGCTGAGGAGGCTGAGAGGAGGATGAAACAAGCAGAACTAGAGAAAGAGAGACAGATCAAACAAGCTCATGATGTGGCCCAACAGAGTGCTGAAGCGACACTACAGAGCAAACGCATGTCATTCCTGGAGAAGACCACCCAGTTGGAAATGTCCCTGCAACAAGAGCATATCACCGTTACCCACCTGCAAGAGGAGGCTGAACGTCTAAAGAGGCAGCAGTTAGAGGCTGAAAATGCAAAGGAGGAAGCTGAGCGAGAGTTAGAAAAATGGAGACAGAAAGCCAATGAAGCTCTCAGGCTAAGGCTCCAGGCAGAGGAAATAGCCCATAAGAAAACTCTAGCGCAAGAAGAAGCTGAGAAACAGAAGGAAGATGCAGAAAGAGAGGCCCGCAAGAGAGCCAAAACTGAAGATTCTGCTCTGCGCCAGAAGGAACTAGCCGAGGAAGAACTGGTGAAACAGAGAAAGCTGGCTGAACAAACTGCTTCCCATAAACTGTTTGCTGAACAAGAGCTGATCCGGCTGAAGGCAGAGGTGGATAATGGTGAACAGCAACGTTTGGTTCTGGAGGAAGATCTCTTCCGCCTCAAGAATGAAGTTAATGAAGCAATCCAGAGAAGAAGAGGACTGGAGGAAGAACTTGCCAAGGTGCGTGCTGAAATGGAGATCCTTTTGAAGGCCAAAACCAAAACAGAAGAAGACTCTCGCTCTGCAAGTGAAAAGTCTAAGCAGATGTTGGAAGAAGAAGCAAACAAGTTGAGAGAGCTTGCAGAAGAAGCTGCCAGGTTGCGTGCTCTCTCAGAAGAAGCCAAGAAGCAAAGACAATTAGCAGAAGAAGATGCTACACGACAGAGGGCTGAAGCAGAAAGGATCCTGAAAGAAAAGTTGGCCGCCATCAATGAGGCCACACGGTTAAAGACAGAAGCTGAGATAGCCTTGAAGGAGAAGGAAGCTGAGAATGAGCGCCTCAGAAGATTAGCCGAAGATGAAGCTTATCAACGAAAACTACTGGAAGAGCAAGCCACTCAACACAAGCAAGACATCGAAGAGAAAATTCTGCTGCTTAAACAATCCTCTGAGAGCGAGTTGGAAAGGCAAAAGAATATTGTGGATGAGACCGTGAAGCAGAGGAGAATCATTGAAGAAGAGATACGAATCCTGAAAATAAACTTTGAAAAGGCCTCAGTGGGCAAATCCGACCTGGAACTAGAACTTCAAAAACTGAAAAACATTGCAGACGAAACACAAAAGAGCAAGGAAAAAGCAGAGCGAGAAGCAGAAATGCAACGACAGCTAGCTCTAGAGGAGGAGGTGAGGCGAAAAGAAGCTGAAGACAAGGTCAAGAAGATTATTGCTGCAGAACAGGAGGCAGCAAGACAGAGGAAAGTAGCCCTAGAAGAAGTTGAGAAACTGAAGGCCAAGGCTGAAGAAGCCAGAAAACAGAAGGAGCTTGCTGAAAAAGAGGCTGAAAAACAAATAGAGCTTGCTCAAGAAGCCGCCAGGAACAAAATCGATGCAGAAGAAAAAGCACATATTGCTGTTATACAGCAGAAAGAGCAGGAATTGATGCAAACTAGAATCCAAGAGCAGAGCATGCTCGATAAGCTTAAAGAAGAGGCTGAGAAGGCCAAACGGGCGCTTGAGGACGCCGAGAGAGCAAAGTCAAAGGCTGAACATGAAGCAGCACTTTCACGTCAGCAGGCAGAGGAAGCAGACCGCCTGAAGCAAAAAGCAGAGGATGAAGCCCAAGCTAAGGCCCAAGCTCAGGAAGATGCAGAAAAGATTCGTAAAGATGCAGAACTAGAAGCTGCTAAGAGAGCCCAGGCCGAGCAGGCAGCCCTCAAGCTTAAACAGCTGGCAGATGCCGAAATGGAGAAACATAAGAAATTTGCAGAAAAAACTCTTAGACAGAAGGAGCAGGTAGAAGGTGAACTGACTAAAGTTAAGCTCCAGCTGGAGGAAACTGACAACCAGAAAACCATTTTAGATGACGAGTTGGGACGGCTAAAAGAAGAAGTGACCGAGTCTCTGAGGCAGAAGAAACTGGTGGAAGACGAGTTATTCAAAGTGAAAATACAGATGGAAGAGTTGGTGAAACTGAAGATTCGTATCGAAGAAGAAAATAAGATTCTTATAACAAAAGATAAGGACAACACCCAAAAATTCCTGCTGGAGGAAGCCGAAAAGATGAAACAAGTAGCTGAAGAGGCTGCCCGTCTGAGCGTTGAGGCCCAGGAGGCTGCACGTTTAAGGAAGATTGCAGAGGACGACCTAAATGAACAGCGAGCCTTAGCTGAAAAGATGTTGAAGGAGAAAATGCAAGCCGTTCAAGAAGCCACCCGTCTAAAAGCAGAAGCTGAGATGCTGCAGAAACAGAAGGAACTGGCCATGGAGCAAGCTAAGAAACTCCAGGAAGACAAGGAGCAAATGCAGCAGCAGCTTGCCGAGGAGACCGAGGGCTTCCAAAAGACTCTAGAGGCCGAGCGACGCCGACAGCTCGACATAAGTGCCGAAGCCGAACGCCTTAAATTACAAGTGGTTGAAATGAGCAAAGCCCAAGCCAAAGCTGAAGAAGATGCCAAAAAGTTTAGGAAACGGGCTGAAGAAATCAGTGAGAGGTTACACCAAACAGAACTGACAACCAAAGAGAAGATGACTGTGGTTCATACCCTCGAAATACAGAGACAGCAAAGCGATAAGGAGGCTGAAGATCTGCGAAATGCCATTGCAGACCTAGAAAAAGAGAAAGAGAAGCTCAAGAAGGAGGCTGAACTGCTGCAGAGGAAGTCAGAAGAGGTACCTAATTATTTATATTGCTTACACTCATTATAGAACATTTCACATGTTTCTTTCTTATACATCCAGAGATGCATTTAATTTGTGCTTTTGCCCATTCCATGCACTGTCCATAGTCATTGTTCTCATTGCCGCAGTATCCATAAAGCTGACCAATCGCCCAAAATCAACGTGTGTGCTCTGCTCAGGTCTAGGTACATGCTATACTGATAGAGCAGGGGATTAAGTGACTGCCAGCTTTGATGCTGCTACTCAAAGGACTAGGTGGATTAAAATCCAAGATCCTTAAATTTCCAGCCAATATCAGGAACCTCCTAGATCTTAAATTGTCCGCAGATCTTTTTAAAGTTACCAAGGTGTATGGCCAGGTGTGATAGAGGAATCCCACACCAGTTGAGACCAAAGACTATCCTGCTGCAAAAAGATGGTCTCTTAGGGTCTCAGGGGGTTCTATTTTTGACAGGTTTTCATTGAGCGTTCCTGAATCTTATGTATTATAGGTCATGATTGTTGTAGAATGAGTGAACCCCAAACACCATAATATTAAAGGGGGAAACTAACAACAATCTTTAACTCTGCAAAATGGTTACAAGTCAGCCTCCTCATGCTTGTTGGTAGATGTTAGTGCCCATAGAGGGTCATGGGCTGCAGGGAACCCTTTTGACCCATTACCTTTTTTGCTTTTGCTATGATGACTATTCTTACACTTCAGTAACCACATTCTTTAATGTATCTTATGTTCTTCACTTAATTAGTTTGATCTGTTTTTTCACAGATGGAGCTAGCTCAACGGGAACAGCTACGTCAAGAAACCCAGACCCTCCAGACCACATTCCTGTCCGAGAAGCAAATATTGATCCAAAAAGAAAAGTACATTGAAGAAGAGAAGGCCAAATTAGAGAAGCTTTTTGAACAAGAGGTCAACAAAGCCCAAAACTTGAAAAGCGAGAAAGAGCGTCAACTTCAGCAGCTGGAGGAGGAAAAACGGCTTCTTGAGATTAGCATGGGCGATGCTGTTAAGAAGCAGCTCGATGCAGAGGACAAAGTGCGTCAGAAACAAGAAGAACTGCAGCAGCTGGATAAAAAGCGACATGAACAAGAGGAACTGCTGGAGGAAGAAAACCGAAAATTGAGGGAAAGACTAGAACAGCTGGAACAAGAACATAGAATAGCCTTGGAGAAAACAAAGGAAATCTTAATTCACAAAGAAACCATCATAACCCAGACCAGAGCCGTGCCAAATGGAAGAGACTCAGTTGATTGTTCCATTGAAAATGGTGAACAAGAAAATGCATTTGATGGCTTAAGGCAGAAAGTATCTGCTAAGAAATTGTATGAGGCAGGTGTACTGACCAAAGAGATGCTGGACAAACTGTCCAATAGGCAGGTATCTGTAGATGACGTCTCCCAACGAGAAGACATCAAAAAATACCTCCAAGGGAAGAGCAGCATTGCTGGACTGCTTCTCAAACCCAGCAATGAAAAGATCAGCATCTACAATGCCATGAAGAAGAAGCTGGTCACCCCTGGCACTGCACTCATCCTGCTGGAAGCCCAGGCTGCCTCTGGCTACATCATTGACCCAGTGAGAAACAAGAGGCTAACAGTCAGCGAAGCAGTGAAAGAAAACGTCATTGGCCCTGAAATACACAACAAGATGCTGTCTGCGGAGAGGGCCATCACTGGTTACAAGGATCCGTATACTGGAGAGAAAATTTCACTCTTCCAAGCTATGAACAAGGACTTAATCGTGAAAGATCATGGAATACGTCTACTGGAAGCCCAAATTGCCACCGGAGGTATTGTAGACCCAGTCAATAGTCATCGTCTGCCTCTGGACTCTGCCTATAAACGAGGCTACTTCGATGAAGAAATGAACAAGGTCTTATCTGATCCCACAGATGACTCCAAAGGCTTCTTTGACCCTAACACCCAAGAAAATCTCACCTACCTGCAGCTTATGGACAGATGTGTGATAGACCCAGAGACTAAGTTGTGTCTTCTGCCACTGACCGACAAAGCTGGAAAAGGAGAACTTGTCTACACCGATTCAGAAACCAAAGACATCTTCAAGAAAGCCACAGTTTCTGTTCCATTTGGAAAATTCCAGGGAAAAAGTGTCACTATCTGGGAAATTATCAATTCTGAATATTTCACGGAAGAGCAAAGACGGGAATTGTTACGACAGTACAAAACGGGCAAAATCACTGTGGAAAAAATCATCAAGATCATCATTACCGTGGTAGAAGAAAATGAAAAGAAGCAGCAGATGTGCTTCGATGGTCTAAGAAATCCCGTCCCAGCAGCAGAACTGGTCGAAAGTAAGATCATCGATAACGATCTGTTCAACCAGCTCCATCAAGGTAAAAAGTCTGTAAAGGAAGTTTCTGAGGTCGACTCTGTAAAAAAATATTTGACTGGAAGCACAGCCATAGCTGGAGTCCGAGTGGAGAAATCTGGCGAGAAACTAAGCTTCTATAATGCCATAAGGAAAAACCTTCTGAAGCCTGCCACGGCTCTCAACCTGCTCGAAGCTCAAGCTGGTACAGGATTCCTCATTGACCCTGTTAAAAATGAATTACTTCCGGTAGATGAGGCTGTAAAAGCTGGAATTGTGGGTCCAGAATACCATGAAAAGTTGCTGTCTGCAGATAAAGCTGTCTCGGGCTACAAGGATCCTTACACCGGGCAAACACTGTCTCTCTTCCAAGCTCTGCAGAAGGGACTGATACCAAAAGACAGTGGAATCCGACTTTTAGATGCACAACTGGCAACAGGTGGCATAATAGATCCAGTAAACAGCCACCGTCTCCCACTTGAGATTGCTTACAAGAGAGGTCATCTGGATGAAGAGACAACCAAGATCCTTTCTGAGCCAGTAGATGAAAACACGGGCTTCTATGATCCAAACAGCCAAGAAAACCTCTCCTATGCCCAGCTGCAGAAGAAGTGCAAGGTGGATAAGAAAACCGGCCACTTGTTACTTCCCCTGTCCGAACAAGCCATACAGTCCCAACTGGAAGAGGTTTACAATGACTCTCAAGCCAAAGAAGCCTTTGATAAAGCAACAGTTGAAGTTCCCGTCGGCAGCTTCAAAGGAAGGACTATTACACTCTGGGAATTGATCCATTCTGAATATTTCACAGAAGAGCAAAGGCGGGAGCTCCTTCGTCAGTATAAGACTGGAAAAGTCACCATCGAGAAAATTATCAAAATCATGATCACTATTGTGGAGGAAACTGAGACCAAGAGACAGCAACGTCTAACCTTCAGCGGTCTCCGAGCTCCGGTACCTGCTAATGAACTTCTGGAGGCCAAGATTATTGATAAAACCCAGTTTGAGCAACTCAAAGAAGGCAAGAAGTCAGTAAAGGAGATATCTGAGACCGACTCTGTCAAGAGATACCTCCAAGGCAGTGACTGCATAGCCGGAGTCTACATTGAAGAGAACAAGTTAAAAATGAACATCTACCAAGCCATGAAGAGGAATCTGCTGAGGCCTGGAACCGCTTTGGTCCTCCTTGAGGCACAAGCCGCGACTGGTTTTATTATTGACCCAGTAAAGAATCAAAAATTCTATGTGAATGAGGCAGTGAAAGCAGGAGTCGTTGGACCAGAGCTGCATGAGAAACTTTTATCTGCTGAAAAAGCTGTTACAGGATACAAAGACCCTTACTCTGGAAACACCATCTCAGTATTCGAAGCTATGCAAAAAGGCTTAATCCTCAGGGAACATGGAATACGCATCTTGGAAGCTCAGATCGCCACCGGTGGAATTATTGACCCTGTTCACAGCCACAGAGTCCCAGTGGAGGTTGCCTATAAACGAGGTTACTTTGATGAAGCCATGAACAAGATCCTATCCGATCCCACTGATGACACAAAAGGGTTCTTTGACCCCAACACTCATGAGAACTTGACTTACCTGCAGCTAAAAGAAAGATGCATTAAAGATCCAGAAACGAGTCTGACGCTACTTCTCTTGAAGAAAATGGAGAAATCTGCAGCAGATGAACCTACTAAAGTTTACAGCGACACAGAGACCAAGAAAGTATTTGAAGAGACAACGGTGGACATCCCAGCTGGAAGCTTGGAGGGATCTTCCATGACCATTTGGGAGCTTATGCATTCAGATCTTCTTCCTAAGGAGGAAAGGGAGCGGTTGATGGCGGAGTTCCAAGCTGGTAAACTGAGCAAGGAGCGTATGATTATCATCATCATTGAGATCATTGAGAAAACTGAAATTATTCGCCAGCAAGAACTATATTCCTATGACTTTGTCCGCCGACACATTACAGCTGAAGATATGTACCAGTCAAAACTCATAACTCTGGAAATGTACACCATGCTTAAGCAAGGAACCAAGACCATCCAAGAAATTATCCAAATTGAAACAGTGTGGAGATATCTATATGGAACTGGGTGTGTTGCGGGTCTACAGATGCCAGCATCTAAGGACACTATCAGCATTTACCAGGCAATGAAGAAAGGGTTAATACCTAATGATGTGGCTTACCTGCTGTTGGATGCCCAGGCAGCCACTGGCTTTATGATAGATCCAGTGAAGAATGAATTGTTGACTGTAGATGAGGCTGTAAGAAAAGGAATAGTGGGACCTGAAATTCACGACCGACTTCTCTCTGCGGAAAGAGCCGTAACCGGATACAGAGACCCTTACACAGAGCAGATGATTTCCATTTTCCAAGCCATGAGGAAAGATCTAATCTCGTCTGATCAAGCTTTGAGATTGCTCGATGCCCAGATAGCTACAGGAGGTGTCATCGATCCCCGCTTTGGATTCCACATTCCAAATGAAACTGCTTATACACGTGGCTATCTTAATAAAGAGACTTTTGATATGCTGTCAGAGCCAAGTGAGGTCCGCAGTTATGTAGACCCTTCCACGGATGAGAAGCTCAGCTATTCTCAGCTTCTGAAGAGGTGCCGAAGGGACGAAAGGAGCAATCTTTTCTTGCTGCCACTTGCAGACAAGAGGAAATTAACATTCAAAGGTTTAAGAAAGGAGATTTCCATGGAAGAACTGATCAAATCCAATGTTATGGATGCAGTGACCGCTCAGCAGTTACAAGATGGTCTAACATCTATTGAGGAAGTCTCAAGAAACCTACAAAAGTTCTTGGAAGGCACAAGTTGTATTGCTGGTGTCTATGTGGAAGCTACAAAGGAAAGGTACTCCATCTATCAAGCTATGAAGAAAGGCATGATCAGGCCGGGCACAGCATTCGAGTTACTTGAAGCTCAAGCTGCTACAGGTTATGTCATTGATCCTATCAAGTGCCTGAAATTAGCCGTTGAGGATGCTGTGCGAATGGGTATCGTAGGGACAGAATTCAAGGATAAGTTGTTGTCAGCAGAAAGAGCAGTGACTGGCTACAAGGATCCATACTCAGGAAAACTCATTTCTCTTTTCCAAGCCATGAAGAAAGGACTGATCCTAAAAGACCATGGCATTCGTCTGCTGGAAGCCCAGATTGCCACCGGTGGTATTATTGATCCAGAAGAAAGCCATCGCCTGCCAGTGGAGACCGCTTACAAGAGAGGTCTGTTTGATGAGGAGATGAATGAAATCCTCACAGATCCAAGTGACGATACCAAAGGATTCTTCGATCCCAACACAGAGGAAAATCTAACTTACCTTCAGTTAATGGAAAGATGTATTACTGATCCAGACACTGGACTTTGTCTCTTACCTCTGAAAGAAAAGAAGCGAGAAAGAAAGACTTCATCTAAGTCTTCAGTCCGTAAGAGAAGAGTAGTCATTGTAGATCCAGAAACTGGAAAGGAAATGTCTGTGTATGAAGCTTATCGCAAAGGACTTATTGACCAACAGACCTACATTGAGCTTTCTGAACAGGAGTGTGAGTGGGAGGAAGTCACCATCTCCTCATCTGATGGAGTCGTAAAATCAATAATCACAGACAGACGATCCGGACGACAGTATGATATTGATGATGCCATTTCCAAAGGTCTCATTGACCAATCATCCCTTGACCAGTATCGCGCTGGGACCTTATCCATTACAGAGTTTGCTGACATGCTCTCTGGCAACATGAGTGGATTCCGTTCAAGATCCTCCTCTGTGGGCTCTTCCTCCTCCTACACGGCTAGCCCTGCTAGACGGGATCAAGCGTCCTCTTGGAGCGATCCCTCTGAAGAGACCGGTCCTATTGCTGGTATAGTAGACACAGACACATTAGAGAAGGTCTCCATCACTGAAGCCATGCACCGCAACCTTGTAGACAACATAACTGGTCAGAGACTACTGGAAGCTCAGGCGTGCACTGGAGGAATTATCGACCCCATCACAGGTGAAAAGTTCTCAGTCGTTGATGCAGTCAACAAAGGTCTTGTGGACAAAATAATGGTGGACAGAATTAACCTAGCCCAGAAAGCATTCAATGGCTTTGAAGACCCAAGAACAAAGACAAAAATGTCCGCAGCCCAAGCTTTGAAAAAAGGCTGGCTCTATTATGAAGCTGGGCAACGATTTTTAGAGGTGCAGTATCTCACAGGTGGCCTTATAGAGCCTGAAGTTCCTGGACGCGTCGGCCTAGAAGAGGCCCTCCATAAGGGAACCATAGACTCACGCACGGCTCAAAAACTACGAGATGTCAACACTTACTCCAAATACCTTACCTGTCCAAAAACCAAGCTAAAGATTTCCTATAAAGAAGCTATGGAGAAGAGCATGGTGGAAGATGGAACTGGCTTGAGACTTCTTGAAGCCGCCTCACAATCAAGCAAAGGTTACTACAGCCCCTACAATGTCAGTGGTCCTGGTTCTGCCTCAGGTTCTCGATCAGGTTCTAGAACAGGGTCCAGACCAGGTTCAAGGAGAGGCAGCTTTGACGCCACAGGCAATTCCAATTTCACAATGAATTTCTCGTCTTCCTCCTATACTTCATCCAGCTATGGCAGGAGATATGCCAACAACCCTCAAGACGCACCTTTCGATGCAACAGAATTGGCAAGCGCACTGTTAAACTTACATCTAAGCTGCAGCCAGGAGTCGAGAAGAGGGTTGGACACTTTAACGACCCTCAAACCTGGCCTTGTATAGATAAAGCAATATGCACCCTAAATCCATGAACTTGAATCCTTGCTCCTGCTCTGCATGTGGTGAAGCTTTAATGGACTTTATTTTATAAATATATATTATCTCGCCTCTTTCTAATTGTACTTCACAGCAGCCGTGCCTGAAATTTTAACCAAATACAGTAAAGAAAAAAAAAAGTTATGATTGTACACCGCTGAATATTATCTGAGGTCTTAGGATGTAATTTGTATATTGAGAGATGACCATGAGAACACTATCGCCCCACTCTAAACCCTCGCACTAACGGATGCCAATGCAGAGCAGTGCCTACCCACCGCCAGCAATGAACGCTAATTGCACACTCCACCCCAAGATTTGGCAACTGGACCCCAATAACTGAAACCTGAAGACCTGGAGAGTCTGTTGCTGCCTATTGTCATCCATGATGACCTATTTCCTTCTCCTCTTGTATGGACTGAAGCTGACCCCTTCCTGCACTGAACAGTAACTTCGGTCCGAGTCTTCTGCCACACAGAAATCACATGCTCCTAGCTATACTTATCCATCGACCCTCCTCATCCCTACTGTGTAACCTTCATTCTTGTCTTCCAAAGATGTCCCGAAGCCCCAGCTGTAAGTCCACGTTGCTCACCCCATACCTCTCCTGTCTGTCTTCAAACAACTTTTTGCTTCTTTTGTCTTGCATCATCTCCATGACTTCCCTGAGTGTCCAGTAAGGACAAGATTCTTGCAGAGTAGACTGATCTGTAGTAATGACATGTACCCTCGAAGTGACCTACATACTCTGGGGGAGGATTCTTACATTAGACCGTTTTCTATAAACCTCCATAAGATCCATAGTCGTCCTCTCACAGTGCTACTTCAAATAGTTGTACCATGTCCAACTGACTAGCCGCACCTAATACTGAAGTGTCGTGGGTGCCTACTATGTACGGCACATTCCACTTGTGGGAATTTCAGACTCTGGCGCACCAGTTACCTCACTGTATGTTGAGTAATGGGGTCCGCTCCTGCCCACATGGTGACAGCACTGCCGCCTCCTTCCTCCTTGTCTCCTTTCATGCATGTTTTGCCCTGCACACAACATCTTGTCTCACCTGTGACACGTGTGTTTTGCATGTTCTATGTGTAGGGTTTGAGCGCCACTACCACCGGTTTCATTGATCGTGCGTCCTGTGATTCTGGGCTCACCATTTTCTGGACTCCTCAGCACAAAGTGGAGACCTTGACCATCACAGAACCAGCTGTGCACCCCAGAATCCAGGTACCCATATAACCTTGCATATATTACATATTAGGCCGTTCCAGGCTTCTATACTAAAGCGTTTATCATACACCTTCTGTTTTTAATTTCTCACAATTTTCAACAACAATTCTGCTTGCTGTCAGTGAACGAAGAAAGAATTAATAGTTGACATCCTGAAGGCGTGTTCTGACCTAATGTTTCTGCAAATGTGTTACAATGTATCAATGCAGACAATTCTCTGTGAGCTAAACACTGCAGCCCAAATATTTCTAATTTAAAGGATTCCACACTGATAGTCTTACCTGCACGGATACATTGTAACAAACCACAGCAAGCAGAGATCTTGAAAATGAGAAAATGAAACAGAAATATGTTAGAAAGTTGCAAAAATTCCATAATACATTTATTAAACTGGATGGGGGTCTTTAAAGCCCCCCCCCCCCCAAATCCTGGACAAACAATGAAGGCCGCGCTGCTTTTTTGACTACCCCATGCACTCTGTGCCTTAGTATGCATCGGAAGTCTTAAAACACTACATGCTGCTCAGGGGCGGCGCTGACCAATGAAAGCGGCGTGTAGTGTCTTAGTATAATGATGCATATTAATTTACAGAGTGCATAAGGTAATAGGCAAAGACGCATTTTGGCCATCTTTGTTCAGAATCGGAGGGTCACTTTTAGGACTTTGGAGGGTATGATGTTGGAATCTTTGGCGCAATATAACGACCAGCTCCGGACAGGAAATGCAAGCAACGTCTCCACACTGCTGCATATGAAACTATAAGCATCTGGTGCTAATATACAGGGTAATGACGCTAGAAGTGGCCAGGAAGGGGATCCTGCACTGGCGTGCCAGAAGTGGCCGGGGAGGTGATCCTGCACTGGCGTGCTAGAAGTGGCCGGGGAGGTGATCCTGCACTGGCGTGCCAGAAGTGGCCGGGGAGGTGATCCTGCACTGGCGTGCCAGAAGTGGCCGGGGAGGTGATCCTGCACTGGCGTGCTAGAAGTGGCCGGGGATTTAGCTGCATGCCTGTTCTCCTGTACTGCTGCATTATAAGTGTATAATGTCCTGCTCACGTTTCCATCGTCCTCACAACATTACAATCTCCTCATCATCTCCATCTTTCATTTTATAGAGAATCTGGATGTACCATCGGCCCTGGGATAAGGACCCGGATAGGGAGGTGCACCCCTTCCACCACCTGAATGTGATGGCCCAGTGGGAGTTCGAACCTTCTTTCCCATCACTGTGGGGCTTCTTGTCTATAGTCCCCCCACCCCCTCCCCCACTATGTTCACTACACCCCATTTCTGTGTTTGTTCCCTCACCTTTCTCTGCGCTAAGGAGACCATTAGCACCGACACGACCTTCCTCATGCCCTTCTCTCCACAAGCCTATTTACGTCTGTCCGGTCACCGTGCACCATGGGGGTCCAGCAATCAAGCCAAGTGCATGCCCTCACTCTCCAGCACCAACGACAGCCATACCTTCACTGCATTGTCTCCTGTATCTCACCACATCCCACTCGGCGGCCTCCATACATGCGAGGGTAGAGGCCAGCCTTCACTAGTGTTCATACTATATATCTGCTGCCATGACTGTATGTTCTGCCCAGTATAGAAATCTGCGTTTATTATCATGTATATAACGACCTATGACCTTAATATTGAAGTTTTACAGATGGAGTGTAATTAACCTTTATTTCATCTAGTGCTGAGGTTACATTTGACCCCAGCCCTCCAGCTTTGGGCATTACCACTGGGGGGCACTATACTAACACTAAAGACAAACTGTACATACAAAGATTTGTTACCCGGCGGAGCAACTTTCTGCCTCTCTCAATGCAAAGTAAACTGATATGAAGTACAATTTGTGTGTCTCGCTATGTGTTTTATGTGTGGGGGGGCACCTGAGTCTGTCTTCATGGTCACACAGCTTTAGGGACAGACACCAGTATATATGACTATAATAGGCACTGAATGATTACACTACTCAAAGATCTCGGAACACTTCAGCATCACAGTATAACCCTAAGTCACTCACACTTCAAGTATCAAAGTCTATCCAGCTAGGCTGCTATTACATGAGCATTTGTCCCCTGCAAAAATGCAAGCAGCGCTACACAGACTGCACCCGGCACCTGGACTTCTCGGTTCATTGACTGTAGCGAGTCCAGGTGCCGGCTGCAATCAGCGTTTCTCCCCCTGCATTTTGCAAGGGAGAAACGCTGTGGTGTAATAACAGTCGTAGGGACCTTTCACGCCGGTGGAGTTAGCCTACAAGACACACCGCAACCTACAGTTAAATCCGCTAGGGTACCTGCACATTTTAATGCAGAATTCATCAGTTTTGTGGTGCGTCTTGGCGGAATAATCTTGCTCATGTGAAAAGTCCCTTAGGATGCCATTACACATGCAAAACACAGGAGGAGAAACACTGATTGCTTCCAGAACTCCTCATAGTGATTGAGCTGATAAGTCCGGCTGCATTTTCCAGGGTAGAAATGCTGGTGTTATACCACCCTTAGGGCCCTTTCACACAGCGGAATGACAATGTCTTAGATCAGTCTTCAATTCTTTATCAAAATCCGCAGTTGGCATTGCGGATTTTGATGTGAAATGCTGCAGTATTCCAACAGAAATAGTCTGAAGGACTCTCAAGCTACTATTACATGAGCGGTGGCAGCTGCTCATGTTTGGGTTTTCCTGACAGTTGCTGGGCTAAAGCTGCAAGCTCAAGTACAGCCCAGCAATTTAGGGCTATTCCCCGAGTGTTAATAGTTATTGTGAAATAGTGTATTAAGGCTCCATTCACACCGGGCAGTTTGGTTGCATTAAAAGCCGCACCAAAAAGTGCATTGGTGAAAGCATGTGTGTTTTATTATGTTTGTAGTAAAATATGGCAAAAAACACATGCAGTTTTCCACATGCACGTTTTGGTCCGGTTTTTATTGCAACTGAATCTTGCAGGGTGGGAAATGCTGATTGCATCCTGTTTATCAGTTTAATCACTGTGGCGAGTCCAGGTGCCGGATGCAATCAGCGTAGCTCTGACTGTGTTTGCAGGGAGGAAATGCCCGCGTAATAGTTCTAGTTGCTGGGCAGTACCTGTGCTTGCAAGTTCAGTGTGGGAATTGTTGGGAAAATGGAAGTGATAGTGGTCAACCCCTTGCACTCTTGTAATGGCAGCCTCAGGGCTCTTTCCCACGAGCATATATGAGCGAGCGTTTTCACGGCCAGCCGATATATGCTAAACTCTGGGGGGGTAGAAGCTCGTGAACGGTGCACAAATCTAACGTTTGTGTGCCTGTTCACAAGGCATTGGCCCTGGCGCATATGTGCCGAGGTCACCATGCCATCGCCCCTTTCCCCTCCCTCCCCATCACAGGCTCACCTCTGCTCTCCTCCCTGCTTGTTCTTTGCAATGGGAGTGGGCAGGACGGGGTGTAGCTAAGCACTGGCCCATCCAGCCTCTTCCCATTCATGGCTATGGACAAGGGGTGGAGAGGGTGAGCGCTTGGCTCTGCCCACATCCCGCCCCTTGTCCACAACCAGCAATGGGAGGAGGCGGGATGGTGCTTAGCTCTACCCCTGCCCTGCCCCCTCCCATTGCAAAGAACGAGCGGGAAGGAGAGCAGAGGTGAGCCTGCATGGGAAAAGGAGAGCAGAGGGAGAGAGTTTAGCAACCACGCTGCTAAACTCCCTCCCGCCACTCACATGGGCTCCCATAGGAGTCCATGCAGTGGCCGACGTATTCCGGCTCAAAAGATAGTTCCAAGACTATCTTTTGGGTCCGACGTAAAAACGCCCGGCGCTATATTAGTCGGCCGGGCGCTTTTACGTTTTAGGAATATGGCCGGCCGATATAAGCTCGTGGGAAAGAGCCCTCAGATTGCGAATCCATTTCACTTGCTTTGGTGCAAATTAGAAAGTGACAACAGGTGCGCTTGAGAGGAAACCGCAACACCCCCCTCCAAAAGGGACCAGAGACCATTTCTCCTTCTCTAAAGAAAACAACCAACCCTTTCTGGCATCAATAAGGGTGCGTCATCCTCTTTCAGTGTATTATATACCCAAATTCATTTTAGACATCTGATACATCACAAACAACGTTATAAATCAAGGGTTTGACAAGACTTTGACATAAATGTTATTCTCTCATATATAGTTGTTGAGAAACGATAAACTTGGTAGAACCTCATTACTAAATGTTATGCATTGTTAAAATTGTAGCTCGGACATACTCCCGCTATTTCCTGTATGCTTAGAAGATGATAAGCAAAGACAAAATCCTCCTTCATCCAAGACTAGCCCCACCTTTGGTCACAGCTCTTCACTATAAACTAGGGGAAAAGGTCGCAATGACCCAAGTTCTTAAAAGTCCTCAGTATTCTTAAAGTCTACCTAATTTCTCTATCAGTGCCGTCTGAAGGAGGTTTATTGTGTCTCCCAGCACAGTCTCGGGAGCATGGAGCAGATACCAGGATACGGCTGGTACACAAGGATAGCTGGGCAGGGCCGTATAAGGAAATCAATGCAGCCTCAGTACCAGGGGATCAGGAGGAGCCCTATAAAATGCCCTCTAGTGGTCTGCATGTTCTGACCAAATTGTTAAGACTCCATGAGGGTGGTATGAGCGCCCAATCTCCTGTAGTGGGACTTGTGCTCACAACCCAGCATCGGGCAGCTTAATTGGCATTTACCAGAGAACACCAGAATTGGCATTGGTGCCCACACTGAGCACATGTGACAGATATGAAAGACATCGAGGTCCAATATATGATTTAAGTGTTCTCTTAATTTTTTTTGGAGCAGTGTATTTTATACTCCAGTCACATCCAGAGCTGCAGTCAGCAAAATGCTGTAACATCATGTTTTATACTCCAGAAGCATCTACAATTCTAATGTCATATCCACAGAAAGGAGTATTCCCAGTGGCCAAGATGAGAATATCAAAAAGTATTCACACCACATCTTCTGGATATTATGTGTAACAACAATCACTGGATGGTATCAAGGATTTGGCACATTTGCCTCCAGACTGTGCAGATCAAGAAACTGCATGGATAATTTATTCTTCGTACGTACATATTCGTCCAAAAGTATATGCACCCCTGAGCATCACACCTCTAGGAGCTTGTTGGATGTCCCATTGCACAACAATGGGTTAATATGGAGTTGCCCCCACTCTTCTGGAAAACTTTCCCCAAAATTTGGGGATGTCTGTGAGATTCTGTGCCACATTTGTGGGCTCAGGCACTGATGTTGGAGAAGGTCTGACTTGTTCTTGCCGGTCCATTCATCCCATAGGTGTTGGATGGAGATCCTGGTGATGAGTTCTTCACACCGGCACCCCATGTCTGTATGGAGCTCGCTGTGTGTGCAGGGGCGCGGACATGGTGGAACAGGAAAGGATCTTCCCCAATCTGTTATCACAAAAGTGGAAGCAACAATTATGTAAAATGTCTTTGTATGCTGCAGCATTAACCTTTCAATGGAAATAGAGAGCTGGACCCTGAAATTCAGCCCAAAATCATCACTGCTCCTACACACCTTACAGTAGGCACTATGCATTCCAGTAAGCAGTGTTCTCTGACTATCTGACAAACCCCGATCCATCCATGAGACTGCTAGATAATGAGAGGTGACTGATCCCTCCACAGAAACTTTACACCTCCCCAGTCCATGCTTAGCATTATGCATGCTAATCTTAAGACCAATTATGGGACTGACCGACCATCTAATGTGTATGTAGACCTCCTGACTCTTCCCTGCCAGACGATGTTGGGGGAAGAAGAGGATCAGGCATGTTGAATTCCAACATCCAATCCTTTTGTACTGGCAGGAGTTCAGGTGCCGTCTGAGGTGTCTGGCAAGGACTTTCTTTTCCTTTCCTCATTTACAACACTGGCCAACTTGTGTGCCTATGTATGGGTTCAGGGCCAAGACCAGGTATTTTTAAGGAAAATCGTGCAAAAAAAATGCTAAACCCCATCTCACATACAACGCTTTCCCAACACGTGATGTGGGTGAGACTGCAATTGGTTGATCTACTTCCACTCCCTTAATCTTGCACTTGTTGGAAAATGGAGGATAATCACACTCCCAACGCATTCCGACAAGTCACAAAATACACCGTACCAACTGATCATATTATATTATAAGGCAGGTCAGATGCCTACATTCTGGTAACATACTAATGCACACAAGCACTCACTGTGCTCCAGCAGTCAAAGGGTTAACATGCTAGCAAAGGCTATATGTTCTATACAACATACAAGGACTGAGCTTATTAAAGTTTTAAGATTTAGTACCAAAGAGATACAATAGTTAAAAAAAGAGAAAAAACAAAAAAGCTCATAGAGAAAAATATCGCCCACATGGATGAGAGCGATATCGGGCCCTGATTCACAGCCCGGTATCACACTTTCCACCATCTGAAAGCCTCGTGAATGCAAGGCATCACTACTGGGAATCCCTTCATCCCTGCAAGTGATTTCTCCAGCCGCTAATGAAGGGATTCCCCCAGCTGCGGCTCAGGGGATTTCCCTATCTGCTGCTGAAGGGATTTCCCCGCTGTGGCTGCCATAGCCGCGACGACAGAGGATCGCAAAGTTCTTCCATTGCTTTCAATGGGGCTGGCGCTGCTGCCACAGGCCCCATTGAAAACAATCAGCAATATCATAAAAAGAACATGCCGCAATTTTTTTTCTTGCAACATCACATGAGTGAAAACATCACAAATGTAAAGAAAACCATTGGTTTCATAATTCTGCGTTTTCACTCACTCACGCAACACACGATTTTCTCGCCCGTGTTAAACCAGCCTGATGCATTCCGTTAGCCTTCGTAAGGGTGCTATTATACAGCAGCGTTTCTTCATCGCTAAATGCAAGTGGAGGAATGCTGATTGCGGCGGACACCTGGACTCATCATAGCGATTGAATTGACCAGTCCAAGTGCCAGCCGCAATCAGTAACTCCGCCTGCATTTTGAAATGCCTGTGTAATAGCGCTAACTGCTGGGCTGCACTTGTAGGTTTAGCCTGGCAATCATTGGGAAAACATGCGCTAGTGGTAGTCGTTAGCGCATGTGTAATAACAGCTTACCTATCTGACTGGAGTCTGTGGATTGGATATAGCTGTGGTCAAGGCATCACTAATCAATGATTCAAAGGAACTTATACCCACCATCCATGATTAGACATACCACATACATGACAAAATTCACGACACCCCCAACCCAAGAAGTTGGTCACTAGTCATTTTGTTTCAATGAGCTGGAACAAAGCATCTTGCGACTAATGAGTGATTTCTCACTCTGTACCGTCAGGATTTATCAGGCTAATAGTCGGTCTGTGTAAAAGTAACCTAAGTGAATGGACACATTTTTGAATGCCGTACCTGTAGTCCAGTTCGTACCTCACCTCCAGCGGTGTTTGTGCCCCTATTACTGATGTGAAACTAGATCTGGGAACAGGGATCTTGCTGTACAGATAGACAGTTGCGATTGGCGACATCAGATTCCGAGAAAAGGTACAATTGGTATTGTCGAAACTTTTAATTTTTTTAACATATACCTGCCATTTACCTTGGTTGTGCCGCCAAAACATAAACAGGGCATATATTCTTCAGCACGCCCTGTGTGCATCCCAAAATACAGACCCAGACCCTAAAATAAACTCAGACAGACCAGACTCGAGTGTAAATACAGACCCCAGAATAAATACATACCTCTGCCTTGACCACAGCGTACAGACCTTCAAGTCAATATAGACCCCAGACTATACTCCCTAAATTAATATGGAAGCACAATGCATACAACTGATTATGCAAGCCAGCTAGAAAAGGGAGATGAAAGGATTCCCTTACAGCAGGGATGGAGGGGCTCCCCTGTGGGGGGGGGGGGGGGGGGGGGGCTGGAGGGATTCCCAGCAGGGGAACCCCTCCATCCCCGCTGCTGGGAAATCCCTCCATCTCCCCAGTGGGGGAATCCCTACATCCCTACTGAAATGAAGGGAGTTCCCTTTATCTCTCTCCTCCCGGAGCAGCAGCGCTTTTTTCAGCAAAACCCAGCTCCCGATTGAGTGAATGGGTGATTTCAATGGTAACTAAGCTCGGAACTTAATCACGGAAAATTGTCCATTGATGTGATTTTCTGGCGAGTTAGACACAATTTTTTTTGTGCGGCTAACTTCTGCGTGTTTTTGATGCCCATGTGAACGAGCCCTTAGACAGAGGGAACTCGAGAAATAACATCAAGCAACAAAGCTATTAACACCTGTATCAGCCCTGTGGAAAAGTACGTGTCCCCTCACACTTAGTAAGGGTCCTTTTAGATGAGCCGATGCTCGTTTGAATAAGCGAGTGATGTCACTGCCAGTTCGTTCGCTCTCACGCAGCCTGTTGAGACAGGTAGATGCATCGTTGGCTCGTTCAAACAAGAATCCTTCAGTTTTTCACATTCACTGATATCACTATTGTCACTAATATGTGATCACTAGAGATGAGCGAGTAGTGCTTTTCCGAGTACGCTCGCTCATCTCTAGTGATCACTAATTGGCGATCATGATAATAGTCATAGAATACTAGTAATATTGCTAGTATATTGTTATTACTATTTTATCTCTATCATCACTAGTAGTATAACTAGTATTGTATCGCTAAAATGTTATCATTATCACTAATATGTTGTCATTATCATTCATATGACATTACTAGTATATTATCACTAGTATTCTATCTGCAGTATGTTGTTACTAGTATTTTATCACTAATAAACTGGAGCAATCAGTGTCAGGCAGCTGCTGCCAAGGCAAATAGGATCACGGGGTGCATCAAAAGAGGTCTAGGGGCAGATGATGAGAATATTGTCCTTCCTCCTTACAAGTCACTGGTTAGACCACACATGGAATATTGTGTACAGTTTTAGGCACCGGTACTCAAGAAGGACATATCAGAGCTTGAGCGGGTACAAAGGTGGGCAACTAAAGTAATAAACAGAATGGGCGGACTACAATACCCAGAGAGGTTATCAAAACTGGGCTTATTTTTAGTTTAGAAAGAAGACGGCTGAGTGGTGACCTAATAACTATGTATAAATAAATCAGATGTCAATACAGAGATCTCTCCCATCATCTATTTATACCCGGGACTGTGACTGTAACAAGGGGGCATCATCTACATCTAGAGGAAAGAAGGTTTTTACATCGACATAGAAGGGGGTTCTTTACTGTAAGAGCAGTGAGACTGTAGAACTCTCTGCCTGAGGACGTGGTGATTGGGAACTCCATAAAAGAGTACAAGAG
Source organism: Eleutherodactylus coqui (assembly GCF_035609145.1). NCBI lineage: Eukaryota > Metazoa > Chordata > Amphibia > Anura > Eleutherodactylidae > Eleutherodactylus > Eleutherodactylus coqui. The sequence continues at coordinate 101,270,281 of NC_089845.1, forward strand.
GGGCCTAGATGTCTTTCTTGAGCCATACAATATTATATGTTATAATCATTAATAACTTCAACATTGGGGGTTAATAGGCTGAACTGGATGGACATGTGTCTTTTTTCGCCCTCACATACTATTATTATCAAGGATTGTATCCCTTGCCGTATTAGTATGCTATCACTAGTAGTATGTTATCACTATTATCATTGGCATGCTATTGTTATTTTTGCTATTTTATCACTTCTCACTACTATTTTCAAAGCTATCACTAATATGTTATCACTGTTATCACCAGTACTTTTAGTATTTTATGAGGACCTTACTATATCAGTTCTACAAGTGTTTACTCCTTGTCTTCTAATTCAAGATGGAACAGAAGTGAATCTCTACCACTAAGGTACCCTTACGCCTGTGTCACACGAATGTAAGGAATGATGTATTTTTGGCGCACAAAAATAACATTGAACTAATTAACTTAATTGCCAATTTCAATGAATGGGAGCATGCTTGTGTGTTTTTTTTGCGAGTGCGAAAAAATGCAGTAAGGGCTCCTTCACACTGCGAAAGTGAGTGAAAACGCATTTTCAATGGTTTCATTCTCATTTGCGATGTTTTCACGCCTACGATGCTGCATGGAAAAAAAGAATTGCAGCATGTTCTACCTTTTTGCAATATCAACCATTTTTTTCAATGGGGCCGGTGGCAGCAGCGCCAGCTCCATTGAAGACAATGGAGGAACATTTCAATCCTCTGCCGCGACAGCTGCGGCGGGGGATTCCTTTAGCCCTGCAGGGAGGCAAGACTGTCGCTTCCAGGGGCCTCCACATGTGTCCAATGGGACGGGCGGCAGCAGCGCCGGTCCCATTGAAAACAATCAGAGAGCATCATAATCACAGCCACAGCCGATATTGAGTTGTGAATCATGGCCCGATATCGCCCTCGCCAGTGTGAAGGAGCCCTGAAACATGCACATGTGCGCGCAAATACGCAATGCAAATATGCGACGTAAATACCCTTACGCCCGTGTGACACTGGCCGTAAAGAAAGAGCTGTGTCCATACTGTATATCGTGCTGGTGGGTGATTGCAGGCAGCTGTGCATCCCCTCTACAAGGGCTGCACCATGCTGGCCCTGGCTACAGTAGGAGGAGCAGATCTGAAGTACAATGTGGACATGGAAGGCTGAGTACTTGGATGAGATGCCTTGTAATACATTGCTTTCTCTCATTGCAGCAGCTCCCTCCTCCCCTGCCCTCCGCAGTCGCCAGAGCCGACAACTTTACTGCCAATCAATCAAGGTAATATCCCGGAGACAGGTGTGAAGCCTAACGCACTGGGTGTTACTGGGATTCCATAACTAGAAATACAACAGAGTATGGGGCCACGCGGGGCCCTCAGAGAAATAGCAGCCAGTCATTTATACAATATATTGTAGTCCAATTCTGTCACTGATAGAGGGGCACTGTAGATGTTGTTATTATGGGGGCGCTGTCACTATTATACAGGCACTGTAAATGCTATTATTATGGGGGCGCTGTCACTGTTATACGGGCACTGTAGATGTTGTTATGGGGGCGCTGTCACTATAATACAGGCACTGTAGATGTTGTTATTATGGGGGTGCTGTCACTGTTATACGGGCACTGTAAATGCTATTATTATGGGGGCGCTGTCACTGTTATACGGGCACTGTAGATATTATTATGGGGGTGCTGTCACTGTTATACAGGCACTGTAGATATTATTATGGGGGCGCTGTCACTGTTATACGGGCACTGTAGATGTTATTATTATGGGGGTGCTGTCACTGTTATACGGGCACTGTAGATGCTATTATGGGGGTGCTGTCACTGTTATACGGGCACTGTAGATTATATTATTATGGGGGTGCTGTCACTGTTATACAGGCACTGTAGATTATATTATTATGGGGGTGCTGTCACTGTTATACGGGCACTGTAGATTATATTATTATGGGGGTGCTGTCACTGTTATACAGGCACTGTAGATTATATTATTATGGGGGTGCTGTCACTGTTATACAGGCACTGTAGATTATATTATTATGGGGGTGCTGTCACTGTTATACTGGCACTGTAGATATTATTATGGGGGTGCTGTCACTGTTATACGGGCACTGTAGATGTTATTATTATGGGGGCGCTGTCACTGTTATACAGGCACTGTAGATGTTACTCTTATGGGGGCGCTGTCACTGTTATACAGGCACTGTAGATATTATTATTATGGGGGTGCTGTCACTGTTATACAGGCACTGTAGATTATATTATGGGGGTGCTGTCACTGTTATACGGGCACTGTAGATGTTATTATTATGGGGGCGCTGTCACTGTTATACAGGCACTGTAGATGTTATTATGGGGCGCTGTCACTGTTATACAGGCACTGTAGATATTATTATGGGGGCGCTGTCACTGTTATACAGGCACTGTAGATATTATTATGGGGGCGCTGTCACTGTCATACAGGCACTGTACGAGGGGGTGCTGATAAGTCTTTGGCTTTACCCAGAAAGAAACGAGATAGGAAGATAAAACTTTACATTTATTCCACATCCTCCCCACTGATGTCAGCACACTTCTTACATTGGTATTCCAAGTTCTGTAAGCCTTGCAAAAAGAAGGATTTCGGTTGTGTCTCAAACCAGTCATCCGTAGCAGCCATGGCACCAGAAATGGTGTGAAATTTGGTACCCTTGAGGTGTTTCTTCAGGTTTGGAAACAGATGATAGTCGGAGGGAGCTAGATCTGGTGAATAAGGTGGGTGGTCAACCAGCTGGAAGCCTAGCTCCACCAGTTTTGCCGTGGTCGCTTGTGCAGTGTGAGCGGAGGCGTTGTCTTGCAGGAACAAGATTCCTTTGGACAGCTTGCCGCGCCTTTTGGCCTTCAGAGCTGCCTTCAATTGGTTCAAAAGTTCAAGGTAATACCTTGCAGCATGCCCTTCTTATCCCAGAACACAGACGCCATCACATAAGTGGCTGATTTTTGCACCCTGAACTTCTTTGGGCGAGGAGAAGCACTGTGCCTCCACTCTTTTGACTGCTCCTTGGTTTCAGGGTCATACCAATAAATCCAGGTCTCATCCATAGTGACCAGTCGATCCAGGAAGTTCTTGTCAGTCCGGAAACTCTTACAAATGCATGCTTTTCTGATCTGTTGTCAAACATTTGGGGACCCACTTTGCAGATAGCTTCTTTATGTTCAACTGTTCATGGATAATGACACAAACATGTTCACGAGAAATCCCCATGATGTCTGCTATTCCTTTAGCTGAAATTCGACAATGCTCCAGTATGAGGTTGTGCACAGCATCGACGATCTCCAGAACAACAACCTCTCTCGGTCGTCCAGGACGTTCCTCATCATTGGTGCTGAAGTGGCCCGTTTTAAATTTGGCAACCCAGTTCTTAACTGTAGAATATGAAGAGCGTTGATCCCCCAATGTCTGCGACATATCACCATGAATATCCTTCGCGGACTTTCCTTGCAGAAACAAGAATTTTATCACTCCTCTGCTCTCATTTGCTGTGGATATCGCCTTAGACTCCGCCATTTTGTTTTCCCGTGGGCCTAGATCACTGTTGCCATAAGCTACAAAAACAAAATTTTGAAAACATATATTAGGCACATAAGGCTTTCATGTGATGTAACATTCGTTACCATAGAAGCAAAAAAAGAACACAAAGCCAAAGACTTATCAGCAGCCCCTCGTAGATTATATTATTATGGGGGTGCTGTCACTGTTATACGGGCACTGTAGATATTATTATGGGGGTGCTGTCACTGTTATACGGGCACTGTAGATTATATTATTATGGGGCGCTGTCACTGTTATACAGGCACTGTAGATGTTATTATTATGGGGGCGCTGTCACTGTTATACGGGCACTGTAGATGTTATTATTATGGGGGCGCTGTCAGTGTTATACAGGCACTGTAGATTATATTATTATGGGGGTGCTGTCACTGTCATACAGGCACTGTAGATGCTATTATTATGGGGGTGCTGTCACTGTCATACAGGCACTGTAGATGTTATTATTATGGGGGCGCTGTCACTGTTATACGGGCACTGTAGATATTATTATGGGGGCGCTGTCACTGTTATACGGGCACTGTAGATATTATTATGGGGGCGCTGTCACTATTATACGGGCACTGTAGATGTTATTATTATGGGGGTGCTGTCACTGTTATACGGGCACTGTAGATATTATTATGGGGGTGCTGTCAGTGTTATACAGGCACTGTAGATGCTATTATTATGGGGGTGCTGTCACTGTTATACGGGCACTGTAGATATTATTATGGGGGTGCTGTCACTGTTATACGGGCACTGTAGATATTATTATGGGGGCGCTGTCACTGTTATACAGGCACTGTAGATGCTATTATTATGGGGCGCTGTCAGTGTTATACAGGCACTGTAGATGTTACTCTTATGGTGGCGTTAGCACTGTTATACAGGCGCTGTAGATACTATTATTATGGTGGCGCTGTCACTGTTATACAGGCAGTGTAGATGCTATTAATTTGGGGCACTGTAGATGTTACCATTATGGGGGCTTTGTCACTGTTATACAGGCACTGTAGATGCTATTATTATGGGGGCGCTGTCACTGTCATACAGGCACTGTAGATGTTATTATGGGGGCGCTGTCACTGTTATACAGGCACTGTAGATGCTATTATTATGGGGGCGCTGTCACTGTCATACAAGCACTGTAGATGTTACTATTATGGGGGCGCTGTCACTATTATACAGGCAGTGTAGATGTTATTATGGGGGCACTGTAGATGTTGTTATTATGGGGGCGCTGTCACGGTCTTACAGGCACTGTAGATATTACTATGCTATTATTATGGGGGCGCTGTCACTGTGGCCATCAGTGATCAGGACTCTCACTCTGGTTCTGCTGGATGCCGGGGCATCCAGTATTTCTTTCGGGCTTCTGTAGTGAGTAATCCCAACCGGCATTATCAGCTTTGCTACTCTGTGTGCTGCCTGCACCCAAAACATTGTGCAGCACTTTCAGGTCAGCTTGTATCTTTGGGGGCTACAGTCTGCTCCCCAAGCTCACAGACCCCCTGGCTCTCCATGTGGTCCCCGACACACAACCTCTTTGACAACTGATTTTATAATCTTTGGCCCATTAAAATGAATGGGTTCCATTCTGTGCATATGGCATGTGCAAATACACCCGTGTAAAGGAGCCCTTAGCGTACAGTCACGCTGGGGACAATAGACGTATGAGGGACACTGTAGCACTTGGCTGGGGGACAACGATTACATGTAAATCTATATTAAAAGCAGGAGATTCAGCCCAATTCTGGCACTTCAGATTATAGATTCCCACAAATTTCAGACCATGAGATGTTGAACATAAGCGTGCTCATAAACACATTATATATACAGTATTATGGCACTGGCAGTGGTCTGTGGTTGGGGATGAGAAGGAAAGCAGCAAAGTATTAACCCTTTCCAATCCACTGTCTGACGTCGACATTCTGTACAGCTCCGATATCGAAAGACGTCTGGCAGGGTATTCTTACTGTATATTACTAGCCGCTCTATTGTCAAGTACCTCTCCAGCATGACACATACTGCAGTACTTGCTCTAGCCAGCAGATGGTGCTATTGTATAATGGCAGAAAGAGAAAACCCCCCTAGAAAACCCTGATTCCAAAATTGGATTGCAAAGGGTTAACCTAGACTCCATTCTGTTAAATGACGGATGTCTGACATACAAACATTGGCACCGATGCAGGTTCATCATCCGCAGGAATGTGATGTAGGGAGATAAATGTAATCCAGGCCTCATTCACATCTATGCTTTGCTGTTCTACTTGGAACACAGATCTGTAGGAGTAACATCACTCCCTAGGGAGAGCACCAAGAAGGTGAGTGAGAAGACTTATAAGGCCATGCATGCTCCTCTGGGTAATATGCAAATAAGGAAGATGGAACAATACCTCTTGGAACACATAAATGAGTAGCCATTGTGGGAGGCCAGTGCTGGGTTAAGGACTCCCACACACTTGGGTTTTTTTAACGCGAATGTCAATGGGATTTACTAATGTTAAAAACGCATCACAAGGTCGTGCTTTCGATTTTTGTGTGATGCGTTTTTAACATTAGAAAGTTCCATTGATGTTCGCATTAAAAAAATGCACCGTTAACACAGCATTAAAAAAAACGCAAGTGTGTGGGAGCCCTTAAGTCCTCCTGTCCACGGGCACGCACGGATTCCCAGTGCAGAATCCCACAGTGGATTCCAGTCATGCCCACAGCCATGAGCCTTTAGAAGACATTACCTACCTGTCCGGCTGCCGTGTGGGTCTTCTCCATCACAGCCGGATCTTCTTTCTTCTGCACGGCGAATACGCTCGTCACGCCGTGCGCATGCGCCATACTTTTTTTTTTCTTCTTAAATTTCCTGCTTTCTTGCGGATCCGTGGCACGGACGCAGTGTCAGCTGCGTCTGTGCCGCGGATCAGACAGCTTCCATAGACTTCAATGGAAGCTGTCCGTGCGGGAAACCGCAGAAAATGGAGCATGCTGTGTTTTTTTTGCCTCGTGTGCGATCCGTATGCTGGGAAAAAATGATATCCGCAGGTATTTAATTGCGGATGCCCAATAAATGTCCATCGGCATATTGAACTGCGAATCATCCGTGCAGATTTTACAATTCAATTTTGCCCGTGGACATGAGGCCTAAGGAACTCACCATAAGCCCTCGTGCATGCTGGCATATATTATCTGTCTATATTGCAACTGTACTTTTTACGGGCATAGTACAGACAGCATACAAAAGCATTGGTGCATTCAAACGTGCATTTTTTTATCTGCGTAAAAACCCCCCCCGCACTATATACTATTTTTTTATCTGTATCATTTGCCAAAATCGTTCATTTAATAGTTCAAGGATTGCGTAAAAACGCAGCAAATAAGCAGTTGCACACCTACTCACTGCATGCATTACGCCTGTTGCCAGTAGGGAAAAAAGGGACATCATTTGGACCTTCTTGTGTTTTTTTTATTGTGCGCGTGAAAAACACGGTGCATGCGGATGCAGCACAGATCTAAAAAAAAGCATATGCACCGAAAACACGCACACACAGGCAATGAAAACGGTACGTTTTTCACAGACGCAAATTGTATACACCTGTGTGCATAAGACCTAATGCAGTAATTATCAGGCCAGATTAATGGGAATTTCAGACCAACGGGTGCCAAATACTTGTACTGTATAGGGGACAACTGACTGTGTCCTTAGATGGAACATAAAGACTCAGGTGGATTACACATAGAAACATATGGTCAGTGACTGGACTAGTGGCAATGCTGTACGGTTTACAGAAGTAACAGGGCCCCACATCCTGGGGCCCAATAGTGCACCCGTAAACGTAAATCAGGGTGCAGTGACAATAATGTGATGCTGCTGGATGGAGCATCTTGCTGTTTTTAAGTAATACTGCCATACAGTGCCCATCATTACTAGAGATGTAGATAAATAAAACTGCCACACAGTGTCCCTCAATACTAGAGATGTAGATAAATAAAACTGCCATACAGTGCCCCTCATTACTAGAAATGTAGATAAATAATAATGCCATAAGTGCCCTCTATTACTAGAGATGTAGATAAATAATACTGCCATACAGTGCCCCTCATTACTAGAAATGTAGATAAATAATAACGCCATACAGTGCCCTCCATTACTAGAGATGTAGATAAACAATACTGCCATACAGTGCTCCTCATTACTAGAGATGTAGATAAATAAAACTGCCATACAGTGCTCCTCATTACTAGAGATGTAGATAAATAATACTGCCATATAGTGCCCCCCATTACTAGAGATGTAGATAAACAATACTGCCATACAGTGCCCCTTATTATTAGAGATGTAGATAAATAATACTGCCCTACAGCGCCCCTCATTACTAGACATGTAGATAAATAGTACTGCCATATAGTGCCCCCCATTACTAGAGATGTAAATAAATAATACTGCCATACAGTGCCCCTTATTATTAGAGATGTAGATAAATAATACTGCCCTACAGCGCCCCTTATTACTACCCATGTAGATATATAATACTGCCATACAGTGCCCCTCATTACATTTAGTTTTGTGGGCGGTAGAGGAACCTGCAGATCCACCTGCTCTTATGATGGGTCCATACGTGTTGTTAGAGTTGATAGGAATATTTATTGTCTTTGACATTGTGTGGTAAATGTACAGCATGGAGGTGTCCTGGCTCCTGCAATAGACATAGTAACCACAAGGTGTCGCTATAATTACAGGCAGTTAGGCTAATAACACTCCGCAGTTGACTAGATCAGCAGGGACCAGACACCATGCAGGTTTATTCTCACATGTAAGGTGTTTCCATTCTAAGACGGCAGCACTGTTCTTACAATATTCCCCTGGTACATTCACCCAGAGGCAGATTCAGGGTTTTATTTTAGGGGAGAGGAGCTTTAGCTGCGGTCAGGTGTACTGGAGAATATCATGCTCCGGCGCAGAAGCCCCCAGCCCTCCTACGTGTCACATCTAACGAAAAGTTAAGGATCTTGATTGAGGGATTTGTAGGGGTTCCTATGTGACCTAAAGCATCTATGGGAAAGTTGGGCTACTGGCCGCTCGGTAACGATGCGTTCAGCCCTCCTGCGTCAAGAGGACCTGAAATGATCAACTGCATCTTCCCTGATCAGTAAGGCTCTGCTCACATTGACATCGGGGGCCCGTTGGAAGCCCGTGGTATAGATTGGCACGAAGTCCCATACAAAATAGTGCAGCATGTTACGCCACTCAGTTGCTGAAAATCTCGTCCACAAGCTGCGGAAATATAACGGACGGTGACTCCACTGCAGCACTAGATGAATTATGGTCAGTCCGCTGCCCTCATCTTCTGTGACCACCGTGCATCTATATGCTGACCGTTAGTTTTCTGCATGCATGTTGCAGCCTAATCATGTCTCATACATGAGCCGTCACGGCACGCTCCAATGCTGAGGCCGCCGTCTGGGTATCGTAAGAAGCGCAGCCGCACTTTGTGCAAACTATCATGTATATAATGGATCAAAAATCTTTTAATATGATGGACTTCTGATACTTGTGGCCCCGGTGGTGACTTCATCTCCACCTAGCAGATTTTGAGAGAAGAAACACAATGTTTTGGTCACATTTGCGCAGCGATTGTTCAGCCACACCATTACTGCCTTTTTCTGTTGACCTGGAGCACAATGGTGCCGGATCACCGTTGTACCGTAATAAAAGTGATGTCCGCAATATGCCTTCTAATAATCCACGTAAACATTTGGTGCTGGCCTTCACGGCAGGATTCGTGGAAGTGGCGGCTCATCGGGGGATTAGATGTGGATTAGGAGCATCCAGTGAGGAACAGAAGGCACAAGGTGATTGTATATGTCAACTGCAGGATTACGGGGGATGATCGGAGCCGTAACCTGTTCTGTGTCATCTGCATCAATGCCTGGTCCCTCCAGCAATACAAAGGTCCTAATCATGTAATAACATTATTAGTGCTCCCTGATTAACCCCAGACCAGACCAGACGTGCCACCGACAGCGGTGACCAAACCTGACCGCAAGTCAGCGACACGGCACATGTCACTTACAGATGGCAGCAGCAGTGAGACTGCAACACCGTACAAAGAACCCGAAGCCTTCAATGACAAGCAGAGATTCATTAGAAAGTTCAGTAATAAATCCTAATAAAACTGTCATGCAGGGACTGAATAGTATCGCCATATAGTGCAAGGTAATGGTAACATCACCATAAAGTGATTAAGCCACCGCACAGGGCTCATTTAATAGTGACATTACAGTGTCCAAATGCCAGACATTTCCTATCTAGTCCTACCCTAGAGTATATCTTAGTATAGTGTCCAACTAATACTACCACACAGTGCAAAATAATACCCAACATTCCCTATGTAATATCACTATATAGTGACTATATACTTCAATATAGTGCCAGACTAAGAGTACCATAAAATGCCTTACTAATCCCAACATAAGTCAGGCTCACATGGCTGTATGTGAAATCTGCTTGTGAAGGCCCGCAACGGACTCCATCTGTAAGCCCGGCCGTGACCCTGCGTACGGCAGCCTAATGTACTGCGTATAACCGTGTACTCATGCAGGCAGTCATGCGCAGTACACCTTTTTTTTTAAATATTTCCCGCGCCGCCACTTGGTGATGATGCGGGTACTCGCAGCCCATGTAATTGCGTATGGACTGCAGGTACAAGTATACCCACGACCATAGAGCACAATGGGCTCTATGTCGTGAATTCCACAGTAAAATAGAACACGCTGCGTTCTATTTTCTGCAAGTGGATTACGTAATTCCGACCCACTAATGTGAGTGGAACTGCGTCATCCAATGCATTTGATTGATCCGTGTATTACAGTGAAATCTACAGTGATTCTTTACTATCTAGAACCACCATGCAGTGACTGAATAATACCTCCATATTGTGCCTAACTAAAACTACCATACAGTGTCCAACTGATACCACCACAGTGCCCAGACATTTCTTATCTAATACCACCATACAGTGCCAACTTATACTACTGCATACTGCTAGACATTTCTAATCTAAAGCCACCATAGAGTGCCCAAATATGGCTGGGTTCACACGGGACGGATTTGCCATGGAAATACCGTGCAGAATTTCTGTGCGGCAAATTCTCCTGCGGCTCCTTATCCCAGGACTTGCCAGTCATGTGGACAAGATTTTGCGATGCAGCGCAGATCTGACAGCTGCAGCATGTTGATCCTTTTTTTTTCTCCGTTGCAGCCTCACTACTCTCTATGGGGAGAGAAAGAATGCAACAGAATGCCGACGGACGAACCGCTCCAAAACCCGCGTCGAAATGCTATGGGTTTTGAAGCTGTGGCTCTCCCACGGAAATCTTGCTGCTTTTCTGTGTGGCCAAGCCACAAGATTTCTGTCCCATGGGAACCCAGCCTTCAGGTACCTATACTCAAGGCGATTATCACCCAAATTATCGTGGGAAACAGCTATGAATGACTGCCTGTTTACTGTGAACGGAGGCGAGGGGGCGGAATGATCGCTAGTCTGCGCCGCCTCCATTCACAGAAAGACTACTGCTCCTTTTACATTGAACGATTCTGAACGAACGAGCGAGTGACACCTTCACCATCTTGTTCGCGCTCGTGCAGCCTGTTCAGACAGGCAGATTCATCTCTGAGGATCAGTCGCTACTCATTCAGTATGTGAACCACTAAAGAAGAAATGTTTACATGCTACGACACGGGAACGAGCCAAAGATGGTTATTACGCCGATTGAAACTGAACGCCGAATGAGTGGCGCATGATTTTTATTTGCCGTTCAATCGTTGGCTGCGTTTAGACTGAACAGTAGCATTCACTTTCACTCATTTGAACCATATAATGGTTCCATCTAAATGTACCTTGAAGCACAGGAGCCATAGTCGGGCAGTCCCATGTAAAGGTACCTTAATACTACCATATGGCCTCAGAGCCGCCGATCAGTGATGGAGACCTGATACAGAGGACGCCTGAGGTCCCACCGCATCCCTCCGTATGCATCAATGACTGCAGTGACCCCCAGCTCTCTGCCCTTCTCACCTGTTTTCTTCTCCCCCCAGACAGGAGAGCCGGGAGTTATGGCGGCTGTGGAGGACGGAGGTGCAGGACCAGGTGCGCTCCCTATGGCTCTGCTTACAGATGATGGAGACTTCTCTGCCCGACCCGACTGAGGCCTGCTGGGATGTAAGTAGTGGGGTGACTGCACCCCAAATATAGAGGGATTATGGGTTGTAATCTCGGGGCGCAGAGTATTATATACAGGGATGTCTAATACCGGGGAGTATTATGTACAGGGGTGTAATACTGGGGAGCAGAGTATTGTATACAGGGATGTGTAATGTTGGGGTGTACAGTATTATGTACAGGGGTGTAATGTCGGGGAGCAGAGTATTATATACAGGGATGTCTAATACCGGGGAGTATTAGGTACAGGGGTGTAATACTGGGGAGCAGAGTATTGTATACAGGGGTGTATATTGTTGGGAGCAGAGTATTGTATACAGGGGTGTGTAATAGTGGGGTGTACAGTATTATGTACTGGGATGTAATGTCGGGGAGCAGGGTATTGTATACAAGGGTGAGTAATGTTGGGGTGTAGAGTATTATATACAGGGATGTGTAATGTCGGGGTGTACAGTATTATGTACAGGGGTGTAATGTCGGGGAGCAGGGTATTGTATACAAGGGTGAGTAATGTTGGGGTGTACAGTATTATGTACAGGGGTGTAATGTCGGGGAGCAGAGTATTGTATACAGGGGTGTGTAATGTTGGGGTGTACAGTATTATGTACTGGGATGTAATGTCGGGGAGCAGGGTATTGTATACAAGGGTGAGTAATGTTGGGGTGTAGAGTATTATATACAGGGATGTGTAATGTCGGGGAGCAGAGTATTATATACAGGGATGTGTAATGTCAGGGAGCAGAGTATTGTATACAAGGGTGTGTAATGTTGGGGTGTACAGTATTATCCTGAGGGGTGTGCACAGTATGGTATACAGGGGTGTGTAATGTCGAGGAGCAGAGTATTGTATACAGGGGTGTATATTGTTGAGGAGCAGGGTATTGTATACAGGGATGTGTAATGTTGGGGTGCACAGTATTATGTACAGGGGTGTGAAATGTCGGGGAGAAGAGTAATATGTACAGGAGAGAAACAGAAAATCACGACTCCAGAATGCAAAAAAGGGCAAACATTGTATTACTGATCAATGGAAAAACATCGAGGAAATCCTGAAAACATGACCTGTTGGGGGTCCATGAGGACTGGAGTTGAGAATCACTGGGGTAGATGAACCCAGATTTCTGTTGCACCGTGCTGATGGGAGGATCAGAATTTGGTGCAAGCAGCATGAATTGGTGACCCCCTTCCTGTCAGGCTGGTGGAGGAGCAGTAATGATGTGGGGAAAGTTTTCTCGGCGTCTTCCGTTACCTGTGGATGGCACCACATCAAACTGCTGCAATTCTGAAGGCCAAAGGAGGTCCAACACTCTACTCCGCGTGGCTGTCATATACCGTTCAGTGGTCCCCTTTTTGGGGCTGTATCTCACATGAGAGGCTTAGATACCCCTACATATGACGGGGGAGTGTAGTACTTCTTCGGGAGGCTGATGTCACCGCGGCGGTGAATACACAGATATCTAACGTCATCCGGCCACTAGTCCCAGAGCCCAACAGTAATGACATTCAGCAGGTGGCACCTCAGCGGCCATTAATTAAAGGCACGGCGCACTGATTAATGAGGGCTGGATCCAGGTTCTCATTACGAGCCCGTGACCCTCCCTCAACCTCCCGGCTCCGGCCGCAGTCATAACTCTCTCCGGCTGGAGGGTCAGAGGAGCGGGGAGCGGCACAATGGAGGAGTCTCCTGATTGTGGCCGGACAATAGCTCCTGTCATGCGGGGCTAATGGCTGAAATAATCTTCCCAGTGGCCGCAAATCGTGTAAACAGCGGCCGGGGGAGGGGCTGGAGGCCTTCGCTCACGATTTATGATTCTTTTCTCTGCCAGTCTCCAGGACCCTCGGAAGTTATGTGCCCCCCATAGCCTGATGTCCAGCTCCGGCCCCCAGTCACAGCAAAGGAGCATCTACCCAATCTACTAGCCCCAAACATACAAGGACCCGTACTGGTCCATCAGCTCACTGATACATTCTGCTGCTCCCTGTTATCAGCCATTTCAGGTTGGGGAGAGGCTGACAGTAGGACAGGTGGATACATTCTACTGCTCCCTGTTATCAGCTGGGGGCGAGGTTGACTGTAGGTTTCTCCCAGTACTTCCCATTGTTCTCAGTCTGGAGTCTCCTCTTCCGTTGGGTGACTACCAGTGTAAGGCCGGTGTCACACAGGCGTAAGCGGAATGGGTGTTGTATATTTTCATGCACATGTGCGTGCTTTACTCTACTTTTTGCACGCACATTGCTCCCATTAATTGAAATGGGCAATTAAGTTAATTAGTTCAATATCTGCTATTTTCGTCCACAAACGCGCTAGAAAATAGAGCATGCTGCATATTTTTTTGCGTGAATGAAATGCGTGCGCAAAATGCGTTCATGTGACACAGGCCTAAGGCCGCTTTCACACGACCAAGAAACTAGTACAAGATTTGTACTTTGCGAGATGCACAAATCTTGCACGAATATGAGCTCATTCTTCTGAATAGGGTTATATACATGAGAAATTTTTTGTCGCATCGCTATACAGGAAAGAATAATCGCAACATGTCCTACCTTTTGGCGTTCCCTCAGAATGCCTTGCCCATTGTTGAAAACAATGTGAAACTTTTGCCAATCCCCAACACTTTCCGAATCACAACCTTCCTGAAGTGATGGGAGGCGTTTTTGACAGGAGACGCTTTGCATCTGCGGGAACACGTTCGCGAGCGCGATATCAGGACGGGTTTGACAGCCCGATATCGGTCTCGCCTGTGTGAAATTTACCGTAAGGCCGGTGTCACACAGGAGTAAGTGCATTTATGCCCCACGTATTTGCGCATGCCCGTGCTTGTTTTACTGTACTTTCTGCGTTCATCAAAAACACGCAACCGTGCTTCTTTTCCTTGAAATGGGCAATTAGTGTAATTAGTAAAATATGTGCTTTCCTTGTGCAAATGCGCAGGAAAATAGAGCATGCGGCATATTTTGTGGCGCGAACGAAATGCTCACACATAATATGCTTATGTGAACAAACCTATTGAAATCAATTTTTCATGTGTAACACGCTGCGCAGATACGTTCGCGTGGATCCGGCCTAAGAGCTCACTCACACGGGCGTATGTGTTCCTTATATTACGCGCAAATTTTTTACTTGCAGTACACACAATAGGCATGTGCACAATATGTACACAATAGGCATGTACATGTGTATGTGCTGCGTATGTTAAATCCCCATAGCCTATGTTGGCACGTATTACGTGCCAAAGTAGGATATGCCAAGTTTTTTTCACATCCGTCATAAAAAACACAGGTGCCAGTGGCCCAGTGGAAATCAGGGAGTCTCTAACACTGCAAATATCTCGTGTGATACCCGGCAGCCCTACAAGTATTACAGGACTGATGGGCTGTCAGGGACAAGTCACTGCTTAACAAGGCAGATCTGTCAGGATCCGGGGAGAGCTGGGTGACATGGTGGATGGTGACATTTTCGGCATGTAGCCCCCAACCTTCCCGCCTGAGTGACAGTGACAATAGATGGGGATGTTTGAGGCTTGTCTGTGTCCTCCTCATGTCAGAGTTATGTTGTTCTTTTGGTGCAGTGCAGCACCCCCTGCTGACTGTGGACCACCGGATGTGCGGGTCATGGTCTGGGACCCAACACGGTCTGTCCCCTGGAGATATCTGTCCTGAGGTCACCTCTGCTTTCTGTGGATATTGGGTGACAACTAATATGGCTGCCATTATATGGAACACAGAAGTTTTCACTCAGCTTTTCCAGACCCCTGAATGGCACAGAGTCACAAAGCGATATGGTTGTACACTGTGTCCAGTGAGGGCTTCAGAGAGCTGCAGGGGCCCCTTATAATATACTGAGCAGTACCCTGGTATATATAGGGGCCAGCGGAGCCCGCAGTCTGTAAAGTAGCCCGGCACCGCACTCTTATGAAAGCGGTCTAAAAGAAAATCTCTCTTGCCAATAGCAACCAATCACAGCGCGGCTTTCATTTTGCCTCAGCGGTATAGGAAATGAAAGCTGCGCTGTAATTGGTTCCTGTGGACAACAGCGATTTTCTTTTAGAAGAACATGGTGCCGGACTACTTTTCCGTAGCCCACCCACTGGATTCTATATGGTGATAGGTATTATACAGTGAAACATCTTCAAGACGACCACCCAGAATTACATTGAATAGTGGTCTTCTTGGAGGGGGGTGGGATTGAGACTCTTTCACAGGACATTTGGTCTGGGTGGGGGATGTCTTCTGGAGAAGGTGTCGCTGTATATTTATTCTATATGAGGACAAGTATATATAAGGTTCTCTATGGTGGTCAGTATTATTTTGTGCTTCTACTGTATATTAATGGGCATCATATAGGTGAGATTTTATATGATGGGCATTCTATAGGGGATTCTACATGGTGATTGGTATATATGGGATTATATAGGATTATGGGTACTGTATAGGAAATACTGTATGCTGTGGGTATTATATGGGGGATTCTGTATGGTGATACGTATCACATGGGATTCTATATGGTGACTGGCATTATGTGATTCTGTATGATAGTGGGTATCATATACAGATATTCTCTACGTGATTAAGTTAGATAATGGGCATTATATATGGGATTCTATGCAATTATATATGGCAATATGTATAATATATGGGGCTTCTATGTGATTCTGTATAATCAAGGTCATTATATATAGAATTCCATACGATACTGGGTATTATATATGAAGATTCTGTGTGATAATGGGTATTATTTATGGGGATTCTATATGATGATGATGAGTATTATATATGGGGATTCTATATGTAAGGCTTCTGTATGATGCAGGTATTATATATGGGATACTATACAGTGCTGGGTATTATATGTGAGGCTTCTGTATGATGATGGGTATCATATATGGGGATTGTATATGATGATGCGTGTTATTTATGGGGATTCTATATGTGATCCTGTATTAGGTGGGTAATATGTATGAGAATTTATACATTTATACTAGATATTATATATGAGGATTATGTATGATGGCTCATATATAGGGATTCTTTATGATGGACGTTACATATGGAGATTCTCTATGTGATTATATATGGTGATCAGTATAATATATGGGGATTCCATGTGATTCTGTATAATGATGGTTATTATATATAGGATTCTATACAATACTATGTATTATATGTGAAGATTCTGTATGATAATGGGTATTACTTATGGGGACTGTATATGATGATGGGTGTTATTTATGGGGATTCTATATGTGATCCTGTATGAGGTGGTTAGCATTTATGGGAATTTTTACAGCACTAGGTATTTTATATGAGGATTCTATATTATGACGGATATTATATATGAGGATTATGTGTGATGGCTCATATATAGGGATTCTTTATATATGGGTATTATATATGTGTTTCTATATCCTGGGGATTATATATGGGATCTGCATTATGTGAACAGTATAGATGTGATACTATATGATGATGGGCATTCTCTGGTGGCATCCAGTGTGGTTGGCGCACAGGTTCCAGCATGGAGGGCGGTAGATACTGGGGGTCCGGCGCCCTCCCCTCCTCCTCTTCAGGTCCTATTTGCACAATAAGGAGCCGGGTTTAACTCCTGTGATGCCAGCAGCTGCCCCCCCGGTTGTCAAGGAGACTCTGAGGGGTTTAAGAAGCACGAGGGCCAGGAGGAGGGGGATAGATGGGAAGAACATCTCCTCACAGCACCCCCATCTCCTTGTGTCAGGATGATGAGCGAAGAGGAAGCAGCCTGTGAAATTAACCCCCCATGCCCCCATCACCCCGCACAGCGCCCGCCGCACCCAGCGCCTATCCTACTAATACATCAACAATGCGCCCGTCTCCTCACTTTCCCTGTATAATGGGATAAAGGCCGAGTCCCCACCTGCCGCACAGAGGTGAGGGTGCGAATCACAGACACCCCCAACCATTACCGCGCTTCTTTGTTTTACTACATCCTGCAGCAACGTGCCGCCGTTCTGCCGCCATATTGTACCGCACTCACCATACAGTCAGATGTCATCTCTTCATCACTGCACCAGCGCTGGATGATACGTTTTTATTACTGACCTCGTCTCCACAACATGAATCTCCTGCATTTTGTATCTTTTGCCTTCAGAAAATGTATAATAATCGCACAGAACACAGTGGCGATAGCGTTGACGCCGCGGACATATATTTGCAGTTGGACTTCAGTGTCCAGATATTAATGATTGATATGCAGAAGCTGCTAATCTTCCCGTCTCAACCTGCGCATGCTTAACGTGTCTTCTTTCATACCATATCCACGGCGGACTAGTTTCGGATTTTCATTTACTTTGTGGCTTTTCGCTTCCTCATAGATGCTACGTGCAAAATGACGCTGCATTCGGGCAGTGGACCCTGCGCTACACCTATACACTATAGTGACCGTCCATGGTGGATGAATTGGTAGATCACCCATTAGACTGTCAGCTCCTGGGGTCAGCGATTTGGCAAGACCCATCACTGTATCTATTTTTGGGGGACTGTGGCGATGATGAGGTTCTGTGGTAACAATGGTTGATACACGGTAACATCTCCTAATCACATGATAAGTATAATCGCCTTATTTACGTATTTTACCGCAGTTTGCCGGGCCAGATCTGAGCCATTCCTCCGCTTTCTGCCTATAAAATATGACAGATAAGTCCCCAGAATCTGATCACAGATGCAAAGACTCGATTCAACCAGTGTATGATAATGGCGATATAGCTATGCCATATTGGACTCACTGCCACTTTCCAGGTCCACCATATATGCCTCATCTGTACACCTATTTGTTGCAGACGCTGCAGAACCTGCTCTATGTTTGATTGAGAGGTCAGCAAGCGATTAACCCTCCACCCTGTGGTCATGACCTGGCCATATATATATATAATAGTATGTGCCCCCCCGCCTGGCCTCAAGAGCTTACAGCTTACTGTCGCGTCCTCGGAGCTCCCATCCCTCCTCCTCCTCCCATCACTCCAGCAGAGCAGAATAAAGGGCTGCAGAACAATGCGGAGCCCGCGTGTTTCTCACACATAAACTTTGTCTGGGAAGTGAGGAGCAGAAGAAGCCGCGTACTCTGGGGGTCATTCACATACGGACCTGGAATTACCCCCCAACCAGAGATGGGGTGATCCCCTGTTATCGTGTTGGTGACTTTAGGGTAACATCTGGGAGATGACGGTGCGGCGGCTGGAGCCCCGGAGAGGAGCAGGTGCATTGTTCGGAGGTCGGAGGCATTAGGAGGCGGCTTTACGGTAGAGGAGGACCCCCAGAAGCTCTGCACCCCTAAACCTGCAGGTAAGAGCTCCCATGTGCATGCTGCAATATATAACCAGTGGCTCCAGAGATCAGCAGCTGCTGCCGCGCATCGCGCTGACACTATAACAAAGAGCCCCCGTGTGACCCATGAGCTGTATGCTACGTCTGCACCACCTGTGCCAGAACACAGGCTGGTACCATAGCAGGTACACACATGTATGTCATCACATGTTTCATGCCTGAGCACATAAGGGGCACCACTCCCACCGACACACCTCCACATGAGCCGGGCACCATGTGCCGAACTTGATGCCAGGGGCACTTGGCTCCCTTACATTATGGTGCCAGGCTCACAGGAAGAATGGCTTATGATAGCCGGTGCCATCATCGTACTGGTCACTAAATGCCACCCTAGACAATGAATCAAGGCTGACCCATAATCGGCGCATGTAC
Organism: Eleutherodactylus coqui; assembly: GCF_035609145.1. NCBI lineage: Eukaryota > Metazoa > Chordata > Amphibia > Anura > Eleutherodactylidae > Eleutherodactylus > Eleutherodactylus coqui. The sequence continues at coordinate 101,289,806 of NC_089845.1, forward strand.
GGTTTCCTGCGTTACAGCGACAGAATAAGTCCCCCACCCTTCCCCCAGCATCTGGAAGGGAATTACTGGATGTGTGGTGTCAAAGTCGTCGGTTGTCATCTCTGTTGTAGCATCTGATGATCTGTCGGGTGCAATACAATCAGGGACCGCCATTGCTACAACGAGACGTCAGGAGATGCCGCCACCTGTCAGACAATTATCAATTATAGGGGGTGAATGTGGAGGTCAGAGGTGTGAGGGGTCAGTGCTGGGGGCCGAGTGATCAGGGGGCTCGTAACATATAGAGAGGGAGGCTGAGAACACGTGTGGCTGTCAGATTACATATGTGTCTGGGAAGCGGTACTGTGTAGTATATTAATATACCAGTGTAATATATATATATATATATATATATATATATATATATATATATATATATATATGCGCATACACACAGAATAATAATAACCACAGATAAGAGGATTCCACATGATACAACCAGAAATACGAGGTAGCAGGCAATTAGGCAGGTGCAAAGACGGGAGCAGCCACATCAGAGTTCAGGAGAGCAACAGACAAATCCCGAGAGCGTGATAGCGGCAGAGAGCAGATATACACCTGATGACTGGCCCTGAGGATTCATACAGAGCGCTCAGAGGAGCAGGAGAATTCTGTTACTGGCCAGATGGTTGGTTAGCTACATTGTGGTAGCAGGGTGTAAAAAATATGTAGCGTGCAGTGTGTAAAGTGCACTTATATATAGCACTATGTGTAGAGCGCAATGTGTAAAATGCGATATATATAGCGCTATGTGTAGAGTTCTGCATTTACAGTAGAACATCTAGAGTACCATGTAGAGTGCCATGTGTAAAGTGCAATAAGTAGAACGCAATATGTAAAGTTCAGTGCATGCTGTGCAATTGCAGTAGTCAATGGTTGACACGGACAGCAGAGGGCCCCTGTCAGAGGCGTAACGTGAAGCTCTGAGCCCCAATGCAAAATCTGTAACCGGGCCCCCAACTATAATGGTTTATTCATAGTACTGGGCTCCCTATATGGAGGGGAGGAGCCTTATGGGCCCCCTAAGGCTCCTGGGCCCAGGTGCAACCACATCCCCTATAGTTACACCAATGGGCCCTATGCAAGAACAGTAAATGGGCCTCTTGTGCAGAGTTCTGTATGTAGAGTGCAGTTTATATTGTGCTCTGTATAGAGTGCAGTTAAAATAGTGCCGTATGTGGAGAGCAGAGTGCCTTGTGTACAGTCCAGTTGATACTGTGCAGTATGTAGAGTGTTGTGTGTAGAGTGTAGACTGAAGTTCATACAGTGCAATATATAGAGTACACGGTGCCTTGTGTAGAGTGCAGTTGATACAGTGCAGTGCATAGAGTACAGTATGTGTAGTGTTTTGAATAAAGTGCAGTTCAAACACTGCGGTATGCAGAGTGTAGTTATGTAGAGTGCAGTTCATACAGTGCAGCATTTATAGTGCTGTGCATAGAGTGCAGTTCATACAGTGCAGCACGTAGAGGATAGACTGCAGTTCATACGATGCAGTATGTAGAGTGCTGTGTGTAGAGTGCAGTTCAAACAGAATGGTATGTAGAGCATAGTTTGTACAGTGCAGTATGTAGAGTGCAGTTCATACAGTGCAGTGTGTAGAGCATAGTTTGTACAGTGCAGTATGTAGAGTGCTGTTGATGCAGTGTAGTGCGAAGAGTATAGTTACGTAGAGTGCAGTCCATGCAATGCGGCATATACAGTGCTGTGTATAGAGTGCAGTTCATACAGTGCAGCACGTAGAGGGTAGACTGCAGTTCATATGGTGCAGTATGTAGAGTGCTGTGTGTAGAGTGCAGTTCACACAGCACAGTATGTAGAGCATAGTTTGTACAGTGCAGTATGTAGAGTGCAGTTCATACAGTGCAGTGTGGAGAGCATAGTTTATACAGTGCCGTATGTAGAGTGCAGTTCATACAGTGCAGTGTGTAAAGCATAGTTTATACAGTGCAGTATATAGCGTGCAGTTCAGTGTAGTGCATAGAGTGTAGTTATGTAAAATGCAGTTCATACAGTGCAGTATGTATAGCGCTGTGTATATAGTGTAGTTCCTATTGTGCAGCACTCAGAGGGTAGACTGCAGTTCATACGGTGCAGTATGTAGAGCATAGTTTATACAGTGCAGTTCATACAGTGCTGTGTCTAGAGTGCAGTTCACACAGTGCAGTATGTAGATTGTCATTTATACAGTGCAGTATGTAGAGTATAGTTCGTGCAGTGTAGAGTACAGAGTGCCTTGTGTAGCCTGCTGTTCATGCAGTGCAGTTTGTAGAGTGCTGTGTTTAGAGTGCACAGTGCCTTGTGTAGAGTGCAGTTAATACAGTGCAGTATGTAGAGTGCAGTTCACACATTGCAGTGTGTAGAGTGCAGTTCACACATTGCAGTGTGTAGAACGTATTTTATACAGTGCAGAGTAGAGTACAGAGTGCCTTGTGTAGAGTATAGTTCATACAGTGCAGCATATGGAGAGCATATCGCCTTCTGTAGAGTACAGTTCATACAGTGCAGTGTGTAGAGCGCAGTTTAAACAGTGCAGTATGCAGAGGGCAGTTCATACAGTGCAGTGTATAGTACAGACTGCCTTGTGTAGAGTACAGTTCATACAGTGTAGTATGTGGAGTATAGTTTATACAGTGCCATGTGTAGAATGCTGTTCACACAGTGCAGTATCTTTAATTGTAGTTTATACAGTGCAGTATGTAGAGTGCAGTTCATACAGTGCTGTGTATAGGGTTCAGTTCATATAGTAGAGCATATGGAGTGCACAGTGCCTTGTGTGAGTACAGTTCACACACTGCAGTATGTAGAGCATAGTTCATACAGTGAGGTGTGTAGAATGTAGAGTGCTGTGTGTAAAGTTCAGTACACACGGTGCAGTATGTAGACTGTAGTTTATACAGTGCAGTGTGTAGAGTGCAGAGTGTTGTGAGTAGAGCACAGTTTATACAGTGCAGTTCATACAGTGCAGTATGTACAGTATGTAGAGTGTAGTTCATATAGTGCTGTGTATAGGGTACAGTTCATATAGTAGAGCATATGGAGTGCACAGTGCCTTGTGTGAGTACAGTTCACACACTGCAGTATGTAGAGCATAGTTCATACAGTGAGGTGTGTAGAATGTAGAGTGCTGTGTGTAAAGTTCAGTACACACGGTGCAGTATGTAGACTGTAGTTTATACAGTGCAGTGTGTAGAGTGCAGAGTGTTGTGAGTAGAGCACAGTTTATACAGTGCAGTATGTACAGTATGTAGAGTGTAGTTCATATAGTGCTGTGTATAGGGTACAGTTCATATAGTAGAGCATATGGAGTGCACAGTGCCTTGTGTAGAGTACAGTTCATACAGTGCAGTATGGAGAGCATAGTTCATACAGTGAGGTGTGTAGAATGTAGAGTGCTGTGTGTAAAGTTCAGTTCACACGGTGAAGTATGTAGTGTGTAGTTTATACAGTGCAGTGTGTAAAATGCTGAGTGCCTTGTGTAGAGTGCAATCTATACAGTACACTATATAGCGTGTGTTAATCACTTAATTTCAGTTATACCCAAGGGGTTTCATATACGTGTCTTTTGTACATGTACTTCTTGCTTTGCACATGACACAAATGCATAAAATATAATTCAATACTTTCACAAGTTCAGCTCATATGGTGCAGTATGTAGAGTGCAAAGTGTTGTGTGTAGAGTGCAGTTTATATGATGCAGTATGTAGTGATGTGTGCAGAGTGCCATTCATATGGTGCAGTATGTAGAATGCAGAGTGCTGTGTGTAGAGTGCAGTTCATACGGTGCAGTATGTAAAGTGCTGTGTGTAGAGAGAGGGCAGTTCATACGGTGCAGTACGTAGAGTGCTGTATGTAGAGGTCAGTTTATACGGTGCAGTATGTAGAGTGTTGTGTGTAGAGGGCAGTTCATACGGTGCAGTATGTAGAGTGCTGCTTGTAGAGGGCAGTTCATACGGTGCATTATGTAGATTTCTGTGTGTAGAGGGCAGTTCATACGGTGCAGTATGTAGAGTGCTGTGTGTAGAGGGCAGTTCATACGGTGCAGTATGTAGAGTGCTGTGTGTAGAGGGCAGTTCATACGGTGCAGTATGTAGAGTGCTGTGTGTAGAGGGCAGTTCATACGGTGCAGTACGTAGAGTGCAGTTTATACGGTGCAGTATGTAGAGTGCAGTTCATATGGGGCTGTGTGCAGAGTGCCGTGTGGCGAGTGGTGAGTGCAGACCCCGGTGTGAACGGCTGTATCGGGGCAGCGCCCCTATCACTAGTTTTTCTGGGCTTTGGCCTGAGAACAGTGAGATATCTGTGGTGAATGTTCCGTGTCCCTGGTGCTGTATGCTATGCCCGCCTGCTCTCCTTTACGTGCCCACATCATGCTCATCATGTCTGTGGCATTGTGCTGCAGCCCCAACAGATGGTCACTTTCTCTTCCCACCAACGATGTTGAGATCAATAACAATGAGCCCAGCTGCTGCGCCCCTCAAGACCCCCGCATCTTGTTGTGTCTCGCTGACTTTACAGATGATGATAATGCTCAAATAATACCTGGAAATCAGATATGACTGCAGGATGGCGGCCATGACCCTTGCACCAGAACACACGTCACACAGAAAGCAGTATCTGTAGGGGCGTTACACCCCATGTACCAACTCCTCCATGTGTACAGGCATTGGCAGTCACCCGGAAGGGGAGGGGGTACAGCTGCCATCTGCTGGCATTCAGTGCACTGTGCCAACGTGGATGAGACCTGCAGACCAGAAGTGACACATGGAGATCACTATCTACCACCAGCAACCATAACTGGTGTATGATCTCTGCTTGAAACCTCCTTCTTTACATCTAGAACCCTTTTGACCTAAGCCATCTCACAGCTGAGGGTTTGTCACACTGTGAGTCGATGCGATTTGGGAGAAAATCGCAGAGCTGCACTTTCCATTTTCACATGTGTGAAAATCACGTTTATTTCAATAGAAAAATGTAAGATTTGCATCGCACTCGAATGTACATGTGTGTGCAATGTAGTTTTTAACTTGCCCACTGCAAATAATGGCCGCGCTTTCTGCAATCTTGCAGAAAAATTGGACATGCTGCATTTTTTCCTACGAGAGGAAGATTGAACATGCAGATAGACACCTTGAAAACAATGGTCTCTATTTTGATAACAGTTTTGCGCAAAGCACAAAACTCAAAGGATTTTCTCGCACTTGTAAATACAGCCTTGGGGCATCTTCACCCTTGTGAGAAAATTTGCACGATGCGAGAATTAGTAAATGCGTAGAATTATGAAACCAATGATCTTCAATAGTTTCCTTCACACTTGCAATGTTTTGAGAGAAAGAAATTGCGGCATGTCTTTTCTTTCTGCGATGTGCGTTTTTTAATCGCCCATATTTCCCTATCGCATCGCAAGGCCAAACTTGTGATGTTCGTGCGACGTGTTTTATCATTAGAAAGTCCTATTGACTTTCGCGCTAAAAAATCGTGAGCGGCAGCGATGTTTTAGTGAGAAAAAGCAGCTCTGATGCTCAAAAATCGTGAGAAAAAAGTTGCAATTTTGCCACGATTTTCACGCGCCGATATCGCGATCGCAAGTGTGAACGAACCCTTAGGCCTCATGTCCACTTGAAAAATACAATCCGCGCGGATTTGCTTTAAATGGTATTTTTTTGCATGCAGATATCCGCACACAATGCTAGCAATGTTGCCGATCTGCGCGGAATCCGCAGCTGAATGGAGCATGCCGTGTTTTTTCTCCCGCGCGTGAAAAACACAATTCTTTTAAAATGCCATCCGCGGGTGCAAAAATCAATTTAATGGACCGCGGATGGCCAATGATTCCCTATGGGCAAAATCCGCTGCGGATTCCGCAATTCCCTTTAGCTAGTGGACATGAGGCCTTAGGCCTCATGTCCACGGGGAAAATCAGGCCCACTACGGATTCTCCATGGAGAATCCGTAGCGGGTCCCTCCTGCCCCGTGGACATGATGCTAAAAAATCAGAATAAACTCACCTGCAGTGGTACGTGCGTGTCTTCCTTCCGCCGCGGCCGGATCTTCTTTCTCCGGCCCGGCAGATGTGCTCGGCACGTCGTCTGCGTGCCGCGCACATGCGCCGGGCACATCCGCCGGGCCAAATAAAGAAGTTTCCGTCCGCGAAGGAAGGAAGACCTGCATCGCCCGGAGCAGGTGAGTTTAATTCAGGCGCGGGTCTCCTGCGGATCCGGACGGCTTCCATAGGCTTCAATAGTAGCCTGCAGGAGCCAACCCAGCGGGAGACCCGCGCCTGAATGGAGTATGTCCGGATTTTTTCCTGCACGCGGGACCCGCGCCTGCAGGGAAAAATGACATCCGCAGGTATTTAACTACTGCGGGTGTCTAATGCATCCCTATGGGGCGCGGATCCACGTGCAGGAAAAACGCTCCGGATTTAAAATCCGAATTTGCCCGTGGACATGAGGCCTTAGAGTTTCTTCATAGGGACATATATATCTTCAGAATTTTGTGAGCCTAATCCAGGCGTGGGTCCAAAATACGGAAGACATGCAAATCTTTCCATTCTACTTTCTCTCCACTCCTGGTTGTGGCTCACAAAACATTGATAATAAATCTGTCCGTGTGAAGGGGCCCTCGGGTTGTATTCACACGGACAAGCACGATCTTGGACCAATATCGTTCTGGTAAACGTGATTTTTTTTTTTGGTTTAGCGAGAAAAACGCATCTTATCACGGTACATGCAATGTTCATGCGTGCCATGTTATTCCAATAGGAAAAATTAAATCTCAAATCGCACTCGCATGAAAATCGCATCTGCGTGTGAGGGCAGTGTGATTTTTTTGTGTGCTCCCATTGAAACTAATTGGCGACATCGCCCAAAAAATAGCACATTGCTGCAAATGAAAAATCGCCCATGTAAATGCACTCATTGTATAATGGCTTGTATTTCCGTGCGAGTTTTATGCATCTCAAAAAACTCTCGTGAAAATATCAATCTTGTGAATACGGCCTTATGAGGGTTGCAGGAAAATGACAAGTAGATCACCTGTTATACGCCTGCAGAACGCCATCGCTGATCGGTGAAAGGAAAATTCCCCACTAACCAAAACCTAAATGGTCCAAAAAACAAAAGTGCCACTGGAAATGCCAATGAATAGATCTGCATCACCTGAGCATTGGGGGCTTGCTTTATACCCTGCATGGGCATCAGTCTGCCATAGGACATAGTAGTAGGTTAGTGCCGTCCTTTTCATGGCCATTACTCAGGGCAGTAGCAGGTCGGTCTATGGCCCAGTGCAGATTTATGGCTTTTTTTGGGATCTAGTGCCCTGGTCAGTGCCAGCCATTGGTTGCATTAGTGCCCCTCTGACTACCAGGCTTTCTATGTAACTACATCACCTTATTGTCAGTTCCATTGGCGGTGTCTTCTATTTCTTCTGACCATGTGGATTTTGGAGTAGTAAATAATTTCATTCTGGATGATTAGGGGTACGGTCATACGTAGCGTAAATGTTGCACAGTTCCCGTATAAACTGCGTGGATGACGTTTTACCAAATCTCATCTACAGACTGCAGAAAAAATCCACACAGAATTCACAATGGAACCAACTTGTGGTGCAAATTTAAAATTCACAGTTTATTAATTTGGGATGCAGATCTTCAGTGCGGATTTCACCTTTTCAAATGATGGGAGGAGAGCAGAAAGAGGCAATATCTGCATCAAAATCTGCACCAAATTTGTGTCAAAATCTGCCGACTCCACATGGATTTAGTGCATTTCAATGGGGTAATTCTGCGGGAGGATTTCCGATGTGGATTCTGCATCAAGAAGTAATCTGTCACTTTTTTCTCTACGATGCGCACCATTTAGGCTATTAGGGCTCCCACACACTTGCGTATTTTTAATGCTGCGATATCGCTGCATTTTTTTCACGCGATTGTCAATGGGACTTTCTAATGTTAAAAACGCATCGCACAAAAATCGCAAAGCACCAACTTGCAATGCGTTTTTAATATTAGAAAGTCCCATTGACAATCGCGTGAAAAAAATGTAAGTGTGTTTGAGCCCTTAGGGCGCATTTACACGAGCGAGTGCGGTAGCGGTCTGAGAAAGTTGGACCGATATCACACTGGTAAACCTGCGATTTCTGCCAGCGATTACGATGCCTTGAGAGAAAAACTCATTGCAGCACGTGCTGTTTTCACACGTGTAAAAATTGCATAATTTTTTAACGAAAAAAAAAGATCGCACTCACGTGAAATTCACATTTACATGCAACTTTGATACAATTTTTGTGAGGCTCACCAAAGGAAATTTAATAAGAGTTTCCCAAAAATAGGACATGCTAAGGCTGGGATCACACAAGGCGAAATTTCCGTGCGGACTTTCCGAATACAAATTCCGCAGGCATTTTTAAGCCTGAGATTAAGCAGCAAAGTGGACGAGATTTGCAAAAATATCGTTCACACGTTGACGACAGTCCACTGCAGACAGGCCGTGCGGGAACTGACATGCGGCGCGGAATTCAAATCCGCGACATATTAATTTTGGTGCCATTTCCGTGACAGACTCTCTTCTCTCTATGGGGAGAGATTTGTGGTCACACAATGTAAATCTGCATTGTGAATCTAAAGTGGATTTCAATGAAAGGCATAGCAGAAATCTATGTGGAATCAGCACGGATTCTGCGGTAAATCCCTGGTGAAATACACCATGTGACCCAAGTCCACACAGCAGATTGGATGCAGAAACTGTGGAATTAGTGCGAATTTCACATCGGATCTACAGTGAAAGCCGCCTCTAAAAGTGCCCTATTGCATTCACTAGGAATCCGCACTGCAGTGTATCCGCTGTGAATCTTCAATCCGCACCCTAACAAAAGGAATGTCGTGCCACTTTGTGGCGCTGATGGGAAATCCGCACATGGCCTTATCCCGTCGAACGGGGCGATCTGTGCGCAGATAACCGCAGCTGCATTTGAAAATCTGCAACAGAATTCTGCAAATGTCGCCGCGGACTTTGAGGCAGATTCCGCATCAGATTTGTAAACCTACGATAAGGCTACATTTTATTTACGCTTTCTGGTTAGTAATCACATCATTTGTTAATATTTAAAGGGGGTGGATATTTTTGCAAAACATCCACACATAGTAGGCGATTGGGTCCTAATGAGCTGCGATGGTATATGGTATATTATATGTATCCACACCCATGTGAGGGGCGCAGGAATAATCCGTAAACATGGTAGGTGAGCAGCTCCTCCTGTCAGCAGCCGCCTCCTGCCGAGCGTTAATCCCTCCGCCCTCCTGACCGTTTAATCCCGCAGACAAAACATTGCGACGTCTCGTCAGCTCTGAGCTCCCAGCGGGCACTGATTGAGATGTCCTGGCAGAGGCCGCAGAACACATGTGAGGTCCACGCCAAAGGAAACCTATTCCACTCACGCTGCGGCCTTCACACGCCAACCTACCGGGATTATTTCATCATTATGCCACGCTCGCCCCATCGCGTGCTGCATGGTCATAATTACAGAATAATCAGCCTATAATGAGAGCGTCCCCATTCCTCGCCATGTCCAAGATCTCTGCTTGCTGTTAGTGAATTGAAACATTCATTGTATTCAAGCAGAAGCTGTAAGCCTGCCATGACCTGCTCCTGCTCACTGAGCTGAGAGCTCGTTACAATGTATCTGGGCAGAACAATCCGCTGTGAGGTCCATAAAACAGAAATAGAAGCCCGGGGCTTGACGTGACACCTCTAAGGGAATCAAGGTCATGGACTAGTTTGCAACCTTCACGAAAACTCTTCCCACCTTCTGATTTTCTTTCGTGAGGTTTTCAAGGTCCCAGTTATCTTACCATTGTACAATGACCCCCACACAACCAAATGTTACCATGAGCGCCAGCAATCAACACCCCCCCCCCCCCCCGTTTCCACGTTTGTTGCAATGTATCAGAGTCCAGACTTTTCAGAACACAGATGACACAACTGTAACAAATCTGCAGCTGTGAGTAGTAGTAGGTTTTTGTCCTCTGCATCTAGGAGGGTATATACTGTATACACGGGGGAATTCAACGCTGTAATTCTATTGCGCAGATCCCGCCTTTAAAAACCACAGCAGAAATCCATCAGTATATTTCTACTGTGTATTTTGCTACAGACCCACATGCAGATTTATCCCTTTAATGGGAAGAATCCGCATGCAGAATTTCAGATGTGATTCCATGTAGATTGGGTCAGGAGGGGTATTGTCACTCCTTAAGGAGAGCACCCAGAAAGCGTGTAGAGACACCTAGGGGGTCAGTGGCTCTGGGGGATGGCATCATCTCTCCCCAAGGAGAGCACCCAGAAGGGTGTGAGAAGACACCTGAGAGGTGACTGAGGAGACTTATAAGGCCATGCATGCTCCTCTGGCTCCTCTTGTTCCTCCAGAAACCTACTGCACACTGATGAGGTGCAAACACCCCAAAACAGCTGTCTGTGCATGGTTTCCTATTTCCAATCATTGTTTTACAGACTTGTTAAAGAGTCGTACATTGATTTGAAGGAATGCTGCCATCCAATAGGTGGCGCTGCAGGGGTATTGTTCCATCTTCATTATTTCCATGTAGGTTGATATTATGAATTGACCATTTGCAGTTTTAGAAGCGGAATCTGTGTAGAAAAATCTGTGTTGGATTCCACCATGTGCACATACCCATGACATGTCCCATTCATTGACTGCAAGCTGAGATCTTGAAACATAAGGAAACACAAAGGACCACATTTATTAAAACAGGCATTTTATACGCCAATCTAAAAAAATAATGTGAGGCTGGTTTCACATGGCTGAGAATCTCGCACGAGGTTTGTGTGTTGCGAGACGCACAAATCTCGCATAATTATGAACCCCATTCTTTCATACACATGGTTTCAATGGGGCCAGCGAAGCATCGCACCACGTACTAAGTGCACGCACGTGCAATGCAATGTTTCCCATTGAAAACAATAGGAAACACTCTGCGACCTTTACTATTAATGACTTATCCTCAAGGTAGATCATCAACAGTTGATCTGCGAGTGTTCAAGACTCAGGATCCCCGCTGATCAGCTGATCCCAGGCCCACTGCAGGTGTACGGTACTGGAAGCAGATAATGATGTTCAAATTGAAGTGACCCAGGTTGGTACTACAGGCACATCTACCACTGAATTCAATGGCAGCTCTGCCTGTAGTACCAAACCGAGCCGCTGCAGTACGGACAGCGCTATCTGTTCCAGCGTTGTCTGCACTGACAGCAGAGCCAAGAATCAGCTGATCTGCAGGGATTCCGAATGATGGAACCCCACCGATCAACTCTTGATGACCTATCATTGGGATAAGTCATTAATAGTAAAAGTCTATAAACAACCCCTCTGACTTGTGCCAGAATTCTGGTCTCGAAAATTCACAAATTTGAAACGAGACAAGCAGTGTTTTGCAACTTTTTGAAACTCTATGCATTCTCCATCAATTTAATGGGCAGTGCTTAGCAAAAGAAGGTGTGGCTTCCTGCAGCCCACACATTTGCCATAATTTACACCAACTACTAGCTGGCATAGATCTGTCTATTAACATTGGACGGCCAGAGATGTGCGTAATTTATCAAAAGTCGTGCGCCTCTTTATAATTGAGGTGCAGATTGTATGAAAACAGGTACAGGAAATAGCTGTTTTGATACATTTGCTCCTACGTGCATAGATTTGTGTCATTTGATGACTTCATTATTAATCTAATTGTGGATGACCACACCCACTTTTTACATCACTTTTCAATTTTGGTGAGGCGAAGAAGCAATTTATTTTTTTCACTATTTTGACATATTATGTCATGGTTTGCTACATTTTGGTGCAGTTTACACCAAAAACTGGTGCAAAATACTTTATAAATGTGCGCTAAAGTCTCTAAAATATTTTAGAACACGTCATTATACAATGATGAATATTCTTTATCTGCACTGGCCTTTTAGTGGTATAATCATCCGCCCAGTCCCAGATTTGCCGCTTGCATCCCTTTGCGGATTGTTTTGTGACCAGCCACGAGTCTGTCGCGGTTTAACCCCCCTGATTCTGCTCCCTGGTCTGGCCGTTGGGCACATTGTACATATTTATATTGCTGCTGCGGTCACTTCAGCCGTCCAATGACTACTTCTCTTGTTTGTGTTTCAGGCTGAGGCCGAGCTAATGTCTGACGCTCTTGTGCCGTCCGGGGACCATGGGTAATTCTGTCAGCCGGCCTGGCTGCCTGGGGGATAAGAACCGGAAATCCCAGCGGTTCCTGAAGGAATGTTGTATGAAAAAGGAATCCATCATCGACATCCAGAGCGTGAGGAACAATGTGGAGGCCGGCGCCGCGTCCACTGCAGACAAGAAGCAGAACGAGCTACTGATCGACAAGGAACTGAACCTCACCCCAACCTCCAGCAAAGCCCAAACCAATGAGCCGCTGCCCAAGCAGAACAACGCGGATGCCAATGTCCAGCACGCCCGGAAGGAGACGCCCAGGACCACACCGGATCATGGCGGCAATGTGTGGACTCCGCAAAGGGGAACCGTACAAAGGTCCTCTGGAAGCAGCTGGTCATGGAAGCCACTGGCTACTAGGGAGGTGACAGAGGTCACGGAGGTGACCGAGACCATTGTCACCGAGATTGTGGAGGTGACGCAATATCCGACCGGAGATAAGAGCGGAGAACCCATCATCACCAGGACGGTGAAAGTGCTGACGGAGTGCGCTGGGGAGCTGGCCGAGGTTAATATGAGAGAAATGGAGCCATCTACATATTGTTACCATTACTACATCTCAGCTCTGGATCATGTGATCCCAGTCTGGTTTCTGATTGGAGGAAATAAAGGGATCTGTAATAAGTTTATTGGGTGGTCAATATTTCCTGACCTTACGTGCACCCACAGTAGTAGTCCCAACCACCGAGGGCCTACACAGCATGTAGGTGGCCAGGCATATGGTATGGGGGCCCTAGAGGTGGGTCTCCTCTTATCCCATAGGAAGTGTGAATATACATAAGGCTTCTCCCTTCTCCTCTGCACACTCCTGGGTCCCTATTTTATTCTCTAAAAAGGACTTCTCTGTTCTCTGTACACCACTGGGCCAATCTCTATATACTCCAGGGACCTCTCTCTTCTCTGTACACCACTGAGGCCCATCTCTTCCCTGTACACCACTGGGGCCCATCTCTTCTCTGTACTCTCCTAGGGCCAATCTCTGTATACTCCAGGGACCCCTCTTTTCTCTGTACATCACTGGGGCCCATCTCTTCTCTGTACACTCCTGGGGCCCCTCTCTTCTCTGCACACTCCTGGGGCCAATCTCTGTTTACTTCAGGGACCCCTCTCTTCTCTGTACTCTCCTGGGGCTCCTCTTCTCTGTATAATTCTGGGGCCCCTCTCTCCTTTTTACACCCTTGGGGCCCTTCTTTTATCAGTTTACCACACTGGGGGCCCCATGCTTCCTTGTTTTTCCCTAGAACTTGTCTCTTTTCTGTACCATCTTTGAGCCCCTCTCTTCTCTATATGCCCTTGGGTCTGCCAGGTCCCAAGTGCATACTGGTCCCCTGGCAGTGGTAGCAGTTGACGTGCTTGGGGCAGGCGACACAAGAATCAGACCTCGATGCCGACACCAGGCTTACAAAATTATATATTTTTATTTTAACAAATAAACTTGGAGATGAAATTGTCGTAGAAGCTTTTGTTATAGATAAGTAATATGCATGCGGTTATTCAGAAAGGTTAGACAACCTACCTGACTGTAACTAAGAGTATGCTGTTGGGCCATGGTAACAATCTGTGATAAATCATAATGATCAGCAACACACTTCACCTGTAGGACACATTGTAGTACCGCCAGACATGTCAACCCATCAATGGTGGTCGTCCCTACACAGTCCGAAAGTAACGCAGTGGTTGGCCAATAACTTGTCAGCAACTGGTGGATAACTATGTGTTCCTCTGGTGTCGGCTAACGTATTTTACCTGACAAGCCTGCTTTTCAGTTACTACCCGTGTGCACACTTCGGGGCTTTTCCTGAGGGCCCACCTCACATATTTCCAGTGTATTCGGTACCATAATTTAGGAGACACACCCTTGGACGTCTGTTGCGGGTACCCTGATTCACAGAGCTGTAGGACAATGTGAATACTTTGTAGCAGTCTCTCTAGCTGTAGACCCTACAGCTTTGTTCTCTCAGCAACATGGTGCATTATGGAGCTGCACTTCTCAAATAGCGGCTGCCTCCTTTATTGTGCTACTGTCTCTCTCTAACAAGCACTGATTCTCCAAGACACGTCTCACACGGCTCTCCGAGCCAAATTCTCACTTCTTTGGCATTTCTCTCTTCCGGCAATGCAGTCTCTTTTAAGACTCAATACCACTGGAATTGTTCTTCAGCTTGCAGCTCTCTATTATCTCAAGTCCTCCAGATCTCCCACCTGACCTCTGCAGCCAATAGGAAGTCACATCCAACACTCCATAGAAAAATACGCAAACTGCAGTTAATGTATGACGGCCAGTAGAGGTCGCCCTTATACCACCCAAATTACATAACTATAGGAACCATAACAGATCATTACAGCACAAACTCAAACCTGGGCTCCCTTCATATTCAGTTATGGAAGTCACATTCCACTGACTTGTTGTACAATTATAGGGGTCTGAGGTTGACGCTCCACTTAAAAGTTAATGTACATCCCATTAGATTCTGATGTTTCACCACTTCTGATTATTCACTTTTAAAATAAGCAAAAAACAAAGAAAATCTAAAAAAAACCTGATTGCTTGTATTAAAAGGGCCAGTCTAGTTTACGTTCAGAGTCTGAAACCTGCCCAAGGGTGCGTTCACACGTTGCTGATTTGCTGCAGATTTTGTAGCAGACTTTGGGGCATATCAGCAGATTTCACCCTTCCGATTGAATTTAAATTGAGGGCTTATTCAGACAACTGTATTTGCGCAGGCATTTCCGCATGTTAAAAAGTCACACATCTAAGGCGACCAAGCGAAGTATTGGATTTCGATTGCTTTATTCAGATGAATGTATTTTTTCTGCGCAAAATATTTGCGTGACGAAAAAAAATATTGCACCTGCTCTATCTTTCTCAGTCGTATATCTTATATGGGCATGAAAAGATATGTGTTGATCTTTGGTGGTGTTATGCAGAAAGCTCCCATAGACTTCTATTGTAGCAGAAAAAAAGAGAGGGGGAGGGAGTTATCCTGCGTAGAACGCCGGGAAAAGAAGACAGCTCGCACTTATTAGGCCTTTTATTGCCATTCCAAGGATTTAAAAATTGATCCATGCGAATATACGTGCTGTATGGGCGAACGCATATATGCATACGCTCATGTAAAGCATGCCTAAAGGTGTGAAAACTAGCAGAAAACTCGTCTTTGGCTTGCTATAGGTGATTTTTTAAATTTCCTTTTGAAAAACAGGTGATTTTCACACATGTTCAGTGATGCAATGCTATTTTCTCACAAATTGTATCGCACTCGCATAAAAAATTGCATATTTACAAGAGTGATATCGATTCGTGTTTCTCTAAACATAAAGCTCGCTCATCTATGTAGGGCCTTAATCATGTCCAACTGAAACACTTGCAGGGCGCGTTACAATGTATCAGGGCTGTACCGCTCAATGAGTGGTGCACCTGTATCAATTGAATGTGGTCTGGGGTTAGGGCTCCTACACACTTGCAATCGCAATATCGCTGCAGTTTTTTAACGCGAATGTCAATAGGACTTTCTAATGTTAAAAACGCATCGCACAAAAAACGTAAGTTTGTGCTTTGCGATTTTTGTGCGATGCGTTTTTAACATTAGAAAGTCCTATTGACATTTGCGTTAAAAAAAACGCAATGATCTCACAATCGCAAATGTGTAGGTTTCCTCAGACTCATAAATCTCACACAAGTATGAAACCCATTTTGAATGAGGTCCTACATATCAGAGATGTTTTCCTGCATGGCACCGCAATGTGATTCTATGCGGGAAACAAATCGCGACATGTTCTATCTTGTGCGTGCTCTTTCAATGGGGCCGGTGGCAGCATCGCACCACATGTTAGGTGAACGCGATGCGAGGTCTCCCATTCAAAACAATAGGAGAAACTCCACAATTCTCCGCTTCTTCCCCGAAGTGATGTAAGGCTCTTATGACATAAAACGCCTCACAACTGCAGGGAATTCGCATGTTGGCGAGCGCGATATGGGGCTGTGAATCACGCCCCAATATCGCTCTCGCCCGTGTGAATTTAGCCTTACGGTTTATTCAGACGGTGCATTGAAGCTGTGACGTCTACCATAAATACAAATGCTGCAGTTAGGCTGCTCTCACACGTGTTCACAAAACGCCACGCTCAAAATCGCAGCATTTTACAGCGATTTCAAATGGCATTTTTTAACGCATTTTACAGCGTTTGACAGCATAGTTTAACACACCCAATCATTGTGATGGGTGAGGCGGTGCATTAAAAAGCACTAAAATGCACAAAGATAGAGCAGACAGTGTTCGAATATCACAGCGTTAGAAACGCAGTGTTTGACCGCACGTCTGTGAAGACCCATTGAAATCAATTGAGGCGTTGTATCGCGATTAGCGTGGCGTTTGAAACGCTGCGCTAATCGCTGTAAAAAGTGGGCTGTGTCAGAACTTGTAAATATGCCACGTTTGTTAAAAAATGTTGATAAAACCTCCTTCTGGTTATTAGCTTCCTGGACTCTTGTAGCCTCCTTTATATTGTACTCTGCTCCCCGCTCTACAGGGATCTGATCTGACAACACAACTATGTTGTATTGTGTAACATACAGAACTTTTATGTTTCCAGCTGCAGACCAGTCGTGAGGCCCAGACAGAATCTCAGTATCAAGTGGGAAAATGGGACTCCTACAGCAAGACGGTATTTAGTGACCTTTATATAGATGTCATTGTGTGTGATACATTGTGACTAGAGATGAGCGAGTATACTCGCTAAGGCACATTACTCGAGCAAGTAGTGCCTTAGTCGTGTATCTCCCCGCTTGTCTCTAAAGATTCGGGGGGCGGGGAGCAGCAGGGAAGAGCGGGGAGGAACGGAGGGGAGATCTCTCTCTCCCTCTCTCCCCCCCACTCCCCGCCGCAACTCACCTGTCACCCGCGCCAGCCCCCGAATCTTTAGAGACGAGCGGGGAGATACTCGGCTAAGGCACTACTTGCTCGAGTAATGTGCCTTAGTGAGTATACTTGCTCATCTCTAATTGTGACATCACGTGATCTAGATGTGTGATACATTGTGACATCATGTGATCAAGATGTGTGATACATTGTGATGTCACATGATATAGATGTGTGATACATTGTGATGTCGTGGAGTAGATGTGTAATACATTGTAACATCACGTGATATAGATGTGTGATACTTTGTGATGTCATATGATATAGATGTGTGATACATTGCGATATCATGTGGAGTAGATGTGTGAAACATTATGACATCACGTGATATAGATGTGTGATACATTGTGATGTCATGTGGGGTAGATGTGTGATACATTGTGACTAGAGATGAGCGAATATACTCGTTTCGAGTAATTACTCGATCGAACATCGCGATTTTCGAGTACTTCCGTACTCGGGTGAAAAGATTTGGGGGGCGCCGGGGGTCGGGGGGAGGCGTGGCGGAGCGGGGGTAGCAGCGGGGAACAGGGGGGAGCCCTCTCTCTCCCTCTCCCCCCCACTCCCCGCTGCAACCCCCCACTCACCCACGGCGCCCCCCGAATCTTTTCGCCCGAGTACGGAAGTACTCAAAAATCGCGGCGCTCGGGCGAAAAAGGGGCGTGGCCGAGTAGGTTCGCTCATCTCTAATTGTGACATGATGTGATATAGTTGTGTGATACATTGCGATGTCATGTGGGGTAGATGTGTGATACATTGTGACATCACGTGATATAGATGTGTGATGCACTGTGACATGACGTGATATCGATGTGTGATACATTGCAACATCATATGGTGTAGATGTCTATTCTGTATGATACATCATGACATCATGTGGTATAGATGTATGATGCCTTGTGACATCATATGATATAGACATGTTATCATGAGTGATATATTGTGATATCACATGGTTTGGAGTGTTATCCTGAGCAATAAGTTATGGCATCATGTAGTACAGATGTGTTATCCTGTGTGATACATTGTGGTACAGAATTGTTATCATGAGTGATATGTTGTAACATTATGTGGTATAGATATGTGATATATTGTGACATCACATGGTATAAAAGTGTTCTCCTGAGTGAAACTTTGTGACATCCTGTGATATAGATGTGTTATCCTGTGTAATATATTGTGACATCACATGGTACAGATGTATAACAGCTTGTAATGTCATGGGTTAAACAAAACATATTGCAATATAAGAACATCTGACCAACTATCAGCAGTGTTATATAGCACTGTGTATTACATGCAAGATCTGATCCAGTACCGTACTCAGCTCTGCTCTTCTCACAGGTTTCCCAGCATGCTCTGGCACTGTCAGAACCACCCGAAAACCAGGAGACTGTCCTCAGCTGGGTGTCCGAAATGGAGGATCTGATGGAGGCACAGAAGCCGCCCTCCTCAGAGGTCAAAGTGGTGAAGGCTCAGCTCCAGGAACAGAAAGTGAGTTCACAGTGTCACACAACTCCGGGCACAAGGGGCATATATGGAAAACTATCAGCTACATTATAACTGTGAGCTGTATTGTTTGTACTTTATATTATACCTATGGTCTGTATTTTACCTGGTTTATATTACATGAGTGGCCTGTACTGTATGTAGTTTTTTTTTTTTTTAAAACATGTGAACTATCATATGTGGGTTATATTACACATTTTGCATGTATTGTATATTACACCTGCGACTTATGTTATATGAGGCTTAAATGACACCTTTAGCCAATATTATATGTGGCTTATATTACACGTGTGGCCTTTATTGTGCATGGTTTATATTTAGCCTGTTTTCTTGCAGCTTCTTCAGAGATTATTGCAGGAGAGAAAGTCAAGGGTTGAGCGAGTCTTACAGGTTAAAAAGTCCCCATCGCAGCCCCTGTCTATAGAGGGAGCAGAGCAGAGGGGACAGAGTAGAGACTCCTTGATAGAGCTGCGGGATCGGTGGGACACTCTGCTGCGGAGGGCTAAGGACAGGTGAGTGTGAGCAACCACACTGTTCAAGTTGTGGATCTGTACAGCATCTAGAAGCCCCTGAGCTGTCCTCTCCGGGAGATCCTCCTATATCTCATCCCTTTCAATACAGACACCACCAGTTAGAGCGCATCACCCCAGCTGCTCAGAACTTCCAAGAGGCTCTGGACATCTTCCATGACTGGTTGAGCAGCACCGAGAGACGGCTGACAGAGCTCTGGAGGACCAACAGGTCCATGAACCAAATTAAAGACTGCCACAAGGAAGTGCAGGTATTGTCAACAGGATCGGCCACTGACCCTCAGACATTGTTCAATCCCATAGCCAATCCATATTTCAGAAGAGATATGATAGATACATTGCACCATGTACACATGGTCTCACCAGGGCTGACATTACTTCCTCATTGCTTCAGGACCTTTGTGGTGAAATTCAGAACAAGCCCGGAGACATAGACAAGATTCTGGAGAAGGGTCAGGTCATCCTGGAGCTGGTGACAGGTACTGCAACCGCTAATGTCTCTCTAGAAAGTTAACCTTGACATGAAACTTTTTGGACATTTTTTTCTTATAACTAAGCATAAATAGATGCTTGAGTTGTTATTCTGTGAAGACAATAAAAATGCTATTCAGCCATGTGTTACTTCCAACAGGTTACAGGGGTAAACACAAAGCTTTTAAATGGGTGTTTCCAAGGGTATTAGTGCCCACAACACACACAACAACATCTCCATCCACTCCCACTTATACTTTATCACTCCACATGTACTACACGTTTTTGCATTGAGAGGTTTATACATTGTATTCCAGAAAATATCCCACGTGGTATAAAGTGGCTTGGTTGGTAATACCTAGTATTACTGGTTGTCTAAGGTGATGATGGGTTATTATTGACATTCCTTATACCTGGTGGTCTAGGGTTATGTTGGGGTTAATATTGTTATTTATTATTCATGCTAGACTATGGTTATGATGGGATTATTATTATTGTTATTCATTATCCCTGGCGGTCTAGGGTGAGGATGGGGTTATTAATATTCATTATTTGTGGTGGTCTATAGTAATGATAAGTTAATATTGATATCCATTATCTCTGGCGATCTAGGGTAATGATGGCGTATTATTAATATTCATTATCCCTTGTGGTCTAGGGTAATGATGGGGCTAATATTGCTATTCATTATTCCTTGTGGTCTAGGGTTATGATAAGGTTAATAATGTATATCAGATCTTTGGTGATCTAGGGTTTTGATGGGGTTATTATTGATATTCATTATCTCTGGTGTTCTAGGGTAATGGTAAGGTTAATATTTATATACATTATCCATGGTGGTCAAGGGTGATGATGTGGTTATTATTGATATTTATTATTCTTGCTGGACTAGGGTGATGATGGGACTAATGTGTATATGAATTATTCCTGGTGGTCTAGGCCGATGATGGAATTACTATATTGATATACATTATCCCTGGTGGTCTAGGGTGATGATGGAGTTACTAGATTGATATACATTATCCTTGGTGATATAGGGTGATGATGATGTTATTATTGGTATTCATTATATCTGGTGGATTAGGGTGATGATGGACTAATATTAACCATTAAATATTAACCCAATCATCACCCTAGACAACTATTATTCCTGTAGGCCTAGTGTGGTTTAGCGGTTAACATTAATTGCTGCAGAAGCCCAACACAGTGTTTTGTCCAGGGGACACCACAGACCTTGATGTGAGCAACACCCACCTGGTTGTCATCAAGCACATATGTTGATTATTGGTCTTCAGGGGAAGAGGCTCAGCTTTGCCAGGAAAAAATGGACGCCCTACGGGTCCGCTACATCATCATAGCTCAGAGCGCTGGTGACATCCTGCAGCGACTGGAACAGACAATAGAGGCCACAACTCACCTGGACCCTTCCCAGGAAGATGTCTCCCTCTGGCTGGGACGTATGGAGAAGCTGGTGTCCTCCAAAAATACTGAAGGTGAAGGGGAGTGGAGGCTCAATGCCAGCGACACTGAGAAGGTGAGAACAAGGGAAAACTACTTACTGATGGTGTCCTCATCTCAGTACAGTGTACCTGACCGCCTCACCTCAGTCCAGTGTACCTGACCACCACACCTTAGTACAGCGTACCTGACCGCCTCACCTCAGTCCAGTGTACCTGACCACCACACCTTAGTATAGTGTACCTGACCACCACACCTTAGTATAGTGTACCTGACCGCCTCACCTCAGTGCAGTGTACCCGACCGCCTCACCTCAGTGCAGTGTACCTGACCACCACACCTTAAGGTACAGTGTACCTGACCGCCTCACCTCAGTGCAGTGACTTCCCTTGTAGTGATAACCTGTATCTACTTGTTACACAGTTGGAGCAGGTCATTCGGTCGGAGCTCACCCATCTTACTGCCACTGAGAGGCATTTGGCGGAGGTCAGCCGAATCACACTTGATGCAGACACCATACAGTCCCAGATGAGGGAGCATAAGGTGAGAAACTTGCCGTCCCGCTGCATCCAGTGGTGAAAGATCCGTCAGTTCTTTCTGTTTGTCCTGTGATAATGATGGCGTGATATAGGATTTCTGCTTCTTGTAGCTGCTGGCGATGGATGTTCTGCAGCATCAGGGGATTGTGGAGAGGCTGCTGTGTATCTCAGATGTTCTGCTGTCACTATGTCCTGAGCGCACTGCAGAACAACTGAAGGTGAGAGCACCCGGGGGCAAAAGCAAGGTCAGTTATTGATTACTGATACTGTGTCCTGAGCACTGAGGAGTAATGATGGGTGAGAGGGGCCACAAGCCAGTGGTCAGTTACTAACACTGTGTTCTAAGTGCTATGGAGTAAGTACAAGTGAGGGGGGACAGAAGCTGGGGGTTAGTTACTAACACTGTGTACTGAGAAGTAACTACAGGTGAGAGGAGCTGGGGTTCAGTTGCCATGAGTGCTGAGGTGCATTTGCAAGTAAGAGAAGCCAGAGACTGGGGATCAGTTACTGATACTGTGTCCTGAGTGCTGAGGAGTAACTACAGGTAAGAGGGAACAGGCTTCAGTTGCCATGAGTGCTGAGGTGCATCTGTAGGTAAGAGGGGCCAGAAGCTGGGGGTCAGTTACTATGTCCTGAGTACTGAGGAGTAAGTTCAGATGAGAGGGGCTGGGGGCAAGAGCTGGAGTCAATTACTAACACTGTGTACTGAGTGCTGAGGAGTAAATACAGGTGAGAGGAGCCATGAGTGCTGAGATGCAGTGGCAGGTAAGATGGGCCAGAAGCTAGGGTCAGTTACTGGCACTGTGTACTGCGTGCTGAGGAGTAACTACAGATGAGAAGGGCTGGGGTCCGTTACTAACACTATGTCCTGAGGAGTAACTGCAGGTGAGAAGGGTCAGAGTTCAGTTGCCATGAGCGCCGAGGTGCATCTGCAGGTAAGAGGGGCCAGAAGCTAGAGTCAGTTACTGGTACTGTGTACTGAGTGCTGAGGAGTAACTACAGATGAGAGGAGCCATGAGTGCTGAGATGCAGTGCAGGTAAGAGGGGCCAGAAGCTAGAGTCAGTTACTGGTACTGTGTACTGAGTGCTGAGGAGTAACTACAGATGAGAGGAGCTGGCGTCAGTTACTAACACTATGTCCTGAGGAGTAACTGCAGGTGAGAAGGGTCAGGGTTCAGTTGCCATGAGTGCCGAGATGCATCTGCAGGTAAGAGGGGCCAGAAGCTGGGGGTCAGTTACTGATACTCTGTCCTGAGGAGTAACTACAGGTCAGGCAGGCCAAAAGTTGATATTCAATTGTTCTAAATTCTGAGGAGCATCTGCAAGTAAGAGGGGCCATGAGATGGAGTATAGTTACTGATAGTGTGCCCTCAGTGTTGGGGTGCATCTGCAGGAAAGAGGGGCAGGGGAAAAGTGCTTTGCGTCAATTACTGATATTATGTCTTGAACGTTTTCCTTGCAGCCATCTTTAGAATCTCTTCAGGAGATGTCTCCGCGGATAGCGGCAGAGGTGACCACCCCGCCTCCGGCCCTGGAACATGCTCTCACCCTGCTGGCCCAGTTCTCAGAAGCAGAAGATGAGCTGCTGCCCTGGATGCAGGAGACGAAAGGAGAATTACCTGAGCTGTCCCCGAACTACAGCGACATCAGAGAACGACAGCAGCAGCTGCAGGTCAGTGACATCTGTACACGTCCTATTAGTTGCAGACTGGCACCTTGCAGCAGCCCCGCAGCACAGCTCTACCTCCTTTGATCTGCAGGGGTCACTTTTGAGTATATAGATTGCTCCTTGTTGCACACAAGGGGGCACAAATATGATATTTGTGGGGTGATTTATGTGACAGCTAATGATGTGTCTACTACTGAGCATGTGTGTCCTTGCAGGCTCTGAGGGAGGTGGTCGCTGAGCATAAGCCCCTGGTCACCAAGCTGCACCGAGTGTCGTGTAAGCTGGCAGAGTTGTGTCTGGAGGAAGGGGTCACCTTCCAGAAACGCTTCGAAGAAGCAGAGAAACAATACTGCGCCATCCGAGAGGCTGTGCGCCAAGCTGCCGCCGTCCTGGAGGATACCGTTCCCAGATACAGCCAGGTGAACGTTCAAACACTTTTGCTTAAAGGGCAACTCCACCAAAACTGACAGGTCAAAAGATCAATCTGAGGGAGTACCAAAATGAAGGCAGGTGCAGCGTAGAACTGATAGTAGTCCCAACAACTGTGCTGGGAATCTCGCAGCAGCGCAGAGGAGTTTCAATAGTCTACATTTAGGTCTTCCCATTGATGACTCTTCTCCCCTTTGATGACTCTTCTCCCCATAGGTTAATGAGAGGATTGACATGATGAGTGACAGCTTGGAGAGACTCAGTGACCGGATGCAGAACTCCTCTTCTGTTCGTGGGGAGCCATCGAGAATCCGGGAGCAGCTCAGAGAGAGTGGCCAAGTACAGGCTGAGCTGGAGAAGCTTGGAATGGCTCTGGAGAATGTCAGCAAGCAGGCAGCAGAGCTTATAGGCAGCCTTCCAGATCAGACGGAGGAGCCACAAGGTACCTGCAGGCTCACTGCAGTATTATGGGGTGTTGCCATCCCAGGGGGGCGGTCGTGCACTGAGCTCTGTTTGTATTGCAGGGGTCATGCTGCGCATAGTAGAGTTACAGGCGCAATGGCAGCGGTTGTGCGGACAAGCAGAGGATTGGGACGTGTGGCTCTCTGGGCTCCTGATGTTGGCTGAACGCTTCTGGAACGGACTTTCTGATTTAGCTCTGACCCTCAGTGACACCCAGCAAATGGTTCTGGACACAGAGGAGCCCGCTTCTGACCCAGACTCCATCAGGACCCGACTTGATGCCATGCAGGTAGATGCCAGGTGTCCTGGAGTGACCTTCACCTGTGGACCCTCTATATGTTATACCACAGGGGGTCTATTATCCCAGGTTTCTCATGTCATCTACATCGTGGCACTGGTGCCTTCGGGGCCCTTCGCACTCTCCAGTAATAACTATATAATAATACTGCTTACTCCTCTGGTTTCCTCCAACTACTAATTATCCGGACTTTCTGTTGTCAGGCTCTGCGGGAGGACATTGACAACCTGCAGAATGACCTGGACACACTGGGGTCAGTTGGAGTGGAGCTCATGTCGTCCTGTGGGGACATGGACAAACCGGACGTGACCAAGAGCCTGGATGAGGTGAGTAGAGGCTGCAGTCACTGATCCACGGACCCCACAGTGAGGGGCTTCACAGAAATATAATGTGTGGGGGGGATTTACTATGAAAAATGTACTATGTGCTTTGGGCACTTTGAACACCGACCAACATACACCACATTTTAATGAGCGCCAACAGAGGGGTCTGGAGGAGATAGTGGGGTCTGGGGAGGGGGGAGATAATTGGGTCTGGGGAGGGATAGTGGGGTCTGGGGAGGGATAGTGGGGTCTGGGGAGGGATACTGGGGTCTGGGGGGGGGATAGTGGGGTCTGGGGGGAGGATAGTTAGGTCTGGCGGGGAGGGACAGAGGGGTTTGGAGGAAACAGAGAGGTCCAGAGGAGATAGTGGGATATGGGGGGTGGGGCAGATGGGTCGGGGGTGTGGGATAATGGTGTCTGGGGGGAGAAGGGGTTTGGAGGAAACAGAGAGGTCTAGAGGGTGGGACATAGGGATCTGGAGGGGAACAAAGGAGTCTATAAAGGGAAAGAAGTCTGCTGTGGACAGAGGGGTCTGGAGAAAAGGACAAAGGTGTCTAGAGGGAGAGACAGTGGGGTTTGGAAAGAAACAGAGTGTTTTGGAGGAAACACAGGGACCTGGAGGAAGACAAAGGAGTCTGGAAGGGGACAGAGGAGTCTGTAAAGGAAAAAGAGTCAGTCAGGAACAGAGGGGTCTGGAGGGAGGGACAGAGGGATCTGGGGGGAGGGGGGCATAGGAGTTTATAAGAGGACAAAGAAGTCTGTCAAGGAAAAGGAGGTGGGGGGGGGGGACAGAAGGGTTTTGGGGGAACAGAGGAATCTGTAAAGGGAAAGGAGTCTGCCACGGACAGAGGAGTCTTGAGGGAAACAGGAATCTGTAGAGGGAACGGAAGTCTGGATGGGGACAGAGGAGTTTGTAGAGGGAAGGGAGTCTGCAGGTGATATGGGGGGGGGTCTGTAGGAGGAGACAGAGGAGTCTGTAGAGTGCAGAGAAGTCTGAATGGGGAGACAGAGGAGTCTAGAAGAGCACAGCGTGTGTGGTAGCATCTCTTCTGCCTCTGCCCACTGTAATGATTCCCTTGAGGTGGTGTCTATTGTTCAGTGACATCATCAGATGTAGATTTGTCTTATGAAATGACACCCATTACCGTCCTCCCCCGCAGCTCTACAGCACATGGAACAGTCTGAACAAGCTTTGGGGTGAGCGTTACACCCGTCTAGAAGATCAGCTGAAGGCGATAGTCCGGTACCAAGAGACAATCCAGGTATTTCCCAGGGTCCTGACCAGTCCAGAGATGGACGAGGGAGTGATATATAGACTGCACTGGCCCCATCAGAGTAAGGGCCACAGCATTGTGTATAAATATGGGCTCCTCATATGCACTGGGTGGGGGCAGGGCATGGTCCGTGGGGGGTGGTTGTCCCTTACTGACCTGGCGTAGTTCTGGGTTGTAGTCCAGGACTAGGCTCATGACCCCTCTCTCCACAGCGGCTGCAGGACTGGCTGCTCAGCGCTGAATCCCGGCTATCTGAAGAGTTCCTGGTGGGAGGAGACCTGGACATGGTGAAGAGACAGCTATCTGAGCTGAAGGTGAGCCCCGCAGCGCCCCCTATATGGACAACTGGCAGATGTCCAGCCTTACAGGATATCTAATATGTATGCAATGACTTCACCTGTGACAATGACTCCAGATCTACTACACAGTAATTACTGTCACACATCGGCCTTCTGTCCCGTCTCATGATAATGTTATAGGCATGGGGCTGCAGGTTTGTCCTCCCCCCATGTTTTACACTGCAGCTGCGCTTGATCTGAATGGTTGTTATGCAACCCCATTCATGATCATAAAGTCATGTTAAAATGCAATGACTGGAGTGTAAGACACGATATCGCAGCAGAATATTGACTGCAGCTCTGGATGTGACTGGAGGATAAGGCATGATGTCGCAGCAGAACTGTGACTGCAGCACTGGATATGTCTGGGGGAAAAAACATGACACAGCAGCAGAACTATGACCGGAGTATGAAACATGATGTAGCAAAAGCATTGTGCTTGCAGTTCTAGATGTGACTACTGTACATTGTAAGACATGATGTAAGAGCTGAATTTTGACTGCAGCTTTACATGTGACTAGAATATAAGACATGATATAACAGCAGAATTGTGGCAGCATCTCTGGATGTACATAGCAAGATATGACAACATTGTAGCGACAGCTCTGGATACAACTGGAGGATAAGACATGACGTTAAGCAGAATTGTGGCTGCTGCTCTGGTTGTGACTACAGTACAAGGTATGATGTAGGGCCTTATTCACACGGGCAAGAATCTTGTGTGAGTTTTGTGTGTTGCGAGACACATAAAACTTGCAAGAATATGAACTTCATTCTCTTGAATGGACTTATTCACATGAGCGACTTTTTTTTCCTTGCAGTGATGCTGTGAGGATAAGAATTACACCATAGTCTATCTTTGGGCATTCCCACAGAACGCCTCACCCATTGATTTCAATGGGACCTTAAAAGACATCTCATTGGCACTCTTATGCTATGTGATGTGCATGCGAGTGCGATTTGATGTTTCCTATTGTAATCATAGAATCCTAGAATGGTAGAGTTGAAAGGGACCTCCAGGGTCATCGGGTCCAACCCCTTGCTCAGTGCAAGATTCACTAAATCATCCCAGACAGATGTCTGTCCAGCCTCTGTTTGAAGACTTCTATTGTAGGAGAACTTGCCACCTCCCATGGTAACCTGTTCCACTCATTGATCACCCTCACTGTCAGAATGGTTTTTCTTATATCTAATCTGTGTCTCCTCCCTTTCAGTTTCATCCCATTGCTTCTAGTCTTTCATTGTCCAAATGAGAATGGAGCTGATCCCTCTGCACTGTGACAGCCCTTCAGATATTTGTAGGCAGCTATTAAGTCTCCTCTCAGCCTTCTTTTTTTCAAGCTAAAAATTCCCAGATTCTTTAACCGTTCCTCATAGGACATGATTTGCAGACCACTCACCATCTTGGTAACTCTTCTCTGAACTTGTTCCAGTTTGTCTATGTCTTTTTTAAAGTGCGGTACCCAGAACTGGACCCAGTATTCCAGATGTGGTCTGACCAAGGAAGAGAAGAGGGGATAATTACCTCAGATAATCTAGACTCTATGCTTTTCTTAATATACCCTAGAATTGTGTTTGCCTTTTTTGCTGCTGCATCACACTATTGACTCATATTCAGTCTGTGATCTATTAGTATGCCCAGGCCTTTTTCAGATGTGCTGCTGCTTAGCCCAATTCCTCCATGCAGAATGTATGTGCTTCTTTAATTTTTCTTGCCCACATGTAGGACTTTGCATTCCTCCTTGCTAAATACCATTCTGTTAGTCGCCGCCCACTGTTCAAGTTTTTCTAGATCTTTTTGAATCTTCTCTCTCCCTTCTCTAGTGTTACCTATCCCTCCTAGCTTTGTGTCGGCAGCAAGTTTGATCAGTTTCCCATCAATTCCCCTCTCCAGATCATTTATAAAAATGTTGAACAACACTGGGCCCAGGACAGAGCCTTGGGGTACCCCAGTTGATACTTTCTTCCACTTGGATGTGCAGCCATTTATGACCACTCTTTGAGTACGATCACTCAGCCAGTTGTGAATCCACCTAACAGTTGCCTTATCAATCCCATATTTGGTCATTTTTTCAATAAGGATGGTATGAGATACTTTGTCAAATGCTTTACTAAAGTCAAGATATACCCTATCCACCTCAATTCCCTGATCAACCCAGTTTGTGATTCTGTAATAGAAGGAAATTAGATTTGTCTAGCATGACTTATTTGTTACAAACCCATTCTGGCTCTGGTTAATTACTTCATTCTCACCCAAGTTCTTGCATACATGCTGTTAAATAATTTGTTCAAATATCTTTGCCCCCGTAATATCAATGGGAAACATTTGTGATCCTCTGATGCACCTCAGAAATGCCTTCTTTTCAAACTACTAACGAATACTTGTCTGTAGTATGTGAGTGAGTGCTTCTGATGCTCCGCCCCTGGTAACGTCATCGCTCCACCCCCTGGTAACACCATCAAAGGTCCTACAACATATATAAAACACAGAGTCTGACCGACTGAAAAACAACAAAGTTAGGGCTCTTGGAAGGAGAGGGCAAAAATAACACACTGAGAATACAACTAAGCCGTTATTATCTCATAAGACACAACTCAGCAGTCCTGACAAAAGACAACAACCTACCACCACAGAGATCCAGTGCGCTAAAGGACCCGTGGTGATGTTACTTCTGTGGGAGGAGCCAAGCTGTGTGTGTGATGTGTGGGGTGTAGTAAAGCTGTGTGTGTGCATGTACCATGTAGCAGAGCTGCCACCAGAAACGCTGGTACTATAATTTCCTACACAACTCAGCAGTCCTGACAGAACACACTGACCTACCTCCACCCCAGAGATCCAGTGGGCTGAAGAACCTGTGGTGATGTCATTGCTGTGGGAGGAGCCAAGCTGTGTTTGTCTTTTGTAGTAATCAAGCTACTGTGAGTGTGATGTGCCACCAGAAACACTGCTACTATAATGTCCTAATAATTACTAATAATTACTAGTCTCCTTAGAGAGAGCACCTAGACGGTGAGTGAGGAGACTCAAAAGGCCATTCATGCTCCTCTGGGTAGTGGGCAAATAAGGGAGATGGAATAATACGTCCACAGCGCCACCTATTGGAAGGCAGCATTCCTTCAAGCCAAAGTCAGACCCTTCATACAAGCCTTGTAACAATGACTGGGAATTAAAAGCAAAGCCAGACTCCATGTACAGACAGCTGTTTCAGGGTATCCTTCATCAGTGTACAGTAAGAGTCTGGCTTTGCTAGTGAGAGGTCTGGGACGGGGGGGGGGGGGGGGGGGGTCAGAAAAGCTATCTTTTCTCCTAGGGAAAATACCCTGAAACAGCTGTCTGTACATGGAGAGATATTATCCCTTTTCCCTTATTCTGATGCACCTGAAACACGTGTTTTTGAATCAAAAATGCCTTGTATCAGTGTGAAAAATGCACATTGGTAAGCGCGATATCAGGCAGAGTTTCTTGCATTTGCGATGTGAATGTAGCCTTACTCAGGAACAGCACACAGTTACTGAGCGTTGTACGGAGATTTCCCCAGTGCGGTATTTGATGCAGGATCTGTGCAGTATGGTGGACGTTGACCACTCAGGCTAGTTCAGTCCTGACTAGTGGACAGACTGTTTCTATGTTTACTAGTGGACAGACCGGCGCTCTGCATGTGACATGTCCTTTAACTAACCTGTGTGTGACTTATTGTTGTATTAGGAGTTTAAGAGGGATCTGTACCAGCACCGGGTGGAGCTAGAGAGCATCGGGCACCAGAACCTGGACAGACCAGGGGACTTTCAGCTGAGTGACTTCAGGGAGCGCTGGGAGAGGCTGGAGGAGGAGGCGGTGAGCCGGCAGGTGAGCACTGGTCCAATAGCCTTATGTACCCTGAACAATATAAGCAGGACTGTAGCACCCCTTCCCTGTCAGTGCCAGTATCAATGAGGTCTCTGTCCATTCTCCACCTGGTAGACACTTCAAATAATTAATTCTGGACCCAACATTCACCTTCTGCCTTTTACCAATAGTGGTGCAACCAATCAGGTGACATACAAGCAGCACGTGCCCCTGGGCATAAACAGTGTGAGGGCCCTGTGCAAGACAGCAAGGTGCTTGTCATAAAGAAACACTTCTTATTGCCCCTAATGGCTAGTGATATGGTAGAGAGCCCCTTTACCCGCAGGGCTCCTGTCATGACCATGTGATGTGTCCTGTACCCACAGCACCAGCTGGAAGATGCTCTGATGGGTCTGGGCCAGTTCCAGAACCAGCTGGAGGAGCTCCTGAACTGGTTGTCATACACATCGGAGCAGCTGCAGGGGCCTCACCTGCCCTGTACCGACCTGCAGAGCTGTGAGATCGAGCTGGCAAAACACAAGGTAAGTGCCCAGAAGCCCTGACCACCATGACCCTGGCTACAGCATTGAAGGGCCAATGTAAGACATAAGAGTGCCCATAGAGGGGGTCATAGTCATGTCCACTAGATACAGTAGCCTTTGCAAAATGCAGGTCAATGACAGTCAATGACACCTACAGCTATGAGAGTGCTCCAGAACCGGACCATAGTGCTCCTTTTAAATATATGTACTTTATCTGGAGGCCTAGTGTGAAATATGTATATGGCCCCCAGGATTGTATGGCATCATATGCAACTTTGTTACAGTGAGGTGTTCCTGTGTGTTCTGCTCCCCTAAATTATAATTCAGGATACATTGGGGTGCACCTGGTTATTGCTCCCTTGTGACATTGCTCGGTGTCCCCGCAGGTCCTGAGGAATGACGTATTGTCCCACACCCGCACTGTGGAGTCTGTAGATGAGGCAGGACGGGGGATCTTACTCTCCTCTCCTGGTGATGGGATGGACGCTCTTCAAACCAGGCTGAGAGAACTGATGCAGCGCTGGGAGTTTGTGCAGAGTGAGACAGAGAGACGACAGCTGGAGCTGGAGAATGACCTGAGCCGGGTAACAGCGCTATATAGTAGAGGGCAGGGCGGGGGCCGCAGGGGAAGAAGTGGCAGATCTTTCCCAAGACTCCACATCCACATGGACAGCGATGCCCCTTGTCTCCCCATACAGTGACGATGATGCTTCTCTTCACAGGTGCAGGATGTGACCCTGGAGATCACTGACCTTGTGCAGTGGCTGGAGCAGGTGGAAGCACAACTCTCCTTCTCTAAACCAGTCTGGGGGCATCCAGAATCCACAAGAGATGCTCTGACCAAACACCTGGTAAAGCACTGCTATCTACTCCTCTACTCTTCGACATTCTACACTATTACTCAGTCTTCTCATGTACTATACATTATTTCTTAGTCCTCTCTTGCAAATTATACTATTCCTCAGCCCTTTCCTGCGCTCTTCACTATTTTTCAGTCTCCTTCTCCACTCTCCACTATTCCTTAGTCCTTTCTTGCTTACCATACTATTCCTCAGTCATCTCCTGTACTTTGTGCTATCCCTAACTCCTCTCCTGCAAATGACACTATTCCTCAAACCTCACCTACACTTTATACTATTCCTCAGTTCTCTGCTGTACTCTACACTATTCTTCATGATGTACTGTACTTTACACTATTTCTCACTCCTCTCCTTAACGCTGACATATTACTCAGCTCTCTCCTGTACTTTATAGTATTCCTCAGTCTTCTCCTACACTCTACACTATTCTTCAGTTCCCTTCTGCACTCTGCATTACTCCTCGGTCCTCTCCTGCACTCTACACTATTCCTCAGTCCTCTCCTTCACTCTGCAATATTCTTCAGTCTTCTCCTACACTATTCTTCAGCCCTCTCCTGCACTCCACACTATTTCTCAGACCTCTGCTGCACTCCACACTATTCCTCAGCCTTCTCCTGCACTCCACACTAGTCCTCAGCCCTCTTCTGCACTCTACACTATTCTTCAGTCCTCTTCTGCACTCTACACTATTTTTCAGTCCTCTCTTGCACTCTACACTATTCCTTAGCCCTCCCCTGGACTGTACACTATTCATCAGTCCTGCCCTGCACTCTACATTATTCTTCAGTCCTGTCCAGTACTTTACATTATTCCTCAGTCCTCTCCTGTACTCCATAATATTCCCCAGTCTTCTACACTCTATTCCTCAGTCTTCTCCTACACTCTACACTATTCCTCAGTCTTCTCCTACACTCTACACTATTCCTCAGTCTTCTCCTACACTCTATTCCTCAGCCTTCCCCTACACTCTACACTATTCCTCAGTCTTCTGCTATACTCTGCACTATTTCTCAGCCCTCTCCTGTACTCTACACTATTCCTCGGTCCTCTCCTGCACTGTATACTATTTCTCAGTCCTCTCCTGCACTCTACACTATTCCTTAGTCCTTTCTTTACTCTTCATGCGTCATTACCTCCAGGATCTCTGTAAGGAGATGGATTCCAAGCAGCACACATATAACAGCGTGCGAGATCGCCTCCAGCGCCTGCTGGCCTCCAACCCCCAACCAAGGGGTTCAAGTGTGGAGCATCAGCTGCGAATCCTGGAGCAGAAGTGGGATAGTGCATACACCAAGGTGCAAGAGCGGAAGGTATGTTGCGTTGGTTTATGTCCATCCTGGCATGCTGTTATACCAGGGTTATAGCGTTGACCCTGGCATTGTGTCTCAGGTCTGCTTGTCGGAAGGCTTGGCCGTGATTACAGAGTTCCACAGCACCATGCAGGAAGTGTCTCTGTGGATCGGACAGGCGGAGGGACGCCTTAACACCACCGGACCTCCCAGCATCATCATGGAAACCGTTACCAACCAGATCCAAGAACACAAGGTACAGCGTCACTTCACAACATTTGGGTGATATGGCAGGTTATTGTAAAGTGACCATACATTATCATGTCTTATACTACAGCTCTGGATGTGCCTGCACTATAAGACATGACGTTGTTGCCACAGCTATGGATGCAATTGGAGTATAGGACATATTATAATTGTGATTGGAGTATAGGACATGATGCTGTCCAGTAACCAACACTCTGATAGGTTTGCTGGTACCACTCTTGTTGTGGTTCTTACTCCACAGTTCTCTCTTTTCCTCCATCTTTCAGAGTTTGCTGCAGGAGATTGAGACGTACGACAAAAAGCTGTATGATCTGGAGTCTGTTTGTTCCCGACTGAAGGACGTGAGTCGGAAGCAGGAGAGTGATCTGACCCAGAGCTTTGTACAGAGTGCCCGGGAGAGACTGGGAAAAGTGCAGGAGAGGGCAGCTGAGAGAGGCCGTAGTCTGGAGGAGTCCCGGAGACAAGCCAAGCAAGTGAGTTCCTGCTTAGTATACGGCACAGCACTGATCTAAAGGGTGAACTTCACCATATAGTGATTACAGTTACTGGTGTCTGCAGATCACAGTTACAACCTGATCATCATATTGCATGCTCAGCAGTGCCCCCATGTGGCAGGATTACTCTATAACAGGCAGGTAGTGAGCTGGCAACCAGCTGTCTGTATAATACAGTATTGTTTCCCCCCACAGTACAGCGAGTCTCGGCAGAAGCTACTGGAGTGGCTGGATGAGATGGAAGTCATCCTGGAAGCACAGCAGATTGACACAAGCGTCAGTCAGGAGCATATCAAACAGCAGCTGAACAAACTTAAGGTACCTGGACCACCTTCTGCAGTTATAGAAATACACTGACATGCTCCGTGACAACATATGACATGTGTCATCACTGACATCAGGAGTCACGTTACAGTGTGACATTACTGACATCAGGAGTGACGTTACAGTGTGACATCACTGACATCAGGAGTCACGTTACAGTGTGACATCACTGACATCAGGAGTCACATTACACTGTGATATCACTGGCATCAGAATTGAGGTTACACTATGACATCATTGACATCAGGATTCAGGTTACATTTTAATATCACTGAGTCCTGTTGCAGTGTGACATGACTGACACCCTTTGCATGATAGTGTGATGTCACTGACACCAGGGCTCATGTTACACTGTGACTCCTCTGGATATGTTAATGCAGAATTTTCAGAAGCTTTTCCGGTCCAAGCGTCCCATCTATGAGGCGACTCTGCGGAGTGGCCGTGCTCTGCGGGAGAAGATCCGCCTGCCGGAAGATGAGCAGCAGATGGACGAGTCACTGGGGCAGCTGAGGGAACGCTGGGAGCATGTCTGCTCTAGATGCACTGAGAGGTACAGACCTCATTTCTATAAATACATATGTGGGGAGCTCTACACTGAACTGTGTATGTGATCATGATTTTTCTACCCCCAGGCAGCAGAAGCTTGAAGAGTCTCTTCTATTCTCTGGAAAGTTCACAGATGCTCTCCAGGCCCTCATGGACTGGCTGTACAGAGCAGAGCCACAGCTGTCTGAGGAGATACCACTAGGGGGAGACAGAGATCTGGTCAATGACCTGTTAGATAAACACAAGGTGAGCATACAACCACCCAGGATGCAGCTCTTTAAGAGCATCATTCTGCCTGGACATGGAGGATGTAGGGAACGACTGACACAGAGCTGTGTGGTGCTGACTATATTATACGTTATGTATTCGCCTCCACAACTGTTATCGGACTACACTAGTATCGATCTGATGACCCCGTTGCCAGGTGCCAAATTGGTACATATGGAATCCAGTGATGAGAAGATTGCTAGCAGTATCTATTAATAATGCAAAGAACTTTGTGTTATAGCAAGACGCTTCTCATGAGAACCCACAGAGAATTTTGTTTAATTGAAGACATTGCCAGTTCTTATACAGAAAGAAAGAGGGCGTTATCATACAAAGGTTACTATTACAAAGGTTACAAAGATTATTGATCATAAGGCTTATTGACATCTACAAAACGGTCTCAAAGCTCTTAAGGTTCATCTAGACAAGAAAATAGCTGCAGTCAGGGTATTGTTATCTCATTATACTCCATTTCTGTTGACTAGCTATGTCTTTATGTTAACATTATTTTAGTATTGCTATTTTTCCTATTGACTTATCTTATGATCTTTGATACTGCCACTACAAAGCATAGGTTTAGTCTTCTATATCAGGGTCAATAGTCCAATTAGATAAGAAATACATACACTTATTGCATTCTGAAACTTAACAGTTTATGTGCTGTGACAACAACTATCCAGAATTATTCTCTGACTTTCCACTTTATAAGCTTCTGATGACCATGACCTCCAGTCTTCACTGCATGCCAAAATTAAGATTTGGATTCTGCTGACATCTAGTGGTCATAATAGAAACTGCAGATGCTACATATTGACTATGCACTGATCATGGTTTTAAAATGTTCATTTGCTGACTCTGCTACATCTAAAGGGTAAAAACGACTCTATACAGTACATTAATAGCTGGAGGCGGAGCATCATTGTCATGCGTGTGCGGAGTATCATTGTCATACATGTAATCATATCGCAGTGACCATCCACTGGTAAGCTCTGTCAGGGTCTCTGCTGTGTCCAGGCATTCCAGAAAGAACTGGGGAAGAGAGCGGGCTCCATGAAGACCCTGAAACACTCTGTGCGGGACCTGAGCAGGGGAAGGGTCGGGACAGACTCTCACTGGCTGCAGAGACAGATGGAGGAGCTGAGTCACCGCTGGGACCTCGTGTGTCAGTTGTCAGTCAGCAAGCAGGCAAAACTGGAGGCTTCTTTACGGCAGGTCAGTGCTGGGAAACAGAAGTGACAATATTGTCCACCTGATTGAGAGCCAGCGACAGCTGTGCAACAGGGAATGGGGTGTGACAACCCTTGAGACAGAATGCTGGTTGTCAGCAGTAATAGATGAATAGCTGTTTCTGTAATGTGCTGATCACATACAATTAGATCAGTCATCACCATGGGGCGGGGCTCTGACAACCTCTGACACACAGTATACAGGCTGGTTGTCAGGTTAGGGTCATTATAATGATCTCTGATTTATCTTGTGCAGGCAGAGGAATTCCACTGCCTGGTGAACTCTTTCCTGGAGGCTCTGAATGAGTCTGAAAGGACGCTGAAGTATGGGGTGATTCCTGAGGAGGAGCAAGCGCTGCAGGAGTGTCAGTCCCAGCAGCAGGTAGGTGCAAATGGTGGGGGGGGGGGGACCCTTCCTCCATATGTGATATCTGGCCCTTATGTGGCTGAATATGACTGCACTATATAATATTGCCCTTGTATGCAGGAGCTGATGAATACCTTGGAGTGTCAGCAGATGGCCCTGGAGTGTATTGTTTCTCTGGGGCGGGAAATCCTCTCCGCCTGTCACCCCGATTCTGTCATCACGATCAAGTCCTGGCTGAATATTAGCAAGACTCGCTACCAGGAGGTGAGGACAAGACATATATATATTTTATGGTGTGACATTCTTCCATCATGTTTTCCCAGTGACATATGCGCTCTGTGCCTGCAGGTGACGTCGTGGGCTCAGCAGCAGGGGGGGCGCATCCAGGCTCAGATTCAATCTCTGGCCGCTGAGCGGGAGGAGGTCGCCCGACTAATGGACTGGATTACAGCGGCAGAGGAAGCTCTAACTTTACGGGATCTAGAGCCCCTGCCAGAAGAAGTGACAGCCCTAGAGGAGGTCATAACGCAGCACACGGTAGGGTCCCTCGAGGCGTGGACATGTTCTCAGCGCAAAACAATCCACCAGCCTAGAGCAAATGGTCATGAATGCACTTCATCCTAGCCCGACACACGCCTGTATACTGACTGGGCGGGTCATAGGTAGGGACGATTCCTCCATAGTACCAATGCCAAATAATGATAGTCATAAATATTAGATTATTCTCAGCACATTGCAGAGATGTGTTATCTGTGATTGAGTCTTATTGGTCACTTTCAGGTGTTTATGGAGGAGCTCAGCCGGAAGGAGCCTGAGGTGGAGAAGGCGACCAAGAATTGCAAGCGGAAAGTCATGGAACCAAGATCTACAACCTCCCGGAAGTTCTCAGCAAGTGAGTGAAAAGCTAGTTCTCCTAGCCTGCACCCAAACGAACCACCAGATCCCGGTATACATGAGGCTCTATGTTACGGTAGCATTTATTGAGTGATCTGCCGGGACTGTGAAGAGCCGCACAGATAACATGAGAGCCCCTCCACCGTCATGTGGTGTGTAATAATAGTGTATGTACAACATGGTGTTGCACTTGAAGCAAAGTCCAGTAATTTCACAATATTTGTGTTCAGGACACTGATATCTCACAAACGTGAATACCGACACATTCTGACGAACTATCCACCCATGGCGGGAAACAGGACGTGAGTCATCGATAAACACTAGACTCCTGAAAATGAGTACAGTTCTACACAAATCATGAGCCGAAATAAGGGTTGCGTTTTGAGTGAAACACCATGCAGTAGTCTTAAAATATAGCTCTACCACAATTCTTCTAGTCCCTGCTGCCCAGTTGTTTATTTCATGAGACCCTGGCATCCAGTAGTTTAGTGTCTCCAGTCCCTGTTGTCCATTGGTAGATCAGTCTTTCTGTATCCAGTACCCTGTTTCCCCTGAAAATAAGCCCTAGCCTGATTTTTCAGAATTTTCAGGAAGGCTTGAAATATAAACCCCAGCTGCATTATATAAAAAAAAATAGGAACACATTACCTAGCAGGCTCGGTTCAAGTCCCTTCTGCTGCTTTCCAGAGCTCCGGCGTGGTTCCCATAGTCCTCGGCCGCCCGTATAAGATTACGTCTTGGTTACGGGATTCATATAGCCTGCCTCTACGAAGTGATGACTGTGATTGGTTTGTAGAGCGTTTCATTGATTGGTTCTTCAGGTGCTGTTCAGCCAATCACAGCCATCACGTTATGGAGGCGTGATTTATCAATTGACTGAGCCATGGCAGATAATCAGACATAATTGGATTTATTATGCCGTGACTCAGTCAATTCATAAATCCCGCCTCCATAATGCGATGGCTGTGATTTGTTTATCGAGCATTGCATTGATTGGCTGAACAGCACCTGAAGAACCAATCACAGCCATCCCGTTATGGAGGAGGGATTTATGAATTGACTGAGCCATGGCAGATAATCAGACATAATGGGATTTATTATGCCGCAGCTCAGTCAATTCATAAATCCCGCCTCCATAATGCGATGGCTGTGACTTCTTCATCGAGCACCTAAGTGTCTAGTGGTTAGTGCCCCATCCTTACATCCAATACTTCAGTGTCTCCAATCCCTGCTGTCCAGTGGTTAAAGCCCCCTCCTTTTATCCACTGCTTCAGTGTCTACAGTCCATGATTTCCAGTGGTTTATTGTCTTCAGTCCCAAGCGTCTAATGGTTAATGCCCCATCCCTACATTCTATATTTCAATGTCTCCAGTCCCTGGGGCCTCGTGGTTAGTGTCTCCTCCCTATATTCCCTACATTAACTGCTTCAGTATCTCCAATCTCTGGTATCCAGTGACTTGTGCCCCCTCCCTGTACCAATTGCTTCTGTGTTTCCAATCCCTGGTGTACAGTGGTTAGAGTTTTCTCCCTGTATGAAGTTTTTTAGTGTCTGGTAGTTAGTGAGCCCTCTCTACATCCAATGCTTCAGTGTCTCTAGTTCCTGGTGTCCAGTGTTTAGCACTTTCTAACTACATCCAGTACTTCAGTTTCTCCAATCCCTTGTGTACATTGTTTATTGCCTCCTTACATCCAATGCATCCGTGTCTCCAGTCCCTGGCATCCAGTGGTTTAGCAAATCCAGTTCCAAGTATCCAGGAGTTTGTGCCCCTTCCCTGCATCCTGTGCTTCCATGTCTTCAGTCCCTGGTGTCTAGTGGTTAGTTTCTCCTCCCTATATCCAGTGTGGCCAGTGGTCTTGCTTCTAAATTGTTTTTGCTGTGTGTTGTGCCCTTACCTAGCTTTTCTTTTTCCTGGTGAGCGGGATAAGTCGTTCATTTCCTGGTGAGCAGGAGCAGCTGTCCTGTTCCCTGGTGTGCAAGAGCAGTTGTTCAGTTCACTCTTGAGCAGGAGCAGTCGTTCTGTTCTCTGGTGAGCAGAAGCAGTCGTTCTGTTCCCTGGTGGGCAAGAGCAGTCGTTCTGTTCTCTGATGAGCAAGAGCAGTCGTTCTGTTCCCTGGTGAGCAGGAGAAGCTGTTCTGTTCCCTGGTGAGAAGGAGAAGCTGTTCTGTTCCCTGGTGAGCAGGAGAAGCTGTTCTGTTGCCTGGTGAGCAGGAGAAGCTGTTCTGTTCCCTGGTGAGCAGGAGAAGCTGTTCTGTTCCCTGGTGAGCAGGAGAAGCTGTTTTGTTTCCTAGTGAGCAAGAGCAGTGGTTCTGTTCACTTGTGAGCAGGAGAAGCTGTTCTGTTCCTTGGTGAACAGGAGAAGCTATTGTGTTCGCTGGTGAGCAGGCTCGGCCATTCAGCTCACTGGCGAACAGGCGCGGCTGTTCAGTTTGATGGCGAGCCGGAGCAGTCGTTCAGTTCACTGGTGTGCTGCTGCTACATTTTATGAATTTCTATCAGTCCTTGCTCGTGATCTGAGGCTGCAGATGTAATCACTCATTATTGTTTCAGAAAGACAAAACTCGGTGAAATCTCCCCAGACTGGCCCCTCAATTCCTCTCCAAGACCTGACCCCACGGACCCCGCACATGGCGCAACTCCTGAACCGTTGGCAGCAACTGTGGTTCCTTGCCTTAGACCGTCAGTGTCGTCTCCAGAATGCTCTTCAGAGGCTGCACGAGGTCCGTGGTCTGCAGACTCCGCTCAATCCTCAGAGATGTGTCTTCACCTGCTCATCATTTTACATTTTCTCTTCCAGTTGCAGGAATTCGCTCATTTTGACTTTGCCATCTGGCGGAAGCGATACATGTCATGGATCGGGCAGATGAAATCCCGTATCCTGGATGTTTTCAGAGGAATAGACCGCGATCAAGATGGGAGGATCAGTCAACGGGAGTTCATGGAAAGTGTTCTGTCCTCTCGTGAGTGACCCAAAGACACTGAGTCAAATTATGACTGGGGGCTGCTGGCTATAATTAGAGGGGGCACAAAGGT
Organism: Eleutherodactylus coqui; assembly: GCF_035609145.1. Lineage (NCBI taxonomy): Eukaryota > Metazoa > Chordata > Amphibia > Anura > Eleutherodactylidae > Eleutherodactylus > Eleutherodactylus coqui. Next base: position 101,330,249 of record NC_089845.1, read on the forward strand.
ATCTGGTGAGGTTGCTGTGTGTCTTATCGTTATAGGAATGCTATTGGTCACTTTTTTTTAATTAATTTTTTTTAAATAGTCTTTTAAATAGCTTTAGCGCTGATTTATTATATCAAGGGACTAGACTTATTATCTTAGACATATCTAAGAGTGCCAAGTTATTATCTTGAAGCTCTAGTAATAAACTTTGATTTATTCCAATTGGCAATCATATATTCTGGGTATGACTCTGTACATATCTACCATGTTTCATGAGATTCCACCAATTCCTTCTGGGTGTAGAAGTGCTTTTTACACAGAACGATTATCTTTCGGACTCCCGCGATAATCTGAACAATTCATTCAGTGTAAATGCATGCAGAAAACTGAATGACGTATTGTTCCGTGTAAACAGGCAGTCGCTCACTTATGAACAATTGATGCCTGTTTACTGTAAAAGGAGGCAGGAGTGTCCTAACAATCCCCGGTTCACTCCGCCTCCATTCATTAGTGATACTAGTTCCTGTGTAAAAGCATCTGCGCCTGACAGATTGTTGCGTGTAAAAGCACCCTGACTCCAGTGTATTATCTTAGAGTGCTGAATTATTATCTTCGAGAGTTGGCTTTTATACTCAAAGCAGGTCACTTTTTTTTTATCTCAGGGGAGTGCTGACTTGTTATTCCAGAGCAATGAGTGATTATGTCAGGGGGTGATAAGTTATTATCATAGTCACAGCGCTGACCTATTATTTCAGGAAAGTTCTGACTTTCTAGCTGTTCCAGTGTTCACCCCAATGCTGTTATTGCAGCTATGATGCTGATGTAATCCTCCCATCTAACATGCCGTCTCCTCGCAGGATTCCCCACAAACTCCCTGGAGATGACGGCTGTCGCTAACATCTTTGACATTAATGGGGACGGCTTTATTGACTACTATGAGTTTGTCAGCGCCCTGCACCCCAGCAGAGACCCCCTGAGGAGAAGCGCAGATGCTGATCAGATCCAGGATGAGGTGAGAACCAGAACCTCAATGTCTGTCCACTAATCAGTGGCCTGGCTCTCCTTGTAACGCTGATCCCCTCCTCCTCCAGGTTAACAGACAGGTGGCTCAATGTAATTGTGCAAAGCGATTCCAGGTGGAGCAGATCAGTGCCAACCGATACCGGGTGAGTACAGAATCCGTCTGTGGATGTAATTCACCCAGATCCCTCTCATCTTCATCCAACTGTCTGACCCCCACAGACTTGCAGTAGTGCTCCAGAGTAATATACAGGACTAGTCCCCGGGAGCCCACATATCTCATCAGTACCAGTATATACATGTCCCCACAACTTACGTTACCATGGACTAATATATGAAGTGAGTTTGTGGGAACCCCAATATCTCATCAATACTTGTATATATGTGCACCCATGATGTACTATAGGTTACACAACTTACATTCTTCTGGTTCTTGACGTTTCACTCACTGTAGACATGATGGAATTACCTAGTGCTTTAACAGCATCCTCCTGACACTAATCTGCAGACATGTTCCTCCATGCATCCTTTTCCTTTCATCCTCCCTTCTCTTGCAGTCTTCTATTGTTGATTTTTATTCTTATTTCTCTGCTTCTTCCCGTCACCCCCTGCAGACCTTTGTTTTTTTCCCTCGAGCTTCTGCATTGTCACGTGGGAGGCGCCTGCGCACAAGTCGCTTCTTCAGGGGTGTCATCCCACACCTGTGACACCCCATATTCCCTCAGTACAATGCTCCCGCATCTAGCTTGTCTGCCTCTGCTCTTGGTTGTAATCGGTGTCTCCTGTGTAGTGGTAGACGCCTCCTTTGCAAAATAATTTGTAGGAATTTTCTTGTGTCTTCAGGCCCCGGCTATAGATAAATTCCCTTTGCCTTCAGCTCTGCTGCTGTAGATATCCATACCCCTCTGCAGTAGGGATTTCCCTGTGTCTTTACCCCTTGCTCTAGAGATTTCCCTGTGTTTCTACCTCCCTACTGCAGGGATTTCCCCATGTTTGTACCTCCCTACTGTATGGATTTCCCTGTGTTTGTACATCCCCCCACTATAGGGATTTCCCTGTGTTTGTCCCCCCCCTACTGTAGGGATTTTCCTGTATATGTACTCCCCTACTGTAGGGATTTACCTATGTTTGTACCCTCCTACTGTAGGAATTTCATCTGTATCCCGCTAATGTAGGGATTTTCACCACCACACGTTTTCCCAGAGTCTGGAGCCTCCTGTTGTAGATTTTGCTATTGCTCTAGGCTCTCCACTATAGGGACTGCCCAGGGTCTGCAACTGTAGTGACCCGGATGTGTCTGCAGCCCCCTGCTCTAGGGATTCGCTCTCCCCGCTGTAGAGACTTTCCCATTTCTGAAGCACCCCCTGATGAAAATGTTGCCCCCTGCACTCCTCTCCTCGCTGTGTCAGAATGTCAGTTTGTGTCTCCCTCAGTTTGGGGAGTCTCAGCAGCTGCGCATGGTCCGGATCCTGCGGAGTTCCCTCATGGTGCGGGTGGGAGGTGGCTGGATCGCTCTGGATGAATTCCTGGTGAAGAATGACCCATGTAGAGGTGCGTCAGATGTGTGAGTCCCCCAGGGGCAGGGACTGGTCCGTCTGCTCATGTCACAGTATGTAAAGCCATTCAAAGTTATTCTCTCCCATCATGCCTCAGGGCACAGACCCCGGTTCTCTCAGCCTGCTTAGTGTCACACCCTGCTGGCCAATAATTGTATATAAGAATCATGGTGGCCTCCTAACTACGGTTGGCATGGACCGCCTAGTCATAGACTTATACTACCATGTTTCCCCAAAAATAAGACCTAGCCTGATTTTTCAGGATTTTCGGTAAACCCTGCCCTGAAAATAAGCCCTAGCTACATTGCATTTAAAAAAGGAATATATTAGCTAGCAGGTTCATACCAAGGCCTAGGCCAGTGCGGTTCAGGAGAGCAGAAGGAAGGACCTGGACCGAGCCTGCTGGGTAAGTAAAATAATCTTAGAAAATAAGCCCTAGCCGCTCTTTTGGGGCAAAAATTAGTATAAGACCATGTTTTATTTTTGGGGAAACACAGCATAAGAGGGTCGCCTCCATTGAGAGTATATGATACCGTAGTTTCCCAGAATTCCCTTGGTGTTATCCTGACCTCTGGGCTTCTTACATTGTTGTTCTTCTGTTTTTGCAGTGAGAGGCCGGACCAATCTGAAAATCAATGAGAAGTACCTGACCTCCGACCCCTTCTCCTCTTCCACCCTCACTCGTGCTGGGAGTCAGGTCAAAGTTAAAGGGTTGTCACCGAGCCACTCCAACTCCAGCCTGACCCTGTATACCAGCGCCTCCGCCCCCAGCAGCCCTCAAAGTAGGAAGGTGAGGACCCTGAGGAGATCTATATAGAGGAGACGAGAGGGGTGGAGGAGCCATTACATCAAATTATAATAGGGGCGGGTCTCTGACAACTTCAACAAAGCAACATAAGGGCTCTGAAAGCCTCTCATTCTGCCATTTATAAGTAGCTGCCTCCTTTTGCGTCTTCTTTGTTGGCAACATTTCTTGTCTCACATCAGTGTCTTCTCCTCCACCAGACTGTCCTCCGCCGTACGCGCTCCGGGGACCGATGTCACAGGTCCAGGTCATCTTTGATTACAGATGGGGCAGACCTAAACTTCTCAGCAGCAGAGGACAGCGCCAATTCCACCTCAACTGGTCAGTAGAGACATCCCCTCACCCAAATGTTACTGGCCGCCATGTTCATGTAGATCTCTGGTGGAGATGTAGGGTCACTGGCGCATCCTCCTGAGCTGCGGAGTCTGTGACCCTGGCCATCTTGGGTGACTTTTCATGCCTCGGTCTTCATCCCTTCATTGTCTCTTGTGTTGCAGACAAGACAGACACTCCTCCCACCTGACCTCACGTCCTTGCCGACCCCCGGGAAGCTCATCATGTTGCAGAAAATCTCCAGGCTGGCCCCTAACACGCAGAGTAATGTGCCGGGCATCTGCTGGACCGCCAGTCACCGGCCAGGGGGGCACCTACGTCCCAGGACAACATGAATGTTGGGGTCCCTGAGAATCGGATATTTTGTCAGACTGGAGACTGCGACTAAGTGCACAAGTACTGTGAGATTCCGCCATGATACCAGTACTAAATGTACACTGCTGATTACCCACAATGCCATGTGTTCCACTTTGTGAGAAGAGGCAGCTTGGTCCATAGGACTGTCATCCCTGGATGACACTGTACATAAGGAAATATTCTCCAATAGACTTTCTTTCAATGCTTCTCTATTTTTTAAGCTCTCTGCTTGCTGACAGTGACTGGAAACATTATTTGTAGTGCTGATTGATTATACAGCTTCGTATTTACTTAAATGGATCTAGTCTGAGGACTTCTCAGTGAGTTACACAGCCCAGACTGCAGATAATGATAACCTGCAGTACTGTAACACGTCCATCAGCTGTGCAGGCATTACTAGGAGAGGACAAGTTCTGGAGGCCCTCATTCACTGACAGCAAGCAATGATTTTGAGAATGGTGAAGATTGGAAACTCCAAGTCTATTAGAGACTAGATACCGGCCCTATTAAGGTCAGGAGTATGCTGAATATACAGTACATGAACATGATGTCATGGTCCAGGTATGACATCATTGAACGGTGTGCAGAGTAAGCAGGGTTCATGTTGATAGGAGCCAGCTGTAGATAGTGACATCATGCTCAAAGTGCCAGTCACTGCAGGGTGAGACCAGCATAAGGGGAGCCCACTCTTCTAACGCGTCCAAGCCTCGTCCTCCGTACGCAGCCCCTCATCAGTCTTTTTACTACAGGATTTTCTGCGTGTTTTTCTTTTGCTTTGAGTTGTGTCAGGTGGAGGGACCAGAAACAAGTCTGTGCAGCAAGGTGAGGCAGCGAACTGTACAGCTGGGACCACGTTAGTGTATTAGAATCAGCGGCATCTGTAATGTACATAACCCGGGACTCTGCTGACATTTGATACTAATAAGATGGTGGGGTCAGTCACAGTGGTTAGGGTCATGGTAGGGTAAGTCATGGTGGTTGGAGTCATTTGCTGTGATGGTAGTCATGGTGGTTGGGTTCATTTTCTGTGAGGGTAAGTCATGGTGGTTAGGGTCATTTTCTGTGGTGGTGCAGTAAGTCACGGTGGTGGAGGTCAGTTGCTGTGGTGGTGAAGTAAGTCATGGTGGTAGGGTTCATTTGCTGTTGTGGTAAGTCATGGTGATTGTGGTTAGTTGCTGCAGCATTAGGGTTAATCATGGGCGTGGAGTAAGTCATGGTGGTTAAGGTCAGTTGCTGTGGTGGAGGAAATCAGGTGGTTTGGGTCAGTGCTATAGTGATTAGGGTCAGTGGCGGCTTGGGTTAGTTTCTGTGGTAGTGGGGGAAGTTGTGGAGGTTGGGGTCAGATACTACAACATTAGGGTAAATCATCATGGGTGGAGTCAGTTGCTGTGGCAGTGGATTCAGTCATGGTGGTTGGGGTCAGTTAACAGGGCGTTGGGGTATGTCATAGTGGTTGGGGGGGTCAGGTGTTTTGGCAGTAGGTTCAGTCATGGTGGTCGGGGTCAGTTGTTGTAATGGTGGCGTTAAAATCATATTTCAAGGTCAGGCCACCACTCTCCTCAAAGTTGTTGCCCGAGATTTTGTGATTCCCATTTAGCAATTCCGTTGCGACTGGGTCTATACCATAATTACATGGGGGATCAGTTAATAAGAAAAGTAAGAGTCCGTCATCTTTTGGTGGCACGCTTACAGCAAAGTTTTATATTATTGGGGGGGGGGGGGGGGGTCAGTATTTTTTCACTTGGAATCCAGGGGTGCAGAACTTCTATAGCTGCCCCTTATTGAGCAGTTGAAGTGAGTGCAGACGACTGATGGTGAGCTTAGTGCCCCTACTAGACTCAGGTCACATTATGGTGGTGGTAGTTCTGTTCTGAAGCCCCCAACTACCATTCAGTGCCCCCTGATTGGAAGGAGACTATGGAGGAGAGTTGGATCTAGTATGTAGCAGAGAGGATGAGGAGGGATGGAGATGGGTGTGGTGGAGGAAGTCACTTCATGGCTGATTGGGGGTAGCGAGTACCTATATGTACGGGCAGTGGTGTATGGAGCCTCGACAATAACCCCTCAATCACTGAGACATGGAGGCAGGAAGACGGAGATAGAAAGTGAGAAAGAGGAGATGAGGCAATAATGTGGGTGTGTGAAGGGCGCAGAAGCCTTATATACCATCCTAAGGGGCAGTGATGTGCCCGTGTGAAGTGCACTGGGGCTTATATACCATTCTGGGGGCAGCAGATTGACAGATCAGGGGGCACATTTCCGGACTAATAAATCTTGTAGCACCGCTTTGTGTAATTTGGGGGAGGGGCTGGCACAATTGACATGTAATTCCCTGTCTCAGGGTCCCAGACGTCGCGTTTTCTGTATAAATTGTCTGCAGGTTGAGGGGCACCTACAGGATAAAGTCCAGTCAGTAGTAGGCAGCACATGATCACTGCATTAGATAGGTAAAGTAACTGTCCCGCTGCGGGCCACGAAGTGAAGCAAGGAGACGCTGTGCTGCTCACCGGGATTTGGTGTTTTCCCTTGAAACACGTCGATGCACAAAAATCATGCAAAAGTATAAAAATGGGTGCAAAACAAAAAACACATAACTGAACTCTCTATGATGTAAGGTGACGGACGATGCGTTTTTCACAGATTCTAAAGCTTTAGTTAGTGACACATTTTCAGGTTGAACCAACAATAATAGGCACAAGAATAGCAGATATATGAAGAACTGCACTGACAGGTATATACAGAGGGGGCCACAATGGGTTATAATCAGGCCCCATTGTGCTGCTAGTTCGTGGGCTTCCCTGATCACATGTACTGACTCTTAGCAGGATGGACATTTGGGGGTTGATTGTGTAATGTCCTGATCTCATGTGAGCCATAAAGGAGGTGAAACTAGAAGAGTGTACTGCAGCAAGTGATGGTACAGCTGCAGGAGGGTACAGTTACACTTGGTAGAATTGCAGGAGGTGCTGTTACAATTATCACAATTGCAAGAGAGTGTGGTTGCACATGTCACAGCTGCAGGAGGGTGCATTTACACTCGGCCCAGTTGCAGGAGGGTGCGATTACACTTGTCACACTGGCGGCACTATTATAGTCGGCATAGTTATAGGAGGGCATGGTTACACTTGTCACAGTTGCAGGAGGGTGCGATTACACTTGTCACAGTGTTTTATTGAATTTGATATAATAGGCACCAACTACACAACCCAGGAACAATGACTCTGCTCCAAGAGCTAGCACTCCATAACAGCACTGAATCTTTGGGGTTGGCCCCTTTGAGCGTTGCCCAGCTCTCTGCAGGCAGCTGATATACTGGGGGTCCTGTACAGATATCTCTATGTGTTGTAGCATCCAGCGCGTCAGATCTGATCCTGTATATTAGTGATGTCTATAGATGGCAGGACATAGATGAACGATTAATGTGTGTGTTGGTGGGGAGGGAGGGGGTGTAATAAATAATCTGCTGGGGGGGAGGGGGTGACATGTCATATGGGATGAGGGGCTGCGGTGGGAGGATTCTCTGTCCCTAGAGCACAGGGATTACATCGCCAGAGGACGTTGTGTGCACAGAATACAATGCTGACTGTCACCTGTGTATTGTACCCAAACTGCACCTTATACAAGAAATAGTACAACTTATGCTCCACCCAAATGATAATGTCATATATGTAACATGAGGAGACGCGGGATCTGTGCTCCTCACTCATAGGAAACCGGAGAAATCTCCAAATAACAGAGTAACTTCATACATTCTTATCTTGATCAGATACATTGTATTTTATCCTCCAATCACATTCAAAGTTGCAGTCACAATTCTGCTATTACATCATGTTTTATACTCTACTCACACCCAGAGCAGCAGTCAAATTTCTGCTGCAGCTCTGAATGTGACCAGGTCCAGTTTATTTCTGTTTTCAATGTGAATCAAACTGGCAAATGATATTTTGCGGTTGATGGCAAACAAAATTTAACGGAAAGTTAATTCCTATGGCTTCACTCATCACTATGAATAAATAATCACTATACACATATTCCCGGGCTGGAACCATCCCCGCCTTAAAGGGACAGCAACCTGGAAATCGAGCAGACCGTCCACGGTGAGGGTCTGTGTGCTATATCCCGATGTTAACCTCTGATATACAACTGCTGACTGTCACTTTATTCGCATCCATTCCTTGCCTGTTATCCTGGGGGAGGAGCCGCAAGCTAATTCTTAAACCTGCAGAGGTTTCCACGGTGCTTCTACCTTTTTTTGCACGCAATGTATGAATTGGGATGATGGGGAGGGGGGAACACGCTGCCATGAATGTAGACACTGAACTGTAACTACTCCTTGTATAAAGCGCATCTGTATAATAAAGCTTTTCTATATTCTCCGGAGCGTTTGTTGCATTATTATAAGACATCTTCAAGATGCAAGGAGCGAGGCTGTGACAACCTCTCAAATGTGATCTAGGAACTGGTTGTCAGCATGATGTCACTGGAATATATGCTGTATGAATCTCATGTCTGATCACATGTAATTATATCAGTGATGTCATCAAAGGGCGGAGCAGTGATAACCCCAAAGATGTGATATAGGGGATGGTTGTCAGCAGTAATAGATAAATAGCTGTGACTGTAGCATAATGTATGCAGATCTCATGTCTGATCACCTCTAAGTATATCAGTGATATCATCGGGGGGCGGGCTGTGACTACCTCTCAGACATGATATAGGAGATGGTTGTCAATAGTAATGTAGTGGCCCAGCACACCATCCTGGTCCCCTCCATAAATGTTATACATGTTTGTCTTATGTAGATGCACTGTGCAAAGCCTGTCTTGTTATTTCCAGTGTGTGTTGCACAGCTGCGGTGCTTGACAGGTTAACTCTGCTAAAATCATAGTCTGCATATAAATGTATCAGTCTGTCATGTCATGTGGTATAAGTGAAGTTATAAATGTGAGAGATTGGGAGCGGGAAAGGAGTTCAAGTCCATCTTCAGTGAGAGTTGCTGACCTAACACAGAGCCACATGGAAGCACCTTTAGCTTCCTTGTGGTGAAGATGGAGGAAAAGGAAAGATATGCCGTAGCGATTGGACTCTGGATATGAGTGGAGTGAGACCTAAAAAAACGTAAGAGATAGCATCCCCAAGTAATTTTGTATATAGAGACCCATCGTACAGGTACCAATTCAAACCACAAGTTTTTCCTATACAGCCATCCAAAATCCAGATCACGGCATAGAGGTACACTACTAAGTCGCACCCACGCTCCTGCCGTGCGGGGTGTTAATCCTTTGAGTAAATACTTTCTGCCAGAATTTCTGTTGGAGTGACCCCCTGCCCCTATTCTCCTCTGGAGTGCTCCCAGTCCCAGAGGGATACCTGACAGATAACGCAGACTGTTGGACAGGTTTTAATCCTGTGTATCCTCCCTGATCTCTGAGCTCTATTCTACTTGCACTTTGAAGAATTGTACCTGCATTGTTGTGAATAATTGTTTTTCCAAAGTTATTTCAAGTAAAGTTATACTGGGGATACGAGGTAGGATACACAAGTGTCTGTGTTTATTCTCTGCCGTGTAGCATACCTGTGTGTGGGAACGGTGGTGTCACGAGTGATAACTACTACCCCCATCATCCCATTTATTGGCATTCCCTATCCTAGAGGTGTCGAAAGTGGCCTACAATCGAGCCTTGGCTACGTGTCATCCCTCTGGTACCACAGCCTGGTAAGTGCCGCCGTGACAAGCCAACACTTTACCCTCCCAGCTCTTCACGTTAGTCAAGTGTCCAAGGCACCCCTATGGGGTGTTGCAGTAATATATGGATAGCTGTGACTGTAGCATACAGTGTGTAGATCTCATGTCTGGTCACAGTCTAATTATATTTTAGAGTCGTGATGAAATAACCACTCCCAGGAGGATGATGAGGGTTATTATCATGTTGCACAGTCACTTTCTGCTGAGCTTCATGGTCTGACTTTTACATGACTGCTATATTATAATGACTTCATGCACTCTGATTCTTATCCTTGGTGTGAAATGTGATGATTCTCGCTTTATATGTAGCTGACATACTTCACACTGATAACAAGAGTCTGTCCTTGGGATAGAGATAGAGATCAGTGTCATCCAGTGATCATCAGTCAGTGATCAGACAATACACACATACAAATCACCTGAGTTGCTTCTGCTGACACCAGGGACAGTGGTGAGACAAGGGTCATGAACTTCCCCGAAAGAATCGCTTACACAGTATTTACCTAATGTGATGATGTTGTCAAAGTATTCTTCAGGTGCGAACAGGAAGCTTCAGAGTCCAGAGGGACATACTGGATGGACAGTCCAGGTACTGAGCGGTAGCAGCAGAGGCACACATCTGGTGACCACACAACAGCACTACCAGCTGAGTAGAGGGGCTTCAAGGCAGAAATTACAATAAGCTCCCAGTTTAACCCCCTACAGTCTGGTTCACTCTCCCTTTGTGTGCTATATGTTGGAGGTTGGACCAGACGGAGCTGGACATCCAATGCATTTGAATAATTGTAAACCTTCTTATGTATATAGCTTCTATAAAAAGCTATGTGTCTTTATGGTAACAGACCATAAACAGTCCCTGTGTTTTTTTCTGTTCAGTCATCTTTTCTTCCTCTGTTTCTTGCTGACCTCCTTCAGAGACCTCTTTTGCCAGTGCAGGCCACTCATATTCACCCACACTTGGTGACAGATCCTTGACTAGAATATGTTCAGTCAGGTTAGTGTGAGAGAAAGAGGAGGAAACACAAGCAAACATCACAGAGCAATGAGAAAAGGCAGGGGGAAAAGAGAAACTTCACAGGAAATATCCACTGAGCCCTGAACTTGCAGCTCCACAAGCAGGGAACACCCACTGAGCTCAGAGTTTACAGCTCTGTAAGCTGAAATCGTCCAGAGACCCAAACCTTTAGCTCCACAAGTAAGGTCACCCACTGAGCTTGAAACTTGCAGCTTCACAAGCAAAGAACACTCACTGGGCTCTGAACCTGCACGTGCACAAGTTGGGAAAATCCATTGAGCTTTAAACCTGCAGCTTCACAAGAAGGGGCCACCCACTGAGCTCTAAACCTGCAGATCAACATGTAGGCACAGAAAGAGGAGGAAACACAAGCAAACATCACAGAGCAATGAGAGAAGGGAGGGGGGAAAAGGGAAACTTCACAGGGAATATCCACTGAGCCCTGAACTTGCAGCTCCACAAGCAGGAAACACTCACTGAACTCTGAATGTACAGCTCTACAACCAGGAAACACCCATTGCGACCCAAACCTTCAGCTCCACAAGCAGAGAATACCCACTGAGCTCTAAACCTGTAGCTTCACAATCAGAGAACACCCACCGAGTTCTGAACCTGCAGCTCCACAAGCAGAGAACACCCACTGAGCTCTGAGTTTACAGCTCTGCAAGCTAAAATCGTCCAGAGATCCAAACCTCTAGCTCCACAAGTAAGGTCATCCACTGAGCTTGAAACCTGCAGCTTCACAAGCAAAGAACACTCACTGGGCTCTGAACCTGCATGTGCACAAGTTGGGAAAACCCATTGAGCTTTAAACCTGCAGCTTCACAAGAAGGGGCCACCCACTGAGCTCTAAACCTGCAGATCAATATGTAGGCACAGCAATGAGCTCTGAACTTGCAGCTTCACAAGCAGGGAACACACTTAAGCTTTAAACCTTCAGCTTCACAAGAAGGGAACACGCACTACGTTCTAAACACGTAGTTTCACAATCAGAGAACACCCACTGAGCTCTAAACTTGAAGTGTCACAAGCTAGGAATCCACTGAGCTCTAAACCTGTAGCTTTACAAACTGGGAAACTACTTAGCTCTAAACCTTTAGTTTCACAAGCAGGGAACTCACTGAGCTCTAAACATGTAGTTTTACAAGCAGGGAACACCTAATGAGCTCTAAAGTTACAGCTACACAAACATTTAATACTCATTGAGTTCAAAACTTGCAGCATCGCAAGCAGGGAACAGCCACTGAGCTCTAATTTTTATAGCTTCACAAGTAGAGAAGATGCACTGATATCCAAACCTACAGCTCCACAAACAGGGAACACCCACTGAGCTCTGAGTTTACAGCTCTGCAAGCTGAAATCGTCCAGAGACCCAAACTTCTAGCTCCACAAGTAAGGTCACCCACTGAGCTTGAAACCTGCAGCTTCACAAGCAAAGAACACTCACTGGGCTCTGAACCTGCACGTGCACAAGTTGGGAAACTCCATTGAGCTTTAAACCTGCAGCTTCACAAGAAGGGGCCACCCACTGAGCTCTAAACCTGCAGATCAACATGTAGGCACAGAAAGAGGAGGAAACACAAGCAAACATCACAGAGCAATGAGAAAAGGGAGGGGGGAAAAGGAACTTCACAGGGAATATGCACTGAGCCCTGAACTTGCAGCTCCACAAGCAGGAAACACTCACTGGACTCTGAATGTACAGCTCTACAACCAGGAAACACCCATTGCGACCCAAACCTTCAGCTCCACAAGCAGAGAATACCCACTGAGCTCTAAACCTGTAGCTTCACAATCAGAGAACACCCACCAAGTTCTGAACCTGCAGCTCCACAAGCAGAGAACACCCACTGAGCTCTGAGTTTACAGCTCTGCAAGCTAAAATCGTCCAGAGACCCAAACCTCTAGCTCCACAAGTAAGGTCACCCACTGAGCTTGAAACCTGCAGCTTCACAAGCAAAGAACACTCACTGGGCTCTGAACCTGCACGTGCACAAGTTGGGAAAACCCATTGAGCTTTAAACCTGCAGCATCACAAGAAGGGGCCACCCACTGAGCTCTAAACCTGCAGATCAATATGTAGGCATAGCAATGAGCTCTGAACTTGCAGCTTCACAAGCAGGGAACACACTTAAGCTTTAAACCTTCAGCTTCACAAGAAGGGAACACCCACTAAGTTCTAAAGAGGTAGTTTCACAATCAGAGAACACCCACTGAGCTCTAAACCTGAAGTGTCACAAGCTAGGAATCTACTGAGCTCTAAACCTGTAGCTTCACAAACTGGGAAACCACTTAGCTCTAAACCTTTAGTTTCACAAGCAGGGAACTCACTGAGCTCTAAACATGTAGTTTTACAAGCAGGGAACACCTAATGAGCTCTAAAGTTACAGCTTCACAAACATTTAATACTCACTGAGTTCAAAACTTGCAGCATCGCAAGCAGGGAACAGCCACTGAGCTCTAATTGTATAGCTTCACAAGTAGAGATGATGCACTGATATCCAAATCTACAGCTCCACAAACAAGAAACACCCACTGAGCTCATAAATTGCAGCTTCACAAGCAAGGAACAGCCACTGAGCTCAAATTGTATAGCTTCACAAGTTGAGAACACCCACTAAGCTCTAAACCTGCAGCTCCACACACAGTGAATAACCACTGAGCTCTGAGTCTACAGTTATGCAAGCAAGAATACACTGAGACCCAAACACGCAGCTCCACAAGAAAGGACACCCGCTGAGTGCTAAACCTACAGCTTCACAAGCAAAAACAGGTGCTAATCTCTAAACCTGCAGCTCCACAAGCAGGCAACACCCACTGAGCTTTAAACTTACATCTTTACAAGCAGGGAACACCCACTGAGCTCTAAACCTGCAGCTTAATAAGTAGGGACATCCAATGAGCTCTAAACCTGCAGCTCCACAAGCAAGAAATACCCACTGAGCTCTGAATTTACAGCTCCACAAGCAGGAAATATCCACTGAAAGCAAAAGCAGCTCAGAACTTTCATCTTCACAAGCAGGGAACAGCCACTGAGCTCTAATTGTTTAGCATTGAAAGTGGAAAACACCCACTGAGCTCCAAACCTGCAGCTCCACAAACAGGGAACACCCACTTAGCTCAGAACTTGCAGCTTCACAAGTAGAGAATACCCACTGTCCTTTGAACCTCCGGCTTCACAAGCAAAAAACACACGGAGCTTTGAATCTGCAGCTTCACAAGCAGGGAACACCCACTAAGCTCTGAATCTGCAACGCAGGAGCAGTCATGTTAGAAAAATCAGGAAAGCAAAGGAAAGAAAATCAAATACAGATATAAGGACCAGGTTCCAGATCCCAGGGCCAATTGTCTTGACATAGAATATTCAGAAACCAAGATGAATGTGTGTCACTGGCTGGGGTAGGTCATGTGGTCAGCAATAAATGGGAGTGGGTATTTAGGGATTAATACTCAATGTCCAGTGTCTGCCCCACATGACTTTTTTTCTTTTTCAATAGATTTGTACTAAATTTTGAGAGTTAACAGAAGGGTAAAAATATAGTTGCAGAAATTAATGCAAATTAGGATGTATAAAGGGTACAGTACTATACATAGATTGAACCAAGAATGCAAAGTTGTATCTTGAATTTAGACTTTAACCTGTTATAGAATTTTTGGGTTATTATTAACATACATAACGTTTAAAAACAAAGTAGTAACTAGTAAGTTTGACTTTAGCCATTTATGACCTTGAATCCAAGACATGCAATAAAGGAGAGGGGACTTCACAGCAAAAATCAAACTGTGACACTTATCTATGTGGAAGCAGAAAGGATGAACCAGTAAAGCTTCTAGATTAGTAGTGCCCCTTCAAAAACTCTAGGTAATACAGTGCAAAGATAAACTGTATATTTGCCTAGTGTGCCCCCCTGGAGGGGCTTCTTCCCGCCTTATCAATATAGCACTCCAGGGCATAACACTTCTATGCACTTGTCCCTAGTAGGAAGCAATGATGGGGTGTCAGTTCCCTCCATCCTTATTGACCAATGTTGCAGTGACTGTGGGAAGGGGGAAGACCTGTACACCAGTAATGGAGGAGGGGTATGGGTCAACTTGACAGTGTCCTCCCATGGGCCCCACAGCAGCTGCAGTGTCACCCTCAGCCTATATGGTCCCTGATTAAAATGTGGATGACTGTGTTAGTTGTGTCATTAGGGAATGAACACAATTATTACTTCTTGACCCATCCAGCATCGGTTAATACCCCTATCACCCACTTCCAGAAAAATCGTCTTGCAATTCTAGCCAAGCAGAAGGAAAAATTATGATTTTCATTTTTTTTGGCAATTGTGTCAATTTAAAAACAGTTTTTTTTGTACGGTGTACATAGGAATGAAGACGTTCACCCCAAATGGATACGCCCATTTGTCCCGTGTTCAGAAACATACCCATTGTGTCCCTAATCTACTTACAGGAAACATGGCTAGGCCTATAATGGAAGGAGCACCCGTTGGATTTCAGGGTACAACGGAATAAATTCCAGGCCCCCTTGCCCACTTGTAGAGCCATTGAGTGGCCAAAATGATAGAGAGCTCCCACAAATGACCCCATTTTGAAAACTAGACCCCTTAACAAATTCATCTAGGGGTGTACTGCGTATTTTGACCCCACAGTATTTGAATTAATCTAAGCAAAGCAGAAGGAAAAGTTACGATTTTCATTTTTTTGGCAATTTTGTCAATTTAAAAACAGGTTTTTTTTGTACAGTGTACATAGGAATGAAGACATTCACCCCAAAATGAATACCCCCATTTGTCCCGTGTTCAGAAACATACCCATTGTGGCCCTAATCTACTTATAGGACACATGGCATGGCCTGTAATGGAGGGAATGCCCGCTGGATTTCAGGCTACAACTGAATATATTTCTGGCCCCATTGCCCACTTATACGGAAAAAAAATTGACTTCCTAAAAATAATCCCCCCGCCATCCCCATTTTTTGGCATTCCCTAAATATTAGATAAAAGTAATAATATAAACTGCGTTTTATGTCCGAAGACAGGGGTAATTACAGAGGCTGGTTGGGATGGGCCCATGGGGCAAGAAAACCATGTATCCCCCCTCCTCTCTTGCTTTTTTGGGGGTATTTCGTGATCTCAGCCGCGGGGATGGGGTGTAAAAAGTGAGGCTTTGTAATCTTGCTGCGGTGCAGCAGTCTCACACAGAAGGCGCTCAACAAGCTGCTCCTGGAAAACTGCATGAAGGCGAGCGTTCCCGGGGCTTCTTGTAAATTACAGATTACAGGTAGCGGTCTGAATAACGCCGGGCTCTCACAGCCTTATTCAGAATCCGCTTGTGGAGGCCCGCAGCGCATTCCAGCTGTGAGCCCGGCTGTGACCCTGCGTACGGCCACGTAATGTACTGCGCATAACTACCTACTCACACAGGCGGTCATGCGCAGTACACCATTTTTTGTTTATATTTCCCGTGCCGTCGCTTAGAGATGACCCGGGTACCCGCAGCCCGTTCACAATGCGTTTGCATATGGGCTGCGAGTATATCCGCGTCATATAGCACAATGGGCTCTAGGTGGCGGATATCCGCGGTAAAATATAGCATGCCGTGTTCTGTTTCTGCGAGTGGATTACGTAATTCCGACCCGCTAATTGGGGGGAA
Organism: Eleutherodactylus coqui; assembly: GCF_035609145.1. Lineage (NCBI taxonomy): Eukaryota > Metazoa > Chordata > Amphibia > Anura > Eleutherodactylidae > Eleutherodactylus > Eleutherodactylus coqui. The sequence continues at coordinate 101,346,715 of NC_089845.1, forward strand.
TTGTGTAATCCAATGCATGTGATTGATCCGTGGATTACCGCTGATCATGCGCATGTAGAACCCGTAATTCCTCTCCGGTCATGCGTGACCGGCCTAATGTTATATCGCTAATTTATCATGTGGCCGGGGACCGCTTAACGAGACCTCTGGTCCCTGCTCCAAGCACTCAGCAACCGTTGGTCGCCGAGAGCAAGGAGATTTAAAATTTCCTGGGCTCCCCGGCTCCTGCGAATGTGTCCGGCATTTTGCCGGCGGGCGCATACCCAGTAGCCGGCAGGATCCATGGAGGATAATCGCATCTGGATTCAAATGCGGAAGCCTCCGAGAAGATGTTTCATCTTCTCTCACCGATCGCATCGGTGAGGGGAGATGAAACTTACACTTTTTAAAGAACTTTTACGTGATCGCCATTATGCATTGGATAACGGCGATCACGTGACCAGTAACCGCATACCGCGGCTCCCCGTGACATCTCCAGGCAGCAGCAGGGAGATTTTAAATTTCTTGGGCAATCTTTCACTTTTGCGCATGCGTCCGCCATCATGCTGACGGGCAGGATCCATTGGATAACGGCGATCGCAGTACCGGGGACCACTCATCGCGGTCCTCGCTGACATCTGCTTTTTTTAACTTTTATGCGATCGGCGCTATCGATTGGATAGTGCCGATCGCATTGCTGGCGGGGAGGGGGGGTCCCTGCAGCCCGGGATGACAGCTCCATGCTGTCGGCTACCTGCGGGCACCGACAGCATGGAGCTGTCACGTCCAGAGCCCACGTGGCTTTATTCTCTGCAGGACACGTTTTTTACGTCCTCCGAGAATAAAGCCCACTTGAGCAGGATGTAAAAACACTATGGGCTGGTCGTTAAGGGGTTAATAGCACAAAGTAGAACAAAGAAATGTATAGAGTCTAATCGTGGTGGACAACTCTCTAAACATAGCAAATCATTCTAAAGTCTAACACTGACAAATGAATACATAATGTGATGTGTTGTTTATACTACCTACAATGGAGGAGGCGGATGGGACAACTTGACAGTGTCCTCCCATGGGCCCCACAGCAGCTCCAGGGTCACCCTCAGCCTATATGGTCCCTGATTAAAATGTGGATGACTGGGCTAGTTGTGTCATTAGGGAATGAACACAATTATTACTTCTTGACCCATCCAGCATTGGTTAATACCCCTATCACCCACTTCCAGAAAAATCGTCTTGCAATTCCCCTGATGCAACTTCATAGGGCTCGACTATAAATCCCCATCAAATGTAGGTGCTTTGCACCATTCTTCTGTGCATAGCTTTTGTCTGTTGTAGGAAGCACAGATCTATACCCGAAGTGCAGCCAAACAAGATCTCTAAAGATTAAGTAACATTTCCATTGTGTGTGTTCCAGATAGAGTATACAGTAATGAGTGGACATTATCCATGGTTCTGTTCCTCCTCTTTCAGGACGGGAAGCCAGAACAGCATTGCTTTTAGTCACAGCTGGAAAAACATTGCGTAGAGTAAGTTCATTTTGAATATCATTTTACATAATCACACTACTAGCTTGTATTAAAGTAGCCTGCATAACAGTATTTACAAAGGCAGATGAAGCATATAAAACAGGGCCATGCCTACCTTTCTCAGCAGAGTAAGATAATGAATTAAAAGTCCCAACAGAGGAGGCGAATACAACTGTAGATGTTTCATGAGAATTTCTTACCGGGGTTGCAGGAGAAGTTGAGAGAGCAAATTCTGCCAACCTGTTTGCTGCATCGCGGCATTTTTCAGTAAAACTATCAGAATGGCCAAAGCGTTCCGTGCATTCTGCATGATCATCCCGTTCAGTATTCGATATTGCATCCAATGTTGCATGGGCAGCCTCAAGGTGCAAAGTATTCACAGTAGCGTCCACAGATGCCTGTGCCTGAGTGCCATCATGAAGGTGGGAGATCTCCTGGTGTGTCTCCACTGCTCTAAACCACCCCACACATATTAATGAAATGGAAGAAAGAATTGTTTCTATGCGAATTACAATTAGTAAATGCGAGCAGTCTGTCTGTACTTTGAAATATAAAGCAGATAATCTGGAAAATCGACCAAGGAGGAATAATTTGCGACTGATGGGGTTCCAGAAAAGGTGGAAGGATTGTATCCAAAAGGACTTTTTAAGCAATGGCTGAAATCAACTATTGGGTAAGATGCTTTGTCAACTTTATTTACTAAACCACCTCCACCTGGTGCCGAGAACGGTCCTAATAAAACTCCTACATTATAAAGATCAGGACGCTATTTTAAAGACAACAAGAGACATTAAAGAGTTAACTTGGGGCAGTCATCGTATCGCTGTTTTTCCAGATTATTCAGTGGACATACGAAAGAAATGGATGCAGTTTCATGATGTTGAGAGAAGGTTTACAGCTGCCTTATGCTATTTTGTATCTGGCACGGTTGAGAGCTGTGATGCACGGGGAGATCTTTCTTTGATAATTCTACGGGTGCTTCCTCCTGGATTGATAAACAGGAACAATATTTATACAGCAGTAAAAAGTAGCCCTTTTCATTAGTGAATTATTGGTGCAGTATTTGACCACTTCAGATCAGATGATTTGTTAGATAGGTTGAAGATTCCTGGGTACTACTCCTTAGTATTAGTGACTTTACAGTGACGTTGTTGTTTTTTTACCATTATCATGTCAGTTCCTCTTTCATTTTTCACAGTTTTACTATGGTGTAGGGCACGATTCAAGTTGACATCTCGTTCGGGACCATCTTCTCTGACCCCACTCCTGTCAAACCCAGCATTCCCCCCCAGGATTTGATACCTCAAGCTTTACCTGGTGTCAGTTTAATAAAATAACTACTCTAAATGAATTCTTGCTCCATGGTAGGCTAACTTCACTTTCTGCCTTCAGAAACCATTTTCAGCCACCCCCAACAGAGTGGTGGATAATTATCCAAGTATTCCACTTTTGGTCATCCTTGGTTTCCCCAGAGACTAAGGTTGAAATTAGAGATGAGCGAGCGTACTCGGAAAAGCACTACTCGCTCGAGTAATTTGCTTTATCCGAGTATCGCTGTGCTCGTCCCTGAAGATTCGGGTGCCGCTGCGGCTGACAGGTGAGTCGCAGCGGGGAGCAGGGGAGAGCGGGCGGGAGAGAGGGAGAGAGAGATCTCCCCTCCATTCCTCCCCGCTCTCCCCTGCAGCTCCCCGCTCCGTGCCGGCACCCGAATCTTCAGACCCGAGCACAGCGATACTCGGATAAAGCAAATTACTCGAGCGAGTAGTGCTTTTCCAAGTACGCTCGCTCATCTCTAGTTGAAATGAACTCCCTGGAAGCACTCTGCAAATATTGTCCAATTTAGCCAGGCACGTTTTCACATCTCTATAATGCACTGAATAAAGCAGAACAAGACAAATTACCTTACATGATTCTAAGGGAATCAGATTTAAATGCCTCTTTAACAATAGAAAGATGGCGTCATTGCAGTGAGAGTCTAAGCAAAAACAGCTGGCAAGTTAGTCTTACTGAGACTTCCTTAAAGGTGCTTCATAGAGCCTATTTGGTGCCAGCTCGCATACATGCTATCTACCCTGAGGTCTCCAATCTGTGCTTTAGGGGATGTGACAACATTGGAACCCATTTACATACATGGTGGACATGCCCCACAGTGCGGGCCTTCTGGAAAAAGTTTATCCACCTTATTTCATCAGTCACGAGGACCTTTCTGGGTCTGGACCCATATGTGCTGCTCCTAGGTAATAAACCCCCAAAAATACGCAATGCCCCCTTAAAGCTTATGCAATTTATAACTATGTCAGCTTGTACCCATATTGTTCAAAGTTTTGGAAAATCACTTCTTCCCTTCAATCCCCTCATTACCCAAATTAATAGGACACTCATGAGCGAGAGATTGACTGCCATACGCCAAGACAAGATTGCACAATTTGAGATAGTCTGGGATCCGTGGATCACTTTTGTTAATATTCCTAACCTACAGTACCACCTACAACTCTAACTACGTTAATGACCATTTGTACCTTAAGTGTGTCATCATGGTAAGAGGATTAATTGACTAACTTGAGAGATATAAGAAAATAGATTAAACATAACACCACCCGACTCGTGGTAATATGCCAGCACAGAGATTATATTGTATTTCAAAGTTGGGCCAGGATCTTCGGCCCCTCCCCCTCCCTCCCCTTTCCTACCGCTGTTTCACCCTATACAATACTAGTTTTGAATTTGTACCAGTTTATAACTGTTCATTTTAGAGCTAATTGATACTTTATATGCCAAGAATTCCTGTTGTTTTGCTAAAGTTGCCGCCCCCTGCGTGGGGTCTATGCGGCAGAAATGTTGCCAATAGTGTAAATTTTCTTTCAATAAATACTTTTGAATCATAAAAATATATATGTTGTCGAATTTGGTCTTTGTCCAAGAACTTGTATATCGGGAATTGTTGATGGGTGCATATACTCTTCTGGGAATTCGGAATAGTTTTTTTTTTGAATGTGCCAAAAAATTTCTTGGGAGGGATGGGGGTGATTATGATTTGCTTAAATATAGTTATGACTGATTGCATTGTTTGGGTGGGGTAATGATATGTTCTATGTATATTAAGCTTATGCACGTATAAATGTCTTGAAACTAAAGGGTAAAGGTATTCAAAATATAAATTGCAATAAAAATGATCCAATTAAAAAAATAATAAAAAAAGCTTGCCACCCAGCCAGTAATTGTTTGCAGAGGTTGGTGCCAGTATTTGTTTTCTACAGGCAGTGATAATTGCTGGTAGAAATGATCAGTTTTACCGCCTGGTGGCAGCACTTTTCCTCTACCGTGTTGTTGGTCCCATTCCCGGCCACCCCACTCTTCCTATGTGAATACGGCAGCACGGTGTCCATCAGCCCTATGTTACAGAGTGAGTTGATCCTAATGCTGCCAGAGTTTTGTGAGGGGGCACTATCACAGAAGAGTAGCCAACAAAGGGGGACACTATCACTTAAGAAGGGCCAACAGAGGGGGGCACTACAACTTAAAGGGGGCTACAGAGGAGTACACTATTACTAAATAGGGGCCAACAGAGAAGGACACTATAATTTTATGAGGCCAACAGAGGGGGACACTATAATTTTGTGAGGCCAACAGAGGCGGACACTATTACTTAAGAGGAGCTACAGCCAGAGACACTCTTAGTTAAAAAGGGGTCAACAGCCGGGGACACTTACTTAAGATGGGTCAACAGAGGGGTCACTATCACTTAAGAGGGTCTAACATAGGGGGACTGTTACGTCCGTGCAGGGTGTGGGAAGAATGACCAACATGAACACAATGTAAATAAGGGCTGGACAGAGGAAAGTGGAGTAGGGGCATACACCAATGGACACTAACATCTATATATATAAAATTGAATGTATGCGTGTCTGTCTGTCTGTCTGTGTGTCTGTTTGTCCTTTATGCGCTACTACACCATTCATCCGATCGCCATGAAACTTTGGGAAGTTGTTGAGTACACTCCTGGGAAGATTATAGGCATAGTACAACTATCGTATGATAAATGGCGCGCGTGCGAGCGTCATCGACAGTTACGCCCCCCCCCCCACGTAGATCGTTTGATTTCTATCACTGCCACTAATTCTCTCCCTTCGCGATGTCGTAGAAACATGAAATTTGGCACGAGCATTGATTATGTCATAAATAGGAAAAGTTAATGGGTCCCAACTCAATTATTCAATTCTAAGCGCCAAAGAATTAGCGTCCAAATTTTACGTACGAATCTAATTTTCTCACTTCCCAATGTCATAGAAACTTAAAATTTGGCACGAGCATGGATTATGTCATAAATAGGAAAAGATAATGGGTCCCAACTCGATTATTCAATTGTAAGCGCCAAAGAATTAGCGTCCAAATTTTACGTACGGAATCTATTTTTCTCACTTTCCGGTGTCATAGAAACGGGAAATTTGGCATGAGCATTGATTATGTCATAAATAGGAAAAGCTAATGGGTCCCAACTCGATTATTCAATTCTAAGCGCCAAAGAATTAGCATCCAAATTTTACGTACGGAATCTAATTTTCTCACTTCCCAATGTCATGGAAACTTGAAATTTGGCACGAGCATTGATTATGTCATATATAGGAAAAGTTAATGGGTTCCAACTCGATTATTCAAGCCTATGCGCCAAAGAATTAGCGTCCAAATTTTACGTACGGAATCTAATTCTCTCACTTCCCAATGTCATAGAAACTTGAAATTTGGCACGAGCATGGATTATATCATAAATAGGAAAAGCTAATGGGTCCCAACTCGATTATTCAATTCTAAGCACCAAAGAATTAGCGTCCAAATTTTACGTACGGAATCTAATTCTCTCACTTCCTGATGTCATCTATATAAAAATGAATGTCTGTCTGTCTGTCCTTTATGCATTACTACACTAGATATATAAAAACGAATGTATGTATGTATGTCTGTCTTCGCAGCAACGCGCGACGGGTAAGCTAGTCAATCATAAACTGAATGTGCATACAAACAACAGCCAAGAGACACCAAAATACTTACCAAGAGTACAAACACACATAGGCAGATGGAATTGCTAATAAGTACGTACAAGGTATTGGTTTGTATTTTGGCCAGAATACGTAAGCTCACAAGCCCGCGTCAAGGGGCCTCATTGTCTTGCAAGTCCCTACTTTAACAAGGCAACTAAAACCACAAAAAGGGAAAAAAGGAGAAAAGCTCTCTCTTTAAAAACAGACGCATTTCGAAAGACACTTCTTTCTTGATCACAGCTAACAGACTGACATGGTACTTTCCAAAAAAATCAATTACAGACCAATCATTATACATGTAAATCATGTGTGCACATTTCCACAAGCTTGATAGCAACAACCAAAAATTAAAACTTAAAAAAATTGTAAAAAATAAATAAAAGGGAAAAAGGGAGGAAAATACTATTTTATCTCTTTTCTTATTCTCTTTTCCCCCTTTCCTGCTTCTTCCCTTCTCTTTAATAAATATACAGCAAATCAATTTTGAAAGTTAAATCCACTGGTAAATAAGTTCCCAAGTGCAATATCCAAAATGCCTCCCTGCTGAGCACCGATTTTCTCCAATCCCCTCCTCATAAAGGTTTTTTTTACAGCTTCAATACTGCAGAGTTTGAATGATTCCAAAGAGCCTGCATTATGTTTCAAAAAAAGAGTCTTACAACTCCTGAAGCATTTGTTCTTTTTCTCTATGTGATTAACCCCTTCCCACCACAGAGCGTAACTGTACGTCCTGGCAGGGAGGTACTTAGCGCAACAGGGCGTACAGTTACGCCCTGGATATAGTGCAAGATAATAAGAGATCTTGCGCTATCCAGCAGTGGGAGCCGGCTGTCACTGATAGTTGGGCTCCCTCTGCAACAGTGAGGATGCATCGGAGCAGTGATCACCACTATTAACCCCTTCCCATGTGAAGGGTTCACAGAGGGAGCGCGCTCCCTCTGTGACGTCATCGGACTCTCGCGATATAATTGCGGAAAGCCTGATGGATTACCATGGTAACAGGATGCCCGATACTGGCGTCCTGCATTGCCAGTACCTGTGATCGCTGTAACAACCGATAAGGCATTGCAGGACAGAAGTCCCATCAGTGCTGGTATGGTCCAAGTCCCCTACAGGGATATAAAATGTGTAAAAAAAAGATAAAAATAATGTGCAAAAGGAGAAAAATGTAAAACAAAAACCTTTTTTTGTGCTTTTTCTCAATTAGCATAATTTTTTTTAAAAACTTTAAATCCCACATATTTGGTATCATCATATCCGTGACAACGCATTCAATAAGTTGAAATTGCGGAAAAGTGGAAAAGCCTAAAAAAGAATTTTGGTATTGTTGCAATTGTACCGACCCGCAGAAAACTGTATTGTGTCACTTATGCTGCATGATTACACTGTAAAAAAAAAAATAAATCTATGGCAGAATTGATGCGTTTTCTCTCCCTGCTATCATAAATGAATTTATAAAAGTTTTACAATATAGTCTATGTATCCAAAAATGGCATCAATAAAAGCTACAGTTCGCCGAGCAAGAAACAAGCCTTAATACGGCTGTGTCAATGGAAAAATAAAAACGTTATGGCTTTTGTAAAATGGAGATGAAAATTCCCCAAAAATCATTGTGGCCTTAAGCCCAAAATAGGCCGTGTCCTTAAGGCCTCATGTCCACGGGGAAAATCAGGCCCGCTACGGATTCGACATGGAGAATCTGCAGCGGGTCCCTCCTGCCCCGCGGACATGGGCGCTGAAAATAGGAATTTAAAAGAATTTACCCATCCGGAGCGGGCGGGGAAGGTCTTCTCTTCCTCACGGCCGGATCTCCTTTTTCAGACGGCGGATGAACTCGTCACGCCGGCGGCACGTCGCCGACGGGCCGCGCGCATGCGCCGGGCACATCCGCCGAGCCGAAGCAAGAAAGATCCGGCCGTGAGGAAGAGAAGACCTTCCCGGTCCGCTCCGGATGGGTAAATTCTTTTAAATTCCTTTTTTAGGTCTCCCGCGGATCCGGACGGCTTCCACAGGCTTCAATAGAAGCCCGCGGGAGCCGTCCCCGCGGGAGATCCGCACGAAAATGGAGCATGGTCCAGATTTTTTCATGTTCCGTGGACAAGCACAGGTGGGCAGGGCCACTATATCTCCCTGACAGCACATTGGGTGAATTTAGTGGAGGCTGGGACCGAGTCAGAGCCTGGGACCGCTCACGTCCTACCCACCCCCAGAATTGCGGGCCCCAGCTCGGTGGTGGTATCTGCAGCAGTGTATGCTTCCTCCACTAAACCACCCTCCTCCTCCTACGCAACCTCTGTCTCGCAATCAAGATGTGTCAGCAACAGCACGTCGCCAGCAGTCGGTGTCGCGCGGCGTGGCAGCACAGCGGTGGGCGTCAGCAGGCCGTGCTGAAACTACTCAGCTTAGGAGAGAAGAGGCACACGGCCCACAAACTGCTGCAGGGTCTGACAGAGCAGACCGACCGCTGGCTTTCGCCGCTGAGCCTCCAACCGGGCATGGTCGTGTGTGACAACGGCCGTAACCTGGTGGCGGCTCTGCAGCTCGGCAGCCTCACGCACGTGCCATGCCTGGCCCATGTCTTTAATTTGGTGGTTCAGCGGTTTCTGAAAAGCTACCCACGCTTGTCAGACCTGCTTGGAAAGGTGCGCAGGGTCAGCGCACATTTCCGCAAGTCCAACACGGACGCTGCCACCCTGCGGACCCTGCAACATCGGTTTAATCTGCCAGTGCACCGACTGCTGTGCGACGTGCCCACACGGTGGAACTCTACGCTCCACATGTTGGCCAGGCTCTATGAGCAGCGTAGAGCTATAGTGAAATACCAACTCCAATATGGGCAGTGTAGTGGGAGTCAGCCTCCTCAATTCTTTACAGAAGAGTGGGCCTGGTCCTTGGAAACTTTGAGGAGTCTACCCAGATGGTGAGCGGCGATGCTGCAATCATTAGTGTCACCATTCTTCTGCTATGCCTCTTGAGAAGTTCCCTGCAAAGCATAAAGACAGACGCTTTGCGCTTGGAAACGGAGGCGGGGGAAGACAGTATGTTGCTGGATAGTCAGAGCACCCTCATGTCTATATCTCAGCTCGTTTTGGAGGAGGAGGAGGGGGAAGAGACAGCTTGGCCCACTGCTGAGGGTACCCATGCTGCTTGCCTGTCATCCTTTCAGAGTGTATGGCCGGAGGAGGAGGAGTATCCTGAAAGTGATCTTCCTAGTGAGGACAGCCATGTGTTGTGTACAGGTACCCTGGCACACACAGCGGACTTCATGTTAGGATGCCTTTCTCGTGACCCTCGCGTTACATGCATTCTGGCCACTACGGATTACTGGGTGTACACACTGCTTGACCCACGGTATAAGGAGAACCTTTCCACTCTCATACCCGAAGAGGAAAGGGGTTCGAGAGTGATGCTATACCACAGGACCCTGGTGGACAAACTGGTAGTAAAATTCCCATCCGACAGCGCTAGTGGCAGAAGGCGCAGTTCCAAGGGCCAGGTAGCAGGGGAGGCGCAGAGATCAGGCAGCATGTACAGCGCAGGCAGGGGAACACTCTCCAAGGCCTTTGACAGCTTTATGGCTCCCCAGCAAGACTGTGTCACCGCTCCCCAGTCAAGGCTGAGTCGGCGGGAGCACTGTAAAAGGATGGTGAGATGGAGTACGTAGCCGATCGCATGACCATCCTTCGTGACGCCTCTGCTCCCTACAACTACTGGGTGTCGAAGCTGGACACGTGGCCTGAACTCGCGCTGTATGCCCTGGAGGTGCTTGCTTGCCCTGCGGCTAGCGTCTTGTCAGAGAGGGTGTTTAGTGCGGCTGGGGGAATCATCACGGATAAGCGTACCCGCCTGTCAACTGACAGTGCCGACAGGCTTACACTCATAAAGATGAACAAAGCCTGGATTTCCCCAGACTTCTCTTCTTCACAAGCGGACAGCAGCGGTACCTAAACAATATGTAGGCTGCACCCGCGGATGGAAGCATCGTTCTCTATCACCATAAAAAACGGGGACCTTTTAGCTTCATCAATCTGTGTATTATATGCATCCTCCTCCTCCTGCTCCTCCTCCTGAAACCTCACGTAATCACGCCGAACGGGCAATTTTTCTTAGGCCCCACAAGGCTCAGTCATATAATTTTTGTAAACAATGTTTATACGTTTCAATTCTCATTAAAGCGTTGAAACTTGCACCTGAACCAATTTTTATTTTAACTGGGCTGCCTCCAGGCCTAGTTACAAATTAAGCCACAGTAAGCTAAGCAATTAATGGGTTTCACCTGCCCTCTTGGTTGGGCATGGGCAATTTTTCTGAGGTACATTAGTACTGTTGGTACACCAATTTTTTTGGGCCCTCGCCTACAGTGTAATCCTAGTAATTTTTATGGGCTTCGTCTGCACTCATGCTACAGCAAGGTGTGTGGGGTTGGCCTACACTTTTGCTACATAAATGTAACTGGGGCCTTGTCTATACTGCAACTACTGAAATGTGAAAGAGACTGTTATCTCCCTAAACTGCTGCAACGGTAATGTTACTGTGGCCTGTCTTGACTGCTACTACTACTACAAATGGAACTAATACTGTGCTTCCCCTATACTGCTGCTTCGGAATTGTTACTGGGGTCTGTCTAGACTGCTACTATTACTGAAATGGAACTAAGACTGTACTCCCCCTATACTGCTGCTTCGGAATTGTTACTGGGGCCTGTCTAGACTGCTACTATTACTGAAATGGAACTAAGACTGTGCTCCCCATATACTGCTGCTTCGGAATTGTTACTGGGGCCTGTCTTGAGTGCTACTATTACTGAAATGGAACTAAGACTGTGCTCCCCCTATACTGCTGCTTCGGAATTGTTACTGTGGCCTGTCTAGACTGCTACTATTACTGAAATGGAACTAAGACTGTGCTCCCCCTATACTGCTGCTTCGGAATTGGTACTGGGGCCTGTCTTGAGTGCTACTATTACTGAAATGGAATAAGACTGTGCTCCCCCTATACTGCTGCTTCGGAATTGTTACTGTGGCCTGTCTTGAGTGCTACTATTACTGAAATGGAACTAAGACTGTGCTCCCCCTATACTGCTGCTAGTGATATGTTACTGGGGCCTGTCTGGACTGCTACTACTACTGAAATGGAACTAATACTGTGCTCCCCCTATAATGCTGCTAGTGATATGTTACTGGGGCCTGTCCCTAATGCTACCGCTGAAATGTTACTAATTCTGGGCTCTGCCTATACCGCTGCTAATGCTATGTCACTGGGGTGTGGAAACGGAGGCTTCCCAAAGACATGATGGCAGCGAGGCCATTTCCCACCAACGCGGTTACTGTTAAGGTGCATATAACCACGGACACGTGGAGAGGACACGTAGTGCCTCAAAAACATCCCCCTCCTGGCAGTCCAAGAATTTCACCTTTAACGACACAACAAGAGAGCCCCCCCACCATCCCCCCCCCGCCACGGCCCACTTAATCCTGGCCACATTCCGAAAACCAACTAAATAAAACCGCGCTACTAGGTCCGCAGTCGCCACCACATTCCCACCAATGTGGTTACTGTTAAGGTACATATTACCAGTCTGACTGGGGCATGCACTGTGGGCCGAAGCCCACCTGTATTGTATCTGACGTTACCTCAGCTGTGATGGGCACTGCAATGGGATACATTTATGTACCGCCGGTGGGTTCCAGGGAGCCACCCATGCTTTGGGTGCACACGGACTTCACATTAGGGATTTGTACCTGCCTGTGTCTATGTATTAAAAACCCCGGTCAGACTGGGGCATGCAGTGTGGGCCGAAGCCCACCTGTATTTAATCTGACGTTTGCTCTGCTGTCCAGGGCACTGAAATGGGATTTGTTTATGTACCGCCGGTGGGTTCCAGGGAGCCACCCATGCTTTGGGTGCACACGGACTTCACATTAGGGATTTGTACCTGCCTGTGTCTATGTATTAAAAACCCCGGTCAGACTGGGGCATGCAGTGTGGGCCGAAGCCCACCTGCATTTAATCTGACGTTACCTCAGCTGTGCTGGGCAATGCAATGGGATTTATTTATGTAACTCCGGTGGCTTCCTGGGACCCACCCATGCTGTCGGTCCACACGGAGTTGTACCTGCCTGTGTCTACTTATAAAGAACCCCAGTCTGACTGGGGCATGCAGTGTGGGCCGAAGCCCAGCTGTATTTAATCTGACATTAGCTCTACTATCCGGGGCACTGCATTGGGACAAACTACAGGAGGAATACAGCGCTAATGAGACGTGCACAGCTACGCTAGCATAGGAGTCCGCTGTAGGCCCGCGATTGCTGAGGGTTTGTGCAGAGGCCTATGTCCTGGGTGCAGTGAAAGTCCGCTTCCAGCCTAGGATTGCTGAATCTGTGGGCCGAGGCCTATGCCGTGGGCGCGGTGCAAGTCTGCCATGCTTGGCCGCTCAGATCAATTTTTTGTTCATGTCTTGGGTTTCCTAGGACCCACCTATGCTGTTGGTGCAAACTTAGTTCCCATTGCGGTGTTTGACCTGTCTGGCACAAAGACACTGACTGACTTGAATGCCGCGAGCTAACTAAGGAGGCGGCACATGACTGGGAACAGGTACAGCAGGGGTTAAGTAGAGCAAGCAAAAGGGGGGTGGAGTTTAGACAGGAAGAGAAAGGGTGGGGGGGAGCGGAAGGAGCTCAGTCGTGAGACAAGAAGAGACGGGAGAAGACTGGAGAAGAGACAGCAGCAGAAAGAAGATTGCAAAGGGCGAAAAGTGTTTCCAGAGAGAGGAGAAGAGGTTCGGCAAAAGGAAGGAGTATCCAGCAGAAGAGGAGAAGCGGCGAAGAAGTACCTGCAAGCGGCGTGGAAGAAGAGAACGCAACCGCGTCCGGCGATCCAGAAGTCCCAAGATCTGAGGATGGAGGAGCTGCGAGCGCAGATTCGGGAGGCGATCCAGACGGACGGCGCGGAATGGCTGGAGGAGATCATCGCAAGCTGCAGATCGGGGTCGGAGTCCGGAAGGCCAGTCGGGCCTGCAGCAGCTTTGCCGGCGGCTGCCGAGGGAGCGGAACAGCTGGGGGATGCCGGGCGAGGCCGCCCGAGGAGAAGACGGAACCCCCCTGCGAGGCTCAGTCCGAGCCCCGCCGCCAAGAGGGTCGGCCGCAGGAGCGGCCGCAGCGGAGAGATGATGCAGGGCGCGGGACGCGTCACGAGGGCGGAGGCGCGAAATTCGAATCGCGCGGCGGTTGGAGCGACCGCGGAGGAGCAGCGGGAACAGCCGGGCGGCAGTCCGCAAAACAACAGAGGGGCACCGGCAGCATCAAGCAGGGGCTCCGGGTCCAGGAGCCAGCGCGCAGTCGGGCGCACGGCAGCAGGAGGCACCGGCAGCATGGAGCAGCCAAGGAGGCACGTGCCACGTGCAGACGCATGGCGGGAAGGCAGGCAAGATGGCGGCAGAGCAAGGCAGCAGCGCCAGGTACCGGGGAGGAGGGGGGGAGGAGCGTCCTCAGAGGGCCAGGTGGCCAGGCACTTAAACCCATTACCCGGGAGGTATAACCCTGGGGGGGGGGAGGGATAGGGGATATAGCCCGGCCACCAGCTCTACCGGCAGTGCAGCCACCAGGGCAGGGAGCGCTCAGGGAGTTAGGGAAAGTGGGGAGATTATAGGAGAAGCGGGGATCCCCTTTGTTTCCCTTGTCCCGGAGGGTCCCTCGACCGGGTCTTATGTGGGTCACCCTATCCATGAGCAACGACATAGCCGGTATGTCACTTACATCCCGCCCGCTGGCACCGGGTACGTAGTCAGCACCCAGACTCGTGAGCATAGCGGTCGCGCGGCTCACAGATATCACCTTCCACAGCAGCAAGCGATAGCGGCCCCTAGCGCACAGAGGCTTTGTTATGTCAACCCACGTTTCGTGGTGGCAACATCGTCAGGTGGGGGGGATTCCTCACAGGGCTACGCCAGTCGCGCAAGCGGCAATAGGCAAGGTTTGGGTGCCAAGCGTAGACAACGCGAGAGAGCTAGGAGGGCAAGGTATCAGCAAAGGCGTGAGAGTGAGCTTGCGAGAGTAGGAGCGCAAGCAAGCGAGAGCATAAGGAGGCCGAGCGGAGAGTCTCTGGGCGACGGATCCAGGAGTCCAGGTGTACGGCACCACCAGGATACTTACCGCCATGCGGAACCTCCGCCAACACCTTCAACAAGCAGGCACAACATACGCCACAGGCGGCGGGATACACCCCCGGGACGGCCAGAGCGGGGCCACCTTATGATAGCGGGAGGATATGCGACAAACGACGCTCCGCATGTGAGTTCGCGGCAGCCATCGAGCAGCAGAGGCAGGAGCCCTGGGAGAAGGACGGCAGGGACCTCGCCCTTGGCGATGCCGGAGGACGGTCGTGCCGGTGAGTCAGACTGTTTAAATGCTTGGAAAAATGTAATGGATCCCGCCAAGGTGGCGGAGAAAAATGATTTGGTGTTAGTATTAAAATCGGTTTTGAGTAAAATGGATAAAAAAGAGGTTTTATCGGTGTCCTGTGGATCCCCGGGGGGCGCGGGCCCACCCGTGGGGCAGGAGGGTGGCTTAACAGCCGGAGGTGAAGTGGACCCGATGGAAGGGTTGAGATACGCAGACTCGCTGTTCTGCGGGGTTGCCCCCTTGGGGGTCGGTGTGTCGGATGATCTACTCGATAAGATCCGGAAAGGTGTTTATGTGGATATATGGTCTCTGTTGTCTCCGGACCATGTGACGGTGGATAAAGAGAGGGTGTCGGATCGTGTGGATAAAAAATCGAAGGTCGCTAAGACTTTCTGTAATTGGGTTCAAGCGTTTACGGTTTTGGCGTACGTTACATGCCAACAGTACCCTAAGAAAGGTCCCGAGATGTTGGTCTATCTTAACACCATTTTCAGTGCATATAAGTTGCACGGAGGCACCGCGTGGTGGCGCTATGACGAGGACTTTCGTCGGCGCGTGTCGGGTACGGCCGTGAGTTGGGCGACAAAAGCGACCGATGTATGGTTGCAACTCATTTTAGCTCAACGCCCGCAGAAACCTACCTTTCAAGGGGGTGCCGCGGGGGGCGGGCAACAGCCCCCTGCGGCCTCTCCGCGGCAAAACGGGTCATGCTGGCTCTATAATGAGGGCCACTGTCGGTTTTTCGCGACGTGCAAGTTTAGGCACGAATGTTCGGTCTGCGGAGGACAACACTCCGCGGTGCGCTGCTTCAGAAAACAGAGACAGCCAGTCGCCGGGGGCGGTGCCAGTGGAGCACCGAACCCCGGTGAAAAGCAAGTACCTCTTCCAGTGGCTCGACAGATACCACAGGAGGGAGGAAGCAAGAATCCTTAGGCAAGGTTTTACCGACGGTTTTTTAATCCCCTTTTCATTTCAACCTGCTTCCACCTTGTGCGCAAATTTAAAGTCGGCCCTGGATAATATAGTATTGGTAAGAGAAAAGGTCAACAAAGAGGTGGCGGCGGGCCGCATGGCGGGCCCCTTCGACGAACCACCGTTCGCGAACTTGCGGGTCTCACCGTTGGGGCTAGTCCCTAAGAAAGAGGCGGGCAAGTTCCGATTGATCCATCATCTATCCTTCCCGAAAGGGGAGTCGGTAAATGATGGCATTACAAAGGAACAAGCATCGGTGGTTTATGCGTCATTTGACCAGGCGGTCGCTTTGGTCAGAGCAGCAGGTAAGCGGGCACAGTTAGCGAAAGCCGACATTGAGTCGGCTTTTCGGCTACTTCCAATTCACCCTGAGTGTTTCCACTTGTTGGGTTGCAAGGTAGATAATCAGTTCTTTTATGATATGTGTCTGCAGATGGGCTGCTCGATTTCGTGCTATTACTTCGAGCTTTTCAGTTCATTCCTGGAATGGATGCTCAGGTTTGAAACGGGCATCACATCGGTGACGCACTACCTTGACGATTTTCTGTTTATCGGTACGGAGTCATCGGGCACCTGCGGGTTTTTGTTACGCACATTCCGGTCATTGATGCAGGAGGCGGGGGTCCCATTGTCTGAGGAAAAGACTATGGGCCCGGTGACAAGGTTAACTTTCCTAGGAATCGAGATCGACACCGAGGAAATGGTTTTTAGATTACCGATCGAAAAAATTGCCCGCCTCCGGCAGACGGTTAACGATGTCGTAAGGTGTAAAAAAGTTACGCTGCGCCAAATACAGGTCCTCTTGGGTTTATTGAACTTTGCGTGCAAAGTGATACCCATGGGTCGCGTTTTTTCACGGAGGCTGTCGCTAGCAACGGTGGGTGTAAAGGAGCCGCATCATTTTATTAGAGTCACGCCTGGGATTCGAGGGGATTTACACACATGGAAAATCTTCTTGGAAGCGTTCAATGGGCAGGTGGTGTGCCCTAAGGAAGAGTGGTCGGGTACAGGTCTTAGCCTGTCCGCGGACGCTGCAGGGTCTACTGGATTTGGGGTTATTTTCCGGAACCACTGGTGCAGGGAACCATGGCCAGTATCCTGGATAACTAAGCGGTGGAATCAAAACATTACTTTATTGGAGTTTTTCCTGTTGGTGGTGGCTGTGGAACTATGGGGTGAGGAGTTACAAGATCACAAAGTGTGTTTTTGGTCTGATAATGCTGCGGTGGTGCACATTATTAATCGGCAGTCTTCATCGTCCCCACCGGTGTTGGCACTCGTGAGACATGTGGTCTTGAGATGTTTACAGCGTAATATATATTTACGGTCAAAGCATGTGCCGGGATATAAAAATGTGGCAGCTGACGCGCTCTCTCGTTCGCAGATGGAGCGGTTCAGAGAGCGGCACCCTCAGGCGGATGCGTTGGGAGTACGCTGCCCGCTTTTCTTGTGGGATCTGGCAGAACAGAGCTGCTGAAGCTTGTCGAGTCATCCGTGGCAGTGGGAACCTGGAAAAACTATAATGCGGTGTGGAAAAAATGGTTGTGTTGTACGGATGGCAGGGTAGCTGGGGGCGAGAGGGCCCGGTCAGCTACCCTGGATATGTTAGCGTCCCTACGGGCGGGACGGGCGTCGGTGGATGCGGCGAAAAAGCATCTTGCGGGCGTCGCTTTTTTGCTAAAGTTGCACGGGTTCAGAGACGTTACAAAAGAGTTCGTTTTTCGCCAGATAGTGCGCGGGTGGAAGAAAGAAAAGGCCGGCTCTGATGCCCGCCGCCCGATTACTTACCAGTTGTTGTGCAAGTTATTGGACACTTTGGAGGTCACGTGTTGCAACGGGTACGAGGTTTTACTGTTTAGGACGGCGTTCTTGCTGGCATTTTTTGCGGCGCTCAGGATCGGCGAGTTAGTTCCGAAGAGCAAGTTTATGCCGGGAGGTCTTATGTTTGACGATGTGGTACCGGTAGACGACGGGCTACGGGTCAGGATTAAAAAATCAAAAACCGACGTTTTCGGTAGAGGTGAGTGGGTGCCGATCTCGCGGCTAGGCGCAGTTTGGTGCCCAGTAGACACGGTAGCCAGTTACATGGCAACAAGGCCGGCGGGGGAGCAGTTTTTGGTTCACGCATCCGGCCTCCCCCTCACCAGGTTTCAGGTAACGGCGGGGTTAAAATTGTCTTTGAGGTCTGTGGGCCTCGATCCGAAGGAATTCGGAACCCACTCCTTCAGAATCGGTGCGGCCACGTCGGCAGATGCGGGTGGAATGAACGAAGACGGGTTAAAACGGCTTGGGAGATGGAAGTCCCAGGCATATAAGTCTTATGTGCGACCCGATCTGGCGGTGGGAGATTTAAGTTAGGGTCAAAAGGCCCCTCGTTTTTCTTTAAATGTGAGGCAGTGTCCTTCAAGTTGGTTGCCCTTGTTTTGTTTTTCTTGTTTTTATTTGCAGCAACAGAACCGTGGAAGGTGCACATAGTCGGGCATTCCTATATTCACTGGGCACAAAGGAGGGCAGCAGTACGCCCGTTGGGATCGGAGCTAGGCCTACCCGGAACATCCGTAACCTGGCACGGAGTCCGGGGGCTAAGATGGCCCGACATGTGGAAGTTGGTGGTGGACATAGCCAGAGGTACCCCCCGGAAAGTGGTGTTGGTGGTTCACGCCGGGGGGAATGATCTCGGAAAAGCAAAGACACGAGACCTGTTGGTCATCATGAAGCAGGACTTACTGCGTTTTCGGGAATGTTTTAACGAATGCATCATTGTGTGGTCTGACATTGTCGCAAGGAGGCTCTGGAATGGAGCGAGGAGCCTGGAAGCGGTGGATAGAGCCAGGAGGCTGATCAACATGCGGATGTCGCAGTTCGTTCACTCTATCGGAGGGGTGGCGGTGCGCCATTGGGAGCTGGAAGAGAAGGAAAAGGGGGCATTGAGGAGGGACGGTGTTCACCTCAATGATGTAGGGTTGGATACGTTCCTATCCGGCTTGCAGGATGGGGTTGAGAAAGCTTTAGCTCGGGTTGGTGGGGTGGGGACGGAATGAGCCGTAGTAACGCGGCACATCCCGTGTGGCCCGGATTTTTGTCCATGCTGTGAGGAAGTAGAGGAGGGTTTGCAAGCCGAAGGAACGGGGCTTACAAACGTCCTCAGTGGACTGTTTACGGACTTTAAAGTTTTAGCATACGGACAGCATGGACAGTTTTTTCAATAAAGTTTTTTGATATTCGTTAATAAATAAAAGCTGTGGCCTACCCCACAATTGGCAGAAACAAGAAGTTGTAAGTATTGGTTATTTAGTAGATAAGTGAGCGGGTAAAGGATTGAGAGTGTTCCCAGTCTTGAATGCCGCGAGCTAACTAAGGAGGCGGCACATGACTGGGAACAGGTACAGCAGGGGTTAAGTAGAGCGAGCAAAAGGGGGGTGGAGTTTAGACAGGAAGAGAAAGGGTGGGGGGGAGCGGAAGGAGCTCAGTCGTGAGACAAGAAGAGACGGGAGAAGACTGGAGAAGAGACACCCGCCCACCCGCCCTGGAGGGATAGGGGAGAGGTGGGACGGTTATGAAGGACTATCGTCGGAAGTTGTCACAGCTGGTTTGGCCCGGATTTTTGTCCATGCTGTGAGGAAGTAGAGGAGGGTTTGCAAGCCGAAGGAACGGGGCTTACAAACGTCCTCAGTGGACTGTTTACGGACTTTAAAGTTTTAGCATACGGACAGCATGGACAGTTTTTTCAATAAAGTTTTTGATATTCGTTAATAAATAAAAGCTGTGGCCTACCCCACAATTGGCAGAAACAAGAAGTTGTAAGTATTGGTTATTTAGTAGATAAGTGAGCGGGTAAAGGATTGAGAGTGTTCCCAGTCTTGGGTAGGGGGCAGAGCGCTGACGGCTTTCCCCTTGCAGTGTGGATTGAGCTATGCGACACCTTGACAGAATGAATACTGTGTGGCACATGGATTCCCCATTGCTATGCCCACGTTTGCAGCTCCTGACGGAGGTGGCACAGGATTGGAGTTCTCATTGCTTCTGTACAGCATTGTGGGCTATCGCCCCGCCCCTTTTAAAGAGGGTTGCTGCCTGGCCCTGCCAACCCTCTGCAGTGTATGCCTCCGGTTCCTCCTCATGGCAGACGCACTTATAAATAGACATGAGGGTGGTGTGGCTATGAGGCTAGCGTGTGGCATGAGGGCAGCTGAAGGCTGCGCAGGGACACTTTGGTGTGCGCTGTGGACACTGGGTCGTGCGGGGGGGTTGGGCAGCATGTAACCCAGGAGAAGTGGCAGCGGAGTGTCATGCAGGCAGTGATTGTGCTTTGTTGGAGGTAGTGTGGTGCTTAGCTAAGGTATGCATTGCTAATGAGGGGTTTTCAGAAGTAAAAATTGTTGGGTGGGGGGGGCCACTCTTGCCGCTATTGTGGCTTAATAGTGGGACCTGGGAACTTGAGATGCAGCCCAACATGTAGCCCTTCGCCTGCCCTATCCGTTTCTGTGTCGTTCCCATCACTTTCTTGAATTTCCCAGATTTTCACAAATGAAAACCTTAGCGAGCATCAGCGATATACAAAAATGCTCGAGTCGCCCATGGACTTCAATGGGGTTCATTACTCGAAATGAACCCTCCAGCATCGCGGGAAGTTCGACTCGAGTAACGAGCACCCGAGCATTTTGGTGCTCGCTCAGCTCTAATTTTTACATTCATCCAGTGTAAATAGGCCTTAAGTTTCTATTTCTTTTTGGAACACATTGTCACCGTTTTCTAATATTTCTTTCAAAATTTTGTCCTGTTTTAAGATGGGCAGAAGAAAAACAATTGCTTTAGGCCGCCTGCAGACGGGCGGGTCGGATCCGGCGGCGAGAATTCTCGCCGCGGGACCCGAACCGAGCGCCTGTAGAGACGAGCGCGTACTCACCCGCGCCCGGTGGCCCCGGCTCTTTCATGCGCCGGCTGCCGGGCAGCCGGCGCAGGCGCAGACCGGAGCCGACGGCCGGGTGAGTGACATGTCTGTGTGGGGCTCTGCGAGCCCCGCACACAAATAGGACATGCCGCGGCTTGTTTGCCGCGCGACATTTCACGCGGCCAAACCGCGGCCGTCTGCATAGGAGTGCGTATTGTAATGCACTCCTATGCAGGCTTTCAGTGGCGGAAATCCCGCCGCGGGATTTCCGCCCGTGTGCAGGCGGCCTTACAGTTTGAAAATTTCTACTATAAACTGTTGAGAATACCAGTCTGTTCTTCGCTTCAGTTTTGACTACTTTATCATCCAACAAGACTTTTCTATCCACGTATTTAACCCCTTTCATAGCTCTATTTAACATCCAATCTTTGTATCCCCGATCGCTTGCATATATCAGCTTTACCAACTGTATTATCCTTATTTAGGGAACACCTGTGCTTGGCTTTAATTAATTCTTCTACGGATACCATTTTAACAGTCTGAGATGGATGACAACTTTTGGCTTATAGAAAAGTATTACCTGCATTACTCTTCATAAAATAGGAAGTTTCCACTTTAAAAGTGTTTTTATTCACATAGAGAGTGAGATCAAGAAAGGATACAGTAACATCATTTGACTGGCTGGTGAACTACAAGTTATGTTGATTATCATTGAGATAATGTACAAAATCCTGTCCGGACGCCTCCCTGTGATCCCACGATAGTGACTACCAGCCAGGGTGCGCCACTCTCCGGCCAGTAATCACTCAGCAGCACTGCTATGGGTGCACATACTGTCGGCAGTGTGTGCACCCGGGATCTTTCTCCCCTGACCTCTCTTCCTTGGTTCCACATCAGGACAGGAGAAGGGAGGAGGAGTTCAGGCATATACATTTTCTCCTGTAGCAGCGCAGAGAGGAGAAGCAGCGGCCATTCGACAACAAGGAGAAGGTACATATATGATTCTCAGGGGGAGATTCTATTACTGCTAAGGCTACTGTAGGAGTCACTATTACTACTGGGGCTACTATGGGGGTCAGTATTACTACTAGGGCTACTGTGGGAGATAATATTACTACTAAGGCCAATACAGGGGTCACGAGTAATACTGAGGCTACTGTGGCGGTTACTATTACTACTGGGGCCAATATAGGGACCACTATTACTACTGAGGCCTCTGTTGGGGTCACTATCACTACTAGGTCCAACATAGGAGACACTATTACTACTGAGGCCACTATGGGGTTAATATTACTACTGGGGCCAATAAAGGGGACACTATTACTCCTGCTGCAATTGTGGGGGTCACTATTATGACTGGGACAAATATAGGGGTCACTATTATTACAGGGACCAATATAGGGGACACTTACTCCTGAGGGCACTGTGGGGGTCACTATTACTATTGGGGCCGATATAGGGGATACTATTACTACTAGTGCCACTGTGAAGGTCACAATTACTACTGGGGCCAATATAGGGGACACCATTACTACTGACACCACTGTGGGGTCACTGTTACCGCTTGGGGGCCAATATAGGGGACACTTTTACTACTGGGCCTACTGTGGGGGTTACTATTACTACTGAGGACACTATGGGGGTCCATTACTACTGGGGACGATATAGGGGACACCATTACTACTGACACCACTGTGGGGATCAATATTACTACTGTGGCCAATATAGGAGACACCATTACTACAGGGGCTACTATGGGTCACTATTACTACTGAGACTTCTATGGGGGTCACTATTACTACTGGGCCGAAATAGGGGACACTATTACTACTGAGACCACTCTGCACGTGGCAGCATACCTCAAGCTGACTTAGGGTATGTCTAACATGTGTCGGAAATGCTGCGGAATGTCTGCAGTGGAAATTTCCATGGCAAATTACACAGCATTTCTGCATCGAAAAATAGAGTCAAAATCGTCACCATTGGTGCAGATCAGGCACAAATCCACAGCTGATTTCATACTATGCCGCGCTTCTCCTGACCTTCTCTGAAGGCTTCCTGCGGTCAGTGCTCCCCAGCTTTCGGTCCCAGCTGCCTGGTCAGGTGATGTTGGTAAAGTGAGGCCACTACAGGCCACTGGGAATCAAGAGTGCCAACAGCAGGAAGCCTTCAGTGGAGGTGAGGGGGAGCGTGGCATAGCATGAAATCAGCTGCAGGTACGCAACTGATTTCCAGTCAAAATCCACACCAATGGCACTTGAGTTGGGAAAAAAGCACAGAGCATTCCTTCTTGTCTATTTTGAAATGGCCCTGTCCTTTTTATAACGATGTTAAAAATCATATGGTGTAATAAGCCCGCGCCCCCTGTCGCGTTGGCACTTTGCGATAAATAAGTGAGTTTTGGGTTGCAGTTTGGGCACTCTGCCTCTAAAAGGTTTGCTATCACTGTCATATAAGAATGATATCGTCTATGAAGCGTACAGATCTCAAGCTGCTGTGGCATGTTTTGTGCGACACCTCGCCTGTCCCTCTTTCCTTCCCTGTAAAGTTGGGGGTATAGTTAGTGGTACAATCAGTGCCTGCCTAATCAGTACTATAGTCAGCATACGTAAAATAGACTAGCGCTATATACTCTGTCATAGAGGAACTCACAGGACTTGATGAGGATCTGTTTTTCAGACCACGGACTGTATAATCATAGCAGTTCCCGTTCAGGGAGCAGGAGAAGGGACCTAATGGCTCCATCTCAGGACAGAACAGAACAGCGCCGAGTGGACCCCATTGGGGTCCGTTCGTCTTCTGCTCAGCTGCCCGGCTTTTGGACGGAAGAAAAAGCGCTGCAAGTGCTTTAGTCTCCAAAATGCTTAGTTGTTGTAATAACAAGAAATCTGCATAATTCCAATGAAGTGACCTAATTCCAGATTGCTGCAGGTGGCATGCGGGCGTGTGCCCATTGTCTGACAGCCAGGGCTTCTACTTCTCCACCTTTGTAGACATGTAGTAAGCTGATTCCAAACCTGTCTGGAATCATCAGTACTAACAGAAAACACAAGGATTCCTCTATCAGTGCCAGAAGAGGCGGGCAACAGGATAACGCAGAAGGGCTCTTAATCCTCATATTACAGGTGCAGGGGACAGGTGGAACGATTTCACAAACCCTGACAAACTTCTGTACCATCTGCTTACTGATCCTA
Source organism: Eleutherodactylus coqui (assembly GCF_035609145.1). Classification (NCBI taxonomy): domain Eukaryota; kingdom Metazoa; phylum Chordata; class Amphibia; order Anura; family Eleutherodactylidae; genus Eleutherodactylus; species Eleutherodactylus coqui. The sequence goes on from NC_089845.1 coordinate 101,370,712, forward strand.
CCTCCTCTAGCACCTCCATACTGACTCCCTCTGCCATCTACTAACTGACCCTACACCCTCTACCAATTCCATACTGACTCCTGGTCCTCTGCCATCTACTTACTGACTGTACACCCTCTAGGACATCAGTACTGACTTCTTGACTCCCCAGTTTAAATGGCAGCATTTATCACACATGCTGGTAGTTTATGCAAGGATATAATCACTTGCTGAATCTTCAGTACATAGCATTACTAAGTAAGACCCTGTGCCTATTTTGGGGCAAAAATTTATATAAGACAGGGTCTTATTTCCAGGGAAACACATTATAACTACTAACTTAAGAGACCATCTCAAACTACCCTGTCCACATTGCCTGGATGTGTTTCATCAACTACATTATTTTCAACCTTGCCTACTTCTGGATCCTTTACAGCTCCATATTTGCAGTCACATCTCTCAGAAACTGGGGGATCTGGCATACCACCATCAGAGAATCATATGGGTTTGAACCCCCCACATACTCGTACAGCCCCTTATTTTTTTAGAGCGCACTTCAATGCAGCTGCAAGAAAGGGTCAAATTGAATTGAACTTAAAAACAATAATAACCAACGATGAATTACAAATTTGCAATCTCTCTTTCTATAATCTAAGTGAGATACAATTATCAGTCCTCAAAAAGGGGCTACCTTTTACACCTACGCCGGCCTTTTCGTATTTTGACCGGGTAAAAGATATACATTTGTTTTCCAGAAAGCTGGCATTACAAAAGTACCATAAAATAAAGCAGAGATCAACCTCTACAAATGTCTATAGTGATTCTGAAATGGAATCTATTGAAGCGCTCTGAGAGCTCCTTCAAGAAAATGAGACAGGTACAATCAATTTCAAAGCACCGTTTACTACCCTACGCCCAAAATCAAAAACAATGTTGCCACTATCTCAGTTTAGTAACATCGGGGCATTTGCTACGAGTAAGAATGTATCCAAGGAGATTATATCCATTAATCCTAATAGGAATACAATGTATTCCAATTTATCTCCACATGAAGTGAGGGCACTTAAGGAGCTTCAGTCCAATCAGGACATTGTGATAAAACCCTCTGACAAAATATTGTAGTTATGGATAGTCTTGATTATCACATTATGGTTGCCAAACTTCTGGAAAACAGAAAAAATTATCAGAAGTTAAAAAATGACCCAACTACGGAATTTGTTATAAAATTGTAACCATCTCTTACTTAAGGCTAAGGAGAATGAATTGTTGTCTCAAGATGATTTCAAATTCCTCTTTAATCCTGCTCCTACCATTGCCACTCTTTGTGTATTACCCAAGCTACATACAAAAGTGCTTTCTATTCCAAGGCGTCCTATGGTTTCTGGCAACAAAAGCCCCAGGTCACATGCAAGCACATATATGAGCTTATACATACAGTTCTCCATCCTTTCGTGATGTCCCTCCCATCATATTTACAAGACACAAAGGACCCGATCAGAAGGATTCAGGATATTTTTTAACTGAGGGAATGTTATTGACCACAATAGACGTTGAACGTCTCTACATGAATATTCGTCATGAATTGGGTCTCAAGGCCTTTAAATATTTTCTACAAACTAGAGGAAGTCAATTTAAGTCACATAACACATTCACTTTGGAGCTACTTTCACTCATCATACATCACAACTTTTTTTAATTTGATGGAACCTTTCTTCTTCAGTCACGCGGTACCACAATGGGTACGCCCTGCGCACCTACTTACGCTAATCTTTTTTTGGAGTGGTGGGAATCCAATGTTGTTTTGGAAGTCCTTCTGACTGTGTCCTTTTCTGGCGTCATTACATAGATGACATATTGATTTTGTGGTTGGGAGATGGTGATTCATTTGTACAGTTTGTTGAATTATTGAATACCAACGATATAGTGATGACATTCACACACCATTATCATGAATCTGTGATCCAATTCCTTGGTCTTAACATTAGGCTGGATAATGAAGGTCGGATTCAGACAGACATTTTTTGCAAGGAATATATCTGACAGAAAAAAGAAATTGTTCAGACCTCCAAATAATTTAAAGCTGAGTGTGATAGATTGTATCATAAATTCAGAAGGAGAGGATATCCTTCTACACACTTATTCAAAGCTTTTAATAGAGCCAAGAATATCAATCGTAATATCCTCCTGAATTCAAAGATTAACAATCCAAATATGATACAAAAGAAGAACTTGGGGGTACTGTACCTGTAATCACACTGCTCCCTCTTTTCCCCAATAACGACTAATACAACGGCTGGCATTTTATACCATTGGGGTAGGCCACAGCTTTATTAACTTAATATTTTTAACATCGTTTTAATTATATTTATTTAACGTTTAAGCTTTACTAACTTCTCATGCATCTCCAATTAACTTTTCAAAAGTCCCATAAGGCACCAGAAAGCCCGTTCAGATCCAAACCGGGCTAGAAGGACCGCCTTTCTAAACCCAAGGCTGGCATGAGAAGCTTTCCGCCTAAACCAGCTGTGACAACTTCCAATTCCAACCTATCCATTCAACCTTCGCATCCCAACACTCCTGGGTGGGTGGGTGTCTTGTCTTTTCCTAACTGTCCTCTGGAAATTTCTAGACCCTCACTCTGCACTTAAAACTTTATCTCCTTTCCTCCTCCCACATATCAACAAAAATCCCGGTCGCCCAATCTGCTTCTCCCTACTCCACGCCCCCCGGTCCCTGGGCAGCTGAATTAACACATTCAGCTGCCCACCAAAATATGATAAGATGCAGTGGATCCTTCAAAAATATTGGCCTATCCTTCAATCTGATCCAGATGTCTCAGACATTATCACAATCAATCCTAGTATCACTTTTTGCTGTGGTCGTAATATCAGAGACATGTTAGTTCACAGCCATTATTTTTCCCCCTTCACCGATCGACCGCTCGGAGATCTATAGTGGGATGCTATCCTTGTGGTAATTGCTCTTTTTTCCCTGCACTTTTGAAAACAATTTCCTTTCAAAATCCCATGAACTGAAAAACGTATATAATCAAGGCAATGATCAACTGTAGGAGCAGGGCAGTAGTATATGTCGCAATCTGTCCCTGCTTCAAAAAATGTATGTTGGTAAAACAATCCAAACACTTTGACATAGAATTTCCAAACATCAAAGCACAATAAGAACCAAAGTGGACAAACCACTGGCTAGACACAATAATAACTACCATAGTGGTAATTTTGGATTCCTAAAATTTTGTGGCATCTCACAGATTGGTTTTGGTCCACGAAAAGGAAATTTAAATATTAAATTATTAAAAGAGGAAGCTTGGTAGATTTTCCATCTTAAAAGTAAAACCCCTCTGGGATTGAATGGGGATTTTTCCTTCGGTGTCTTCATCTAGTATAGTACCCCAGAGTTGGGTACTCCAGCACTCTTTGTGTCAACTATCAGGTCCTAACGTGATGTCTGATCAGTGTGAAATGTTATTGTTCATATTCCTCTATTCTAATTGGGCGTGTGTGACTTTAAATTGTCAATAATGGGTTAATAGAAAGTGTCCCTACAACCCTTGAAATATAAGCCCTCCCCCGAAAATAAGCCCTAGCTACACTACATAAAAAAATCAATACTCACCTAGTAGCCAGCGTTTGGGTCCCTCGCGTTGGGCTGCAGCATTTCTGCAGGCTTCCGTGTAGTCCTCGGCGGTCATAGAGCATTTCTTCCTGGTAGCAGGGCTTGAATACCCCACCTCCAGCAAGTGATTGCTCTGATTGGTTCATCAAGCGCCACTTCAGCGCTCAACTAACCAATTACAGCCATTCAATGATGTTATTCAATAAATGGCCATGATTGGTTAATCAAGCGCCAGCTCTGATTGGCTGATGCGGCGCTCGATTAACCAATCAGAGCAATCGCTTGCTGGAGGCGGGGTATTTAAGCCCCGCTACCAGGAAAAAATGCTCTGTCACCACTGAGGACTACATGGAAGCCTGCAGCAGCGCTGGAGACCAGCGCGAGGGACCCGAATGCCGGCTACTAGGTAAGTATTATAAGATACCCCTCGAAAATAAGACATTGTGCCTATGTTGGGGCAAACGTTAATATAAGACAGTGTCTTATTTGGGGGGGAAACATGGTAGAAGCCAGAGTCAAACTAAGGAAGCAAGCCAGAACAAATTAACACTTCCAGTCCAAACCAACTAATTAAATTTATAATGAACGATGCATGTGGAGTTAATGCCCACGATGATCTACTTCATGCAAATGAAATGCGAATGATGTAATTACTACTAAGAAAAGAACTCTCTCCTAATAAAGTGTTAAATTAATTTCATCCTCCAAGTCTGCTTCCTGGAGTGTTTCCCACCATCCATAACATCAGCACTGAGGTACCACACCACACTACAGAAAAGCAAGGACTACTACCCCCATTTTTGTTTACTTCTCCAATTTTCGTATTTATTGTTTTGCTCAGAACGGGTCCCTACCCGTACACGAGCTGGCGTCACGACAACTAACAGCTTACCCTACACTACTCCGTGGGTAGCTCACAATAAGAATTGCCAAGATATTTATAACTGCAGTAGTACCAGCCCCAGATCTCATTTACCACCTTACCAGGTGGAGCAGCAAAGTCTTTTTCTACTACTGCACATATGTGACTCTTTTGTATCTTCTGCTGTCTATTTCTGCTACTCCATATGTGCAACTGTTGTGATGGTGTTTTTTAGATGCCATCCTATTGGCTGTCACAAACGTCTGCTGTGACTGGCTGTGATAGCGGTACCCTGTTGGACGGAAGAAAAAGCACTGCAAGTGCTTTAGTCTCTAAAATGCTTAGTTGCTGTAATCACAAGAAATCTGCATAATTCCAATGAAGTGACCTAATTCCAGATTGCTGTAGGTGGCATGCGGGCGTGTGCCCATTGCCTGACAGCCAGGACTCCTATTTCTCCACCTTTGCAGACATGTATTAAGCTGATTCCAAACCTGTCTGGAATCATCAGTACTAACAAAAAAGACAAGGATTCCTCTATCAGTGCCAGAAAAGGCGGGCAACAGGATAACGTAGAAGGGCTCTAATCCTCATATTATAGGTGCAGGGGACAGGTGGAAAGATTTCACAAACTCTGACAAACTTCTGTACCATCTGCTTACTGACCCTACCTCCTCCACCACCTCCACACTGACCCTACACCCTCTACCACCTCCATACTGACCCTACACCCTCTACCATCTCTAAACTGATCCTACACCTTCTACTACCTCAATACTGATCCTACCTCCTCTACCACCTCAATACTGACCCTACCTCCTCTACTATGTCCATACTGACCCTACACCTTCTACTACTTCAATACTGACTCTACCTACTCTACCACCTCCATAATTACCCTACACCGTCTACCACCTCCATACTGACCCTACCTCCTCTACCACCTCCATACTGATCCTACACCCTCTACCACCTCCATACCGACCCTACCTCCTCTTTCACCTCCATACTGACCCTACACCCTGAACCTCCTCAATACCAGCCCTACCTCCTCCACCACCTCCATACTGACCCTACACCCTCTACCATCTCCATACTGACCCTACACCCTCTACCACCTCCTTCCTGACCCTACCTCCTCCATACTAACTCCCTCTGCCATCTACTTACTGACCCTACACCCTCTCTGATATCAGTACTGAATCCCGGTCCTCTGCCATCTACTTAATGACCCTACACCCTCTACCACCTCTGTACTGACCCTACACCCTCTACCAACTCCTTACTGCCATCTACTTACTGACCCTACATCCTCTACGACATCAGTACTAACTCCTTACCCTCTACCATCTACTTAATGACACTACTCTCTCTACTACCTTCATACTGACTCCCTCTGCCATCTCCTTACTGACAATATATCCTCTAAAAGAATCAGTGACCACTGTGACCCCTCCATTGGACAACTCAAGCAGCTTTACAGTGTGAAGACCTTGTCATATCCAAGCTTGCTCCTGCGGGAGTGACATGTTGCTTACTCCAGTCACGCCTGTTTTTTTTGGCTGATAGTAGTCCCAGGGAATGACGTTGAGACACAATAAACCCTCTAAGCCCTGAATTAATAAACCAATTCTTAGGAAATGATGGACGCTTGGTGAAATTTTGGCTCCCAACATGTCAGGTTGGGTAACAAGTCCACCTGACTTGGCTGATCATGTGGGCCATGTAATCTGTCAATATTTAAGGAGCTGTGTGAGGGAGGGCACTGTGTACTACCTGGATTATCACAGGGCTCACTGCAAGTACAAGTGTCTGAAGACAGGGGGAAGTGTGGGCATGCAGAATATTATCTATGGAGACCAGAAACAGCATTGGCAGTCTCGAGAACCACATTGCCCTGCACACTATATGTATGGAAGGATAGAAGTCAAGGCCTGCAAAATGCTCTGTGTCATCAGAAGACAACTGTACCATCTCAAACTACCATGATAATCTGGCTTAAAATTTTTAATAGCATCATCATCCCTTTTTCCTGTATGGCAGGGAAGTCTGGGGTCCGCACACATACCCAGATCGGTCAAGGTGGGATTCCAACCCAACAGAAGTATTCCACCTGTAATCCTGCAAGAACCTTCTCCAAGTTCATCAGAGCATCTCAAAAAGCGCCTGTAAGGAGCTCATTAGATTCCCTTTACACTTTACAATCCAGAAGAGGGCGCTACTATTCCATGTCTACCTACAAAGAAGCATTTCAAGCTTCTACCATCACAAAGCCAAAGCAAACCATCAAATAATCCATCGAAACTCAGCCTGGTCAAGCCATCAATCAGCAGCTCCGAAAAGATGAGATAAATAAAAAAACGAGCAAAGAGGAATAGTGACTTGAGGAAAGATGTAAGGGGGTATTCGCAATCTATACATTTATACTATATTCCCCCGATATGGTGTAAATGTCTGAAAATGCAGATCCCTCCTCTGAAACAAGCATCTATCTCCATCAAAAACTATAGAGCGTGGTTTAGGGATCTGGTTAGAAGCTTGGATTATCACAATCTATGTTTTCACCTCTGTTTTTGCAGTGGCCTTAGTAGTATTAGTGCTCTCTTTAGTGGCCACAGTACTAATAGCGGTCCCCTTTAGTGACCCCAGCATTAATAGTGGCCTCCTTTAGTGGTTCCAGCAGCAATAGGGCCCCTTTAGTATCCTCCATAGTAATATGGCCCCCTTTAGTGGCCCCAATAGTAATATACCCCCTCTATGTGCCCTACTCATTCTTGAAACTCCAGCTAGACAGTACGCACAGCAGCAAGTGCTACAACTCACTCTGAAGTTCCTGTTGGATGCCACTGGAGCGCTCACAGAAAATACTGTACTTGCAGCGTCCGAGGAGCAGGCCCTCAGCCGAGGAGACAGCGAGGCAGAGTGTTAGCCTTGTCACGGGGCTCTACTGTCTCCTCCCTAAGGGTAGCTTGGGACCCGACCTCGTTACTGCTGGGGGAGATTCAAGGGCATAGTAACCATAGTTACATGTAGTCCAGTATTTCTCACTCGTGACGCCAACATTCCGTCCTCTGCAATGGATCATTATGACATCCATTCCAGGAATAAAATAGTCCACACACAAAGAATACTTTTCTGAGTAGGAACCGGGAACGTTCAGATCTACTCGTTTACTTAAAGGAGTTGTCCGGTCACGCAGGGGGAAATTTTTTTATAATAATAATGCTTTCCTTTTACTAACCATTTTAAAACAAAGCATACATGGGTTCAAAACATCATGCCTATTACCTGTTGTGTCTTTTCTTACTTTGTATACTGATGTTTACAAAGCAAGCAGCTTTCAAAGATGGCGCCATTGTGCTGCAATCCCACAATTCCCTGCACCTACCTCCTCTGTGTGCTCGCTCCCGATGATGGACGGATGCATTGAACTCCTTGGCAGTCTCTCCTAGCCCTGGCCCTCTCCCGCCATCTCTAAGTTCACTCTACATTATGGAACATTCTCCTGCTCCCGTCCACTTTTCACCCATTCTAGTTTTGATGTGGTGTCTGCTGAGCTGTGTATCTAAACGACTGAGATGTGATACTGTCTGCTAAGATGCTGTATCAATATAGCATCTCAGCAGACAGTATCCTACCTGACAGGCATAGATACACTACCCACCCCCAAACTCGGATTAGATACACTACCTCTCCCCACCACACTCGACTTAGATACAGCAGACGTATCACACAGGATCGCCTTAGATATGTCTGCTGAGACACTGTATCTAAGCCGGTCCTGTGTTATGTCTCCTGAGATGCTGTATCTAAGCCGATCCTAAGTGATATGTCTGCTGAGACACTGTATCTAAGCCGGTCCTGTGTTATGTCTCCTGAGATGCTGTATCTAAGCCGATCCTAAGTGATATGTCTGCTGAGACACTGTATCTAAGCCGGTCCTGTGTTATGTCTCCTGAGATGCTGTATCTAAGCTGATCCTAAGTAATATGTCTGCTGAGCAGAAGTATCTAGTCAGATCATGTGATATGTCTGTTGGGATGCAGTATCACACAGGATTGGCTTAGATACATCTACTCAGCAGATTTATCACAGGGTTGGTTTAGATACAGCGTCACAGCAGACGTTTTACACAGGATCTGCTTAGATACATCGGCTGAGACGCTATTTAAGCAGATCCTGTGTACCTGTATAATACCTCTGCTGTGCAGATGTATCTAATCTGATCATGTGATACGTCTGCTGAGATGCTGTATCACAGAGGATCTGCTTAGATACATCTGCTCAGCAGATATATCATACAGAATCTGTTTAGATACAGCTTTGCAGTAGACGTATCACACAGAAATTGCTTAGCTACTGTGTGTCAGCAGACGTATAACACAGGATCGGCCTAGATACAGCAGCTAAGCAGAGATATCACACAGGATTGGCTTAGATACAGCAGTTAAGCAGACGTGTCGCACAGAATCGGCTTAGATACGTCTGCTGAGACACTGTATCTAAGCCGGCCCAGTGTGATATATCTACTGAGACACTGTATCTAAGCAGATCCTGTGTGATATGCCTGCTGAGCAGATGTACCTAATCAGATCATGTGATACGTCTGCTGAGACGCTATATCACACAGGATTCGCTTAGATACATCTGCTCAGCAGACGTATCACACAGGATCAGCTTAGACACAGCGTTGCAGCAGACGTGTCACACAGGATTTGCTTAGATATAACGTCAGACATATCACGTCCCAGTCCCTGCTTGTCCCTGTAGCAATACAGACCCCAAATTGTTTCCTCAGTAGTAATACAGGCCCCCCAATAGTTACCCTAGTAGTAATACAGACTCTCAGTAGTTGCCCCAGTAGTAATACAGACCCCCAAATAATTGTCCCAGTAGTAATACAGACCCCCAATAGTTGCCACAGTAGTAATAGTGACCCCCAATAGTTGCACTAGTAGTAATAGTGACCACCAATAGTTGCCCCAGTAGTAATACAGACCCTAAAATAGTTATCCCAGTAGTACTACAGATCCCCAATAGTTGCCCCAGTGGTAATACAGACCCACAATAGTTGCCCCAGGAGTAATAGTAACCCCCGATATTTGCCCTATTAGTAACAGTGACCCCCAATAGTTGCACCACCAGTAATACAGACCCCCAATAGCTGCCATGGTAGTAATTGTTTCCCCTCAACAGTTGCTCCAGTAGTAATAGTGACCCCCAAATAATTGCCCGAGTAGTAATACAGACCCCCAATAGCTGCCCCAGTAGTAATAGTAACCCCCAATAGTTGCCCCAGTAGTGATAGTGACCACCAATAGTTGCCCAGTAGTAATAGTGACCCCCAACAGTTGTCCCAGTAGTAATAGTGACCCCAAATAGTTACCCCAGTAGTAATGGTGACCCCCAATTACGTCTGCTGAGACACTGTATCTAAGCCAGCCCAGTGTGATATGTCTACTGAGACGCTGTATCTAAGCAGATCCTGTGTGATATGCCTGTTGAGCAGATGTACCTAATCCGATCTTGTGATATGTCTGCTGAGACGCTGTATCACACAGGATAATAATAATAAACTTTATTTGTATAGCGCCAACATATTCCGCAGCGCTTACATAGACAGGGGGGATACAGAAAGACAAAAGTACAAACATTACAGAACCACGGTTACATAGTAATCAATTGATGGAAACAATAGGGGTGAGGGTGCTGCTCCAACGAGCTTACATACTACAAGTAATAGGGTGATACAGAAGGTAAAGGGGCTGGAGATGTGCACGGTATGGCGAGGTGGAGTGAGGGGTGATATACACATAGACAATGGTCAGACATTTAGCCGTGTGACGGCAGAAACAGTATGACTGCAGGAGCGGTTTATGATGGCTAGCAGGGATTGCAGTCAGTAGGTCAGGGAGCATGTTATCAGGCGGAGTACAGAGGGGTTTGTTTAGGGAATTCGGTATGCCTCCCTGAAGAGGTGCGTTTTTAGAGCACACCTGAAGTTCTGCGAGTCCTGGATTGCCCGGATGTTCTTTGGTAGTGCGTTCCAGAGGACTGGTGCTGCTCTGGAGAAGTCTTGGAGGCGGGAATGAGAAGTTCGAATTAAAGGGGCGCTCAGTCTGGTTTCGTTAGCAGAGCGGAGAGCCCAGGCTGGTTGATGGATTGAGATGAGGGAGGCGATATAGGGGGGCGCTGCACTGTGGAGGGCTTTGTGGATGAAGGTGGCGAGTTTAAATTGAATTCTGTATTTAACAGGCAGCCGATGCAGTGACTGGCACAGGGCAGAGGCGTCCGAGTAGCGGCTGGACAGGAAGAGGAGCCTGGCTGCCGCATTCAGGATGGATTGGAGAGGGTAGAGTCTGGTGCAGGGGAGGCTGATCAGCCACGAGTTGCAATAATCGAGTCGGGAGTGGATGAGGGCAACAGTAAGTGTTTTTAGCGTGTCCACAGTGAGAAAAGAGCGGATTCTTGCGATGTTCTTGAGGTGCAGCTGACATGTTCGGGCCAGAGATTGGATGTAGGGGGTAAAAGAGAGATCAGAATCAAATATGACTCCAAGGCAGCGGGCATGTTGTCTAGGAGTTATGGTGGCGCCACACACTGAGATGGAGATGTCAGGAGGAGGTCGGTTAGTGGAGGGTGGAAATACCAGCAGGTCAGTTTTGGAGAGGTTTAGTTTTAGGTAGAGAGAGGACATGGTGTTAGAGACAGCGGACAGACAGTTAGTGATGTTTTGGAGTAAAGGTGCAGAGATGTCACGGGAAGAGGTATATAGCTGGGTGTCATCAGCATAGAGGTGGTATTGGAGGCCAAATCTCCTGATGGTTTGTCCAATAGGGGCTGTGTAGAGAGAGAAAAGAAGGGGGCCGAGGACAGAGCCCTGGGGGACCCCAACAGCAAGGGGAAGAGGAGGGGAGGTAGAGCCAGCAAAGGAGACACTGAAAGAGTGGTCAGATAGGTAGGAAGAGAACCAGGAGAGGGCAGTATCCTTTAGGCCAATGGAGCGTAGCATACTGAGGAGGAGTTTGTGGTCAACAGTGTCAAATGCTGCGGAGAGGTCGAGGAGGATCAGTAAGAGTAATCGCCCCTCGATTTGGCTGTCAGTAGGTCATTGGATACCCTTGTAAGGGCAGTTTCTGTCAAGTATTGAGGTCGAAAGCGAGACTGTAGGGGGTCTAGGAGAGAGTGTTCTGATAGGTAGCTTACAAGGCGGGAGTAAACCAGCCGTTCTAGTAGTTTGGAGATGAAGGGGAGGTTTGAGATGGGTCGGTAGTTGGCAGCATCAGTCGCGTCCAGAGTCGGCTTCTTTAGCAGTGGGGATATGATGGCGTGTTTGAAAGAAGAGGGAAAGATGCCAGAGGTCAGAGAGAGGTTGAATATAGTGGTGAGATGGGAGATGACCACTGGGGAGAAGGAACGGAGGAGGTGTGAGGGGAGGGGGTCGCTAGCGCAGGTGGTGGGGCGAGCAGAGAAGAGCAATTTGGAGACTTCTTCCTCTGTCGCTGGTCTGAGTACAGACAGTGAGCAGGAGCTAGATGCAGTGCTGACAAGACTAGGGTCAGGGCTAGCCTGGGGTTGGGAAGTTATTTCCTGACGGATATGCTTAGATACAGCTGCTCAGCAGATGTATCACACAGGATCAGCTTAGACACAGCGTCGCAGCAAACATCACACAGGATTTGCTTAGATATAACGTCTCAGCATACATATCACACAGGATCTGCTTAGATACAGCAGCTCAGCAAACGTATTACAGAATCGGATTAGAGACATTTACTGTGACGCTGTATCTAAGCTGGTCCTGTGTGATACGTCCACTGCTTGTTCCAGTAGTAATACAGACCCCACATAGTTGCCTCAGTATTAATACAGACCCCCCCCAATAGTTACCCAAGTAGTAATACAGACTCCAAATAATTGCCCCAGTAGTAATACAGACCACCAATAGTTGCCCCAGTAGTAATAGTGACCCCCAATAGCTGCACCAGTAGTAATAGTGACCATCAATAGTTGCCCCAGTAGTAATACAGACCACCAAATAGTTACCCCAGAAGTAATACAGACCCCCAATAGTTGCCCCAGTAGTAATATAGACCCACAATTGTTGCCCCAGGAGTAATAGTAACCCCCAATATTTGCCCTAGTAGTAACAGTGACCCCCAATAGTTGCACCACCAGTAATACAGATCCCCAATAGTTGCCACAGTAGTAATAGTTACCCCCAACAGTTGCTCCAGCAGTAATAGTGATCCCCAAATAATTGCCCCAGTAGTAATACAGACCCCCAATAGTTGCCCCAGTAGTGATAGTGACCCCAATAGTTGCCCCAGTAGTAATACAGACCCGCAAAGAGTCACCCCAGTAGTAATACAGACCCCCAATAGTTACCCCAGTAGTAATACAGACCCCCAATAGTTGCCCCAGTAGTAAAAGTGACCCCCAATTTTTGCCCGAGTAGTAATAGTGAACCCCATAAGTTGCACTACCAGTAATATCGACCCCCAATAGTTGCCCCAGTAGTAATAGTGATCCCCAATAGTTGCCCCAGTAGTAAAAGTGACCCCAAAGAGTTGCCCAGTTATAATAGTGACCCCCAACAGCGGTCCCAGTGGTAATAGAGACCCCAAATAGTTTCCCCAGTAGTAATAGTGACCCCCAATAGTTGCCCCAGTAGTAATAGTGATGCCCAAGAGTTGCCCCAGTAGTAATAGTAACCCTCAACAGTTGCCCCAGTAGAAATAGTGACCCTCAACAGTTGCTGCAGTAGTAATAGTGACCCCAACAGGTGTCCCAGTAGTAATAGTGACCATCAACGGTTAACCTGAAGTTATAGTGAACCCAATATTCGCCCCAGTAGTAATAGTGATCCCTAATAGTTTCCCCAAGTAGTAATAGTGACCCCAAACAGTTGCTCAGTAGTAATAGTGACCCCAAATAGTTGCCCCAGTCGTAATAGTGACCCCCAATTACGTCTGCTGAGACACTGTATCTAAGCCGGCCCAGTGTGATATGTCTACTGAGACACTGTATCTAAGCAGATCCTGTACGATATGCCTGCTGAGCAGATGTACCTAGTCTGATCATGTGATACGTCTGCTGAGACTCTGCATCACACAGGATTTTCTTAGATACATCTGCTCAGCAGTCGTATCACACAGGATCAGCTTAGACACAGCGTCGCAGCAAACGTATCACACAGGATTTGCTTAGATATAACGTCTCAGCAGACATATCACGCAGGATCTGCTTAGATACAGCAGCTCAGCAAACCTATCACACAGAATCAGATTGGAGACGTCTGCTGAGACGCTGTATCTGTGTGATACGTCCATTGCTTGTCCAAGTAGTAATACAGACCCCAAATTGTTGCCTCAGTAGTAAAAGTGACCCCCAATAGTTGCCCCAGTAGTAATACAGACCCCCAATAGTTGCCCCAGTAGTAAAAGTGACCCCCAATAGTTGCACCAGTAGAAATAGTGACCCCGAATAGTTGCCCCAGTAGTTATAGTGACCACCAATAGTTGCCCCAGTAGTAATACAGATCCCCAATATTTACCCCAGTAGTAATACAGACCCCCAATAGTTGCCCCAGTAGTAATAGTGACCCCTAATATTTTTCCTAGTAGTAATAGTGACCCCCAATAGTTGCACTACAAGTAATACAGACCCCCAATAGTTACCCCAGTAGTAATAGTTACCCCCAACAGTTGCTCCAGTAGTAATAGTGATCCCCAAGTATTTGCCTCAGTAGTAACACAGACCCCCAATAGTTGCCCCAGTAGTGATAGTGACCACCAATAGTTGCCCCAGTAGTAATACAGACCCCCAAAGAGTTGCCGTAGTAGTAATACAGACCCCCAATAGTTACCCCAGTAGTAATACAGACCCCCAATACTTGCCGCAATAGTAATAATGACCCCCAATAGTTGCACTACCAGTTATACAGACCCCCAAACGTTGCCCTAGTAGTAATAGTGATCCCCAATAGTTGCCCTCTAGTAGTAATAGTGACCCCATACAGTTGCCAAGTAGTAATAGTGACCCCCAACAGTTGTCCCAGTGGTAATAGTGACCTCAAATAGTTGCCCCAGTAGTAATAGTGACCCCCAATAGTTGCCCCAGTAGAAATAGTGATGCCCAAGAGTTGCCCCAGTAGTAATAGTAACCCTCAACAGTTGCCCCAGTAGAAATAGTGACCCTCAACAGTTTCTGCAGTAGTAATAGTGATCCCCAACAGTTGTCCCAGTAGTAATATTGGCCCCCAAGAGTTGCCCAATTAGTAATAGTGAGCATCAACAGTTCACCTGTAGTAATAGTGAACCCAAAAGACCCTCAATAGTTTTCCCAGTAGTAATAGTGACCCCCAATAGTTGCACCAGTAGTAATAGTGACCACCAATAGTTGCCCCAGTAGTAAAAGTAACCCGCAATATTTGCCCTAGTAGTAATAGTGACCCCTAATAGTTGCACTACCAGTAATACAGACCCCCAATAGTTGCCCCAGTAGTAATAGTTACCCCCAACAGTTGCTCCAGTAGTAATAGTGATCCCCAAATATTTGCCCCAGTAGTAACACAGACCCCTAATAGTTGCCCCAGTAGTGATAGTGACCACCAATAGTTGCCCCTGTAGTAATACAGACCCCCAAAGAGTTGCACTAGTAGTAATACAGACCCCCAATAGTTACCCCCAGCAGTTGCCCCACTAGTAATGGTGACCCCTAACAGTTGCTCCAGTAGTAATAGTGACCCTCAACAGTTGCTACAGTAGTAATACAGACCCCCAATAGTTGCACCAGTAGTAATAGTGACGCCCAACAGTTGCCGCAGTAGTAATAGTGAACCCCAACAGTTGCCCCAATACTAATACTTACCTCAACAGTTGCCTCAGTAGTAATAGTGACCATCAACAGTTGCCCCAGTAGTGATAGTGACCATCAACAGTTGCCACAGTAATAATATTGGCCCCCAAGAGTTGCCCCAGTAGTAATAGTGACCTCCAATAGTTACCCAGTAGTAATAGTGACCGTAGCAGTTGCCCCAGTAGTATTAGTGACCCCCATTGGTTCCCCCAGTAGAAATAGTGACCCCCAATATTATCCCTCAATAGTTGTTCCAGTAGTAAAAGTGACCCTCAATAATTGCCCCAGTAGTAATACAGACCCCCAATAGTTGCACCAGTAGTAATAGTGACACCCAACAGTTGCTGCAGTAGTAAAAGTGAGCCCCAACAGTTGCCCCAATAGTAATACTTACCCTCAACAGTTACCTCAGTAGTAATAGTGACCATCAACAGTTGCCCCAGTAGTGATAGTGACCATCAACAGTTGCCACAGTAGTAATATTGGCCCCCAAGAGTTGCCCCAGTAGTACAGATAGTCCCCGACTTGCGAACATTCGAGTTACGAATTTCGCTAGATACGAACTATCTGTCCTGCACAATATGGTGTAATGCTATGGCATTACATCATACTGTGCAGGGACCGGACAAGCTTCTATCAAGCCTGATAGAAGCCTGTCCGGTCAGATCGCGGCTGCTAGGCAGCCGGGGACCTCCTGAAAGACCCTAGGGCTGTCTATGCAGAGCGCCTATCAAGCCGTGCGCTTGATGGGCACTCTGCATAGGCAGCCCTGGGGCCTTTCAGGAGGTCCCCGGCTGCCTAGCAACCACGCAGTGTCCTGCGATCTCATCGTGGGACGCTGTACGGGGCCCCTGAACGTCGGGTGCTAGTTGTTCTTACAGCGGGCACCCGGCGGCAGCAATTCCGACGAGCCGCGCCGCTCGTCAGAACTGTTAACACTTTAAATACCGCTGTCAGAGCGGTATTTAAAGTGTTAACAGTTCAGACGAGCGGCGCGGCTCGTCAGAACTGCTGCCGCCGGGTGCCCGCTGTAAGAACAGCCGGCACCCGACGTTGTATGGAGCGGGATCCACCCGCGATCCCGCTCCATACAAGCATTTGTTCGACTTGCGAACAAATCGACTTGCGAACAGGTTCCTGGAACGGAACCTGTTCGCAAGTCGGGGACCATCTGTAATAGTGACCATCAACAGTTGCCCCAGTAATACTAGTGACTTCTAATAGTTGCCCCAGTAGTAATAGTTACCCCAAGCAGTTGCCCCACTAGTAATAGTGACCCCTAACAGTTGCTTCAGTAGTAATAGTGACCCTCAACAGTTGCTACAGTAGTAATAGTGACCCCCAATAGTTGCCCCAGTAGCTAAATTGGCCCACAACAGTTGCCACAGTCGTAAAAGTGATTATCAACAGTTGCCCCAGTAGTAATAGTGACCCCCAATAGTTGCCCTAGTAGTAATAGTGACCCCCAATAGTTGCCCCAGTAGTAATATTTGCCCCCAACAGTTACCACAGTCGTAAAAGTGAATATCAACAGTTGCCCCAGTAGTAATAGTGACCCCCAATAGTTGACCCAGTAGTAATAGTGACCCCCAATAGTTGTCCTTGTCGTAATACAGACTTCCAACAGTTGCCCAAATAGTAATAGTGAGCCTCAATAGTTACCAAGTAGTAATAGTGACCGTAATATTTGCCCCAGTACTATTAGTGACCCCCCCATTGGTTCCCCCAATAGAAATAGTGACCCCCAACAGTTGCCCAGTGGTAATAGTGGCCCTCAATAATTGCCCCAGTAGTAATACAGACCCCCAATAGTTGCACCAGTAGTAATAGTAAACATCAACAGTTGCCTCAGTAGTAATAGTGACCCTCAGCAGTTGCCCCAGAAGTAATAGTGACCCTCAATAGTTATCTCATTAGTAATATTTCCCCTAGTAGTAATAGTGACCCCCAGTAGCTGCCCCAGTAGTAATACAAACCCCTAATAGTTGCCCCAGTAGTAATAGTGATGCCCAACAGTTTCCCCAGTAGTGATAGTGACCCCCAATAGTTGCCCCAGGAGTAATAGTGACTATCAACAGTTGCCCCAGTAGTAATAGTGACATCAACGTTTGCCCCAGTAATAATAGTGACTTCTAATAGTTGCCCCAGTAGTAATAGTTACCCCCAGCAGTTGCCCCAGTAGTAATAGTGACCCTCAACAGTTGCTATAGTAGTAGTAGTGACCCCCAAAAGTTGCCCCCGTAGTAATATTGGCCTCCAACAGTTGCCCCAGTAGTAATAGCGATCATCAACAGTTGCCCCAGTAGTAATAGTGACCCCCAATAGTTCCCCCAGTAGTAATCATGATCCGCAATAGTTGTCATAGTAGTAATACAGACTTCCAACAGTTGCCACAGTAGTAATAGTGAACGTCAACAGTTGCCCCAGCAGTAATAGTAAACATCAACAGTTGCCTCAGTAGTAATAGTGACCCCCAACAGTTGCCCCAATAGCAACAGTGACCCTAAACAGTTGCCCCAGTAGTAATAGTGACCCCCAATAGTTATCCCATTAGTAATAGTGACCCCCAATAGTTGCCCCTGTAGTAATAGTGATGCCCAACATTTGCCCCAGTAGTAATAGTGACAGTCAACAGTTGCCCCAGTAGTAATAATGATCCCCAAAAGTTGCCCTAGTAGTAATAGTGAACCCCAACAGTTGCCCCAGTGGTAATATTGACCATCAATAGTTAATAATAGTGACCCCCAACAGTTTCCCCATTAGTAATAGTGACACGCAATAGTTACCCGAGTAGTAGTAGTGACCCCCAGCAGTTGCCCCAGTAGTATACAGACCCCCAATAGTTGCCCCAGTAGTAATAATGACCCCTAATAGTTGCCCCAGTAGTAAAATTGACCCCCAATAGTTGTCCCAGTAGTAATACTGACCCCCAATAGCTGCCCCAGTAGTAATAGTGACCCCCCAATAGTTGCCCTAGTAGTAGCAGTGACCCCTAATAGTTGCCCCAGTAGTAATAGTGGCCCCCAACAGTTTCCCCAGTAGGTATAGTGACCATCAATAGTGGCCCAAGTAGTAATAGTGATGCCCAACAGTTTACCCAGTAGTGATAGTGACCCCCAATAGTTGCCCCAGTAGTAAAAGTGACCTCCAACAGTTGCCCCAGTAGTAATAGTTACCCCCAACAGTTGCCCCAGTAGTAATATTTGCCCCCAAGAGTTACCCCAGTAGTAATAGTGACCATCAACAGTTGCCCCAGTAATAATTGTGATTTCTAATAGTTGCCCCGGTAGTAATAGTTACTCCCAGAAGTTGCCCCACTAGTAATAGTGACCCCCAAAAGTTGTCCTAGTAGTAATACAGACTTCCAGCAGTTGCCCAAATACTAATAGTGACCCCAACAGTTACCCAGTTACCCTACTGATTGTCCTAGTGGTATTAGTGACTGCCATTGGTTCCCCCAGTAGAAATAGTGACCCCCAATAGTAGCCCCCAACAGTTGCACCAGTAGTAATAGTGACCCCCAACAGTTGCCCCAATAGTAATAGTGACCCTCAACAGTTTTCACAGTAGTAATAGTGAACATGAACAGTTACCCAGTAGTATTAGTGACCCCCAATTGTTTCCCTCAGTAGAAATAGTGACCCCCAATAGTAGCCCCCAACAATCGCTCCAATGGTAATAGTGACCCTCAACAATTGCCCCAGTAGTAATACAGACCCCCAATAGTTGCATCAGTAGTAATAGTGATGCCCAACAGTTGCCTCAGTAGTGATAGTGACCCCCAACAGTTGCCCTAATAGTAATAGTGACCCTAAACAGTTGCCCCAGTAGTAATAGTGACCCCCAATAGTTATCCCATTAGTAATAGTGACCCCCAATAGTTGCCCCTGTAGTAATAGTGACAGTCAACAGTTGCCCCAGTAGTAATAGTGATCCCCAAAAGCTGCCCTAGTAGTAATAGTGAACCCCAACAGTTGCCCCAGTCGTAATAGTGACCATCAATAGTAATAATAGTGACCCCCAACAGTTTCCCCATAAGTAATAGTGACACCCAATAGTTACCCGAGTAGTAGTAGTGACCCCTAGTAGTTGCCCCAGTAGTATACAGACCCCCAATAGTTGCCCCAGTAGTAAAAATGACCCCCAATAGTTGTCCCAGTAGTAATACTGACCCCCAATAGCTGCCCCAGTAGTAATGGTGACCCCCCAATAGTTGCCCTAGTAGTAGCAGTGACCCCTAATAGTTGCCCCAGTAGTAATAGCGACCCCCAACAGTTTCCCAGGTAGTTATAGTGACCATCAATAGTGGCCCCAGTAGTAATAGTGATGCTGAACAGTTTACCCAGTAGTGATAGTGACCCCCAATAGTTGCCCCAGTAGTAATAGTGACCTCCAACAGTTGCCCCAGTAGTAATAGTGACCATCAACAGTGGTCACAGTAGTAATAGTTACCCCCAACAGTTGCCCCAGTAGTAATATTTTCCCCCAAGAGTTACCCCAGTAGTAATAGTGACCATCAACAGTTGCCCCAGTAATAATAGTGATTTCTAATAGTTGCCCCGGTAGTAACAGTTACTCCCAGAAGTTGCCCCACTAGTAATAGTGACCCCCAATAGTTGTCCTAGTAGTAATACAGACTTCCAGCAGTTGCCCAAATACTAATAGTGACCCCCAACAGTTACCCAGTTACCCTACTGGTTGCCCTAGTAGTATTCGTGACCGCCATTGGTTCCCCCAGTAGAAATAGTGACCCTCAATAGTAGCCCCCAACAGTTGCTCCAGTGGTAATAGCGACCCTCAATAATTGCCCCAGTAGTAATACAGACCCCCAACAGTTGCACCAGTAGTAATAGTGACCCCCAATAGTTGCCCCAATAGTAATAGTGACCCTCAACAGTTTCCACAGTAGTAATAGTGAAAATGAACACTTGCCCCAGTAGTAATAGTGACCATCAACAGTTGCCACAGTGGAAATTGTGACTCCCAACAGTTGCCCCAGCAGTAATAGTGACCCTCAACAGTTGCCCCAGTAGGAATGGTGACCCCCAATTATTATCCCAGTAGTAATAGTGACCCTCAATAGTTGCCCCAGTAGTAATAGTGATGCCCAACATTTGCCCCAGTAGTAATAGTGACGCCCAACAGTTTCCCAAGTAGTGATAGTGACCCCCAACAGTTGCCCCATTAGTAATAGCGACCCCCAACAGTTTCCACAATAGTAATAGTGACACCCAATAGTTACCCCAGTAGTAGTAGTGACCCCCAGTAGTTGCCCCAGTAGTATACAGACCCCCAATAATTGCCCCAGTAGTAATAATGACCCCTAATAGTTGCCCCAGTAGTATTAATGACCCCCAATAGTCGCCCCAGTAGTAATAGTGACCCCCAATAGCTGCTCCAGTAGTAATAGTGACCCCCCAATAGTTGCCCCAGTAGTAATAGTGACCCCTAATAGTTGCCCCAGTAGTAATAAAGGCCCCGAACAGTTTCCCCAGTAGTAATAGTGACCATCCACAGTTGCCCCAGTAGTAATATTTGCCCCCAAGAGTTACCCCAGTAGTAATAGTGACCATCAACAGTTGCCCCAGTAATAATAGTGATTTCTAATAGTTGCTACAGTAGTAATAGTTACCCCCAGAAGTTGCTCCAGTAGTAATAGTGACCCCTAACAGTTACTCCAGTAGTAATAGTGACCCTAAACAGTTGCTACAGTAGTAATAGTGACCCCCAACAGTTGACCCAGTAGTAATATTGGCCCCCAACAGGTGCCCCAGTAGTAATAGCGATCATCAACAGTCCCCCAGTAGTAATAGCGAGACCCAATAGTTGCCCCAGTAGTAATAGTGACCCCCAATAGTCCTAGTAGTAATACAGACTTCCAACAGTTGCCCAAATAGTAATAGTGACCCCCAATAGCTACCAAGTAGTAATAGTGACCCTAATAGTTGCCCCAATAGTATTAGTGACCCCCATTGGTTGCATCAGTAGAAATAGTGACCCCCAATAGTAGCCCCCAACAGTTGCTCTAGTAGTAATAGTGACCCCTAATAGTTGCCCGAGAAGTAATACAGACGATCAATAGTTGCACCAGCAGTAATAGTGACGCCCAACAGTTGCCCTAGGAGTAAGAGTGACTCCCAACAGTTGCCCCAATAGTAATAGTGACCCTCAACAGTTGCCACAGTAGTAATAGTGACCCCAATAGTTGTCCTAGTAGTAATACAGATATCCAACAGTTGCCCAAATAGTAATAATGACCCCCAATAGTTACCCAGTAGTAATAGTAACCCCCATTGGTTCCCCCAGTAGAAATAGTGACCCCCAATAGTAGCCCCCAACAGTTGCTCCAGTGGTAATAGTGACCCTCAATAGATGCCCCAGTAGTAATACAGACCCCCAATAGTTGCACCAGTAGTAACAGTGACACCCAACAGTTGCCGCAGTAGTAATAGTGACCCCCAACAGTTGCCCCAATAGTAATAGTGACCCTCAACAGTTGCCCCAGTAATAATAGTGATTTCCAATAGTTGCCCCGGTAGTAACAGTTACTCCCAGAAGTTGCCCCACTAGCAATAGTGACCCCCAATAGTTGTCCTAGTAGTAATACAGACTTCCAGCAGTTGCCCAAATACTAATACTGACCCCCAACAGTTACCCAGTTACCCTACTGGTTGCCCTAGTAGTATTCGTGACCGCCATTGGTTCCCCCAGTAGAAATAGTGACCCTCAATAGTAGCCCCCAACAGTTGCTCCAGTGGTAATAGTGACCCTCAATAATTGCCACAGTAGTAATACAGACCCCCAATAGTTGCACCAGTAGTAATAGTGACCCCCAATAGTTGCCCCAATAGTAATAGTGACCCTCAACAGTTGCCACAGTAGTAATAGTGACCCCAAATAGTTGTCCTAGTAGTAATACAGATATCCAACAGTTGCCCAAATAGTAATAATGACCCCCAATAGTTACCCAGTAGTAATAGTGACCCCCATTGGTTCCCCCAGTAGAAATAGTGACCCCCAATAGTAGCCCCCAACAGTTGCTCCAGTGGTAATAGTGACCCTCAATAGATGCCCCAGTAGTAATACAGACCCCCAATAGTTGCACCAGCAGTAACAGTGACACCCAACAGATGCCGCAGTAGTAATAGTGACCCCCAACAGTTGCCCCAATAGTAATAGTGACCCTCAACAGTTGCCACAGTAGTAATAGTGAACAGCAACAGTTGCCTGGGTTGTAATAGTGACCCTCAACAGTTGCCACAGTAGTAATAGTGACCCCCAACAGTTTGCCCAGCAGTAATAGTGAACATCAACAGTTGCCTCATTAGTAAGTGACCCTCAACTGTTGCCCCAGTAGTAATAGTGATGCCCAACATTTGCCCCAGTAGTAATAGTGATCCCCAAAAGTTGCCCTAGTAGTAATAGTGATGCCCAACATTTGCCCCAGTAGTAATAGTGATCCCCAAAAGTTGCCCTAGTAGTAATAGTAACCCCCAATAGTTTCCCCAGTAGTAATACAGACCCTCAATAGTTGCACCAGTAGGAATAGTGACACCCAACAGTTGCCCCAGTAGTAATAGTGACCCCCAACAGTTTTCCCAATAGTAATAGTGACACCCAATAGTTACCCCTGTAGTACTAATGACGCTTAATAGTTGCTCCAGTAGTATCCAGACCCCCAATAGTTGCCCCAGTATTATTAAGGCCCCCTAATAGTTGCCCCAGTAGTAATAATGACCCCCAATAGTTGCCTCATGTCACCATATGGCGGCTGCCGGGGCCACGGGTGGTTGCCCGGCGCGGTGCGCGCACTTTTGGGTCTGGGCGGCGGCGTGTGCGCGGGCGTCTATGAGTGCAGCTCTATGCATGAGTCCCTCTTATGAGACTCTGCTAGGAGGCGGTGCCTCCCCCTCTTCGCCCCTGGGCGGAGGCTTCTGTTTATAAGGCTGGCAGTGAGGTCCATTCACTGCCAGTTATTGGTTTCTGCTCAGTGTGCTAGCTGCCTGCCTCTGACAGTCTCCTGTGGTCAGCTTGTCTGCGTTATCTGCCAGGTTATCCATCTGCCTCGGTCTGCTTTATTTTCTGTTGGTTTATTCATCTGCCATTGCTTTCAGTATCCTACCCTGTTCAATCTTGGTACGCCAGCGTCCCTCCTCGGTCCCTAGCGAGTGTAGGGACCGCCGCCCAGTTGCCCGCCTGGGTTTAGCCAGGAGTGGAGGCAAGTAGGCAGGGACAGGGGTTGCGGGTAAGTTCTAGGGCAACCCAGGCTGGCGTATCATCGGGTAGGATACCGTAACATAATAACTGGCCCTTACAAATTTCCCTACGGGTTTTTGTTTGGTCTCCAATGGAGACTATGAGTGTCCTTGCTAATCAGTTGCAGGAGCTAGTGGGCGTGATCCAAGACCTGTCTGGTCGTACGGTGGCCCAGGAGCAGCGGATGTTGGCGCAGGTTCCTGCCGCCCCATCTATTCTTGAACCCAAATTTCCTCTCCCTGAGGTGTTTTCTGGGGAGAGAAGCAAGTTTTCTGTTTTTCAGCAGGCATGTAAACTATATTTCCGGATGCGGCCCGGATCCTCCGGCTCTGAGTCCCAGAAGGTAGGATTGATTCTGTCCTTGCTGCGGAGTGCCCCCCAGACATGGGTCTACTCCTTACCTGAGAGTTCTGCTTGCCTGCAGTCTGTTGATGCATTTTTTCAGGAACTAGGAGGTATTTTTGATGAGCCGGACTGGGCGGAGTTAGCTGTATCTCACCTCATGGCTTTGCGTCAGGGGCAGCAGTGTGCTGAACACTACTGCTCTACGTTTAGACAGTATGCTGGTGAAACCTCCTGGAATGATGGTGCCCTCAAAGATGTGTTTTTGTTGGGCCTTTCTGATGCTATAAGGATTTAATTATTTCCCATCCCGCTCCCATAACACTTAATGAGGCGATGGTATTGGCAGTAAAGGCTGACAGGAGACTGAGATCTAGAGAAAAGGAACATCCGGCCTGTAAAACTAGGGAGTCCTGTAGATCCGTTCACAGTTCTCCCATGCCAGCTCCAGGGGCCGAGCCTATGGAAGTGGACCAGCTAAGTCCTGGGGAACGGCGACGATTCCGGATGACTCACCATCTTTGCCTCTACTGTGGAGAAGACGGACATCGAGTAGCAACCTGTCCACAGAAGCAACGGCAACATCAGTCTAAAGCGGCGGAAGAACAACCGATCCTAGGCGATTCTCTGAAGGGTCGCCTAGGGTCACAAGTACTCCCTAGGTTGTTGGTGCCTTGTCAGATTGGCTTCCGGAATTTTATTCGGTCCGGTCAAGCCTATATTGATTCGGGTGCTGCAGTCAATTTGATTAATTTAAATTTTGTCAGACCTCTAATAACCAAATTTTCCATGCTGAAGCCCCCCATGCGCTTCATTGGTATTGATTCGACCCCTCTCTCTGCAGGTGTTGTTAATTGGAGGACTCCCATTCTGCAGTTCACTGTGGGTGTTCTCCATTCTGAGAATCTGTCTTTCCTAGTTATGGAAAATATGTCTGTTGATGTGGTGCTTGGTATGCCCTGGTTGGCACTGCACAATCCCCAATTTGATTGGTCCACCCGGGAATTGACTCATTGGGGGTCATCCTGTCATAATCACCTAACTACTATAGCCATGTGGTCCGCAGATACTGTGCTTATTCGGGAATATTTTCGGATTTTCAGGACGTATTCTCCAAAAGACTGTCTGAGACTTTGCCTCCCCATAGGGAGTGGGACTGTGGTATTGATCTGATCGCCGACAGTCCCATCCCTAAGGGAGCCATTTTCAATTTGTCAGGGCGTGAGCACGAAGCCCTTAAGTCCTATATCTCGGAGTCTCTGGTCAAACGATATATCCGGCTGTCCAGGTCCCCTGCCGGGCAGGTCTCTTCTTTGTTGAGAAGAAGGATGGGACATTGAGGCCTTGTGTGGATTATCGGGCCTTGAATAAAATCACAGTGAAGAACCAGTGCTCCTTGCCCCTAATTCCTGACTTGTTGAATCAGGTGGTAGGGGCCCACTGGTTCTCCAAACTGGACTTAAGGGGGGCTTACAACTTGATTCGCATTCGAGAGGGAGATGAATGGAAGACGGCGTTCAACACCCGTTAGGGCATTTTGAATGTCTGATCA
Organism: Eleutherodactylus coqui; assembly: GCF_035609145.1. Lineage (NCBI taxonomy): Eukaryota > Metazoa > Chordata > Amphibia > Anura > Eleutherodactylidae > Eleutherodactylus > Eleutherodactylus coqui. The sequence continues at coordinate 101,396,196 of NC_089845.1, forward strand.
TGCCCTTCGGACTCTGTAACGCCCCCGCTGTGTTTCAGGGTTTTTTTGAACGCGGTTTTTCACGACTTCCTGGGGGTATTTCTGGTCATATATCTTGATGACATCCTGGTGTATTCTCCTGACTGGGATTCACATGTGCAGCACCTGAGGTTGGTTCTGACCCGTTTGCGTGAGTATCAACTTTTTGTCAAGTTGGAGAAATGTACATTTGGTTCTAAACAAGTATCTTTCCTTGGTTATGTGATTTCACCCACGGAGATTCAGATGGAGTCTGATAAAGTAGCAGCAATCTCCCAATGGGTCAGACCAGACAACCTTAAGGCTCTCCAGCGGTTCTTGGGTTTTGCAAATTTTTACCGGAAATTACTCGGTTATTGCTCAACCCTTGACCGATCTGACAAAGAAGGGGGCTGACTTGGTAAAATGGTCGCCTGCAGCCCTAGAGGCCTTTAGTCATCTAAAAAGGGCATTTACGACTGCCCCGGTGTTAATACAGCCGGATGCGCGTCTACCCTTTTTCATTGAGGTAGATGCATCTGAGGTGGGGACAGGGGCAGTATTGTCGCAGGAAGTCAGTGGGAAATCTGGGTATAGCCCATGGGCGTTCTTTTAGCGGAAGTTTAGTTCAGCAGAACGCAACTACGATGTGGGTAACCGTGAGTTACTGGCAATCAAATGGGCTTTAGAAGAGTGGCGACACCATCTTGAGGGTGCTAGACACCCTATTACCGTATATACTGATCACAAGAATTTGGTATATCTCGCTAATGCTAAAAGACTCACACCTCGTCAAGCCAGGTGGGCGTTGTTCTTTGCCAGGTTTAATTTCGTCGTGACATATATCCCAGGAGAGAAGAACGTGAAAGCGGACGCCCTGTCACGGAGTTTCGGGGTGCCGGAAAGTGAGACTTTGACCCCCGAGAATATCTTGGCACCTGGCGTGGTGGTGGCAGCTGTAGAATCTAACTTCGTCCCTCAACTACAGAATGCTCAGCAGGACGATCCTTGGGGGGTGCCGAAGGGCAGATGGTTTGTGCCAGAGACCTTACGTCTTAGAGTCATGGATGAATCTCACTCCTCGGTTCTCGCAGGTCATCCAGGGTTTCAGGGAACCCTGGATCTTTGTTCTAGACACTTCTGGTGGCCAGGCATGTCTCAGGAGATCCGCAACTTTGTTAAGTGATGCTCTGTCTGTGCATGCAATAAGAGTCAGCGGCGTCCTCCAGAGGGTCCTCTGAGACCGTTACCGGTACCTTCTAGTCCGTGGTCGCAGTTATTGGTAGATTTTATCACTGATCTACCAGAATCCCAGAAGTGCACCACTATCTTAGTGGTTGTCGACCGCTTCTCAAAGATGGCACATTTTGTGGCGTTAAAGAAGCTACCATCGGCAAAAGAGTTTGCCAAGATTTTTGTAAAAGAAATAATTCGCCTACATGGGGTTCCCCAAAATATTGTATCTGATTGCGGGGTTCAGTTTGTGTCAGTTTTGGCGTGCCTTCTGCAGAAACCTGGGAACGTCGCTTTCCTTCTCCTCAGCATTCCACCCGCAAACTAATGGTCAGACTGAGCGGAAGAACCAGGATTTAGTGCAATATTTACGGTTGTTTGCTGGCGAAAAGGCTCATCAGTGGGCAGAGTTCCTGCCGTTGGCAGAGTTTGCACTAAACAACCACACTTGTTCTTCCACTGGGGTATCTCCATTCTTTTGTGTATACGGTCAGCATCCTCGCTTCCTTACAGTGATCCCTACTCCATCTGTCTGTCCTGCAGCTGATGTCGCCACAGATACTCTGCGGGGAGTATGGAAAGAGGTACAGAAAAACTTGGAAGCAACGGGGGCTCGTATGCAGTTGCGTAGTGGGAAGAGTCTGTCTGTATCTGAACCTTACGGGGTGGGACAGAAAGTATACCTGTCTTCTAAAAATCTCAAATTAAGGGTCCCATCTTTGAAGCTGGCGCCGCATTAGGTGGGTCCCTTTGTCATCACACGTGTGGTGAACCAGCTCGCCTATGAACTGGGTTTGCCAGCTACATGGAGGGTTCACAGGGTGTTCCATAAGTCTTTATTGAAACCTTTTGTCCCTTCTGTTTATAAGGCTGGCAGTGAGGTCCATTCACTGCCAGTTATTGGTTTCTGCTCAGTGTGCTAGCTGCCTGCCTCTGACAGTCTCCTGTGGTCAGCTTGTCTGCGTTATCTGCCAGGTTATCCATCTGCCTCGGTCTGCTTTATTTTCTGTTGGTTTATTCACCTGCCATTCCTGTCAGTATCCTACCCTGTTCCATCTTGGTACGCCAGCGTCCCTCCTCGGTCCCTAGCGAGTGTAGGGACCGCCGCCCAGTTGCCCGCCTGGGGTTAGAAGGAGTGGAGGCAAGTAGGCAGGGACAGGGGTTGCGGGTAAGTTCTAGGGCAACCCAGGCTGGCGTATCATCGGGTAGGATACCGTAACACCTCAGTAGTAATAGTGACCCCCAATAGCTACCCCAGTAATAATAGTGACCCCCCCTATAGTTGCCCCAGTAGTAATAGTGACCCCCAACAGTTTCCCTAGTAGTAATAGTGACCATCAACAGTTGCCCCAGTAGTAATAGTGATGCCTAACAGTTTCCCCAGTAGTGATAGTGACCCCTAAGAGTTGCCCCAGTAGTAATAGTGACCATCGACAGTTGTCAAAGTAGTAATATTGGCCCCCAAGAGTTGCCCCAGTACTAATTCTGATCATCAACAGTTGCCCCAGTAATGATAGTAATTTCTAATAGTTGCCCCAGTGGTAATAGTTACCCCCAGCAGTTGGCCCAGTAGTAATAATGACCCCTAACAGTTGCTCCAGTAGGAATAGTGACCCCAACAGTTGCTCCAGTAGTAATAGTGACCCCAACAGTTGCCCCAGTAGTAATATTGGCCCCCAACAGTTGCCCCAGTAGTAATAGCGATCATCAACATTTGCCCCAGTAGTAATAGTGACCCCCAATAGTTGCCCCAGTAGTAATAGTGACCCCCAATAGTTGTCCTAGTAGTAATACAGACTTCCAACAGTTGCCCAAATAGTAATAGTGACCCCGAATAGTTACCAAGTAGTAATAGTGAGCCTAATAGTTACCCCATTAGTATTAGTGACCCCCATTGGTTGCTTGAGTAGAAATAGTGACCCCCAATAGTAGCCCCCAACAGTTGCTTCAGTAGTAATAGTGACCCGCAATAGTTGCCTCAGTAGTAATACAGCCCCTCAATAGTTGCACCAGTAGTAATAGTGATGATCAACATTTGCCCCAGTAGTAATAGTGACAGTCAACAGTTGCCCCAGTAGTAATAGTGATTCCCAAAAGTTGCCCTAGTAGTAATAGTGAACCCCAACAGTTGCCCCAGTAGTAATAGTGACCATCAACAGTTGCCTCAGTAGTGATAGTGACCCCCAACAGTTGCCCTAATAGTGATAGTGACCCTTAACAGTTGCCACAGTAATAATAGTGACTTCAAAAAGTTGCCCCAGTAGTAATAGTGACCCCTAACGGTTGCCCCAGTAGTAATAGTGAACATCAACAGTTGCCTCAGTAGTAATAGTGACCCCCAACAGTTGCCCCAGTAGAATAGTGACACCCAACAGTTTTTGACGTAGTAATAGTGACAACAGTTGCCCCAGTAGTAATAGTGACCCCCAATAGTTTCCCCAGTAGTAATAGTGACCCTCATTAGTTGCCCCAGTAGAAATACAGACCCCCAATAGTTGCCCCAGTAGTAATAGGGACTTCTAATAGTTGCCCCAATAGTAATAGTTACTCCCAACAGTTGCCCCAGTAGTAAGTGATGCCCAACATTTGCCCCAGTAGTAATAGTGACCATCAACAGTTGCCCCAGTAGTAATAGTGATCCGCAACAGTTTCCCCAGTAGTAATAGCGATCATCAACAGTTGCCCCAGTAGTAATAGTGACCCCCAATAGTTGCCCCAGTAGTAATAGTGACCCCCAATAGTTGCCCTAGTAGTAATACAAACTTCCAACAGTTGCCCAAATAGTAATAGTGACCCCGAATAGTTACCAAGTAGTAATAGTGAGCCTAATAGTTACCCCATTAGTATTAGTGACCCCCATTGGTTGCTTGAGTAGAAATAGTGACCCCCAATAGTAGCCCCCAACAGTTGCTCTAGTAGTAATAGTGACCCATAATAGTTGCCTCAGTAGTAATACAGCCCCTCAATAGTTGCACCAGTAGTAATAGTGATGCCCAACATTTGCCCCAGTAGTAATAGTGACAGTCAACAGTTGCTCCAGTAGTAATAGTGATTCCCAAAAGTTGCCCTAATAGTAATAGTGAACCCCAACAGTTGCCCCAGTAGTAATAGTGACCATCAACAGTTGCCTCAGTAGTGATAGTGACCCCCAACAGTTGCCCTAATAGTAATAGTGACCCTTAACAGTTGCCACAGTAATAATAGTGACTTCAAAAAGTTGCCCCAGTAGTAATAGTGACCCCCAACAATTGCCCCAGTAGTAATAGTGAACATCAACAGTTGCCTCAGTAGTAATAGTGACCCTCAACAGTTGCCACAGTAGTAATAGTGACCCCCAACAGTTGCCCCAGTAGAATAGTGACACCCAACAGTTTGTGACGTAGTAATAGTGACAACAGTTGCCCCAGTAGTAATAGTGACCCCCAATAGTTTCCCCAGTAGTAATAGTGACCCTCATTAGTTGCCCCAGTAGAAATACAGACCCCCAATAGTTGCCCCAGTAGTAATAGGGACTTCTAATAGTTGCCCCAATAGTAATAGTTACCCCAAACAGTTGCCCCAGTAGTAAGTGATGCGCAACATTTGCCCCAGTAGTAATAGTGACCATCAACAGTTGCCCCAGTAGTAATAGTGATCCCCAACAGTTTCCCCAGTAGTAATAGTGACCATCAACAGTTGCCCTAGTAGTAATAGTGACCCCCAATAGTTGTCCCAGTAGTAATACAGACTCCCAACAGTTTCCCTAATAGTAATTGTGACGCCCAATAGTTACCCCAGTAGTCGTAGTGACCCCCAATCGATGCTCCAGTAGTATACAGACCCCCAATAGTTGGCCCAGTAGTAATAATGACCCCTAATAGTTGCCCCAGTAGTAATAGTGACCCCCAATAGCTGCCCCAGTAGTAATAGTGACCTCCCCAATAGTTGCCCCAGTAGTAATAGTGACCCCCAATAGTTGCCCTAGTAGTAATAGTGACCCCCAACAGTTGCCCCAGTAGTAATAGTGCGTCCGTGGTAGCAGCACTAGTAATAGTTACCGCCGATACTGCCCTCAGTAGTAATAGTGACCCCCACTTATCCTTCAGCTCAGGACTGTTGCCGGTAGACTCTGCTGTGGATCCTCTGCCTCCTGACAGCTTGCAGCGGCAGGCGTAGAGTGTGGAAATTGACACCAGGAAGTGATATTTGAGCTGACAAGTGCTACTGCGCCTGCGCAGCAAGAAAGAAGGAACCAGCCTGGATTTGTCGTAACCAAGGACAACAGAATCATAAACTCTGGGAGGGGCACCCATTCAGGTAAGTATATATCTTCTGTATTTATTTACAAAGCACACACTACACTGCAAAGTGCTTTGTAATGGTCATACAGAAGGGTATACATGCATTTTAGGGTAATGACTTTTTTCAATTTTTTTTCTAATTTGAAAGTCTGTGGTGGCAAACGATGACTTTTAGCATATAGTTCTCAAAAGCGATTTTCATTTTGTTAAATTGTAAAAAAAAACTCTGCACCTAACAAGATTTTGTTTTAGCCCGATGCATTAAATCTGAAATTAAAATACATACCATTAGATATGGGAATTGTAAATTGGCCAACCAATTTTAAATAATAAACTGAATTTAGAGCATCACTATCCAACACTTTCCATCCTCTGTGACTCATTATTTAAACTTTGCACATGACCTAGTAACCTTGCTGACAGAAATTCTTGTATTCAAGCATTTTATCTCCACTCATTCTTCTGGTGGAGACAAGATACACCAGTACCACTCTGGGCCACTACATACTCACTCCTGCACTTAGCGTCTGTGCTGCGAATAGTATGAGCAGGAACGCAGATGCTAGGGGGAGAGTGAAGATCTGTGAGCGCTGCAGCAGCATCCTGATGGGAATTTCACAGTGACTTGTAGCACTTGCTGCTCTGGCTACCGCCCGTACGCAGGTGCTCACATCAGGTAATTTATTTGATTACATGCCATTAATATGGCCATTGAAAAATAAATAGCGATACTGGTAACTTACCAGCCAGGCCGGTGGTTTACTGGCCGGGTGCTAGTCACTGCATCCAGGCAAAGAATGAATGTGAGTCTCTCTATTCACTTCTGTTTCCGTGACTCCAATATGAGTGAATGAAAAGTACATATGTGAAGACACTTCTCTATTAATTCTTCACCTGGATGTGGTAGCCACTAGCCATTTTACCTGTAGTCATCATGGGGCACACCATTGAAGAACAGTACAGTCAGCCTCACCCCAGCATGAACTGGCTGATAACAGAGAGTAATAGATTGTATTCTCCTGCCCTACCGTCAGCCTCACCTTAATGCCTATTTAGACGAGACGAAGGTCGGGCAAACGATGACCGACACTCATCCTTGCACTTACTAGCTCTCGTGCTGCTGCAGAGAGCTAGTATCGCTGTCTCGCAGCGGGGAAGGCTGCAGGAGATTTCACTCCTTGCTATCCCCCATCCCTCTCCATTGACACTGAGCAATTAGCTCAACTTCCATCATTTATGCCTCATAAACGATGGACGAGGGGCGGGGGAGCGCAAGGAGAGAAATCTCCTGCAGCCTCCCAGCTCCACTGCTGGCAGCTCTGTGAGTTAGCCAGCGATACTAGCTGTGTTTGTGGGGACAAATGCCAGGCATCTAAATGGGACTTTAGTCTGAAATGGCCAAGAATAGGAAAAAATAGATCGTAGTCACCCTTCCTACAGTCAGCCTTACCCCAGCCTGACCTAGCTGATAATAGTGAGCAATAGTGCAGTGCATGTAGAGGAAACAGGCTGGGGATGTATAAAGGCCCTTTTACACGGGCCGAGTGTTGGACAAACGATGCCCGACAATTGCCCTGTGTATACTCACTCCTATTGTTACACAGGAGCAAGTATCGCTGGATCGCTCACAGCATGGCCAGCAGGGGGCCAGGGGGGCTATAGAGATTTGTCTCCTCGCTGTCCTCCACCCGCCTGCATTCACTGTAAGTAGTCGGATTTTAAGGCCCATTTAGGCTGCTGTTCCATGGGCGATGCGGAATCCCACGGAGGAGAGCCGCCGGCCGTGAGCAGGAGCCTGCAGACAGATCTCCACGGTCATGCTAACTAACAGATAGGCTGACCGCAGAGAATCGTGACAATTGGCAGCATCGCTATGATTCTCTGCTCGTTGACAGGGGGGGGGGGGGCTGCGCTTTCCATAGCAAATGCCCGACATTTGTCCCTGTGTGTACCCGCTCCCGTACTGCTGCTGCACAGGAGCGAGTGTCGCTGGCTCGCTCAGCAGGGAGGCAGCTGGAGGAGATTTCACTCCTTGCTCTCCCTGGCCCCTCTCAATTTACTTAACACAGCGGCCAATACTTGCTCCTGTGCAACAGTACGGGAGTGAGTATGTGCGGGGACGAGTGTTGGGCAACGTTTGCCTGACATTCGTCCCGTGTATATGGGCCTTTAAGCTGCTTAAACTGAACGACTGAACGACTCTTGTCCAGTCATTCAGTTTCTGCATGCCTTTACACAGGACACCTATCATGGAAAACCATGCGGGAGCCTGAGCAGCAGGAATGGTATTTGTCGCGTGTAAAAGGGCCTTTATATCTGATAGTTTTGTCATTGTTCTTTCATCCTCAGTCAAATCGGCAACAAGGAAGAATTTATCAACTGGTGAGCCGTACCTCCGATGCTTCAGGAGTTCTCTGCAGGATGATTGGATGGACTATTAGGCCTGGCGACGTTTACATATAATAATTCCAAGCATAGTTCAGCATCATAAAAGTCCCTTCTGTGCCAACACAGGCCTTAACCCGATCTTCATGCTTGACTTACCAATCTCAGGCTCTCTTCCAGCAGTGACTGAAGACTTGGCACGAGTCTTAAAAACTATTTAAACAGGCTGCTGACAAACACTGGAAAGCAACCCCCTCTTCAAGCAGGGAACAAGATGTGGCTTTTCACAAATAGTCTAAAACTACAAACACCTTTTCACAACCGGGCCAGAAAAATATTGGCTGTTTCTCATTTCTGCTCAAATGAGTCCCTTTATGACCAGCTAATTTTGTGTCTAAGCAAATTTCATTGTTGCATTGCAAGAGCTGCAACTTGTTGGCATGGTCCTATGAGGGCTTGTTTTTTGGGGGATTAGTTGTATATTTTAATGGCCCCACTCTGGGGTACATTTTTTGAGGAGGTAGATGGAAAAAACATCTAGAAATTCCATTGTTTCAGGGTTTTGTTTTCATGGTCTTCACTATTTGGTAACAGTCACATGATTACTTTCTGGATCAGCATGGTAACTGCGATATCAAGTTTATATAATTTTTTTTAATTTTTTACTGCTTTTCCACAATAAAAATAGGTTTTCAAAGAAAAACAATTCAATCTGCATCACCACATTCTAAGACCCATAACATTTTTATTTTTCCGGCAGTGGAGGTCTGTGAGGGAAGGCTCTTGAATCCATAGGAATAAGCCGCAGTATTGATCTGGTGGAAGGGCTATGGCTCTCAGGAAAATAATCGTGAACCAGATGAACATGTAAAAAAGTATTTTATCAGAGATGTCACAACAAGCCCCTAAAATACCGAGGGGTCAGGGAAGAGGAGTGCTGTCAGGATTCCGAACCCAGAAACTCTGGTGTTCCCTGGAGCGGCTCTTCTCAAGGAGCTCCTGCTGATCTTGGACAGCTCATTTGCTGAACCCATTGACCTAGTTTCTCGTCTCTTGGGATTCCTTGCCCAGATTCCTAATTAGCTTTGTGCTTTCTTCTCCAGATTATTGTGCTTTCTGCCTCTTGTCTAGCTTGTTACTACTACCATGTTTCCCTGAAAATAAGCCCTACCCTGATAATGAACCCAACCCATTTTTGGTGGGAGGAGGATCAAGGATGAGGGGGAATGGGGCTTGAAATATAAGTCTTCCTCCGAAAATAAGCCCTAGCTACACTACATGAAAAAAGAAAACAGCAATACTCACCTAGCCAGCAGCGTCTGAGTCCCTCATGCTGGTCTCCAGTGCTGCGGCAGGCTGCAGTGTCCTCAATGTTGACATAGCACTCTCTTTCTGGTGATGGGGCTTTGAATACCCCGCCTCCAGCAAGCGAGCGCTGTGATTGGATCGAACGCCAGCCAATAAGATCCGGCACTCGATGATTCACAGCCATTCAATGAATGACATCACTGAATGGCTGTCATTGGTTCATCAAGCGCCGGCTCTGATTGGCTGCGCCAGCATCGCTGGTGCTCCGATCACAGTACTCGCTTGCTAACAGTATTTCTGTTACTACTTTTCTGCGTACTGAACCTGAGCCTTGTCTACACTTGCTTCATTACCATAATCCATTTTGTCTTGGTCACTGGACTCCAACTTCCCTACCAAACTTGACCGGTACTGAGGGATTGAGGGACTTTTCACATGGGATTGAATTAGTCCGCACGAACATTTCTGTGTCACCATGTTATCCCTATGGGGCTTGAATCTCACACCTGTTAAAATTTGCACTTCTTTTACTTCTAAACTGCAGGATTAAATTCCACAACAGAAAAATTTTCTGCTGTGGAATTAAGGATGACTTGCGGAATTGTTGTGGATTTCTAACATACGGATGTATGTAATTCTGCAATTTAAGTCTGTGGAATAAGATGCAAGAAATTCTGCAATCAACATTGATCACAGCATAAAAGGAGTTCACAGCAAGGATTTTTTCACTGATCCCTGCTGTTGTACTGGGAGGCCGGCTGGCAGTAACAACCAGCTGCTGCTGTACATAGTGGACTCAGCTTCTGAGCCCGCACCATTCACGGGACGTAAGACAGTAAAAGGAAGGATGCAACAACTTCTTCTCTCCAGAATGCTTAGGCTGTTTTGACATCTGCACTGGAACCTCCGTACAGATGTTCCATCGCAGATTCATCACAAAATACCGGAAAAAAAGGGCTGCATGCATGACTTTTTTGTACAGTAAAATGATGAACAGCTAAGCGGAAACCTAAGAGACCCCATTATAGTCAATGGGGTCCGTTCAGTTCCACAATAAGATTGATCCGTTCGACCAGGGGATTCCCCTTTCCTGCTCTCATAATGGAGCAGGAAAACGGAACCCCTGACGCAGATGTAAAAGCAGCCCGACATATAATACTATTTATGTAGTATTTTTTATATTAATGCTTGAAAAATTAAAAAAGAAAATTGCTTTCTGTCACCATCTTTTGATCCACATAAGTTTTTTAATTTTCCACCGATGGGGCTGTGTAAGAGTGCCCTAACACAAGGGTGTTTATGTGCGTGAAGGAAATGCATGCATCGCTTTCAATGGAGCCGCAGCTGCTGCCGGCGGCTCCATTGAAGGCAATGGTCTGCCGGCACCCCTTAATTGTTTTTCAGGGAAGAGATTTAAATATAAGCTCTTCCCTGAAAAAGAAGCCAAACTAGTTAAAAAAAATACATATATATACCGCTATTGCCGTGTCCCCCGCGGGCATAAAGAACATATCTGCCATGTGTGGCAGATGTTTTCTTCATTCCCGTGGGGAATAAAGAATTCCCTGCTCCACCTGTCACAGATGTGACAGAAGCAGCAAAGGAATTCTTCATCCCCGCGGGGAATAAAAAATTCCCTAGCGCAGTTGTCACAGATGACAGCTGCACTAGAGGATGCAGCTGCCGGCACCCCTTAATTGTTTTTCAGGGAAGGGCTTTAAATATAAGCCCTTCCCTAAAAAACAACCCCAACCAGTGTAAAAAATGGAAAAAAAAAAACATACTCACCTTTCTTCAGCTGTCGGGGCTCAGCTGCACCCTGTCTGCGCTGTCCCCGGATCTGCACTGAAGTTCTTTCAGCAGTCAGAGAATTAAAATCTCCGCCTGCTGAAAGAGCTGCTTCTAAGTGGCCGAGGTACTCAGCCAATCACAGGCAGCTCTCACCTGTCATTCATGCATGGACCTTCACACATGCGTTTTTTTACGCATACAGGGGTGTACACCTATGCACGCACACACACACGCTCGTGTGAAGCCACCCTGAGAGCTAATTTTTTGCAGGACAATCTGTAAAATGTATTGGTACCAACTTTTAGATTGCTTTTTATTCAATTTTTTTTAAGGTGGGGTGACTAAAAAACACAATTCTGCTATTGTGTTTTTTATTTTAATGAAATTAACCATGCGGGATGAATAATGTAATATTTTAATAAATTGGACCTTTTTGGATGCCACGATACCAATTTTTAGATTTTTTATTTATTTTTTAATTATTTGATGTGGACTTTGGGAAAAAGTTTTTCAAAATGTTAATATTTTTATAAGGAAAAAAAAATCTTTATTCTACTTATATTTTTCTTACCATTTTTTATTCGTTCCCATAGGGCACTTGAATTTGCGATAATTTCATCACTTACACTGTATAATGCAATACTATGGTATTGCATAATCCAGTGTTTTAACAGGCTTTCTATTAACACCTTCAGACCCAGGGTGCACATTTACATCTGGGGCGTGCAGGGTGTGTATGGAATGGGTGCCGGCTGTCTTTGACATCTGACATCCACCATCAGCATGAATGCTCAACTCAGACATGCTGCTAAACTCCCTCCCACCTCCCTTCTCCGGCAGCTACCATGGGCTCCCATAGGAGACTATGGGAGCCACCACCGTATTCCAGTCAGAAAATAGTTCCTAAACTATCTTTCCTGTATGGCGTAAAAGCGCCTGGCCGAATGCGTCATCTTGGCCGGCTGGGTGATTTTACACCGTGGGAATACGTCCATCTGAACTAATGCATTGTAAACCATTGCATCAGATGGGCAGTGTATACCGTCTGTCCGTGAAAGCGCGGCCAATATACGCTTGTGTGAATGAAGCCTCACTGTCGGAAAGTTTTTTGTAATAGAATTGTTTGTCAAAATGTGTTAGAATTATTAAAAAAAAACACTTTCTCCATATTTATAATAAAAAGTCAGAACAAAATAAAACCAAAACATTTGGCATCACTAAATCTGTAAAAATATGATCTATCAAAGTAACGCACTATTTATCCCACACAATGAACATCGTCAAAAAAAAACAAAACAACACGACGCCTGAAACTTTTTTTTTTGTCATCATGTCTCCAAGGAAAATAGCAATAAAAAGCTATCAGAAGGTCATATGTACATGGGCCAGTGGGGCAATTCCCCTCTCGCCTGCTGTCCTCCACGCTTACTCTCTTCGTCAATATGAGTACTTCAAAGGGGCGCTCACTAGCGGGTCTGTTTTTAGATGCGACTCGTGATCTTCTAGATTTATATTATCCATGTTAATTCTCTTTGCTCAATTGAAGTAACTATTGAAGGGGCTTAGTTCTCTTTCTGTACACCAAGTTATCGTGTTTTATGTACCAAATTTCTGTTTGTTGAGCTTTGCTTGTATGTAGAATGTACATACTTCAATTAAACAAGTTTTTAAAATGTATGTACCGTATTTTCCAGCGTATAAGATGACTTTTTAACCCAGGAGAAACTTCTCCAAAGTCGGGGGTCATCTTATACTCCAGGTATAAGCTGTAGAAAAAAACAAAAAAACAATACTCCCCTCCTGCGGCGTTCTGCGGCACTGCTAAAGGCTGACGCTTCCTCCTCCACGCCGACAGAGTATTGCTTTCTGGATGCGGGGCTTGACTCAGTTCGGCGTCAGCCAATGAAAGCCGGCGCTGCGTTAGCCAATCACAGCCATTCAATGACATAATTGAATGGCTGTGATAGGCTAACACAGCGCCGGCTTTCATTGGCTGACGCCGCACGAGTTAGCCAATCAGAACATTAGCTTTCTGGAGGCGGGGCATTCAAGCCCTGCATCCAGAAAGCAATGCTCTATTGGTGAGGAGAAGGGAGCAACAGCCTGCAGCAGCGCTGTGGGGGTGAATATTTAATTTTTTTTTCTACACCGTATTCCCAGCATATAAGTCGACAGTTGGGGGTCGTCTTATACGCCCAGTCGTCTTATACGCCGGAAAATACGGTACTCCCAAATGGTACCAAGAGAAAGTACAGAACATCCTGCAAAAAACAAGGCCTCACAACTATGTCGGCAGAAAAGTAAAAAAGTTATGGCAGTCAGAAGATTGCGGCAGAAAGCAATTTCCTTTTTTTTTCGAAGATATTTTATTTTTTTTAAGTAATGCAGCAAAAAAAAAATGATAGATTTGGTATTGTAATCATACTGACCCAGAGAATAAAGTTATCATGTCATTTTTGCTGCACTGCTTACGCCGTAAAGACAAGACCTCCAAAAGGTGGCGGAATTGTTTTTTTTTCAATTCCACTCTACTTGGTAATTTTTAAAGGTTTTTCATTACATTACATGGTACATTAAATAGTACCATTGAAAAATACACATTGTCCTGAAAAAACAAGCCCCGGTACAGCAACGTCGATGGATAAAACATGAGATACATTTTTTGATAGTAGGGAAGAAAAACTAAAAATGAAAAAAGGTCTGCATCATTAAGGGGTTCAAGATGTGCTATAGGCACATCTTAATAGCAGAAATACAAGGCAGCCATGGGGGCCTTCAGAAGCCCCCAGACTGCCTTGACACCCAGATGGCACCCCCACGATCTTATCATGGGCGGATCGTTCAGGACATTTAAATGCCGCTGTCAGAATTGTCAATGCCCATTGTGTATGGAGCGGGGTCGAGAGCCGAACTCGCTTCATATAACACATATAGTGTGGACGGCTATATACGTGCGGTATGTGCAGTTAGGACGTATACAGCCATATGTATGTTAGGAAGGGATTTATATATAAACAGCATACAAAAGTCGTTGCGAGACATGTTTATAAAGATCCTCAATAATGTCTGAAAAAAATTACGATAATACCCGTGTACAGTAGGCTTTTACAAATCCATGAAAACATTGTTGATAAAGTGTTGGTACGTGGCTGAGGCATTACTAAGTCCAAAATACGTCAAGATATCTAAAGTGTCCCTAGCACATCCTGAAGGCGGTCTTCATACACCCCCAGGATGAATTCGAACAAGGTTAGATGCTCCTCTCAGACGGAGCTTAGTAAATATTTCAACTGTACAAAGCCTTTCAAGTAATCAAAGGGAAAGGGTGCCACTTTGTAACTGCGATGGCACTCGGCCCCCTATAATCAACGCCAGAACATAATGTGGAAGCTTCCTTCTCACCAAAGAACAAACATGCCCCAGCTGGAGATACGGATAAAGCCATTTTTATTTTTGTCCAAACATTCCCGTAAGACCTTTAGTTCTGGTTCAGAAGGAGAGTACATATGAGGAAAGGCTCTTCTGGCTCCAGATAACTGCTCTATTGTGTAATCATATGGGCGCCGTGGAGGTGGATTATCTGCATTCTTCATATCAGAGACATTCTAATGTATTATGGAGATAAAGTTCAGAAAATGAATGTACTCTCAGGAAGTGAGGACTAGGCTTAGGCAGATGACAGCATTCAGAGGCGAGCTATATACAGCGAGAGCCCCAGTTATTGGATGGATTGTGAGTGCCGAGACAAGGAATGCCCCAAATAACTGGAAATTCCAGAGAAGTAACCTGTGCAAAGTGGATAGCTTCATGAGGATCAGACTTGATGATTACTTGAAGCTCATGAGTAACCGGTCCTGACGATAACGGTGGTCCAACATTTTTCCATGTCTGAAAATTGTACAAGAGAGCAAAAAAACTCTGCTCTTTCCCTGACGAAGAAGCCAGTTTTAGATTTCGTAACTTGTAGGAATTTTTTGGGCAGCAGCGGTCATTGTAGCCAGCCACCTGACATCACACTTAAGCTCGCAGTTTTCCTTCACACCATCGCTTCCGGCCAGAGCGGTTTGTGATTTTGCGAGTTAGTGCCAGCATGCATTCCTTTAGTACTGTACCTAGCACGCAGTGATAACCACCCCTAACAAAAACTGTGAGGATCAGTTCACACCAGACTTCTTTCTTCAGGGGGGTACAAACTGGAACAACATCACTATACAGGACTTCTCTAGAGATGAGCGAGCATACTCGCTAAGGGCAATTGCTCGATCGAGCATTGCCCTTAGCGAGTACCTCCCCCTCGGGAGCAAAGACTCGGCTGCCGGCGGCGGGCGGGGAGCAGTGGGGAAGAGTGGGGAGGAACGGAGGGGAGATCTCTCTCTCCCTCTCCCCCCCCCCCCCCCCCCCCCGCTCATGGCCGCAACATACCCGTGCCAGCAGCAGAACCTTTTCTTCCGAGCGGGGAGGTACTCGCTAAGGACAATGCTCGATTGAGCAATTGTCCCGAGTATGCTCGCTCATCTCTAGATTTCTCCGAAAGGCATCTCCCTGGTGACTAATGTCCATGGGAGGGTGGGAACCGTATGCGAATGTTCGCATCAGGAGACCCGCGGAAATGAGTTTTAATTAATTGTGGGAGATCGCAGCGCTGTTTTGGCTCTGCTATGCATGCAGCGCTGTTTGGGCTCTGCTATGCATGCAGCGCTGTTTTGGCTCTGCTATGCATTCAGCGCTGTTCGGGCTCTGCTATGCATGCAGCGCTGCTTGGGCTCTGCTTTGCATGCAGCGCTGTTTCCATGACTGCAAGTCCTGATGAAAGTGGTAGTCCATCAATTGTTTCTATGGCTGCAGGTCCTAATAATAGTGGTGGTCCAGCAATTGTTTCCATGTCTGCAGGTCCTGATAATAGTGGTGGTCCATTAATTGTTTCCATTTCTACAAGTCGTGATGATAGTGGCAGTCCATCAATTGTTTCCATGTCTACAGGTCCTAATGATAGTGGTGGTCCATCAATTGTTTCCATGTTTGCAGGTCTTAACAATAGTGGTGGCTAATCAATTGTTTCTATGTCTGCAGGTCTTCATGATAGTGGTGGTCCATCAATTGTTTCTATGTCTGCAGGTCTTCATGATAGTGGTGGTCCATCAATTGTATCCTTGTCTGCCGGTCTTAACGATAGTGGTGGTCCATCGTTTCCATGTCTGCAGGTCCTGATGATAGTGGTGGTCCATCAATTGATTCCATGTCTACAGGTCCTGATGAATGTGGTGGTCCATTGTTTCCATGTCTACATGTCCTGATGATAGTCGTGATCCATCAATTGTTTCCATGTCTACAGGTCCTAATAATAGTGGTGGTCCATCAATTGTTTCCATGTCTGCAGGTCTTAACGATAGTGGTGGTCCATCAATTGTTTCCATGTCTGCAGGTCTTAATGATAGTGGTGGTCCATCAATTGTTTCCTTGTCTGCAGTTGCTAATGATACTGGTGGTCCATCAATTGTTTCCATGTCTGCAGGTGCTAATAAAAGTGGTAGTCCATCAATTGTTTTTATGTCTACAGGTCCTAATGATAGTGGTGGTCCATCAATTGTTTCCATGTCTACAGGTCCTGATAATAGTGGTGGTCCATCAATTGTTTCCAGCAAGTCCTGATGATAGTGGTAGTCCATCAATTGTTTCCATGTCTGCGGGTCCTAATGATAGTAGTGGTCCATCAATTGTTTCCATGTCTACAGGTCCTGATGATAGTGGTGGTCCATCAATTGTTTCCATGTCTACAGGTCCTGATAATAGTGGTGGTCGATCAATTGTTTCCATGTCTACAGGTCCTGATAATTGTGGCGGTCCATCAATTGTTTCCATGTCTACAGGTCCTGATGAATGTAGTGGTCCATCGTTTCCATGTCTACAGGTTTTGATGATAGTGGAGATCCATCAATTGTTTCCATGTCTGCAGGTCCTAATAATAGTGGTGGTCCATCAATTGTTTCCATGTCTACTGATCCTAATGATAGTGGTGGTCCATCAATTGTTTCCATGTCTGCAGGTCCTGATGATAGTGGTGGTCCATCAATTGTTTCCATGTCTACAAGTCCTGATGATAGTGGCAGTCCATCAATTGTTTGCATGTCTACAGGTCCTGATGAATGTGATGGTCCATCGTTTCCATGTCTACAGGTCCTGATGATAGTGGTGATCCATCAATTGTTTCCATGTCTACAGGTCCTAATAATAAAGGTGATCCATCAATTGTTTCCATGTCTACAGGTCCTAATAATAAAGGTGGTCCATCAATTGTTTCCATGTCTGCAGGTCTTAATGATAGTTGTGGACCATCAATTGTTTTCATGTCTGCAGGTCTTAATGATAGTGGTGGTCCATCAATTGTTTCCATGTCTACCGGTCCTGCGGATAGTCATAGTCCATCAAATGTTTCCATGTCTGCAGGTCCTAAAGATAGTGGTGGTCCATCAATTGTTTCCATGTCTGCAGTTCCTAATGATACTGGTGGTCCATCAATTGTTTCCATGTCTACAGGTCTTGATAATAGTGGCGGTCCATCAATTGTTTACATGTTTACAGGTCCTGATGAATATGGTGGTCCATCGTTTCCATGTCTACAGGTTTTGATGATAGTGGTGATCCATCAATTGTTTCTATGTCTACAGGTCCTAATGATAGAGGTGGTCCATCAATTGTTTCCATGTCTGCAGGTCTTAATGATAGTTGTCGACCATCAATTGTTTCCATGTCTGCAGGTCTTAATGATAGTGGTGGTCCATCAATTGTTTCCATGTCTACCGGTCCTGATGATAGTCATAGTCCATCAAATGTTTCCATGTCTGCAGGTCCTAAAGAAAGTGGTTGTCCATCAGTTGTTTCCATGTCTGCATTTCCTAATAAAAGTGGTAGTCCATCAATTGTTTCCATGTCTACAGGTCCTAATAATAGTGGTGGTCTATCATATTTCCATGTCTACAGATCCAGACAATAGTGGTGACCATCAACAGTTTCTATGTCTAAAGGTCTTGATGACAGCAAGGATCCATCATCTGTTTACATGTCTACATGAAGCAGAAGTTGGGGGGGATCTGCACACCGTAACTGATTGTAATCGGCACTAGCAGCTCCTGGATCTCCCATTTGGTCATTGGTTACTGATGGAGCATTTTGGTCCATGCATGTAGGTGAAGACCCCTCAACTTCCTAACCTACACAAGATCGGGCTACAGGACAGCAGGGACTGTTTTATCTATGATACGGCTGCAGACTGTTCCCATTCAATGACAGCAAGCAGACATCTTGAAAATAGTGACGAATTTTTAAAACAAAGTCTATTAGAAAGTTGCAGAATGTTTCCTTTTACCACCATAAGGTTTAAATTACATAGGACTGCACCACCCATTGTAGTGAGGGTTCATTAATGTCATGGCCTGGAATGAGCCCTATAATAATCTGCCCCTCCTCCCATGCTATTGCATTGGCACTGTGCTATGCCACAAGTGCTCTTGGCCTCCATGGGTAGTGGGTATTAGACTCTGGGGTGACTTTCTCCAGGGTTCACGTTACAGACAGTCACTGTCTGCTTTCACATTTAGCGTTGCGTGACTCGTGTACGTGAAAATGTGCCCCACCCTCGCGTGGGGGAATCGATAGTGAGAATTAATTAGAGCTAATGAGACTTTCACCTTCGGCCCATAATCATTTGCACATATTTGGATGTGATCCCAGGAGTATTACATCAGATCGCTCCACTCTTAAAGGGACAGGCGCACTGGGAGCACATACCGCTCCTCATGTCAGATCACTCATCACATCCTCAGACGGTAACTTTTCTTGAGGAGATTGATCGCTGCTCCAAGACCCTCAGAGATCCATGGAGTACTGAGCCCTAAATATGGCCGTGTGACCCTCCAGACGCCTTCTATCCTCATATCTTCTGGACCCGAAACGCGCAGTTTATGCAGCATGAAGGAATAAGAACCGGAGGAAACCCCTCAGCATTCACGCAGGGGGTTTGTCCGTCGATGTAACTGACGAAATACGGACAGCACCAGGACCCCCGCAAGTAATTTGGTGTATTCAGCTGTTAGTTTTTATGTGGACTGATGGTCAAGGTAAAGAAAAACAAAAAACTGCAGAATTGTGGCCCGTATTCAAGGACCAAGACCGCGCAAAAAAGTCTATGGGAATGTAAAAAAAATGCACTGAACATGCGTGTGCGCTGCGTGTTTTTATGCATGCTGCCAGAAGACAATGATCACAAAATGACGTCACCGGGGTCTTCTTGCGTTTTTTTTTTTTTTAATACGTGAAAAACAAATGACACATGGATGTTAGTCGGTGACTGCAGCCGCGGCGTCTGCTACAGTAAGGTCACAGTGATGGGACACCGGCGAGGACTACTACTCCCAGCAGTTCACTGCGATGCCCTTCCTGCCCCTTAGGGGTCACATCAGAGACCGTCTCCTCTCCAGTGGCGGACAGTTTACGGCACTTCTGTTTCGCCGCTTACCCTTTAATCAGGGCTATCCCAAAAGGTTCCAGCAGAGGTGTGACAAGCGCCCGACACAGCACCTGGGAGCCCCAACATGAACGGAAAGGGCCCCTCACACTGACAGGGCGGCAGCTATATGCGCCCTGAGGGAATGCACAGTGTTATACATGGCAGGAGCGGCCTAGAGTGTAAGCTCCTGGGCCCAGAGGGTAACTGCAGAAGATAGGACCCTCCCAGGACAGATATGAGGGCTCCTCACACTGCACGATATCATCTGTTCTAGGGACCCACAGTTAACCCTTTTTTCATTAGGGTCTACAGATTTAACCTCTTCCTCAACAGGTTAACTCTTTCCGGGCAGGTCAGCTTCTTGCAGCCGCCCAGCCCTGTTGAGGAATGTGCCGGCGGAGACACGAGAAGCCCCCCGCCTGTGTCCGCACCCCTCTCAGCCTGAGTTGACAGTCAACGCGCTGCTGCCCCAATCACTGTCTACACCTGGAGACTGACACTAATCAATGTTATCCAGAGCGCCCCCAGAGGTCACCGTGAGCAGCTCACCCTCACCTGTCCGCAGACCCGCGCCCCCTGCTGGCAGTCATCCAGGGGCGTGGCTCACCTGGTGGGGGCGTGGCCAGCAGTGAGCGCTCAGATATAATGTCCAAGGAGGCCACTGAGGAGATGAGAGAGGAGACGGGACCGCGGAGAGAGGTGAGAGCCGCTGGACCGCAGCTCAGGGGATGAGATACACTGTACCGCCGCTCAGGGGATGAGATACACTGTACCGCCGCTCAGGGGATGAGATACACTGTACCGCCGCTCAGGGGATGGGATACACTGTACCGCCGCTCAGGGGATGAGATACACTGTACTGCCGCTCAGGGGATGGGATACAATACACTGTACCGCCGCTCAGGGGATGGGATACACTGTACCGCCGCTCAGGGGATGAGATACACTGTACCGCCGCTCAGGGGATGGGATACACTGTACCGCCGCTCAGGGGATGGGATACACTGTACCGCCGCTCAGGGGATGGGATACACTGTACCGCCGCTCAGGGGATGGGATACAATACACTGTACCGCCACTCAGGGGATGGGATACACTGTACCGCCGCTCAGGGGATGAGATACACTGTACCGCCGCTCAGGGGATGGGATACAGTGTACCGCCGCTCAGGGGATGAGATACACTGCGGAAAGAGATACAATGTACCGCACGGCAGCGGATGAGATACACTGTATCGCACGGCAGCGGATGAGATACACTGCTGACTGTGATGCACATGAGATTAGATACAGTACCGCCTGTACCACACATGGAAGGATTACATACACTGCTGATTGTTCCACAAATGAGAAGCTTGGATACAGCTCTGACTACCATACAAGCGGGGCTTAGATCCATCCCTTCCCGTATCCCACATCGGAGGCTTAGGTACAGTAATGCCCATACCACACACAAGTAGCTGAGATCACAGAGTATTACACATGTGGGCTTAGATACATGACTGTTAGGGCTCGTACACAGGCGTATGCATTTTTGCGTAACCTCAGCGCTGTGTATTTGCGTCTTGTATGAGGCTTTTTTCGTGTGCGTATCGGCGCATCTTACTGTCTTCTCTGCGCCCGCAGGACATGATCATTTGCGCAGCAAACAAACGCGCCCCAATATTAATAGCCGTTTACCTTAATTTGTTCCCAATCAGTTCTTTTTCCCGCTGAATTCCGCATCTCTTCGCGTATTCGCTCACCTTTCCCCGCCGTTGACTTCTATGGGGACTTTTGGTGCCCAAATGCACACGAAAGTAGAGTATGCTGCGTCTTTGTTCCGAACGCGCGGAATGCGCACGCAAAAACGTGAAATATGAACGAGCGGGTTGAAATCAATGGGTTCTATTCTTTGCATATTACTTAATTACGCAGAAATGCACGCTAATACACCCGTGTGAAGGAGCCGTGGATCCCCCATGTAACCCGCTGCATGATGGGGGTTGTAGTCCTGCACTGTGGACTCTCCTGCTGCTCTGCTGTACATAATCGTTATATAATGTTACAGTCTCTTCCTCTGGAGTTTCGTTTCCCGCTCACAGCTGAAGGCTCGTTACAGTGTGTTCCGGCTCACAGCCTGCAGGCGTCACACATGCATTATATGTGGTCACTCAGCAATATAATGAGGGGGAGGCCGGGATCTGGGGACTCCCATCCACTGACAGCAAGCAGAGGTCTCAACAATGGGGAAGAATTAGCTGAGCGCTGTAATCCCCATGTAGTGTGCACCGTATACCTCAAGAATGGGATCCCCGTCCCGGACCCCGCGCCCCTCCGGGGTCCACACTCACTATGCAGGAGCCCTGTGAGACTATAGCTCAGTCACATGGCCGCATTTTTGGTCCGTATTACACGCAGAATACAGACTGCATAAACTCTACTGACCGCATTGGCTTGTGCAGACGTGTGTATATGCAGTGCGTTCTACTTTGGTCCGTATCTCGCATCCTGGACCAAAATTGCTCATAAAGCCTATTGGATCGCGTAAAAACGCAGCAAATACGCAGTTGCTTGAGTATCCACTGCGTTGTTATGCGCTTGGCGGGAGATCGTTATGAAAATAAGCCCTTTTGTGTTTTTTGTTTTTTTTTTACGTGCGTGAAAAAAATGTAGTGAATATGTGCGCAAAAATAAAAAAATGCAGCAAATACACCCATATGCACATAGTTACAATGCTGTGTATGTGGTGCCGGTGTGAATGAGCCCTAAGGCCATAGCAATCCACTAAAAAATCAGATTTTCTGTGCAATTTTCATTCTTTTTAGTTTGTTTCCAAATGTTCCATCCATTTTTGAAGCGCATTAAAAAAAAAAAAAAAGGTATTTCTAACTTTTGACTCTCTTTTTTTTTTTTTGTTAAGGGGCTCATGTTGAAATGTTAAAAACGGATCGCCCGTGCATTATGCGAAAGCAATTCGTTTTTTTACATTCTCTTCTTAAAATCAGATACAAATAGGTCATGCTGTGTTTTTTTTGTTTTTTTTTTTCACCCTGATTGTCCGTCTGATTAGAAAGCGCCCACCTGTGTATCCGCATGCAAATCAATGTGTTCTATTTCTCTGCGATTTTTGGCCCAATTTTTTTTTGTTCTGAAAATCGCATGAAAAAATCGCCTGTGTGACTGCAGCCCAGGGGCGCCTGTGTGACTGCAGTCCAGGGGCGCGCGTGTGACTGCAGTCCAGGGGCGCGCGTGTGACTGCAGCCCAGGGGCGCGTGTGTGACTGCAGCCCAGGGGCGCCTGTGTGACTGCAGCCCAGGGGCGCCTGTGTGACTGCAGCCCAGGGGCGCCTGTGTGACTGCAGCCCAGGGGCGCGTGTGTGACTGCAGCCCAGGGGCGCGTGTGTGACTGCAGCCCAGGGGCGCGTGTGTGACTGCAGCCCAGGGGCGCCTGTGTGACTGCAGCCCAGGGGCGCCTGTGTGACTGCAGCCCAGGGGCGCCTGTGTGACTGCAGCCCAGGGGCGCCTGTGTGACTGCAGCCCAGGGGCGCCTGTGTGACTGCAGCCCAGGGGCGCGTGTGTGACTGTAGCCCAGGGGCACGTGTGTGACTGCAGCCCAGGGGCACGTGTGTGACTGCAGCCCAGGGGCGCGTGTGTGACTGCAGCCCAGGGGCGCGTGTGTGACTGCAGCCCAGGGGCGCGTGTGTGTGACTGCAGCCCAGGGGCGCGTGTGTGACTGCAGCCCAGGGGCGCCTGTGTGACTGCAGCCCAGGGGCGCGCTCACGCAGGCGTAGTTTTTGTCTGTATATTTCCCTGGTCTATTATAACTTAGGAGGCTTTTCACACGGACTGATAGTTTGTCCTATTTTTGCCGGACTAGAGTCGGCCACGTGATGGTCACTGCCATGGGGGATGGGACAGGCGTTGTCTGATGCAAGTTGTGCCCATGTGCATCCGGCCTAATAGTGATGTCATCGGTTGTGTCTAGAGAGTGGTGATGTCACTGGTGTCACATGACTCGCATTGACTATACAACCCATGAGGTGTTGTTATTCGGTGCCCTCAGGGGTCCTCTGTCCTTCAGGACTGACTGGTGACTCCACAACCAACCTTTATCTAAATTCATCAAGTAATGCCGGTCCTCAGGACGGGCAGGACTTTCCTGTATGGCCTAAGATAGTGGCTGCTCCCAGGGGTCATTGCAAAGAGTAGCATTCCTAAAGAAACATATTCTAATTCTAGTGTTTTCTGTTATCAGCCAGTACAGAACAGAATGTTTTTCGTTGAAGTCTATGGATAGTAGAGGGGAGGAGAAGGCAGAGAGTCTCTGCTGTAGCTTGTAGTAAGTGTTTTCTCTCACCCCGCTGCTGGATTTCCAGCTACACTGCTCAGTACTGCTGTATTGCTGTTCTGGGATAAGACATGTTTGCACATTTTCGGATGGTTTATGATATCGCCATGTAGCTCCGCCCCCGGAGCCTGATCTGTGTTCACACTTCACAGTCACAGTTCGGTGGATTTCAGCCACTCTCTGTACAGCTCTGTGGCTTCTGTTATTGATATTGGTCCTATGTGCCATGCATAGTTTGTGACCCCCCCCCCCCCCCCCCCAGAATGTGACTTTGACCGCATGTCACGTGTTGTCACTGCAAGCTGATGGCGCTCATCAGATGTGACTAAAACGTAGCACATGATGTAACGTTAAAACTTGACCGTGGCTTTAGATGTGACTAGAGGACGAGGCATGATATAGCATTAGAATTGTGGCTGCAGCTCTGGATGTGACTGGAGTATGACATGAGGTAACTCCGGATCAGTACAAGGTGTGTACATAGCTCCTCGCTGTTATCTGGCGGTTATCTGTGGATTGGTGGTTACAAATCATTCTTGCTGCCTGTCAGCGGTTGTTATTAGTTGTGCTGATGAATGATTGATCAGCGCAGTTATTACTCCGGTCGGTGGGTGTAGCTCGTTCTTCCAACGGTGACTGTGTGATCTATTACAGAAGAAATGTGCATACGACCCAGCGGCGAGGGCGGGGGGGAATGACAAACTGATATATATATCATGTGTGTGCTGTATCTGGAGGGCGGTGATGTCACGGCTGGAGATTATACTGATACTGTATATAAAATGTGTATTTAGTATCTGGCGGGCAGTGATGTCACAGCTACAGATTACACAGGATATACACTCACTATCAGCACCAATCCCTCCCCTAGAAGTTGTCGGAGGGAATGAAACTTTCTCTGTGTGATTGTAACGTTGATACAAGTGATTACACTATCAGAGCAAAAGCATCATTCATTGTGGAGGACTGACCTCTTGTAGGGAGGCTCTAGTACCCTGTTGTACCACCTCTAGCTTGGATACATGATGTAATACGGGTGGGCATAGCTGCTCTAGTACCCTGTTGTACCACCTCTAGCTTGGATACATGATTTGATATGGGTGGGTATGACGGCTCTAGTACCCTGTTGTACTGCCTCTAGCTTGGATACAAGATGTGATATGGGCGGGCATGGAAGCTCTAGTACCCTGTTGTACCAGCTCTGGCTTGGATACAAGATGTGATACGGGTTTGGCATGGAGGTGTTGGTACCCTGTTGTACTGCCTCTAGCTTGGATACAAGATGTGATATAGGCAGGCATAGAGGATCTAGTACCCTGTTGTACCACCTCTAGCTTGGATACAAGATGTGATACAGTTGGGCGTGGAAGCTTTAGTACCCTGTTGTACTGCCTCTAGCTTGGATACAAGATGTGATACAGTTGGGCGTGGAAGCTCTAATACCCTGTTGTACCACCTCTAGCTTGGATACATGATGTGATACGGGCAGCATGAAGGCTCTAGTACCCTGTTATACTGCCTCTAGCTTGGATACAAGATGTGATACGGGCGGGCATGGAAGCTCTAATACCCTGTTGTACCACCTCTAGCTTGGATACATGATGTGATATGGGTGGGTATGACGGCTCTAGTACCCTGTTATACTGCCTCTAGCTTGGATACAAGATGTGATACGGGCAGCATGAAGGCTCTAGTACCCTGTTGTACCACCTCTAGCTTGGATACAAGATGTGATACAGGCAGGAATGGAGGCTCTAGTACCCTGTTGTACCTCCTCTAGCTTGGATATAAGATGTGATACGGGGAGAATGGAGGCCAGACAGTTCTGCTCTGTAGCGTCTGGTCTGATTGTTCACAACATCACTGCATACAGAGGCGGCTGTGTGTGTCAGAGTCCGTACATGTAATGGATGTAATGGGGACCGTGAGACCAAATATTCTTCAGCCAAGAGCCTGGAAATGGCACCGACAGACACCGGGGTGTAACGATGGCGTCACCTGTCTTTGGATGGCGGACAGCAAAACAGTTGGAGCTGCTGGTCCTTGTCAGTCGATCAGACTATCCTCTCTACTGGTGGTCTGTCGGGGGTCCTGAGCCCGGTCACCTTGTGTGCCCCCACACATCTGTTGGTCCCAACACCTCCTACCAGTCTGGTCAGAACGGCCGGTGGGGGACAATTCATGGATACGACCATCCAGCTACTCGCATCCCAATAATGCGCTCCTCTCAGAGGGGTAACGGGGTGACATCTCCTCTCTGCGGATCTGCATCAAAAATTGCTGCAAAATTTGCATGATTGGTGATGATGATGCGGATTTTGACTATCTTTTTAATGTAGATTTTGGTGTGGATCTTCACCATTTTCACTCTTACTGGTCCTGATGCTTCAATCACAACCAGAGCTGCATTCAGAATTCTGCTCCTGCATGCCGTAGTCACATGTAGAGCTGCAATCTGTTATATCATGTCTTAGGAACCATGTATATAACATGATGTAACTCGGGATTCCCACAGTAGAGGATTTACATACTGATTGATATTGATGTCATTAGTGGCGGCACCTCTGGATGAGCACATAACGAGCTGGTGATGTCACTGACACTCGGGCGTCTTCTCGGTGGTGAATGAAGAACATTCTTTTCCGTGAGTCAACAGATTTATGTCAGAAACCTCCTATCTTGTACTGAAGTCACATCCAGAGCTGCGGCCACAATTCTGCGGTGACATCAGGTCTCATGCTCCAGTCACATCCAGAGCAACAGCTATCGTGTCTTCTCCAGTCACATCCAGAGCTGCGTAGTTCGGTTGCTTTTCTATAAGCATAGAGTCGTGCATTGTGGGAGCTCAGATGACAGTTGCACGGACCGTTAGAACTAAGCTGTTGGGTCACATGACAACTAGATTTCTGCTTCCAAGGGAAACCTGTAGAGTCTTGTATGCAGCTTTGGCTGTGACTGCAGTAGTTACTGTTGCTCATTCCTTTTGTACACTGTTTGTACTGTATTAGCTCCATAATTATACGGTCTCAGACACAATAAAAGGAGACGACCGGGTGAAAGCGGCGGTTCTCTCGCCCTCGTCACCGCGCCCTGCCCCATTCTGAATCACTACACTTTGTTCCCCATATTTACCCACAGACCGCAATAACCGAACAAATTACAGTCTGCCACTTGTGCCTCGGCAGCTGCCAGCATCAACACCACAGGGGCGAGAGATCTGGCAACGGATCGCCACCCTGGGTCCCCCTGCTGACACGGCGCGTCCAGGTATAATGCCGTGGCTCCTCTGGTCACACCCCGATTAGGTAATCCAGCAGGTCCCGATACTGAGATCCGCAAGAACAGTGATGTCATCGCCATGATCGCACTGGCGTCGTGTTATATTGTTATAATAACACACCTGATACTGGGAATGCTACATCCCATAATACACTGGAAACATGACGTTCCTTAACCTTTTGCAATCCAATTTCCCTCCCACTCCCCAGCTCTTACTTATTTTAGTTGGGAAAGTGCCTTGTGGATTTCCTGGAATTACTCAACAGAAACGCGTAAAAATGACGTAATGATAATTTTATTAGCAATTGTTCGAAAATGAACAATTTCCAATCCAGTGTCGGCCCTCGTCCAACATTAAGATTTCCCTGCATAGCTCCGATATCGGACGAGATCAGACATGTCTCTAACACTATGCAGGACAGCGCTCCGATGTTAATGGTTTGATGGAGCGCTGTGGTGCATAGTGTTAGAAACATGTGTCTGACCTCGTCCGATATCGGAGCTATGCAGGGAAATCTTAATGTTGGACAAGGGCCGACACTGGATTGGAAAGGGGTAATACACTGACCGCAACCCGATAGTGGGAATACTACATAATATAATAGGAATATTATATCCCATAGTCCACCGTCCGCAACCCAATACTGGGAATATGGCATCCCATAATATACTAGGAATACTACATCCCATAGTACACCATCCACAATCTGATACTGGGAATACGACAGCCCATATTATACCGATCACAGCTTGATACTGGGAATACTGCATCCCATAATACACTAGGAATACTACATCCCATAGTACACCATCCACAACCCGATACTAAGAATACAATATTCTATAACCTGCTGACCCCCAGAACTTCTCCGGTTCTTGATCACTTTTTCTGTCTTGCAGGACCCCCGGACCCGCTCGGTATCTAGCAGCTCCAGGAACGGATGGTACCGCGATCCCTCCCTGATACAGGTAACCTCCGTGTGTAGATACTTGCACTGCAGATGAATGGTACATGTGTGCTCACACAGCTGAGGATTTGTTACAGTGTATCAGTAGTGATGAGAGCTCTGGGCTTGCAGGCCAGGCCAGGAGAAAGTGCCTACACTGATACATTGTTACAAACGCTCATCTGTGTGAGCACAGCTAGGTCAGGATGACTTCTAAGATCTCTGGAAAATTTGAAATATCAAGTCTATTAGAAAGGTGTAGAACTTCACTACAATAATTAAGCCCCTCCCCTTTCAGAGCGCCGTCGCTGCCGGTCTCATCCCCGGCCCTCTGTACACAGGAGCAGATGTAACCGCCGTGCTCCGCAGCTGTTCACCATATCTGATATCTCAGGCTGGGTTATTTGTAATACAGAATGGTAATAAACTCTGTAATGAGGGCACAGCTGGCGGGCACAGATATGGTGGCGCAGGCTGTGTATACGACCGCGGGTCCAGAACACTCATTACTGACAACCACTCTGGACTCCGTTGTGGAGTTTGCCAGGTGTCGCTTCACTTCCTCCTCTAGTCCTGGAGAGAAAAGCTTGAAGGCCTACTCACGCGAGTGTTTGCTAATTGTGTATTATGCGCATAAGCTTTGCGCCCGTAATGCACTGTAACAAAATCGCATGGGCAGCCATGTTGCCACTAACACAAATTGCAAATATTACGCGTATAGGAAAAATCGCAGCATGTTTTATCATGCTGTGTATTACGCATGCATACACGCCAAGATAGCACATGGCAATGGATGTGTTTTGTTTTTATAATTTTTTTTCATGCAAATAGGGGCAAATGTGGAAAAAAGTTTTTACACTGAATGCTAACGTTCAAATTCTACCAACTTGGCGTTTTTTTTTTTTTTTTTAAACTATAAGGCCCCCCTCACACAGACGTTTGCATGCTGCGTTTACTGCGGTTTCAGCAGCGTTGTCATGCATTTTGCCAGCGTTTTGGCTGTGTTTTCCGCACATCACTCGAGGAACCAATCAGAGCAATCTCTTGCTGGAGGCGGGGTCTTAAAACCCTGTCACTAGCAAAAGTTGCTCCGTCGGTGATGACAAGTACCCGGCGAGCAGCAGCAGGGACCCGGACGGCGCCTGCTATGTGAGTATTGTTTTTGTTTTTTTTCTGGTAGTGCAGCTAACACTTGCGTTTAGCGCTGTGAAAAACGTGGTACCAAATTGTGTCACATTTTCAGCAGTGCTGAAACCGCTGCCCATTCATTTCAATGGGTGATGCAGGGCTGAAAACGGCCAAAGATGGAACATGCATCACTGTCAAGGCGCAGCGTTTTGCCGCTTGTGTGAGCAGCCCCATTGAAATGAATGGGAGCGTTGTACAGCATTTAGTGCAGCGCTGAAAACGCACTGCTGAACGCTGTACAAAAATGTCTGTGTGAGGGAGGCCTAAGCATTCCATCTGAACGCACCTAAAACACAACCCTTTCTATGTATGGAAACACTTCCCCAGAAATCCTAAGGCCATGTTCACACGAACATCTCATCCACATGCTGCGGAAAAAATCCACACAAAAGCTGTGGGGAAATTGACATGCGGTGCGAAATTTAAATCCGCAGCATGTCAGTCTTATGGCCACCTCTTCTCAATGAGGGGTTAAATTTTGCACAAAAATCTGCATTAAAAAAACACGTGAAAATCTGCACCAAATGGTGTGGGTTATGATACTGACTTTCAGCTGCAGACATTTCGCAGTGAATCCACCCCATGTGAACATAGCCTTAAACTGAAAGGACTGGAATAACGAGATTTCCAACCCCCGACCCTTCTGAGGCCGATCATCAGCTATCAGGAATATTCGTTATTGAATTTACAGAAAACAAAACTGAAAGAAGAAAATTCCTATTCCAAGACTCCAAACCTGCCCTGTGTTCTCATAACCTCTGTATCCAAGGGGATACTCCAGAGCTGCACTCACTATTCTGCTCGTGAAGTTAATGTGTACATACATTACATTACTTATGCCACGCTGATACTGATTTGCATCCTGTATTATGCTTCAGAGCTGCCCTCCCTGTTCTGCTGGTGGAGACACTGTGTACATACATTGCTTATCCTACAGTGATACTAAGTAATGTATGTACTCAGTGACTCCACGAGCAGAAGGGTGAGTGCAACTCTGGAGTATAATACAGGATGTAACTCAGGATCAGTACAGATCATTCTGAGCTGCCCTCCCTGTTCTGGGGGAATCACTGTGTTCATACATTACTAATCTTGTACTGCTCTTGAGTTACATCCCATTTTATACTCAAGAGCTGTGCTCACTATTCTGCTGGTGGAGTCACTGTGTACATACATTACTTATCCTGTACTGATCCTGAGTTACATCCTGTATTATGCTCCAGAGCTGCACTCACTATTCTGCTGGTGGAGTCACTGTGTACATACATTACTTATCCTGTACTGATCCTGAGTTACATCCCGTATTATACTCCAGAGCTGCACTCACTATTCTGCTGGTGGGTGGCTCACTATTATTGAGGATCTGTGGAGGATACACTTATGGGGGATCTGCGGATAACACATTGTTATGGGGGGGGGGGTTGTGATTGATTTATGTAACCTCTTTAGTTTAGTACTCTGCAGCTTCTACAATAGCAAAATGTGAAATAGTGAGGTGTGTAGGTATGTGGCGCAGTCACCTTCAGCCTTTACATTAGGAGGCAGTGCTGGTTGGGGGTTAGCTTTAGGGTTTGGACATTTAGTTCTGTAGATAAGATGTTGGAGGTTGTGCTCCCCGGGATTATCATTAACCTCCCGTGCCCCCCCACACTGATCTCGAAAGTGAAAGCTGGGTAGGTTGTCCTGCCGGTTCTGCCCTCTCACCCTGATTTCCAGACATGTTGAGTAAAGTTCATTGCTACAGAACTCTGGCCGGATCCCAGGGATCCCCGTCCAGCTGTAGTCACATGGATGAAAACTTCTGAGATCCATCAAGGCTGACAATGGCAGGAATGTGCAGAGAATGCAGGGAGTAACCAGGAGGAGTGCTGCAAGGAGAGGCTTATTGTGTCCAAGATTCCTCCCTCCTTGAGTTATTACGGTCATTAAGTTGTCTGAATTGTTAAACTAAGTTATTGTCTGTCTTATTTGAAGATGTAATTGTAGTGGCCCAGTACATGCTTTCCTGGCCCCCTCCATAATGTCATACATGTAATGTATTGTGTTGATGCACTGTGCAGAAATGTCTTGTCATTCTGTTATGTGTGTTTATGTGTGTTATGTGTGCTGCAGCGTGTGATGGGTTAAGTATTTGCAGAATATGATATGACTGTCCGTGAAAGTATCAGTTTATGTCCTGTCAGGTGGTATGAAAGAAGCTATAAATGTGAGTGCTTGAGAGTGGGAAAAGGTCTTAAATTTGCCTTCCATCTTGGGTTCCACCTAAAGCACAGAGGCACATGGGGGCACCTTCAGCCCTCGTGGGTTGAAAATGGAGGAAGAGGAGAGATTTCCAGCATACCACCAGAAATGCTGCTAGAGGAGTGAGCCCCCCAAAAGAGAGAGCGTGTGAGTTGAGCGTACGTGTTCTTGTGACAAGGCCTAGTGCAGAGGTACTTTTATCTAATTAATACCCGCACGTCTTACAGTCTGGGACCACCAGGTGGAGGTAGTTCAGTTTCATTGGTCACACTCAAGCGTCTTAAAGTCTGAGTCCTGCTGAGGGGAGGTACTCTTCTTTACTTAATCACACATTGGCGGCCTAAAGCCTGGATCTGCCGTGTGGAGGTACTTTGTGTCATTTCATTCCTGCACATTGTAAACTTGTCATTTATGCCTTGTACTGATGAAGTTTCAAGTAAAGTTTATTCCAGGCCCTGACCGTTCACGGGGACCTGAGGTACTATATAACTGTTTGTGGCTCCATTATTTACTCGCCGATGTTCATGCCGGTGGGTACAGGAACAGTGGCGTCACCCGTGACAACCTCTTCTCCTGTCCTAATGTTTATTGGGCATCCCCATGCCGATGGTGTCCGGAAGAGGCCCAGCGCTGCCCTGGCCTTGGCTGCATGCGTCCCTCCAGGAGAGAGCTGCTAAGTGTCGCCGTGACAAGCCAGCATCTTGACCTCCCAGCTCCTCAGCGTATGCCATGTGTCCATGGGTCACCCTACGGGACGCTGCATAATTATATTACTATTAAGTTATATCAGTGATGTCATCACCTGGGGCGGGGCTGTGACAAGTTCCCAGACATGATATGCAGACTGGTTGTCCGCAGTAATAGATGAGTAGCTATTACATATATAACATTGTAGGTGGGCAGTGTATGGCGCTATATAGCTCTGATATTGGGGCACAGTACGTTTCTATTAGGGACAGCCGATCATTATATAGTATAGTGCTATTAATCTGCACTATAGGCAGTATTTGAGATTGTTGGGTATTGTAAAGTATAGCTCTGATATTGGGGCACTGTATGTCGGCATTATTAAGGACTATGGGCATTGCACAGTACAGCTGTGGTATTTTGCTGTTGTGGCAGTATTATTTTGTACACTAGGCAGTATTTCAGACTGTTGGGCATTATACAGTATATCTCTGATATTGGGGTAGTATATGTCCATATTATTAAGGACTGTTGGGCATTATACAGTACAGCTCTGGTATTTGGCTGTTGTGGCGGTATTATTTTGTACACTGTAGGCAGTATTTGAGACTGTGGGTATTATACACTATAACACTGATATTGGGGCACTGTATGTCGGTATTAAGGACTGTTGGGCATTGCACATTACAGCTGTGGTATTTGGCTAGTGTGGCGGTTTTATTTTGCACACTAGGCAGTATTTGAGACTTTCGGGCATTATACAGTATAGTTCTGATGTTGGGGTAGTATATGTGGATATTAGTAAGGACTGTCGGGCATTATACAGTACAGCTCTGGTATTTGCCTGTTGTGGCGGTATTATTTTGTACACTGTAGGCAGTCTTTAAGACTGTGGGTATTGTACACCATAGCTCTGATATTGGGACGATGTATGTCAGTATTAAGGACTGTTGGGAATTACATTAATTACAATCAATTTAGCTACTGCGGCAGTATTATTTTGTACATTGTATGGCAGTATTAATTTGGACACTGCAGGGAATGTTTTGCCTAAGGATCTCCACAGACGGTAGACATACCGGGACCGCTTTCTTGTCAGGATGAAGAATTATAATGATCCTGAATATAAGGTTACGTGATGCGATTTTTCACTTCTTGTTGTAAATGGTGAGCTAAAACCTGCGGCTGGCGGGTACAGGGCGGCTGTCATCGTGGTGTTGGGTGGAGTGACACTTATTCTCGTTATTTCCAGCTCCTCAGACGCCGTGTACCTCGTTCTCTCCGCTCTCACATTCCTGACATTTAGCAGACTTGATCTATTTTCACTAGTACTGGGCGTGGTGTTCACTCAGTGTTCCAG
The DNA here is from genome assembly GCF_035609145.1 of Eleutherodactylus coqui. NCBI lineage: Eukaryota > Metazoa > Chordata > Amphibia > Anura > Eleutherodactylidae > Eleutherodactylus > Eleutherodactylus coqui. The sequence goes on from NC_089845.1 coordinate 101,429,723, forward strand.
GATCTCCGGCAATCGGAGGGGAACATCAGGAACATTCCACAACGATGTTACAGAATATGCCGTTCCAGAATTCCACACCAAAATCGTCTAACTGCAGATTTTGATGTGAAATTGCAGGCAGAATTCTGCTATTTTCAATTTTGCATAAAAATCTGCAGATTTTGGTGCTGAATGTTCCGCAGGAGGGCGTATCACAACGCGGTTGCAGAATATTCCGTCCCGTGTGAAAGGGCCCTTAAAGAGCAGCTTAACCTGGATGTAAAACCTCCACCAATGTTACCTGTGCTGCAGCTTTTTTAACCCTGTAGTGACTGCTAATAGGCCCATTTACACGGAACGATTTTATCTTTCAAAAAATTGTTGGATCATACAAATTTAAAAGCTATTCAGTGTAAAACAGGCCAATAACTGATCGATGTCGGCATAACCATTATCATTTGCTCATTTACATATTGTGTATAAACAGCGATTGCTTTTTCATTCACATTTACTAGTACAGCGAATGTGAATGACTGAACGATTTGTGAGCAAACAATTTATCTGCCTGGGCAAATAGTGAACCAGGGGATAAGCAAATTCTGCCCTGATAAATCACTCAGTATAAAAGGAGCCGTTTTCACGCAGCCCAAAAAAATTGTGCAGAATTTGTGCTTTGCGAGGCGCACGAATATGAACTCATACACATGAGCATTTTTTTTTGTATTTTTTTTTTTCCTGCATCACATCGCACTGCATAACAACCCATCAGCATTCTGCGACACAATTACAAAATGCTGATGGGTTGTTATGACAGTTGGAGGCCAAACCTGGTCTAATAGGCCTATAGAATGCACTGCAATACTTCAGTATTGCAGTGTTGTCTATAAACGATCATTGTAAGTAGAGATGAGCGAGTATACTCGCTAAGGCACATTACTCGAGCGAGTAGTGCCTTAGCCGATTATCTCCCCGCTCGTCTCTAAAGATTCGGGGGCCGGCGCGGGTGACAGGTGAGTTGCGGCGGGGAGCAGGGCGGGAGAGAGGGATCTCCCCACTCTTCCCCGCCCCCCGTCGGCCCCCGAATCTTTCGAGATGAGCGGGGAGATATTCGGCTAAGGCACTACTCGCTCGAGTAATGTGCCTTAGCGAGTATACTCGCTCATCTCTAATTGTAAGTAATAATCAAATTCCATAGTGGACCAAGAAAATAAATTGAAAAAGGGGGAAAATGTTTTTTAAAAAGTTAAATAAAAAAGCCCACTTATGTAAAACAAACAAACAAAAAAAACAAAACGGAAAAAAACCTGAAAATTGGGATTGCTGTGTTTGTAGTGAGCCAATCCAAATGTATCATGTTAATTATTAATTAGCCCACGCGGTGAATAGGGTGGGTTAAAAAAGCAAAATAAAAAATGGTTCCAAAATTGCTGAATTTGCATATCCTGCCTCACAACAAAACATAATAAAATGTGATCAAAAAGTTGCATTAACCACAAAATGGTAACAATAAAAAGTACAGCTTGTCCTGGAGAAAACAAGTCGTCACAAAGCTTCGTCAATGGAAAAATAAAAACCGTCTTTTAAATGTGGCAATGTGTGTTTTCTTTTTACTGTTGTGCAAAAGCAGTTAAAGCATAAAAGAAAACTAAATTTGTTATTGCAGTAACCGTACCGACCCAAAGAATAACATTAGCATTTTATTCAGATTGTAAACAATAAATTAATTACAAGGCCAGGACTGCAGGTTTTTATTCATCAAAAATGAAATGAGATCAAAATGTTTTATTTCCCCCAAAAAATGGTATCCTTGAAATCCACGTGAAAAAAAAGCGAGCTCCGGCAATGGGGAGATTTTTTTTAAATGTAATGGCGACAGAAAATGATTTTTTTTCTTATTGTAAAATGGAAATAAAACTCTAAATGTAATATTGCCATAATCGTAGTGACCAACACAATAAGTCTGCTTTCACACCTGCGCTGGGGATTCTGCTTTCATGTTCTGTTCGTTACAAGCGGGGGCCAACCCAATTTACTATAATGGGGTCCGCCCGAATTCCACCCAATTGGCCGACTTTTGGTATTTTCAGCCACATCTGTGATGGAACCTCCGGCCAGAGGTGATTCCTCCCTTACACTATCACGGTATTTATGCGCACTGTGAACGCTTTAAAAAATAAATAAATAACCCAAAAACCAGTCATGTAATTTCGGGGGGGGGGGGGGGGGTGTTGTTCCCATTTGATCCCCATAAAAACACAAGTAATACAGAACATTACCTGGCTTACTAACTATTTCTCCAGAGAATTATTCTGCGCCAGCTGTACACGGATGGATAATTGCTGCAAAATCCGTAGCAAATACCGTCTAGAACATGCCATGTAAAAGCGAGTTGCGATTTCCGCGGAAGCAAAATCACAGCATGTTCTATTCTTGTGCGGATTTCACACCGATGGCTTCCATTGACATTGCGGATAGGTTGCGGGCACCAACGTCATCGCTTAGCGATGGTGCAGGACAAACAAAGATTTAAAAAAAATCCGTACTGCACATGACCGACAGTGAGCCTCCTTCAGTACAGAAGAAAACGGGTACGTATTGTCGCCAGGTGCGGTTTGGTGCCGGATTCCGTGGCGGCTCCTGCATGTGGAATCCGACCCGCCCGTTTTCAGCCCGCCTTACATGCTTGTGCCACACTTATGTGTTTTTAGACACTTTCAGACAGGTTTTTCTAGCTTGTCTAAAAAAGGGACACCACGTGGCCTAAATTGCGCCAAATGTTTGCCACGATTTTTAACGTAAACTAAGCGAACTAATAGGTGGTCTAAATTAGACTACAGAGTCTTAAAATTTGACATTCGGTGACAAATATTGCACATTTAGACCACACGTCCAACTTTTAGACAGTATTAGTAAATGACCCCAACATGTCGACGGCGATGGAAAAGTTACGGCTCTTGGAATGGTTGGTCATTAAAGGGCTAAAGCTGAGCGCATCCAATGTAAGCGCCAGTCTTTTTCAGTGCAATGATAAGTATTCTCACTCCTCCACTGCGATGCATGTAGGTTCATATATTTGTATGTGGGGACCTTCATACATCTTGTAGCAGTACGTCCCTCACAGAGGAGAAAGTTTTGCGGGACTCCTCTCTCAGAACCTGTGTTCGGCTCAGGGCTGTGGTTGGGACATAAGTTGTCATGCAGGTCCCGACTCGTTCTCAGCACACAGGACAGCGTGTAGGATGTTGGCATAGCTGAGCGGGGTGAGGCCTGTCAGACGGGTGATGACTCTCGCTCACATTGTCCTTATTGACACCTAGTGTTTATAATGTTAAACTATTCCACTGACTGTCTTGATTCCCATGAAGGCCGACTATTATACAGAGATCCCTGCCTGAGCTGTACTATGTAGCCTGCTATATCCAGGCTTTAGAGCTGCCCAGTACATACCCTGGCAGGGAATGTGCCATACTCCACCTATGTCCAGATGACCTCTGGCATTGCCCTTGTACAGCGCCCTCCTATCTGTCTCCTGGCAGATGGGTGTTGCCCCTGAGCCCCAGGAATGTGCCCTGGACATTCCACCGGGTCACCTCCCATCACAGAGCCTAGAATCAACAGGGCAGCTCTGAGCTAAGTGCCCATGGAAAACACACAGCGCAGGTGATATTAACCCTTTAATTGCCAAACACAGTGCCAGCATATTAACCTCCTCCTTTCCAGTCGTAGAACCAAATATCAAAACCCCTTTCCCTGCCAGTAAGTCCCAGCATTTTGCTGCACTGATCCCTGCCAGTCATAGGTCTAGATAATACTATCTCCAGGGTGCAGGTTTTCTGCACAGCAGCCGGTAAGGTAAAGGCACTTGTGCACTGGCAGACATTAGTGCTCGTTTAGCCCCATTGCATCGTTGGTGCAATCATTTGGGTTTATACAGTGTCATTATTGTCAGCAGCAGATCACTGTTTATACGAGGAGATATACTGCTGCCAACCCATAATCTTTATGCTCACATTAAAAAAATGCAGCCAATGACACACGAGCGTTTGCTCATTTATCAGTGGACCACTGGGTAGTTTTACACGGGGCACTGGTCAGTAATGACCAATTGGTGGCCCGAACCTCAGCACATGTAAATGGACCTAAACACAGAGGCATGTGCATAGCAAATGATATTAGGGAGAATAAGAGATTAAAGTTACCTAAAGGTCTAATGTGGACCCCATGGCGGTACCTGCAGACATGATCCCCTCAGGGCTTATTCAGTACACATGTATTATCGCAGTGAGAGTGTTTAACATCTAATTGTTATTCCTCCCTAGTTGTAGTTTGTGACTTATCATTGGGTGGGGTTCACTAATGAATAATTACCAGACTGCAGCAGATAAAGGCGCCGATATCAATTAGGGATGTGATGGGTTAAGAAATATTTGCATTGCGTGATAGCTTGGCTATTATTGTTATGTGTACTCTCATCCACAATGCATTGCTCTATTCTACCTTTACTTTTCATATAAACAAATCGTAAGCCAGAGAAAGGAGTTTTCTGCTCCTACACCCAGCTGACCTTATGCAACACCCAGTGATTATCAACGAATGTGCCTATAGAACCCAAGGCCCAGTTCTGCATGTTCATACACAAACTTGCAAAAATCTTATACAGTTTAAGGCCCCCTGTCCACGGTGATATTCCGCTGCGGGGGATGAGGGGGAGAGCTGTCAGCTCTCTCTCAGTGGTGAGCCTCTCTGACAGACAGGCTCACCACAGAGAATCGCGGCATGTCGCGATTTGAGTCCCGTGAGCGGGGAATCTCTATGATTCTCTGCTTGTGGACAGGGGTCTGCGCTTTCCATAGCAATGCTATGGAAAACGTGCACTGCGTTACCCGTGGCCAGATAATCGGCACGAGTAACGCAATGCACTATCGCCCGTGGACAGTGGACCTAAGGCTGATTTATACATAACGATTATCGCTCAAAATTCGTCCAAACAATGGCTTTTGAGCGATCAACTTTGTGTGTAAATGTGTGCCCATCGTGCACTTGCCATGCATTCTTCATCCATGGCTGACTTCAGCTCAGCATAAAAACCATCCTCCCTGATAAGAGGGACTGCATGCTGAGTTCTTGCAGGCAGCTCTGATAACATAGTTATTAGCAGCAGCCCCAAAGCAGAACAATGGTCATGAATTTAAAGAACAGAACACCTGCTGTTCTGTAAATATATCTCCTGGCAGCTGATTAACATGCAAATGATGTTAATTAGATGCTAATGGACATTAGCAGCTAATTAACATCATTAGTACCTAAAGCAAAATGATCGCTCAAAGCTGTTAAGGCTGGTTAAAGGCCCATTTACACTGGACGATTTTCGCAAAAAATTCGCTAACTGGCGATTGTTCTAGTGATAATCGGTGTGTGTAAATGGGCGCGGGGCACCCGCATTTCGGGCACTTTTTGCTGATCATTAAAATCAAACTGACTTGATTTTAAGATCACTTTTATCAGTCATTCTCCACGGGGAGTGCTTATAGAATTGTTTCTTTATGGAGAACAAAGAATCTGAGCGCAGATAATAGGCTATTAGCCTGCACTCAGTGAAGGCTTCATTTACATACAAAATTGGTATTTAAGTAGCTGAGTAGCTACTTGAATACCAATTATTTCAATTCTTTTTTTTGCAAAATAATCGCTCAAAGCTGTCACTCAAACTGTCCATTGAGCAATCTTTGAGCGATTATCTGCTCGTGTAAATAGGCCTTTACACGGGCATATGATCACTCAAAGACCGCTTAAAAGGACAGTTTGAGTGACAGCTTTGAGCGATCATTTTGCATAAATACTTGGTATGTGATCATTGGTATTTAAAGGGGTTGTCCCGCGCCGAAACAGGGTTTTTTTTTTTTTCAATAGCCCCCCCGTTCGGCGCGAGACAAACCCGATGCAGGGATAAAAAAAAAAAACGGGTAGTACTTACCCGAATCCCCGCGCTCCGGTGACTTCTTACTTACCTTGTGAAGATGGCCGCCGGGATCTTCACCCTCGGTGGACCGCAGGTCTTCTGTGCGGTCCATTGCAGATTCCAGCCTCCTGATTGGCTGGAATCGGCACACGTGACGGGGCGGAGCTACGAGGAGCCGCTCTCTGGCATGAGCGGCCCCATTCAGAAGGGAGAAGACCGGACTGCGCAAGCGCGTCTAATCGGGCGATTAGACGCTGAAGATTAGACGGCACCATGGAGGCGAGGACGCTAGCAACGGAACAGGTAAGTGAATAACTTCTGTATGGCTCATAATTAATGCACAATGTACATTACAAAGTGCATTAATATGGCCATACAGAAGTGTATACCCCAACTTTGTTTCGCGGGACAACCCCTTTAAGTAGCTACTCAGCTACTTAAATACCAATTAGGTATGCAAACGAAGCCTTCCCTGCAGGCAGTTAATAGCCCCAGGCAATTATCTGCAATCAGATCCCCCCACCATGGAGAACTACTGATAAAAGTAAATAACGATTTTTAGGTTGGACTGAATTTAATGATCAGCTTGCAGTGCCCGAAAAGCGTGCGATGGGCGCACATTTACATGCACCGATTATCGCTATAATGATCACCGATTAGCGGGGTTTTTTTTTCCTTAAAGCGATCATCGACTGGTGTAAATGGACTTTTAGTGTGTGGCTGTGTATGTATTTGTATATGTGTATGTATATATTATATATACACATATGCACACACACAATGTGAGGCAGGGCCTGCAGATACCGCCATGGGGTCCACATTGTAGTGGCCCAGACACCATTCTGGTCCCCTCCGTAAATGTCATACATGTTTTGTCCTGTTTAGATGCACTGTGCATATTTTGTCATATCCAGTGTGTGTTGCACAGCTGCAGCACTTGAAAGGTTAACTTTAGTAAAATTACTGCTTGCATGTAAACGTGTCCGTTTGTCTTGTCATGTGGTACAAGTGAAGTTATAAATGGGAGTGCTTGAGAGCGGAAAAGAGAGTTAGGTCTTCCATTTTGCCTGCTACAGAGTGCGAACACAGAGCCACATGGAAGCATTTTCAGCTTCCATATGGTTGAAGATGGAGGAAGAGGAGCGATATCCCGTAGCATTTGGAGTGTAGATATGAGTCCCGTCAGCAGAGAGAGACAGAAAGAGAGTCCTACCAAAAGTTCCCAAACAGGTACTTGTTCACACTACAGGCTTTTCCTGTGCGGCCGTCCACAGTTAGGATCACTGCACAGAGGTACTTTATAGTGACACCCACACATCTGCCGTGTGGGGTGTGTACTGGCTAAGCTTTCTTTAATAATTGTCTGCCAGAGTGTCTGCGGAGTGACCCCTACCCTCCTTCCTCCTCTGGCGTGCTCCCAATCCAGGACTGGTGACATATGGATAACGTGAACTGTAGGGCTGTATTCATCCTGTGTATTCTCCCTACCTCTGAGCTATAGCCTGCTAATGTTCTACCGTGAATTGTACCTGCATTACATGTTGTAAAAGTTTATTACCCAAGTAAATTTATACCGGGCCATAACCGTTCTTGGGGACCCGAGGTACTACACTCAAGTCTCCGTGTTCATTTCTCCGCCCCATAAAATACCGGTGTGTGGGAATGGTGGCGTCACGAGTGATAAGTACCACTACTCCCCCATCCCGTTTATTGGCCTTTCCCTATCATAGGGGTGTTGAAGCTGGCTTGCGATCCTACTCTGGCCTTGGCAGCGTGTCATCCCTCCGGGACCAGAGCATTGTAAGTGCCACCGTGACAAGTCAGCACTTATCCCTCCCAGCTCTTCACGTTAGCCAGGTGCCCAGGGTCACCCCTCTGGGGTGTTGCAACATGAATCCATTATAACCCCCAGAGATAATATATGTGTAATGGATTCCCTCCAGAGTGACAGGATTCCTGCTTTTGCAGCTGATAAACCAGTCACAAGGACTCACAAGATGCATGCAGCATTGAGTAATAATTACAGAACGGCACAGCTTGCGATTGATACCTATAAATTAGACTCCGGGTTGTCTGATGGACATATTTGCTTATACAGGGGAGTATACTCGGCCCCTAGTGACAGGATTGCCACAAGAGAGTTCAGCACTACTATAGGGGTGTCTTCACAGAAAGTGGAAAATCTGAAGTATTGCTACGTCCACACGTAGCGGATTTTCAGCACCGTCATTTTGAGATGAACTTCACTCACCCTCATTTGAAGAGGTGACATTCGCGCTAAAAATCCACAGCGTGAATTGACATGCTATGGATTTGAAATCCGCCCTGCAGGTCAATTTCCATTACAGATTTTTTTCCATAGTATTTAGATGGGATTTCTTGAAATCCCTTCTACGCTGCTGGTGCTGTAAGGTGCTGTCTACACTGCGCAATCTGTTGCAGAAAGATCTGACATAGATCCGCCTCATAATCTGGGGCTTCCCGGTGCGGATTTGCACGCGGAATAGCCTTTCTTTAACCACATACAAATTTCTTGAAAACCACATGGAATCCTGTTCAAGAAATGACACTTTTTTCGGATTTCAACTCTGCATGTAGATAAAACCAATGCAGCACAGTCTACACTGCAGATTTCTATTCAAATGAACGGTACACTTTTGGACGTGGATTTTATGCAGAGTTGGTGGATATCTGTGGTGAAATCCGCCATGTGAACTGGGCTTTAGGCTATATCCACGTGTAGCTCTTTTTGGTTCTAACTTCATTCCCTCATTTGAAAAGCTGAAATTGCGCCTTATATTTGCGTTGTGGATTTTTTCTGCACCATGTGGATGTGATATCTTGAAATGTAAAATGCTCTCAGATTTTCCGCTATGTGTGAACAATTCAAGCGCTATTACAGATTTTCTACTGCAGCCCAAAGTTGTCTGTCTGCGATCTAGAGATTTAATATTCTCTCATCTCAGTGATCATCACTAGTCGAAACGTATAAACTACAGACCTGACCGATATCTTATTACAATCCAAGAACTTTTACCGAGTACAAAGATTCCTGTCCGTTATTAGCCATGGAGTCCCCTTTAAGGAGCGGCCATTGTTTCTGTCAGACTGTCTCTTTCCCCACTTCTGACTTCACAGCTGGAATGCGAACAGGTTCAGACAATATCATAATACACCGTGGTATTCTATTACATACGAGTAACTCTTTTATCACCGCATGGTGATTCGCTGGAGCGTTTTTCTTATCAGCGAGACTCCGCATGTAAAGCGACACTGCTGGGACTGCCGTAATTTTGTATGTATTTTAGTGCATTTTTTTCCCTTTTTTTTTAGAATTTGCCTTCAATAGGGGAACAATGCAAACACAAAATGTGACTGCACGGTTTTGGCTCGTCGTTTGGCCACTATTTACCAGTAGGAAAGATTTCTGGGACCAGGTTTGATATTTATGTTTACATATGAAGCAACAATAACTTAGTTATATGTAAGCTACAGTATGAAGCTGGCCATACATGAGGTAAAAGTTGGCCAAACACACAGATTTTGGTGGAAATGGTCAACTATCTCATGTATATGGGGGTGTTCCAACTTTCCCCAGGTGGCATATGTTGAGGGAAAGAAAGGTCGGACATGTTGGATTTTGCTTAATCGTTTGTTCCTGCAGTAGATAACATGGAGGGGTGACTAGAAGAAGTGGGGCAGAGGGGTATTTAGAGGAGGAATTAGAGGAAGTTTGAAAGGGAGACAGAAGGGTTTGGAGGAGGAAGAGAAAAACTGAGGGATTTGGAGGAAACTGGAAGGAGGGGGACCAAGGAGTCTGGAGGAGGAAGAGGATAACAAGCGATCTGGAGGAGGAGGCAAGAGTCTGAAAGAAGAGGGACAGAAGGGTCTGGAGGAGAACGGAGGTGGACTGAGGGGTCGGTAGTAGGAAGAGGATAACAAGGGTTCTGGAGGAGGAGACAGGAGTCTTAAAGGAGGACAGGGGGGTCTTGAGGAGGAAAAGGAGAACGGAGGAGGACAGAGGAGTCGAGAGGAGGAAGAGGATAATAAGGGATTTGCAGGAGGAGACAGAAGTCGTAAAAAAAAGGGACATAAGGGTCTGGAGGAGGGAAAGGGGGACAGTGGGGTCTGGAAGGAAGGGGACACGGGTCGGGAGGAGGAAGAGAATAACGGTAGATCTGGAGGAAGAACACGATGACTATAGATCTGGAGGAGGAGACAGGGGTCTGGAAGAAGGACAGAAGGGTTTGGAGGAGGAAAAGGAGAAAAGAGGGGGACAGAGGGGTTGGGAGGAGGAAGAGAATAATGAGGTATCTGGAGGAGGAGACTGGAGTCTGGAAGGAGGACAGAAGGGTCTGGAGGAGGAAAAGGAGAACAGTGAGGGACAGAGTGTCTGGAAGGAGAGGACTAGAGGGTTTTGGAAAAGGAAAAAGAGGAGTTTGGAAGAGGGGACACAAGAGTCTCAAGGAGGACAGATGGGCCTAAAGAAAGCAAGAGACGTTTGGAAGGGGGGTAGAGGGGGCTGGAGGAGGAAACAGAAGTCTGGAGTAGGGATAGAAGGATCTGTAGGTGGAGGAGGAGACAGGTGTCAGGAAGGGGGGGGGAAGGTCTGGAAGAGGAGGACCTTAGAGTCGGGAGGAGGTGGACAAACATTCCTAGAAGAGGACATCGGAGTTTGGAGGGGACAGAAGGTCCTGGCAGTGGCTTATTTCCTTCTACGTGCTGTAAAAAGCTGCTGACTTGAGCATGCATGTTTGTGGTGGAGTCTTATAAATGGCGCTCAACCAAACAAATCGGTTTCATTCTGCTATTCTGCCGCTTGTCTTTCCAAGAAATCATTAGTTTTCAGCTATTTCCATATCAAATATTAATTAAAGGATTGTGTAATATGTCTGTGATCTCCGAGTTCCACAGATTAACTGTCATCACAGGGCCTGCGGCTTGTTCCTAGGAAGATGCGGCTAGTTAATTTAATTCTTCCTCTTAATCATTAACTGTAGTGTACAAATAGATCTGCAGATAAATACTCTAAACATGTGAAGTCAGCTCCAACCCTTCTGCAAACAATGTAATCTCATCAAGCTATGATCACATTCCTGTCTAGGCCAGGGGTATGCAAACTTATATCCACAAAGTCTTGATTTTCATGTAACTGTGGGGTTCTGTCTTTTTATATACAGTGGTGCCTTGGGTTAAGAGTTTAATTCGTTCCATGACGGAGCTCTTAACCCAAAACACTCGTACGTCAAATCTATTTTCCCCATTGAAATGAATAGAAAAGCCATTAATCTGCTCCGGATCGCAAAGCTCTCCCACTGATTTCAATGGGGATGGCGTTGCCCCATTGAAAGCAATAGGACGCCGGCACCCCCGCAGTGATTTTGGGGGAAGGGCTTTAAATATAAGCCCTTCCTGAAAATCATCCCTAGCTGTAGTAAAAAAATGAAAAATATATATACTCCCCTGTCTGCCGGGGCTCAGGTGCGTCTAGCCGCTGCTTGTTCTCCCTGCACTGCTCTGAAGCTTTTCAAGGGATTTAATCTGAAGGGATTAAAATGCAGGGAGAACAAGCAGTGGCTAGACACGCCTGAGCCCTGGCAGCGGCGGACAGGTTAGTATATATTTTTTATATATTTTATACATATTTTTTGCGACTGATGCTGCCAACTACCGACCCATCTCTAACTTCCCCTTCATCTCCAAACTACTAGAATGCCTAGTTTACTCCCGCCTTGTAAGCTATCTATCAGAAAACTCTCTCATTGACCCCTTACAGTCTGGCTTCCGACCCCCAACACTCGACTCAAACTGCTCTTACAAGGGTATCCAACGACCTACTGACAGCCAAATCGAGGGGCAATTACTCCCTACTGATCCTCCTCGACCTCTCCGCAGCATTTGGCACTGTTGACCACAAACTCCTCCTCAGTATGCTTCGCTCCATCGGCCTAAAGGACATTGCTCTCTCCTGGTTCTCCTCCTACCTATCTGACTGCTCTTTCAGCGTCTCCTTTGCTGGCTCTACCTCTCCTCCTCTTCCCCTTGCTGTTGGGGTCCCCCAGGGCTCAGTCCTCCGCCCCCTCCTTTTCTCTATCTACGCAGCCGCTATTGGACAAACCATCAGGAGATTTGTCCTCCAATACACCTCTATGCTGATGACACCCAGCTATACACCTCTTCCCGTGACATCTCTGCACCTTTCCTCCAAAATATCAGCGACTGTCTCTAACACTGTGTCCTCTCTCTACCTAAAACTAAGCCTCTCTAAAACTGACCTGCTGGTGTTTCCACCCTCCACTAACGGAACTCATCCTGCCATCTCCATCTCAGTGTGTGGTGCCACCATAACTCCTAGACAACATGCCCGCTGCCTTGGGGTCATATTCGACTCCGATCTCTTATTTAGCCCCCTACATCCAATCTCTTGCCTGAACATGTCAGCTGCACCTCAAGAACATTGCAAGAATCCGCTCTTTTCTCACCATAGACACGCTAAAAACACTTACTGTTGCCCTCATCCACTCTCGGCTCGATTATTGCAACTCGCTGCTGATCGGCCTCCCCTGCACTTGACTCTACCCCTTCCAATCCATCCTGAATGTGGCAGCCAGGCTCATTTTCCTGTCCAGCCGCTACTCGGACGCCTCTGCCCTGTGCCGGTCACTGCACTGGCTGCCCGTTAAATACAGAATTCAATTTAAACTTGCTACCTTCATCCACAAAGCCCTCCACAGCGCAGCGCCCCCCTATATTGCCTCCCTCATCTCAATCCATCACCCAGCCCCGGCTCTCCGCTCTGCTAACGAAACTAGACTGCGCACCCTTCTAACTCAAACTTCTCATTCCTGCCTCCAAGACTTCTCCAGAGCAGCACCAGTCCTCTGGAATGCACTACCAAAGGATACCAGGGCAATCCAGGGCTCGAAAAACTTCAGGTGTGCACCTCTTCAGGGAGGCATACCGAATTCCCTAAACAAACTCCTTTGTACCCCCCTGATAACATGCACCCTGACCTACTGACTGCAATCCCTGCTAGCCATCATAAACCGCTCCTGCAGTCATACCGATTCTGCCATCGCACAGCTAAATGTGTGACCATTGTCTATGTGTATAGCATCCCTCACTCTCCACCTCACCATACCGTGCACATCTCCAGCCCCTTTACCTTCTGTATCACCCTATTACTTGTAGTATGTAAGCTCGTTGGAGCAGGACCCGCACCTCTATTGTTTCCTTCAACAGATTACTATGTAACCACGGTTCTGTAATTTTTGTACTTTTGTCTTTCTGTATTCCCCCTGTCTCTGGAAGCGCTGCGGAATATGTTGGCGCTATACAAATAAAGATTATTATTATTATTTTACTACAGCTAGGGAAAATTTTCAGGGAAGGGCTCATATTTAAAACCCTTTCCCGAAAATCACTGCAGGGGTTGCCGGCAGGCCATCGCTTTTAATGGGGCCACCGGCAGCAGCAGCGGTCTTATTGAGAGCAAGGTTCGTAACCCAAGTTTTTGCTCTTAAATCAGAGCAAACATTCGTGAGAGAGCCTACTCTCAAGTCACAAAGCTTGTAAGCTGAGGCACTCTTAACCCAAGGTATCACCGTATTTATATATCCACCCCCCCAAAAAAAAAAAATATATATATATATATAATATTTTTTTTTTCCTGCCCTTCTTTTGGCTAGACCAGTATTAAAGGAGATGTCCCGCGCCGAAACGGGTTGTTTTTTTTTTTAAACCCCCCCCCCCCGTTCGGCGCGAGACAACCCCGATGCAGGGGTTAAAAAAACCACCCGCACAGCGCTTACCTGAATCCCGGCGGTCCGGCGTCTTCATACTCACCTGCTGAAGATGGCCGCCGGGATCCTCTGTCTTCATGGACCGCAGGGCTTCTGTGCGGTCCATTGCCGATTCCAGCCTCCTGATTGGCTGGAATCGGCACGTGACGGGGCGGAGCTACACGGAGCTACACGGAGCCCCATTCAGAAAAGAAGAAGACCCGGACTGCGCAAGCGCGGCTAATTTGGCCATCGGAGGGCGAAAATTAGTCGGCACCATGGAGACGAGGACGCCAGCAACGGAGCAGGTAAGTATAAAACTTTTTATAACTTCTGTATGGCTCATAATTAATGCACAATGTACATTACAAAGTGCATTATTATGGCCATGCAGAAGTGTATAGACCCACTTGCTGCCTCGGGACAACCCCTTTAAGGTGAACGTCAACGCACCCTAAAATTTCGGCCTGCCAACCACCAGAGAGCGCCCTTGATCATGCCGCTCTCAGTCCCCCCAAATCTTAGCTTGTCTTAGGTGCAATGTTTACTAATGTCATTAATATGATAAATATACATAATCTGGGCTAATGCGGTTTACAGTCTGTAACCTGCTTATCATTGCTAAACAACAGTGACCTCTACTGGTGACAATTTATACTGCAGCGCTATCTTTGATTTTTATTTCCTCTTACTTATGGGCTTTCCCCACCTTTTTTCAAATCCCGCAATGTCACAAGTCAGTCAATGGATGTAACCCGTATATACAGCTGTGTATAGTATCTAGGGGTGTACTTTGCACTTATGGGGACCCATAGCAATACTCACAATTGACCCCTCCCCCATTTCTCTCCTAGAGAAAAAAATAGGAGACAGCATATCTAATAAAACCATTTTTATAGTTGGCGGGCTTAGATACTGTGGCTCAGCTCTCATTTATCTCTACAAATAGCACGCATTCCGCACAGTGATAGTGATTACAGTGCCGCTATCTCCAGTGATCGCAAGTGGTCTTCTGTGATTGAACTTGGCCAGTTTTGTTTTTCTTCTCTATCTGGGCCCAGACCACCACGGCAACTTCTTCTAGCCATGACTTGCTTCCCAAGCTTTTTTCCATCTGGCCGCTATCCCCACTGCCCTTCTAAGTAACCACCCAGAAAGAAATAGTGCCCCCTCTGTAGCTACACAATGAATAATGCCCCCTGTGTGTGTGCCACTCTAGACTAGCAGTAGCACTCTCTACAGTACCACAAAATGCTGCATGGCTCCATGCAGTACATAACTGGACTCCTCCACCTTTCTCCTCTCTATACTGATGCACTACTCATAGCATCCCATCCTTTCTCACAGTAGCATATCTCCAGG
Source organism: Eleutherodactylus coqui (assembly GCF_035609145.1). Classification (NCBI taxonomy): domain Eukaryota; kingdom Metazoa; phylum Chordata; class Amphibia; order Anura; family Eleutherodactylidae; genus Eleutherodactylus; species Eleutherodactylus coqui. Next base: position 101,444,804 of record NC_089845.1, read on the forward strand.
CATTGTACCATGTAAGGTCATATTTGGAGAACATATGAGTTTTAGTTACTTCGGAGTATAACCAGTTCACTATGTTCTTGTCTGTAGTTATACGTGGTATGTGGGATTTTTCATTTTTCAAGCATCATAATAAATGGAAGGAGGTGTTCTATGTTTTATGGCAATGCTATACACGATCAAGATGTTAAAGCATATACAAGCAGCCATAGTATAGATTGTATATGTAGCATTCAAGAATATTATGGCAAATACTCCAGTTTTGATCTCAGATTCATGATTCCTTTTTTTTTTTGCAGAGACCATCGCTGCTTACCAAAGAGGAAACATTCAGTATTAATCCAAGGAACAACAAAACCCACAAGAATGGAGCGAAAGATCACTCACACAGTGAAGCAAACTGTAGTATCCCACACTGTGAAACACACGTACAGTGAAGTGGAGTCCTATAGGGTGGAGTCTCATCATTCTTCCCAGGCCATGAGCTTCCATGAGTCCAGGAATGGTGTTGAATCTGCTGAGCACCATGGTAATGGATTCCTGAGCCATCATGAGATTCTAAAAACCATTGAACCTACCAAAGTTTCTTCCAGCATTGGAGGTTTTATAGTACCTCACACAAAGGACAAAGTGACGATCTACCAGGCCTTAGTTGCAAACCATGTGTCTGAGGAGGTGGCGATGGCACTGCTGGAAGCGCAAGCTGCCACTGGTGGCATTATTCAGATGTCAAATAACCAGAAACTATCTGTAGAGGTAGCGGTACAAGAAGGAGTTGTCGGACCCGAGTATCAACAAAAGCTGATCATTGCAAGTAGTGCAGCGCTGGGCTATAACGACAAAGAAGAGACGTTGTCTCTCTATAAAGCATTCAAGAAAGGCTTGGTTAGTAAAAACGACACAGTGCGTTACTTGGACGCCCAAGTAGCTACTGGTGGGATCATTGACCATGTGAATGGCAACCGCATATCGATTTCCGAGGCTCTGAAGCTTAACTACATAGATGAACATCTGCTGAAAACCCTTACTGAAAGTTCTGATCTATCCAAATGCTACATTAACCCCAACACACAAGACCATTCCACATACCGAGAACTCCTGTCCAAATGCTCAACAGATGTGGATACCGGGTTGCTATTGTTTCCACTACATGAAACTCTGCAAGGACTGAGAAAGCCTGTAACGGCTGAGCAACTACTTAAGGCCAATATCATTAACCAAGTTCAGTATGATGAAGTCAGTCAAGGCAAGCTGACCATACAAAGCCTGGGAGGACTTCCAGAGGTGCATCAATATTTGCAAGGTCAAGCAAATATTGGAGAAGTCTACATAGAGAGCACCAAAGAAAAAATGAGTGTGTATCAAGCCATGAAGAAAAACTTCCTTCCACAAGACACTGCAGTTGCCCTTCTGGAAGCCCAGGCTGCCTCAGGCTTCATTATTGATCCAGTAAGGAACAGACGATTGACTGTCACTGAAGCCATTCAGGAGGAAGTAATAGGCCTTGAGCTTAAAGAGAAACTGTTGACTGCTGAACGAGCTGTGACTGGATTTAATGATCCTTACACCGGTAATAAGATTTCCCTTTTCCAAGCTTTGAAGAAAGAACTAATTGACAAAAAGTTGGGTGTTAATTTACTTGAAGTCCAAGTTGCGACTGGAGGCATAGTTGACCCAGTTCACAGCCTCCACATCCCATTAGAGGTTGCCTTTCAGCGTGGATTACTTGATAAAGAGATGGCAAAAATAATATTTGCCCCAACTAATGACTTTTCTGGGTTCCTGGATCCAAATACTAATGACTTAGTTACTTACCAGGAATTACAGAAGCATTGTACAATCAACCCTGACTCAAATACTTACATATTTCCCATCAAACTTACTTTCAATGGCTTAAGGGGAAAAGTTACAAGTGATGAACTGCTGGACTCCCTGATCATTGATAAGACCACTTATGAACATCTACAGCAGGGCAAGATCTCTGTTCAAGATGTGGCTGAATGGGAGAATGTAAGCCAATACCTACAGGGAACTGGATGTATAGCAGGAGTTGCGGTACTATCTACTAATGAAAGAAAAAACATTTATCAAGCAATGAAAGAACATCTTCTCATGCCAGGGACTTCCATAGCTCTGCTAGAAGCACAAGCTGCCACTGGGTATTTGGTTGACCCCATAAAGAATCTGAAATTCTCTGTGGAAGATGCTGTGAAAAATGGACTGATTGGGACAGAGGTTTATGAAAAACTTCTCTCTGCAGAAAAAGCAGCCATGGGCTATAAGGATCCTTCTTCTGGTGAAAACCTTTCCCTTTTTCAAGCCATAAAAAGGGGATTTGTGATGAAGAATCATGGTAGGCATCTTTTGGAAGCCCAACTTGCTACTGGTGGAATTATCGATCCCACAAAGAAGCATCGAGTTCCAGAGGAGGTTGCTTACAGGCGCGGCATCTTTGACAAAGAGATGAATAAGTCCCTTCTTGACCCCACAGATAACGTAAAAGGATTTTTTGATCCAAACACAAAGCAAAATATGACCTATGGACAGTTACTGGAGAGATGTCTGGTGGACTGTCATACGGGACTCTATCTGATTCCAGTATTTGACAATACCCACGATGTTCAGAAGACTCCTCATTCCTTTATAGATTACCAAATCAAAAAGACTTTAGATGGTGTAAAAATGACTGCAACATCTGGAAAATTCAAAGGGAGAGTGGTTACCATGTGGCAGCTTCTTTTTTCCGACTATTTCACCACTGAGTTCAGAGAATCTCTCTTTAAAGAGTATACATCGGGGAGTCTCTCGGTAGAAGAATTGTCTAGCAAAGTTGATGCTGCCATTCGAGATCTGGTGTCCACTACTAAAGTCACCTTCGAAGGGCTGAGAGAATCCGTTACTCCTGGGCAGCTGCTTGAGTCTGAAATTATTGACAAGGATTTATTCAAAAAGTTGCAACAAGGTGAAGCTTCTGCTAAGGATGTTGTGAATATCGACACAGTCAAGAAATACCTGCAAGGTACAGGAAGCATCGGAGGACTCATCTTAACTGACACTCAAGAAAAGATTAGCATTTACCAAGCAAAGAGAAAAGGCTTCCTAAGACCTGGGACCTCCTTAATCCTTCTTGAAGCTCAAGCAGCAACAGGTTTCATCATTGACCCTGTGAAAAACAAAAAATATTCTGTTGATGAAGCTCTGAAGGCGAATATCATTGGTCCAGAGTTTTACGAAAAGCTTCTTTCTGCAGAAAAATCAGTCACTGGTTATAAGGATCCTTACACTGAAAACATAATTTCTCTGTTTCAGGCTATGAGCAAGGACTTGATTGTCAAGGATCATGGCATTCGACTTCTAGAAGCCCAAATAGCAACCGGAGGAATCATAGATCCCATTAATAGCCATCGGATTCCAGTTGAAGTTGCCTACAAACGAGGATATTTTGACAAGAAGATGAATGTAATCCTCTCTGATCCCAGTGATGATACAAAAGGCTTTTTCGATCCGAACAGCAATGAAAACCTCACTTACCTGCAACTGAAAGACAGATGCATCACAGACCCTTCCACCAGCCTCTGTCTTCTTCCACTGTATAGCAGAAAGCGTCAGCTCTATATTAATGATTATATCAAAGATTCCTTCAGAAACCTGAATATATACGTGAGACATGGAAGATTTAAGGAGCAAACAGTCTCTGCCTGGGTTCTCATAAACTCTGAGTATTTCAGTGAGTGGAGAAGACGAGAGATTCTGGAACAGTTTAGGCTGAGAAAGCTGACTGTAGAACAAGTCACTATATTGATTGAAGAAGAAATAAAGAAATGGACAGAGATCTGTGTCCCCGCACTGAGAGGCCAGGTAAACTTTTACAACTTGTTGGAGTATGAGATCATTGACAAAGATCAATTCGAACAAGTTTTAGAGGGTAAATTAACAACCGATGATGTATTTAAAATGGAGAATGTTCAGAGGTGCTTGCAGGGGTCTGGGGTCCTTGGTGGAGTCCTAATCGAACCCTCAAACCAAAGAATCAGCTTCTATGAAGCAACAAAGAAGAATATCCTACAGCCTAGCACAGTATTACCTCTACTAGAAGCCCAGGCAGCCACTGGAAATATCATAGACCCAGTCAGCAACCAAAGACTGTCCGTTGATGAAGCTCTCAAAGCAGAAGTTATTAACCCAAATATTTACAATAGACTTCTTTCTGCACAAGAAGCTGTAACTGGTTACAGGGATCCATTCTCGGGAAAGAAAATCTCACTCTTCCAAGCCATGAAGAAAGGTCTTGTAGAAGAAAAGCATGCCAAACAGCTTTTAGAAGTACAGCTAGCCACTGGTGGAATCATCGACCCTATACACAGCTTCCATATACCAAGTTCAGTGGCCAAGAAACTTGGTTATATTAATGAGGAAATGTATGAAAGCCTATCTCACCCTACTGAAGACTCAAAGTCCTTTTATGACCCTCACACCAAAGAAAACGTTACTTACTCAGATCTCCTCAGCCGGTCACAGAAAGATGAATCCACTGGTGTGTACTTACTTCCATTGCACCAAGACTTTGCAGAAGTTCCAGCACAGAACATTTATACTGATGAGGAAGTACAACAGGCTTTCAGAATCACCAGAATTGAAGAAAGAAATACAACTATTTGGGAATTGATTCATTCTGGATACTTCACAGAAGAGCAAAGGTTTGAGATTCTGGAAAAATATAAGTCAAAGAAAGAGTCTATGGAGGAGCTGATTACAGAAATCTTGCAAATAGTCAAAAACAATGAAATCAAGAAGACAACTCATATATGTTTTCAAGGGCTGCGAGGAAAAGTGCCGGTGGTATGGCTTCTGGATTTGGGAATCATCACAAAGAAAACATTTGATGAACTTGTTCAAGGTATCAAGTCTGTTGAGGAAGTCTCAGAATTGGACTATGTAAAGAAATGTCTACAAGGTACAGGGAGCATCACAGGAGCATTTCTACCATCCACAAAGGAAAAGATGAGTATTTATCAAGCCATGAAAAAGAACCTCATCATGCCAGCCTATGGTGTCCTACTTCTAGAAGCTCAGGCTGCAACTGGATTTATCGTTGACCCGCTAAAGAATGAGAAGCTTACGGTGGACAGTGCTGTGAAGTCTGGTGTTGTGGGGCCCGAACTCCATGAAAAACTCTTGATTGCAGAAAGTGCAGTGACTGGATACACTGATCCATATACAGGAAACAAGATATCTCTCGGAGAAGCCATAAACAAAGAACTTATCCCACAAAAGGAAGGACTTCCACTTCTACAAGCTCAGCTAGCTACTGGAGGAATTGTAGATCCTCTTTATTGTCATTATGTACCATTGCAAGTCGCAGGCAAGATGGGCTTCATAGATGAAGAAATAATCAAACAAACAGACACCCTCAAAATCTACTTTGATCCAAACACAAAAGAAAAACTGAATTACCAGCAGCTGAAAGAAAGATGCTACACTGACCCCGAAACAGGTTCATTGCTTCTGCCTGTTTCAGAAAATGCTGCCTTTTATGCTGAAGAACATTTCATCGATGTGTTAAAATCTGTTATGGTTAGTGTCAACGCTGGAAGATTCAAAGGCCAAACCGTGTCTGTGTGGGAACTTCTGAATTCGGAATATGTGAGCATTGATAAACTGAAAGAACTTCTTCTTCTATACAAAAACAGCAGTTCTGAGGTTATACAGGAGATCATAAAAACAGTCACGTCCATTATAGAGGAAACTAATGCAAGCAGCACAAAAATCAAATTTAAAGGTCTTCGAAAACAGGTGTCTGCAAGCGACCTCTTCCAGTCAGATGTCATAGACAAGAGAACTCTAGACGAGCTTAATCTAGGGAAGAAAACCATAGTCGAAGTAACAGAGATGGACAATGTCAAACGCTATTTACAAGGTACAAATTGCATTGCAGGAATTCTCCTGCAGTCCACCAACACCAAGATGAATATCTACGAGGCAATGCTCAAACGCATCCTGAGACCTGGAACGGCTCTGGTCCTCTTAGAAGCTCAGGCAGCCACTGGGTTTATTGTGGATCCAGTTAAGAATAGGAAACTATCGGTGGATGAGGCTTTGGCTGAAGGTTTAATAGGAATAGATGTACATGCTAAGCTACTTTCTGCCGAACAAGCGGTAACTGGATACACTGATCCATATACAGAGGGAAAAATTTCCCTATTTCAAGCCATGCAGAAAAATCTAATAGTAGATTGTCATGGAATCCGTCTTCTTGAAGCTCAAATTGCCACTGGTGGTATTATCGATCCCGTGCACAGTCACAGAGTCCCTGTAGAGGTCGCTTATAAGCGTGGTTACTTCGATGAGGCGATGAATAAGATCCTTTCAGATCCCAGTGATGACACTAAAGGTTTCTTTGACCCCAACACTCATGAGAACCTGACGTATCTTCAACTTGTAGAACGATGCATCCAGGACCCGGAAACTGGATTGTATCTCCTACAGGTCGTAAAAAAAGGAGAAAACTACTTTTATATCACTGACCAAATGAAGTCTGATCTAATATCGAGACACATCAGACTTCAAGTTGGAAAATTTGCCAATCAAACTGTAACCATCTGGGAAATACTCTCCTCCCATTACTTCACAGAGCTAAAAAAGAGAAAATTGGTTAAACAGTACACGGAAGGTGTGCTTAGCATAGAACAGCTGATCTCCAGCCTCCTCACCATCATCGAAGAGTATGAAGCCAAAAGTAGTATCTTGAAATTTCAAGGAATCAGGGGTGAAGTAAGCGCTACAGAATTGTACAACACAGACATCATTGACAAAAAGACTATGGATGACCTGAAGGAAGGCAGACAAACTATTGAAACCATTTCGCAACAGGAAAATGTTAAGAGGTACCTAAAAGGAAGTGGCTGTATCACTGGTGTCCTAGTTTTACCCAACAATGAAACCATCAGCATTTTTGAAGCCATGAAAAAAGGTATTCTATCAAGAGATATTGGATTATCGCTTCTGGAGGCTCAGCTATCAGCAGGATTTCTAGTAGATCCCTCAAACAATCAAACCTTCTCTATCTCCAAGGCATTGTCTGCAGGCCTGATTAGTGAAGAGGAGCATCAACAACTGGAGATTGCTGAAAAAGCATTTAGTGGATTTACTGATTTGGAATCTAGCAGAAAAATCTCTCTCTTCCAAGCCATCAAGAAAGGAATTGTATCCAAAGACCAAGGAATCCCTCTCTTAGACTCTCAACTGGCTACTGGCGGTATTGTAGATCCGAATTATAATCACAGACTTCCTTTACATGTGGCCTACAGAAAGGGTTATTTGGATGAAGACTTTTACATTCTGATATCTGATTCTGTTAATGGAAGGAAAGGATTTGTGGATCCCAACACCCATGAAAGAATTACATACAAAGACTTGCTGGAGAGATGTGTCAAAGATCCAAAAACGGGAATGTACATGGTGCAAGTGGCTGAGAAACGTGATGATTACTTCTACATTGATGACCCAACGAAAAACATTCTCCAATCAACTGCTGTGAAGATGAATGAAGGCAAGTTCAAAGGTCAGGATATTTCCTTGTGGGATCTTTTGTGCTCATCCTACATTTCGGAAGAAAAACGAAAATACCTAATTAAGAAATATAAGTCAAACACATCAACTACAATTAAAGAGATAATTAGTATAATTCTTTCAATTATCGAAGACCAGGAGAAAAGCCAGAACGACATCTGGTTCCAGGGATTGAGAAAGCAGGTCACTGCAGTGGAACTGTTTGATGCAGGTATACTCAACAAAGAGACTCTTGATGGATTACAGCAGGAGACAAAGACAGTGGTTGAAGTAGCAAAAACAGACTTGGTCAGAAGATATCTTGAGGGGACCAGTTGCATTGCTGGTATACTTATCCCATCAAAACATGATCCCACCAAGAAGGAAAAGTTGAACATTTACGACGCCATGTTGAGACGCTTACTGAGACCCGGCACAGCTCTGATTTTGCTGGAAGCACAAGCAGCTACTGGGTTTGTAATTGATTGTGTACAAAACAGAAAACTTTCAGTTGATGAAGCTTTACTGGCAGGACTAATTGGCCATGAAATCTATGAAAAACTTTTATGTGCAGAAAAAGGAGTTACAGGCTACACAAATCCCTACACAGGTGACAAAATCTCCTTGTTTCAAGCGATGGAGAAAAACCTGATTGTTAAGGAACATGGCATTCGCTTACTGGAAGCCCAGATTGCTACTGGTGGCATTATTGACCCAGTGCATAGTCACCGTGTCCCTGTGGAAGTAGCATACAAACGAGGTTACTTTAATGAAGAAATGAACCAGATTCTTTCTGACCCTACTGATGACACAAAAGGTTTCTTTGATCCAAACACCCAACAGAATCTCACCTATCTCCAGCTCCTCCAGAGATGCACTCAGGACACAGACACTGGATTATATGTGTTGGAATTAAAATCTAGCAGGTTCTCCCTATCCCACATCCAAACTACATTACAAGCCAAAATAATTCAGGTCACTTCTGGAGAATTCCAAGGAAAGAGTGTTTCCATCTGGGACCTCCTTAATTCCAAACACATTTCGAAAGAGAAAAGAGAGGAGCTTCTGAGGAAGTATGAGTCTGGAACATTGACTATTGAAAACATTATGACTACGGTCATCAAAATCATGACAGAAGAGAAGATAAATGTGTCCCACGTCGATACAACAGACTTATCAGATCAAGATGCACAACTTCAGGAGCTCCTCCAAGCAGAAGTGGTGGAAGTATCTGTGGGCGACTTCACAGGACAGAGCAGATCTCTATGGGAGCTTCTGCATTCACGTTATTTTTCAGAAGATAAAAAGATAGAAATCCTACAGAGGCTGAAATATGGGACATTAACTATTCAGGAAACTATTACATATGTCATTAAGGTCATTACCGAGGCCGAGTCTATCAAGACTAATGCATACCATTCGGTAGAAGAATTGGTAGCAGCAGAATCTTCAGTACAGGAGGATGAAATTCGGCGAGCCCTTCAGAGTATAAATATGTATGTCAAGAAAGGGCAGTACACAGGACAAACAGTCTCTGTGTGGGATCTTCTTAACTCCAGCTACATCCCTGGGGAGACACAACAGGAGTTGTTAGAAGATTACAAGTTAACAGTCCAAGACATCATGAAGATGGTTATACACTCAATAAAAGAGAATGATCAAGCTTTAATGCTCCAATATAATTTGAAAGAGGAAGTTTACAACACCCTACAGACAGTCAAGATGGATGTCAATGAAGGCGAATTCAAGGGGCAAACACATACACTGTGGGATCTACTCAACAGCAAGTACTTTTCAATAGAGAAGAAACAGGAGTTTCTTGACCAGTTCAGTTCTGGGGTAGTAAGTGTCGACAAACTGATCAAAATGATCATTACCATTATTTCCGAGACAGAAGAGCGTAGCAAAAAGTTGAAATTTAAGGGCCTCAGACGACAAGTTACAGCAACTGAACTTCTTGTGTCAGAAATCATTGACCAGAACATTTTGACAGACCTGGCTCAAGGAAAAAAGACTGTGGAAGAGGTGACCCAAATAGACAGCGTGAAGAGGTACCTGGAAGGAACAAGCTGTATGGCAGGAGTGCTTGTACCATCTCTGAAAGATCCTTCAAAGAAAGACAAAATGACTATATATAATGCCATGTTGAGGAACATCCTTAGACCAGGGACAGCACTTATCCTTCTTGAAGCTCAAGCAGCCACCGGGTTTATCATTGACCCCATTAATAATAAGAAGCTCTCCGTGGATGAAGCTGTTGGTGTTGGTATATTTGGAACAGAACTTCACAAAAAGCTCTTGTCTGCAGAAAAAGCAGTAACTGGTTATACTGATCCATATACTGGTGACAAAATATCCCTCTTCCAAGCCATGCAGAAGGACCTCATTGTGAAAGATCATGGTATTCGTCTTCTTGAGGCCCAGATTGCCACAGGAGGCATCATCGACCCAGTACACAGTCATCGTGTTCCTGTGGAAGTTGCTTATAAGCGAGGTTACTTTGATGAAGAAATGAATCAGGTCCTTTCAGATCCCACAGATGACACTAAAGGATTCTTTGATCCAAATACCCATGAGAATCTCACCTACCTGCAGCTGCTCAGTCGATGCATTCAAGATCCAGATACAGGACTCTATATGCTGGAGATGAAAGTTAAAAAAGCTTTACCAACAGGCAAAACCTTGGAAGCTTCCTTGAAATCACAAAATATCCAAGTTAAAAGTGGCCGGTTCAAAGATCGGTCTATATCCATCTGGGTGCTCCTCCACTCTGAATATTTTACAGAAGAAAAGAGACAAATGCTCCTGAAACAATACAAATCAGGAACCATAACCATAGAGGAGCTCATTACAACAATTGTGAATACCATTGAGGAATGGGAACAGAAAACAACTGGCCAGGTCGTGAATGGATCCAGTGCAATGCAATTAAAGCAAGAAGTAAGCCACATAAAGTCTGAGTCATTGGAAAAAACCAATGTCAAGTTGCAGGAGCAAAAGGTCTCCGAGACTAAAGAGAAGATAATGACTTCTGAGGAGATTGATGGTGCTTTGTCTCTTTCCAATAAAGTAGTGAAAACCTTTACAGATGAAGACCTCCATAAAACATTAAATATCTTTACTATCCATGTGAAAAAAGAAGAATTTGAAAGCAGAAGGGTGTCTCTATGGGAAATCCTTCACTCCAAATACATCTCAGAAGAACAGAGAAATACCCAGCTGAATAAATACCAGATCGCTTTAGAAAAAGTGAAACAAACCATTATAAAATTAATTGAAGGTTCCGAAACAAAAAGTGATAAAGATATACAACAGGAATTAGAAGATGAGCTCACTTTGATCACTGCTGGAGAATTCAAAGGACAAAACCTTTCTTTATGGTTTCTTCTTCACTCTAAATACTTGACTGAGGAAAAGAGGGAAGAACTACTACAAAAGTATAGGTCAGGGGCATCCACCATAGAGGAACTTCTGAAAATCATCATAACCATCATTGAGGAGACAGAAAAAAGTCACAGTTTGAAGTTCAAAGGCTTCAGGAGACAGGTGACCGCCACCGAACTACTGCATTCTGAAATCATTGATCAAACTACTTTGAATGAACTGACCCAAGGCAATAAGACTGTTGAAGAAGTCACTCAAATGGACAATGTTAAGAGATATCTTGAAGGAACTAGCTGTATCGCTGGTGTGTTTGTGACCTCAAAGAAAGATCCTTCCCAAAGCCAAAAAATGACCATTTATGATGCCATGTTGAAGCAGATACTAAGGCCTGGAACGGCTTTAGTTCTTCTCGAAGCTCAAGCAGCTACTGGATATGTTATTGATCCTATTAATAACGAGAAGCTTTCTGTAGATGAAGCATTATCTGCAGGACTGATCGGGTATGAGATTTATGATAAACTGTTGTCAGCAGAAAGAGGCGTTACCGGCTACAAAGATCCATACACAGGTGGGAAAATCTCCCTATTCCAGGCTATGAAAAAAGACCTTATAGTGAAAGATCATGGAATCCGTCTTCTGGAAGCCCAGATTGCCACCGGAGGCATCATCGACCCAATACATAGTCACCGTGTCCCTGTGGAGGTTGCGTATAAACGAGGTTACTTTGATGAAGAGATGAATCAGATCCTTTCTGACCCTACAGACGATACAAAAGGATTCTTTGATCCAAACACTCACAAAAACCTTACCTACCTTCAGCTCCTACAGAGGTGTGTGAAGGACAAGGATACTGGCTTTAGCATGTTACAAGTTGGTGCAAACAAGTTTCCTTCTACTCAAACAGCCACAGAAACTATATTAAAGTCAAAAACTATTACAATCACACAAGGTCGTTTTAAAGGAAAGGACATTGCCGTCTGGGAAATTTTGAATTTTGAACACATTTCAGTAGAACAAAGAGAAGAATTGTTTAAAAAGTACAAATCTGGGACTTTGTCCATTGATGAACTTATCACTGTGCTCCTAAAAATCGTTGAAGAAGCAGAGGAAACCTCATCTACAGATACCAATATTCAGACATTACTCCAGTCACAAACTCTTGACATGTCTGTGGCTGACTTCAAAGGACAGAATGTATCTGTGTGGGAACTTCTGAATTCCCATTATGTCTCTGACGACAAAAGAAAAGAGATAATGGAGAAATTACAATCTGGTTCTCTCAGTGTACAAGAAGCCATTACAATGCTCATTACAATCATCACTGAAACTGAGGATCTGAATACACTGACGGTTCATCAAGATTTCACAGCAGAGCAGCCAGCAGAGTATTATCCTTCCCTACAGGAAGGTGGGATTCAGAAGGCTCTGCAAAGCATCAACATTGATGTCAAGAAAGGACAGTATGCCAGACAGCGGATGTCTGTATGGGACCTCATTCATTCTAGATACATACCGGAATCCAAAAGGCAAGAACTTCTAGGCAACTACATTGTCACTATAAAAAACATAATACAGATAGTTGCAAAGTCTATTGAAGAGGTCAAGCAAAAAATCCACGAATCAACCCTTACAGAATACAATCTGAAGGCAGAAACCTTTAATACTTTACAGATGATACAGACTGAAGTAACTCTGGGGAACCTTAAGGGGCAGAAACATTCATTGTGGGATCTGCTTAACACTAAATACTTCTCAGAAGAAAAGAAAATTGAGCTTCTTAAAAAAGCTGATTCTGGAGTAATTAGTATTGACGAACTTACTAAGATTATTACCACCCTTATAGAGGAGACAGAAGAGCGGAGCAAAAATTTAAAATTCAAGGGCCTCAGAAGACAAGTGACAGCGACTGAACTTCTCGTGTCAGAAATCATTGACCATGATACATTGTCAGAGCTGGCACAAGGACAAAAGACTGTGGAAGAGGTGACCCAAATGGACAGTGTAAAGAGGTACCTGGAAGGAACGAGCTGTATTGCAGGAGTGCTTGTACCATCTCTGAAAGATCCTTCAAAGAAAGACAAAATGAGTATATATAATGCCATGTTGAAGAATATCCTTAGACCAGGGACAGCACTTGTTTTGCTAGAAGCTCAGGCAGCCACCGGATTTGTCATTGACCCCATTAATAATAAGAAGCTCTCCGTGGATGAAGCTGTTGGTGTTGGTATAATTGGAACAGAACTTCACAAAAAGCTCTTGTCTGCAGAAAAAGCAGTAACTGGTTATACTGATCCATATACTGGAAAAAAAATATCCCTCTTCCAAGCCATGCAGAAGGACCTCATTGTGAAAGACCATGGTATCCGTCTTCTTGAGGCCCAGATTGCCACAGGAGGCATCATTGACCCAGTACACAGTCATCGTGTTCCTGTGGAAGTTGCTTATAAACGAGGTTACTTTGATGAAGAGATGAATCAGGTCCTTTCAGATCCCACAGATGACACCAAAGGATTCTTTGATCCAAATACCCATGAGAATCTCACCTACTTGCAGCTGCTCAGTCGATGCATTCAGGATCCAGATACAGGACTCTATATGCTGGAGATGAAAGTTAAAAAAGCTTTACCAACAGGCAAAACCTTGGAAGCTTCCTTGAAATCACAAAATATCCAAGTTAAAAGTGGCCGGTTCAAAGATCGGTCTATATCCATCTGGGTGCTCCTCCACTCTGAATATTTTACAGAAGAAAAGAGACAAATGCTCCTGAAACAATACAAATCAGGAACCATAACCATAGAGGAGCTCATTACAACAATTGTGAATACCATTGAGGAATGGGAACAGAAAACAACTGGCCAGGTCGTGAATGGATCCAGTGCAATGCAATTAAAGCAAGAAGTAAGCCACATAAAGTCTGAGTCATTGGAAAAAACCAATGTCAAGTTGCAGGAGCAAAAGGTCTCCGAGACTAAAGAGAAGATAATGACTTCTGAGGAGATTGATGGTGCTTTGTCTCTTTCCAATAAAGTAGTGAAAACCTTTACAGATGAAGACCTCCATAAAACATTAAATATCTTTACTATCCATGTGAAAAAAGAAGAATTTGAAAGCAGAAGGGTGTCTCTATGGGAAATCCTTCACTCCAAATACATCTCAGAAGAACAGAGAAATACCCAGCTGAATAAATACCAGATCGCTTTAGAAAAAGTGAAACAAACCATTATAAAATTAATTGAAGGTTCCGAAACAAAAAGTGATAAAGATATACAACAGGAATTAGAAGATGAGCTCACTTTGATCACTGCTGGAGAATTCAAAGGACAAAACCTTTCTTTATGGTTTCTTCTTCACTCTAAATACTTGACTGAGGAAAAGAGGGAAGAACTACTACAAAAGTATAGGTCAGGGGCATCCACCATAGAGGAACTTCTGAAAATCATCATAACCATCATTGAGGAGACAGAAAAAAGTCACAGTTTGAAGTTCAAAGGCTTCAGGAGACAGGTGACCGCCACCGAACTACTGCATTCTGAAATCATTGATCAAACTACTTTGAATGAACTGACCCAAGGCAATAAGACTGTTGAAGAAGTCACTCAAATGGACAATGTTAAGAGATATCTTGAAGGAACTAGCTGTATCGCTGGTGTGTTTGTGACCTCAAAGAAAGATCCTTCCCAAAGCCAAAAAATGACCATTTATGATGCCATGTTGAAGCAGATACTAAGGCCTGGAACGGCTTTAGTTCTTCTCGAAGCTCAAGCAGCTACTGGATATGTTATTGATCCTATTAATAACGAGAAGCTTTCTGTAGATGAAGCATTATCTGCAGGACTGATCGGGTATGAGATTTATGATAAACTGTTGTCAGCAGAAAGAGGCGTTACCGGCTACAAAGATCCATACACAGGTGGGAAAATCTCCCTATTCCAGGCTATGAAAAAAGACCTTATAGTGAAAGATCATGGAATCCGTCTTCTGGAAGCCCAGATTGCCACCGGAGGCATCATCGACCCAATACATAGTCACCGTGTCCCTGTGGAGGTTGCGTATAAACGAGGTTACTTTGATGAAGAGATGAATCAGATCCTTTCTGACCCTACAGACGATACAAAAGGATTCTTTGATCCAAACACTCACAAAAACCTTACCTACCTTCAGCTCCTACAGAGGTGTGTGAAGGACAAGGATACTGGCTTTAGCATGTTACAAGTTGGTGCAAACAAGTTTCCTTCTACTCAAACAGCCACAGAAACTATATTAAAGTCAAAAACTATTACAATCACACAAGGTCGTTTTAAAGGAAAGGACATTGCCGTCTGGGAAATTTTGAATTTTGAACACATTTCAGTAGAACAAAGAGAAGAATTGTTTAAAAAGTACAAATCTGGGACTTTGTCCATTGATGAACTTATCACTGTGCTCCTAAAAATCGTTGAAGAAGCAGAGGAAACCTCATCTACAGATACCAATATTCAGACATTACTCCAGTCACAAACTCTTGACATGTCTGTGGCTGACTTCAAAGGACAGAATGTATCTGTGTGGGAACTTCTGAATTCCCATTATGTCTCTGACGACAAAAGAAAAGAGATAATGGAGAAATTACAATCTGGTTCTCTCAGTGTACAAGAAGCCATTACAATGCTCATTACAATCATCACTGAAACTGAGGATCTGAATACACTGACGGTTCATCAAGATTTCACAGCAGAGCAGCCAGCAGAGTATTATCCTTCCCTACAGGAAGGTGGGATTCAGAAGGCTCTGCAAAGCATCAACATTGATGTCAAGAAAGGACAGTATGCCAGACAGCGGATGTCTGTATGGGACCTCATTCATTCTAGATACATACCGGAATCCAAAAGGCAAGAACTTCTAGGCAACTACATTGTCACTATAAAAAACATAATACAGATAGTTGCAAAGTCTATTGAAGAGGTCAAGCAAAAAATCCACGAATCAACCCTTACAGAATACAATCTGAAGGCAGAAACCTTTAATACTTTACAGATGATACAGACTGAAGTAACTCTGGGGAACCTTAAGGGGCAGAAACATTCATTGTGGGATCTGCTTAACACTAAATACTTCTCAGAAGAAAAGAAAATTGAGCTTCTTAAAAAAGCTGATTCTGGAGTAATTAGTATTGACGAACTTACTAAGATTATTACCACCCTTATAGAGGAGACAGAAGAGCGGAGCAAAAATTTAAAATTCAAGGGCCTCAGAAGACAAGTGACAGCGACTGAACTTCTCGTGTCAGAAATCATTGACCATGATACATTGTCAGAGCTGGCACAAGGACAAAAGACTGTGGAAGAGGTGACCCAAATGGACAGTGTAAAGAGGTACCTGGAAGGAACGAGCTGTATTGCAGGAGTGCTTGTACCATCTCTGAAAGATCCTTCAAAGAAAGACAAAATGAGTATATATAATGCCATGTTGAAGAATATCCTTAGACCAGGGACAGCACTTGTTTTGCTAGAAGCTCAGGCAGCCACCGGATTTGTCATTGACCCCATTAATAATAAGAAGCTCTCCGTGGATGAAGCTGTTGGTGTTGGTATAATTGGAACAGAACTTCACAAAAAGCTCTTGTCTGCAGAAAAAGCAGTAACTGGTTATACTGATCCATATACTGGAAAAAAAATATCCCTCTTCCAAGCCATGCAGAAGGACCTCATTGTGAAAGACCATGGTATCCGTCTTCTTGAGGCCCAGATTGCCACAGGAGGCATCATTGACCCAGTACACAGTCATCGTGTTCCTGTGGAAGTTGCTTATAAACGAGGTTACTTTGATGAAGAGATGAATCAGGTCCTTTCAGATCCCACAGATGACACCAAAGGATTCTTTGATCCAAATACCCATGAGAATCTCACCTACTTGCAGCTGCTCAGTCGATGCATTCAGGATCCAGATACAGGACTCTATATGCTGGAGATGAAAGTTAAAAAAGCTTTACCAACAGGCAAAACCTTGGAAGCTTCCTTGAAATCACAAAATATCCAAGTTAAAAGTGGCCGGTTCAAAGATCGGTCTATATCCATCTGGGTGCTCCTCCACTCTGAATATTTTACAGAAGAAAAGAGACAAATTCTCCTGAAACAATACAAATCAGGAACCATAACCATAGAGGAGCTCATTACAACTATTATGAAGACTGTTGAGGAATGGGAACAGAAAACCAGTCAGGTAATGAATGGATCCAGCACAATACAATTAGAGCAAAAAGAAAAGCTGGAAAGTCGACTAAAGTCCGAGTTTGTGGAGGTCATCAAAGGAAAATTTCAGAAGCAGAAGATCTCAATGTGGGAACTTCTGTACTCTGACTACATTACAGAAAATAAAAGGAAAGAGATCTTACAGAATTATTCTTCTGGGGTCTGGAACCTGGAGCAAATCATCAGAATTCTCACTGTGATTATCACAGAGACTGAAGAGAACTTCCTTTCTATTGAGAAGACAGAAACTGATGGAACCTTCTCCACTCCCCAGTTACATGAGAATATGTCCAGTACTAATGATGATCTTTGCAAAGCTCTAAACGCCATTACTATCAATTTCACAGCTGGCGAATTTCAAGAACAAAATCCATCTCTATGGAAAGTCCTCCATTCCAAGTATCTCTCGGAGGACAAGCGGAAAGAGCAACTGAGCAAACACCAGGTTACTGTAGAAAAAGTGAAGGAGACTATTTTACAATTAATAGAAGATTCGGAACTAGAAAGTGAGGAAGAAATACAAAAGGACATGGAACTGAAATTCACCGAAGTAAGTAGTGGAGAATTCAAAGGGCAACATGTCTCAGTATGGTTCCTTCTTCACTCCAAATATATTACAGAAGAAAAGAGGCAAGAACTCATTGAAAAATACAGGGCAGGGGCATTAACCATGGAGGAACTTTTGAAAACCATCATAACAATCATTGAGGAGACAGAAAAAAGTCACAGTTTAAAGTTTAAGGGCTTCAGAAGACAGGTGACCGCTACTGAACTGCTGAAATCTGAGATCATTGATCAGAATACCCTGAATGAGCTGACCCAAGGCAGTAAGACCGTCGAGGAGGTCACTCAAATGGACACTGTTAAGAGATATCTTGAAGGAACTAGCTGTATCGCTGGTGTGTTTGTGACCTCAAAGAAAGATCCTTCACAAAGAGAAAAAACTACCATTTATGATGCCATGTTGAAGCAAATACTAAGACCTGGAACAGCTTTGGTTCTTCTTGAAGCTCAAGCAGCTACTGGATATGTTATTGATCCTATTAAGAACAAGAAGCTTTCTGTAGATGAAGCTTTTTCTGCAAATCTGATCGGGTATGATATTTACGATAAACTGTTGTCAGCAGAAAGAGGAGTTACCGGCTACAAAGATCCATACACAGGGGGAAAAATTTCCTTATTCCAAGCCATGAAAAAAGACCTTATAGTGAAAGATCATGGAATCCGCCTTCTAGAAGCCCAGATTGCCACCGGAGGCATCATCGACCCAATACATAGTCACCGCGTCCCTGTGGAGGTTGCATATAAACGAGGTTACTTTGATGAAGAAATGAACCAGATCCTTTCTGACCCTACAGACGATACAAAAGGATTCTTTGATCCAAACACTCATGAGAACCTCACCTACCTGAAGCTCCTCCAAAGGTGTGTGAAAGACCAAGAAACTGGTCTGTACATGTTAGATGTGAAGGATGGCAAACAATCAATCCAGGTAGAACAAACTATCAAGTCTGTTCTAAAGTCTAGAACCATCCGTGTTGATGTTAGTGTATTCAAAGGAAAAGAAATTTCAGTTTGGGATCTTCTGTATTCTCAATACATCTCAGTAGGAAAGCGAGAAGAACTATTGAAGAGGTACCGTGCTGGAACTCTGACCATAGAGGAGCTGATAACCATCATGACTGCAATAATTGCTGAGACAGATAAAACTTCTGTGTCCTCAAGTGAAGGAAGCTCAGTGAAGCAGCAGCTACAGTCTGTTACAGTAGAAATCTTTAAAGGAAGTCTCCAAGAAGAATCTATATCTCTCTGGGACCTGTTACATTCTAAATACATAGCTGAAGACAAAAGAAAAGAATTGCTTGAGAAGTTCAAGTCAGGAACATTGACAATTGAAGAAATCATCAATATAATCTTATCTATGATCCACAAAACAGAGCACACGTCCTCAAAGACTGAAGTAATTGTAAAGGAGGAGGTCAACGTAACATCTGTGCCTGTAACTGCGGATCATTGGCCATCAAAGGATCAACTCCAAAATGCTCTAGAAGTCATTCCAAGTGACTTGTCAGAAAAAGCATCTCAACAAGAGAGGGTTTCAGTCTGGGACCTTCTAAACAGCGAGAACATGCCAAAGGATAAGAAGAATGAGCTTCTACAAACGTTTACATATTCTGTCAGAGAGGTTATAAGGACCTGTAGCAGCATCCTCAAAGAACATTCTAAGGAAGCATCTGATGTTATCACTATGAATGAAGAACAGAGAAAGACATTACAATCCACCATGACTCAGATCTCCAAAGGTCATTTTAGAGGACAGACTCTATCTGTCTGGGATCTTCTATATTCCAACTATATTACACCTGAGAAGAGGGAAGATATTCTGTTATTGTATAGTGCAGGGAAATTGACCACTGAGAACATTATTAAGATGGTCATAACTGTCATAGAGGAGACAGAGGAGCGGGCCAAGCATTTACAATTCAGAGGTCTCAGAAAACAAGTTTCTGCCATGGAGCTGCTGAGTTCTGAAATAATTGACCAGAGAACACTAAATGAACTGGCTCAGGGCAGCAAAACCCTTGAGGAGGTTACAAAGATGGACAATGTCAAGAGATATCTGGAAGGCACTAGCTGTATTGCTGGAGTATTTGTTCCATCCAAGAAGGATCCAGCAAAGAAGGAGAAAATGAGCATTTATCAAGCTATGTGGAAACAACTGTTACGGCCCGGAACTGCCCTTGTGTTGTTAGAGGCACAAGCAGCAACAGGTTTTATTATTGATCCAATCAACAATAAAAAGCTGTCAGTGGATGAGGCGGTATCTGCTGGAGTCGTTGGAAAGGAGCTTCATGCCAAACTTCTGTCTGCTGAGCGTGCCGTCACTGGCTACAATGATCCTTATACAACGGGAAAGATTTCTCTATTCCAAGCAATGAAGAAAAATCTGATTGTCAAAGACCATGGTATTCGTTTGCTGGAAGCGCAGATTGCTACCGGTGGCATCATCGATCCAGTGCACAGTCATCGTGTTCCAGTCGAGGTGGCATACAAACGTGGCTACTTTGATGAAGAAATGAATGAAATCCTCTCCGATCCATCCGATGACACAAAAGGATTCTTTGATCCTAATACTCATGCCAATTTAACCTATCTCCAGTTACTTCAGAGTTGTATCCAGGACCCAGATACTGGACTTTGCATGTTGGAAGTTAAAGACTCCAAGTCACCACTTTACCAGTTAGATCAAGCAAAGCAGAATATCTTGCAAAAACAAATGGTAGAGCTCAAGATTCAACAATACCAAGGCCAAAGGTTCTCTCTTTGGGAACTGCTCAGTTCTCACCACTTTGTAGAAATAGAAAAAGAAAGACGAGGGCTGCTGGCCAAATACAAAGCAGGAACTATAACTCTTGAAAACCTCACAACTAGCACTGTGTCCTTAATTCAGCAGATGGAAATGAAAAGAAGCACCGATGCTCTAGAGCGCGCCACCACCAGCTCATCTGTCCATGAAAGTGAAGTCGAGCAGGCAAAGAAGAGAGTTCAGATCCAGAACTTTCTCCAGTCTGTGGACATCAGTGTTAAAGGTCACAAAAGTTCCTTATGGGAATTGCTGAACTCTTCCTATATTTCTTCTGAGAAGAAGAATGAACTCCTTGCGGGGTATGAAAGTGGAGAACTTTCTCTTGAGAATCTTACAAAATGTATTACGGAGATCTTTATAACAGCAGAGAAAGCTGACCCAGAAGTGTCCATTCCTTGTACAGTCACAATATCACCTGAGAAGACAGACACCGAGTATCCAAAGGCAATCCAGAACTCACTACAGGTGTTTACTCTTGATAACTGTAATGAATTCACTGGACAAAATACTTCATTGTGGGATATGCTACAATCTAAAGCCATTACCCCAGGCAGACGCTGGGAACTGCTCCGAAGGTACTACACCACTGTCAAAAGCATAGTTACCACACTTACCGATCTGGTGCATAACAAAGTCCCCTCAGACCACTCTAATACCGCTACATCCCTCAAATCAATCAAAGTACCGGTCGTCATTGGTGAATTCATGCTCGAAGGCAAAACTCAATCTCTGTGGGACCTCCTTCACTCAAAATATGTCACAGAAGACAAAAGAAGGGAGCTTCTTGAGAAGTATGAATCCAAATCTATAAGCTGGGAAGAAATGTTCAAAATAATTACTACTCTCATAGAAGAAACAGAAGAGAAAGGCAGAAATATTAAGTTTAATGGTCTGCGGAAGCAAGTGTCTGCCTCCGAACTATTGAAATCGGAAATTATCGACCAAGACACACTTTTTGAATTAACTCGTGGAACCAAAACTTTACAAGAAGTGACCCAGATGAACACTGTGAAGAGATATCTAGAGGGAACCAACTGCATTGCTGGTGTTCTTGTTCAACCTAAGACTGACCCTACCAAGAAAGAGAAAATGAGCATCTATGATGCAATGTTAAAGCGTATTTTAAGACCAGGGACAGCACTGGTTTTACTCGAGGCTCAAGCAGCCACTGGATTCATTATCGACCCAATAAAAAACAGTAAACTCACCGTAGATGAAGCAGTTGCAGCTCGTGTATTTGGAAAAGAACTACACTCAAAACTCCTGTCTGCCGAGAGGGCTGTGACCGGCTACAATGACCCCACCACAAACCAGAAAATCTCCTTGTTCCAGGCAATGCAGAAAGACCTCATCGTCAAGGATCATGGTATCCGGCTTCTGGAAGCTCAGATTGCCACCGGTGGTATTATTGATCCAGTGCACAGTCACCGTGTCCCAGTGGAAGTGGCCTATAAGCGAGGTTACTTTGATGAAGAAATGAACCACATTCTTTCCGATCCTTCAGATGACACCAAAGGCTTCTTTGACCCGAACACGCATGAAAATCTCACCTACCTACAGCTGGTCCAGAGAGCTGTCCAAGACCCTGATACAGGACTGCTGATGTTGGAGGTGATTAAGAAATAAGTGTTCATGAGGCAATCTGAAGATTAGACTTTAACATTTCCAACCATAAAGTTTGTTGTGTCCATAAGAATCAGGGTCTTACTAACAAAAGAAAACAGTTCTACGTCGCTTGTGTTTATGCAACATCTAGAGCTTTCTTTGAGGGTGTTCAGGCTTTTTCAGCTCATTTGGCTGTGGTTTAAAGCGACGTCTCAGCAGGAATTACTGACTTGTGCTTGGTGGATTGCCTTTTATACTTCAGTGCCAGAATGTAACCATTTTGCTTCCTAAAGATATTCCTTCTTTTCATCAATACATCACCTGAAGTTGGATGTCTTTCATTAATTGTCCTAACGTATCTATCACACAACACAAAGTAATAAAGATGCATAAGCAGGCATGGCTGGCCCAAGATTTATCAGTTTTAGCACCTTATGGAAACCTTACATTTGAGCCGCCAATGTCAAACAATTGGCCCAGTTTCCCTTGTGTCTAATAGGCTGATTTCAAACCTAGAAATATGGTTTGCTTTTTGTTGGTGTTAAATAACGTTCTCATATTGCATGAGAGGCTAGACTTAAAGAATGTAAGTGTTCACTGTGCTTTACACTACTCGTCCTTGACATTTTTCTACTTGAATTATTAATAAACTCGTAACTTGATTTTCTCCTGTGATGTCCCGTTCATGCACTGAAGGTCCAGGGTACTTTTCCTGAATTCTCTCATTTCTCTTCTGTGAAGACTTTACAAGTATAGGAAGATGTCAGAACCACTGAACAATAACAATCCTTGGCCACTTTTCCTACTAATTGTCCTCGCACTGAAAGGAAGAAGCCTAACCTTTATTATATATACTAATAATTTCCCAAGTGTAGTACTGTAACTAAAACCAAAGTTTGCCACAGTTCTATCAAATATTGGGGTACTCCAACACAGAAGGTGTTATGTCACAAATAGAGAAAATAACATACTAGAGGGATACACTGACCCTGGATTACCCTTGTCTAATACCTAAGATAAATACACAGTCATCACCCCGACAAGGGCGGCCCTGTTCAGAAACCTATCTCTGTCACACGCCGCATTACATCCTGATGGGCAAAGGATAGACCCCAATATGATCAACAATGTCACAGAACACTAAATAGACCAGTTCATCAAACTGACTTAATTATAAATTTGTGTTATACATACACGCATTGCAAAAACAATCCCTCCCCTAGAAGGAGTTGTCGGAATTGAATGAAACTTTATGTATGTGTTGGTAACGTTGATATAAGTAAGTGATTACAGAATAAGAGCAAAAGGATCATTTTTTGCAGAAAATTGACCTCTTGAAGGGAGCCTCTAATATCCTGTTGGGCCGCCTCTAGCTTGGATATAAGATGTGATACAGGTGGGTTTGGAGGCATACAGGTAGTGATAAATATGGTGACCAGGTGAGTTTATTCTGCTCCAGAGCATTTGATCCAGCTTCTATTTGCCTGCTATTGCTACAAGACTTCTCACTACCAACTCCTGGCTTTTCTTCCTGGCTATGTTATCCACCTTATCCATTGTACTGCAACTGAGACTTCCCAATATCGACTCCTGGCTTCCATCTGACTACTTTCTAGTGCCCTGTACTGCTAATACTCCCACGGTTCCTCTCCAGCGCCAGTAAGACGTTACACCTCCTGTGGGATATTTTGTGAGCTTGAGAGGAGTCAAATTCCAGGGACATAACACCTTTGTG
The DNA here is from genome assembly GCF_035609145.1 of Eleutherodactylus coqui. Lineage (NCBI taxonomy): Eukaryota > Metazoa > Chordata > Amphibia > Anura > Eleutherodactylidae > Eleutherodactylus > Eleutherodactylus coqui. The sequence goes on from NC_089845.1 coordinate 101,468,667, forward strand.
ATGGATGTGTTGCAGTTCATTTTGACTCATGTCTTTTAGTTTGATGGGAAATGGTACCACCAGCTGAGGGGGACCACAGTGAGGAGCCCTTGTACCCACTTGTATGTGAATTTCTTCCTGGGCTGGTGGGAGGATACCTGTATATTCACAGTAGACTGTAAGAGGTAGTTTACCCATATAACATTATGAGGTAGATTTATTGACATCTTTAAACTGTAGTCAGGCAATAAAGATAAATTTGAGTTATTTATGGAGGAGATTAACACAAATACTGTTGGTCTGACATTTACTTACACCTGTAATTATCAATCTACTCCTTTTTTGGATCAAAGAATATATAAGAAGAATGGTAGCCTAAATAGTAGTCTGTATAGAAAATCAATGTCTGCCAGTAGTTTTTTGCATTAGGAGAAACGTCATCCTAGAAATTTATACAGAGGCATCCACAAAGGGCAATACTTGGGAATTCGGTGTAATTGTACAACTGATGATGAATTCTTTAGAGAAGTGAGGGGATTCCATCACTGGCGTAACTATAGGAGATGCAGTTGCACCCGGGGCCAGGAGCCTTATGGGGCCCATAAGGCCTCTCTTCTCCATATAGGGAGCCCAGTACTATGAATAAAGCATTATAGTTGGGGGCCCTGTTACAGGTTTTGCATTGGGGCCAAGGAGCTTCAAGTTACGTCTCTGCGTTAAGGGGTTAAGAGAAGTTGGGGGGGCCCAAGGTAAACTTTTGCACCCGGGCTCATGAGCCTTCAGCTACACCCCTGGATTCCATGATAGTGCTTGAGGTTATTCCAAATATGTAGATGAAATATTCTAAAACACTAGGAAACAAAATACAAGTGATTTTTCTCCTTCTGGGACAAAAGAAGATAAATGACAACAAAATTAGGATCATTGGTACTTCTGATATGGCAGAAAGGTGGATCTATGAGATCCTGGAAAAACACTGGGAGATCCTGAGAGCAAACCCTGATGTGAGAGAAGCAATTTCCAATCATCCCTACATCACATATAGAAGAGGGAGGAATTTAAGGGATAGACAATATATATTCATAGTCACTATGTGAGATCAAGGGGAGCTGGAATTAGGCTGGATCGAAACATTTCTGGCAGTTTTAGGTGTGAAGGTAATTTTATGAGAAGTACTAAGAAAAACACTTGTTCATATGCAGGAAAACCTATTTTTTTTAGATATTTTGCCAATTTTCAGACAATAGGAGTTAGTTATTTATTTGGCACAATTTCAATGCCCTAAGAACTATATTGGCAAGACATTCCATGAATTCCGGACATGGATTAGGAAGCATTTCAATGAGAATGAAAGGAACAACCTGATTTCCAGACATGTTCACAAATGTCAGAATTGAGACCCAAGAGCTATTACTTTTTCAGCTTTGGAATAAACGGCTTCTTCAGAAAGAAGTCCAGTCGATTTACCGTTTCATGTTAGTACAACCAATTCGTTTAAGTGAATCACTATTATTTAATTGTTATTTATGATGAGAATACTTTATTGGGACAATTTTTGAGGGACCAGTATTGAAATAATTGGAATATGACATCATCTGCTATTCTGTAGAATCAGCAGCAAACGATATATTGAATATTACCACCAAAATATTGCTGGTTATACTAAAGTTGGTAAACTGAAGAATAAATTGATATTGTATATCTTTGAATTGTAATCTCAGGCGTATCCCAATGAGTTGGTTACCTGAAAATTGATTAGCTCAGTAGAGGAAAAGTGTATATAAACAATCAATTGTGGATGTATGCATTTACTTATCCTATAAAAATAGAAATGTGTCCATAGTTATGGTCATTGGGAGATTGACTCCCCAATGAATATTGTAATTTAGGGTAGTCTTTATGAAAGGGAATCCTATATTGAGATAGAAGGCAGTTTTGCAAGTGAAATATGTAGGAAATAATCAGCAGATGTGCATCCAGTATGGGACTGTAAGTAAACGGACGGACTTCAGCGTGTGGGCATTAGGTATAGCAAGAAACAATGGATGCATGTGCTCCCGGGATGGGACTGTCAGTAACCGGATGGACTTTAGCTCATTTGCAGTAGGTATAGCAAGTAACAATGGGCGCATGTGTATATATCATTATTGGAATGGATCTGGAAGTATGGAGGAATAAAGAATAGAGATTAGCGAACCTGCTCGTTTAGAGCAATTACTCAATCGAGCATCGCTTTTTTCGAGTAACTGCCTAATCGGGCGAACAGATTCGGGGGGTGCCGTGGGTTAACGGGGGGTTGCGGGGGAAGTGGGGGGGGGGGAGAGAGAGAGAACTCCCCCCTGTTTCCCCCTGCTACCCCTGGCGCCCCCCGAATCCTTTTGCCCGAGTAGGCAGTTACTCGAAAAAAGAGATGCTCGATCAAGTAATTGTCCTAAACGAGCACGTTCGCTCATCTCTAATAAAGAAGCATTTAATATAGGCACCTAATATGCTGTCACTCTTTCCAGATACAGATCTTTGCACATGAGTCTTGGGCTCAGACTCCTCAGTGACGGGCATTCAGGATCTAAATGATCTAGCTATTGAAATCAAGCCAATGAAGTGCTGCAGGCTAACTGTGTTTGGATAACTGGGTAGCTACTATCAATCACAGTGGCCTAATGCCACAACATGACATAGCAGTGTCCAAACACTGTACCCACCGGTGTCAGTCTAGGGACGTCCTTCCCCATCAGACTTGTGGTATTCCTAATGCTTGGTCCACACTGGACCATAGACTTTTAGCCCTCTCAGCTCCTTTTGAGCTATCTATCTTCCTTCAGCAGTGTGGTTGGAGGTTTTAACTCCTCCAACAACACCCATACAGCTGTCCCAACTAATTTGCCTCAGTTTGCCTGCTTTCGGGGCCCCTAAAAGCCATCTTGTATACTGCATTACAACAATAGTCATGTTCACATGATTTATGAGCTGGAGCAATCTATCCATATTCATAGGATTTATACGCTGATATTTACATTTGACTTGTGATCATGGTATGATATGCTATTTGAAAAGGTTTGGTGATGCATATATATCTCTCTGTATATTCATATGATTTATCAGCTGGGTCAATGTATCCATCTATATATTCATGTGATTTATGAGATGGTGTTCAGATTTGACTTTCCTGTGGATATGGTATGTATATGCCTACATGGTTGGCATTTAATTTAACTTGTCTGTCTGCAGTAGGGCAAATATGTATGCCCTTACCATACTAGAAATGTATTTTTGTATCTCATTTAGACGACAGGCATCTGGGTAAAGTGTGCATAATATAAATTTATAATAGAAGTTAGTGAATTGGTCTATTTAGTGTTCTGTGACATTGTTGATCACATTGGGGTCCCTCATTTGCACATCAGAATGTAATGGGGCATCTGACAGGGATAGGTTCCTGCACGGGGTCGCCCTTGTCGGGGCGATAACTCTATTTATCTTATGTGTTAGATGAGGGTAATCCAGAGCCAGTGTATCCCTCTAGCATCTTCTTGTCTCTATGGATACTCTATGTGTGAGATAACACTTTCTGTGTCGGCGTATCACAATATTTGATATAACTGTGGGAAATTGTGGTTTTGGACGGTGGTAGTACTACAATTGGGAAAGTTATTAAGTATATATAATAAAGGTTATTTTTTAGGCTTGTTCCTTTCAGTGAGAGGAAGATATCAGCAGTCCAATTTTAATTGCTTATATTTTAGGCAGAGAAAGGAGGTATAGAAATGGGTTATGTATGATTATGGAAAGGAATATAGCAGCATCTAGGAAGATGGAGATGTGGCCATGTGCAGAGGACTCGTTTGGAGCTAATTATGTGCAGCTTTGAACAACCTTCTTACACTTTCTCTGGAATGTCTTGAGTTATATACACGGACCAGCCACTTTATTAGAGCCCCCATCTAGTAGTTCATTGGACCTCCTTTGTCATTCAGAACCACAGCAATTCATTGTGGCGGCTATCCATAGGTATCAGAGGACCCACGATGTGCCAAGAAAACCTTCCTCATACCATTACTGCACCTCCATCAGCCCAACAGGAACGGTTTATCGATTCATGCTGCTTGTCCCATATTATGACCTTTCCATCAACATGATGCAACAGAAATCTAGATTGATTTGACCAGGCAAAATTTTTTAACTGCTTAATGGTCTAATTTTTGCATTTTTACTCCCTCTGGAGTCCCACCTTTCTGTTTCTTTTAAACACAATGGCACTAGAACTGGTTGTCTGCTGTTATAGCCTAACCATGCTAAGTAATGAAGAGTTCTGCATGTGGACACGTTAGTTGGAGCACCAGCGTTGTATTCGGCTGCACGTGACTATGCAGCACCTGTTGGTCAGAAAGATTCTTAACATCCTCCTCTGACCCCTTTCTGTTATGAGATGCTTCCAGCCACAGGATCTCCTTTTGATGAATGTTTTTCCTCGATCACGCCATTCTTTGTATACTCTTCCCACCACTGCACAAGAAAACCATACAAGGTTGGCAATGAAATCTTGGCCCTGGCTAGTTTGCCACTGATGACGAGGCCTCATCAGAAATCGCTCAGATCGCTGGATTTTCCCATCAAATGTGTATTCACCGTGACACTAATCCACAGAAAACGTGTCTTGTGATTTTATTCTGCACTGCAGGGTTACGGGTCCTATTTTCAGTACGTGGAAGCTCCAATGGGGGCTAGTCACTGTATACAGAGGGTTCCTGATTGCCGGTCACAGCAACTGTAGCTTTTGGGATACTGGGGAATGGTTTACATTGTCCCGTATAGGCAGTTCTAGACATGGAAAGGGGAAATATCTGGCTAACAAGTACTCATTAGATATTTTAAAAAACCTCTAGAACATATTTTCCTTCTGATATATAAAGTCTGCAGACTCTATGCATTAGCTCTCGCCTCTGTACCTTGCACCTTATCTTCACCAGTAGGTGGCGCAACTGCATATCGAATGGCGTTGAGAATATCCTGTGTAAAAATATCTCCAGGACCAATCTATAAAGCACAGAATATCTATTCCTCGCCCACATCTTGCTTGTCAAGTAGATTCCATGATGTAGGAACACTTGTTATCCCCCTCAGCTGTCTCTTTCCCTGGCACCAAGCTTTCACAGAGTTGGTCTCAGCAGAAGGACTTTTCCCAGGTGCACCATCCAGGAACTGGACCTGAAGATCATGATCACATTACGTATGTGTATGAAATTAGAGCAGGATATGTGATATGTCCAGCAGCCAAGGCCAGGGTTCACCTGAGGTCCGTGCTCTCCAGGGTGCACCAAAGCTTCATGGACCCTCCGATGACCCAATAGTTATGGAAGAGTTAAATTAAAGGGCGAATAACCCTAAAATCCTGATCAGCGGCTTCTTGAATTGAGTCGTCCAAGTAGGAACGGACAGTAATATCCACTGGATGTGCCATGACAGTCTAGAATCCAGAAAACTGGAGGCAGTGTCAGTCAGTATAGGACAAGGTCACCCTCCAGTATACGGGAGATATGGAGACAGCCAAGTGGATGGATTTTGTTGTAGGCATTGCCCAATCAGGACTACTCAAACATATGACCTAACAGAGGGGCCACCCCTGCTTAAGGCCTCCTGTATCAGCTATCACTATATAGTTCATTACCATTCATGAGCAGAACACTGGGATTTTACTTGTTCAGCCTTACTAATATAATACAGGCATTTTATCAATAATCACGAGCCCCTGAGTTGGATAGCAGTACAGTAATCATCTTGGCACTAGTAGCAATTATATATGTAAATTTTTATCCAAATGGCACATACTGTATGAAATACTTCCCTGAGACACGTTTCTCTTTCTTCCACCTCTTCACGTCTGCTGGTGCAATACACACATATTTAGCAATGCATTTTATATATGTGATTTATTCTATAAAGAATGTCTATACAGTGGAGCTGCGACATCCATACATTAGCAGATGGTTCAGTTGCAGAAATGGTCACATTCCCTCCAATTATATAGCAGACTCATCAAGCAGGACCATAGCAGAAGTATCATTGTTTGTGAGACTCTTTCTAAAGGTATTTTATTGCACGTAGATGTAGTGCACTTCAGAGACAAAGTCTGAAGAAGCCGGAAAAAGTAGCGCAGCTCCTGGGTATCGTAGAACACAATACTTTTTTGAGAACCTGTCAAGTAGATTCCATGATGTACGGATTTCCATATACAGTAAACTTCCCCAGACTCCATGTGCAGCACCTTGTGTATACATGAACATGTGCAAAAGTAAAAATGATAGGTGTACAGACCCTCATGGGGTACAAGGGTGTACCTAAAGACTCATGGAACCTAGTGCAACCCCCCCCCCCCCCCACCCCCGTACACACAGACACGTAACTTCTTCTCATGGCACTGGTTGCAGTACTTTTGTAGACTCTTTAAAAAAAATACAGATGCACAGCTCTGAAGACACATACCTCCCAACTTTTCGGATGGTCAAAGAGGGACATTTATAGTTCATTTGGTGACAGATCCATTTTTCCATCCATATAATACAATTATTTAATTACTAGCACAAAACGCATTGAAATCTAGACATTTTTACAATCCAAATTGCACCATATGATAGAATAATATACAGAGTAGGGTCTCAGATACAGTTAGGAACTATACAGAAAGTTTAGTGAGCAATATGATAAGCTTTGCTCCAAAAAAGGGACACGTAGGTTGTATGGAAGACATACAACATGTCCCCCCACCCAAAAGAAAAAAGTTTATACACCGAGGACAGCATCAGACACTTTTTCTTATTTTCTTTATGTGGACCCAGACTGCCATGAAGAGTTCCTCCAGTCATGACTCGTCTCTGCACACAAACTCACCCTCCTGCTGCTACCTCTGCCTCTCTCAGAACTAATGCCCCCTTTTGTATCCCACAAAGTAATCAACTTTTTTGGCCCCCACAAGCTAACAGTGCCTCCTTAGTGACTTACAAAAGTTACCGGTGCCCACTTGGTGGCCCCCACAAGCTAAAGGTGGCCCAAAAAAAGCTAACACTGCCAACCTTTGTGATCCTCACAAACCTATAATGCCCCCTTAATGGCCCTGACAAGCTAATAGTGCCCCTTTAGTACATTCCACAAGCTTATGTTTCCCATTATTGGCTTCCACAAGCCCATGGTGCCCTCTTAGTGGCACCTACAAGCCCATAGTGCACTCTTTGCAAGTCCCTGGACCCTGGCTGCAGTGTTTTAATATGTCCCTCACATCACAAATTCCCTCACTTTCTACATGCGGTTGCGGTATCTTCATGTGCATCTCAATGAATCATCCTCCCTGGCCCTTCTTTCCAGCGATGTTGAAGATGCCGCAACCGTGTGGAGGAAGCAAGGGGTTCACACAGAACAGAGGGAAGCATGGGGGAGTTATGTAATGCACCATAAATTTCTAAGGTCTTTAATGATGTAGAGTGGTATCAGCAATTTGGCCCCTAATGGTGGGTGATAAGTGGCAGCAGATCACAACGAGTTGTGCATTCTGACAAGTTGGCTGCACTTGACACTGCAGCACCTGCTAATAAGAACGATTCCTGACATCCTACTCTGACCCCTTTCAGTGACCAATAGTTCCTGTCCACAGGATCCGCTTTTGCCGGATGCTTTTCTTCAATCGCCATACTCCGTTAACTCTTCACATTGCAAAGTTAAAAAAAATCCACAAGGTTAGTTGTGAAATCCTTTCCCCAGCTGGTCTAGTACCGATGACCAGACCTCGTTGGAAGACTGATCCATGCAGAACTTCTCGCATGATTGTATGATTTTATGCTACACTCCAGAATCATAGCTCTGTTTTTTCCATACAGAGAAACTTCAATCGTAAGAGGGATGGAGTCTATAGGAAAAAAAAAATCTGGGGTCTTTAATAAAGGGGGTGAGTCAGCGTATACCCGTCAGTGACCACTGCTCCCCCCTATCACTCAATGGAGGGTAATGCAGGGCCAGTGTCTGAAATAAAGTGGTCATCAATGTGTGTATGTAGATATAATGAACGATTATATGTATAAGTATGTGTTTCTCAATACAGTTAAACCTCAACTAATGTCATTAATCCGTCTAGAAGCAATGGACTTTAGTAGAAATCAATGTTAGTTGAGGACATTATTTCCATAGGAATTAATGTAAATCACATTAATTGGTTCTAGATGTTCCAAAAAACACACCAAACCCCATTTAGTAGAGAATAACTCTGGTCTTTAATACCAAAAACAATAACAATACTGAATGAATATAAAACACAACTGTAAAGAATAAAATAACATTGCAGGGACATCATTATAGCAGTACATATCACTGTGTTATCTGTGGTTTGACATAGCACTGCAGGGACACACTCCTTCACTTCCAGTTGCAGGGTGTGGTTCAGTTGTGAGCAGGTGCTTGCAGCTCCAAGCCTCTCTCTTTCTCCTCCAGGGCCTGGGACTTTTGCTCTCTCCTACCCAGGAGGGAGTGAGGTCCTGGGCTATGGCTAGAGGGAGGACTACTACCCCCACTCTCCGGAGCCAGCCGGCGGAGGATGGGGATGCTTCGCAAGCGGCTACCCAGGAGGGGCTGAGGAGATCTAGCAGGAGACGCAGCGATGTGTCTCCTGCCCCCCTCCTGGAGACCACCCGAGGTGGCCGTCGGGCTAGCCAGGGTGAGGGACGGCGGCCCTCCGGGACCTCGGCTGCTGGGACTTCCAGCAAAGGCCCTCCTGGAGCCAGGCCAGGTACTCCTGGGGGAAACCCCAGTCCTACCATCGAGCACTGGGGGACACTGCAGCCTAGGAAGGATGTAACCGTCTTTGCTGCCAGGCTCGCTTCAAGGACCCAGGAGTACCGTGAGGCCGGTGGCACCATCAGAAGGCTTCAGGAGGAGTTAAAGGCAGCCAGGTCCCTTGCCAACAATTCAGGTGGGTCAAGGAGGGCCCAATACAACCAGGCTGTCCAGGAATTGAAAAGCGAGATCCTCACCCTGGTTGAGAGGAGGGCGGACATCTTAAGGGGTGCAGGTCCTTTCGCTGAGAAGTTGGTGAATGGTGACCGGTTTGAAGGGTCTCAGCCGGCTCTGGCTGGGGTCTGTGAGGATATGAAGGGCCTACTGTCCAAGATGGAGCAGGCCCCTGCTGGAGAACTGCAGACAGCAGATAGTCAGCAGTCCCTGTGCAGTGACCTTCCAGCTGGGCAAGCTACTATTATTTCAAGCTCAGACTCCTCTGGGGAAGATGGCGAGGACAGCAGTCCGGGGGGGGGGGGCAACTAATGGCGTACATAAGTCACCTGGAATCCCCTGGAGGCCTGGAGGGTCTCTATTTTGGCAATGACCTTCCTGAGCGAGACCCCCAGGCTAAAAAGAAGAAAAGTGGCAAAAAGATCACCCAGGTGGAGTACAGGTACGTCAGCCTCCCTGGGCAAGCCTCTGAACCAGGGGAGGGGGGTAGCTGCATGGGTAGCCCCCGGGTCCGACCCAGCCTGGACTCTGCTAATGTGGGTTCAGTGCAAAGGAAGGGGGAGAGTACTAGGCATCCTGATCCAAACACCCCCCCCAGTTCGTAATAAAAGGAGGGGTGACGGGCAGAAGCTGGTGTCTGACAGTGAGATTCCTAAGAGTGGGGGTCATCCGGCGTTGGATGATCCAGGTAAAATGTCAAAAAAGGTTGCGAAGGTGGGGGGGGGTCATCCGGCGTCGGATGATCCAGGTACAATGACAAAAAAGGTTGCAAAGGTGGGGGGTGCACCGGCATCAGGTGGCCCCCAGAAAGGCCCTGCGGTGGGCCTAAGTAAGGGGGGTCACCCGGTGTCGGGTGATCCCAAGAGTTCAGGGAAGGTGGAGGAACTGGTTGGGGATCATCCGGCGTCGGCTGGCCCCCCGAAAGGCCCTGCGATGGGCCTGGATAAAGGGGGTTGCCCGGCGTTGGGTGGCCACCAGAAAGGCCCTGCGGTGGGCCTGAGTAAGGGGGGTCTCCCAGCGTCGGGTGATCCCAAGAGTTCAGGGAAGGTGCAGGAAAAGATGGGGGGTCATCCGGCGTCGGCTGGCCCCAAGAAAGGCCCTGCGGTGGGCCTAAGTAAGGGGGGTCACCCACCAGCAGGTGATCCCATAAGTTCACGGAAGGTGGGGGTCATCCGGCGTCGGGTGGCCCCCAGAAAGGCCCTGCAGTGGGCCTGGATAAAGGGGATTGCCCGGCATCGGGTGATCCCAAACATCCTGGGAGTTTGGGGGGCCATCCGGCGTCGGGTGGCCCCAATAAGGGCCCTGCGGTGGACCCTAAAAAAAGTGGAGACCCAAAACACCGGAATTCTTTTGCTGGGGTTACACGAAATATGATGGCAGGAGGCGGAGCCAAAGGTCCTGAATGCATGGCTGGAAGTCCCTTTCCCCCCAGTGCTAAGGGGGTGGGTCTGGAGGCTCGGAGGGGACTATATTTAAGAAACCCACCCTGGGTTGCTCCCCTGCAGGCAAGGGGGGAGCGGCTGGGAAACCTCCGGGCCGCCAGGTGCCCCTTACTCTTCCGGCCAAGAGAGAAGCCATTACCGGTCTGGTCGCAAAGAATAGGGAGAATGATGAGCGTGAGAGTATGGAAGGCATGGAGGTGTGTGAAAGGGATGAAGGGAGCAACATCATGGTGAGAGGTGTGCGTGAGGGAGAGTCCAGGGGTGTGGGGAATCTAAATAATACAAGATTAAATGTTGGGGTGTCTGCTGGTGGAGTATCTGAGGGAGGTACAGGTAAATTTACAAAAGTCACAAGTGAGGGTGGAGTGTCTAGTGGTTTGGGGAGGAGTGGGGGCCCTGATCCAGCTGCCGCCCCGGCGGTGACTGCTCCTAGAAGCTACGCTAGTGTTGCCGCCAGGGTAAGTGGGGGACCTTCACCTCCCGGCTTCAGGGACCCCAGGTCACACGAGCTATTCCTATCCGCCTTAAAGAGGGGAGAGAGGTCGGTCACTATAGAGGGTGAAAAGTGCGACCTATCCTTTTGGATAGATAGGTTTGGCACAGGGACCTTCCGAGAGCAAAGGCAGGGAGAAGAGGCATGGTCGCTTCCTACAGCCGGGCAGGGGGGGTCCAGAAGGAATGTGGTTCGTCTCCGATGGGGAGGCAGTGAAGCCTGCCCTAACCGTACTAGGGTGGTGGAGCTTCTCCTCGGGATGGAATTCAGGGTGAGTGACATCTTTGCCCTGATCCACCCCTTTGGGACCTCCCTGTTTGATGTTAGCTTCGTGAGACCAGAGGGGCCCGAGCTCTTCTGGTCAAAATACGAGCTGGCTCAGACGGAGCCCGAGTGGCGGGATTTTGCAGTTCAAGCAATTACCCGCCAGAATGACACTAAGAGAGTGACCGTTCTGACTAGTAACGAGTCTCTCTCTTATGTTGACATCATGACCTGGATGGGCAGGTATGGGGAGATTCTCCATCCTCCCCAGAAAAACAGGGACGCACACGGTATCTGGTCAGGGGCCTGGACTTTCATGGTAAAGTTGAAACGTGCAGGTAATTCCGTTACCCACATCCCTTCTTCTGCGTTCCTGGGAAGGGACAGGATTCTGGTTTTCTACCAGGGGCAGCCGAAGGTCTGCCACAGGTGCGGGGACCCCACACATTTCAGCGCACAGTGTAAGGTGCTGGTGTGTGCGCTGTGTGGGGGCAGAGACCACCCATCCTCCTCCTGTGGCAGCATTCGGTGTAACCTGTGTGGTGCTTTAGGGCACCCATTCAGTCGTCCCTTATCCTTTGCCAACATTGGCCGAGCCCAGTCAGAGGGCCAGCGGGCCTGTCGCTCCGGGGGCGAAGCTGGTGGCAGTAGGGAGGAGGAAGAGCTACGGGGTCTCGGCGGGGTGCCTGGCCAGCCAGGGCAGGAGGGGAGTCGAGCTGCTGAGGCCCCAAGGGATAGCGATGTGGATGAGGAAACCAGAAGGATGGAGAGAGAGGAGGTGGCTGCCAGTTCTGCCGGATCCTCCCGTGAAGAAAGTGCGGACGAGGAAAGCGAGAAATGGCAAAAGCAGAAAAAAAAGGGTAAGGGAAGAACAAGAAAGAAAAATAGGAGTTCTTCCTCTCTAGTGTGGGATGACTCGGTCCCACTCACTCTGGTGCAGATACCAAAGGAAGGCCCCATCAGTTCCCTTACGGTCAACCTCTCTAACCGGTACCAAGCTCTCAATAACACCTCCTCTTCCCTGCCAGGGGGAGAGGCTGGGGGTGAGGTACCGGAGGTGGTGGCGGAGATAATTGAGGAAGGAACCCCGGGGGACGCTGGGTCTCTTTCTGTGGGGGACCCGGTTTCTTCCGGGAAGGGGGCTACCCTGAAGCCGGAAGGTGAAGGTAAGGATGAGAGTGGTGATATGGATGTCTCAATTTCATTAAAAAGAAATAAAGGAGAGACCTCTTCTTCCGACAGGGAGGAGGGGGAGAGTAAGAGGAAAGCCATCCAGCTCGATCACCGATGATGGCGGCACTCACCCTGTTGACGCTGGCATCCATTAATGTTGCCAGCATTAAGTCAGATGCGGCTAGGTTTGCGGCCTTTGATTTTCTCAGCCGAGTTGAAGCTGACATTTTATTTTTGCAAGAGACCAGGCTGACAGATTTGTCGGTCATGTACAAAGCCAAGCGTGAGTGGAGGTGCGGAACCTCCTATTGGTCTCTTGCGGCCGAGCCGTATAGCGGGGTGGCAGTCCTTTTTAAGACCGCACAGGTAGAATGCAGACGGGTTATCGAGCTGGAAATGGGGAGGTGCCTGATCTTGGATATTCTCATGGGAGGTCAAGAGTTGCATCTTATTAACATCTATGGACCCCAGTCAAAGGAGGGGCGCAAAGACCTCTTTATGAGAATTAAGCCTTTCCTTTTTACAAGCCGGCAAGTGGTCTTTGGAGGAGACTTTAATAATGTCACGAGGCTCTGTGATAGAGGAGGTTCCAATAACCAGCTAGGCTATGATAGCGTCGCGTTAAATAGAGTAGTTAGTGAGGCACGCCTTGTGGATGTCCACGTTCGGTACACCCCAGGGCGCACGGGATTCACTTGGTTTAGAGGTAGTTATTGCAGGTCTAGAATAGATAGGTTTTATTTAAAGGAGGAAGCCGTCTCCTCACCGTTATCGGTGGTGGAGGTGGAGTTCTCCGACCACTGTATGATTCTTTTTTCTCTGAATGTCACAGAGACCCCTCGGATGGGCAAAGGTTTATGGAAGTTGAATTCGTCACTCCTGGAAGAAGCGGAAATAAGACGGTCCTTTGAGGATTTTCTTCAGAGCCAGGAACCACTACTGGGCCTATGCAGCAGTAAGTCAGGGTGGTGGGAGATGTTCAAACATCGGGTAAGAAGGTTCTTCCGACAGATCTCCAACCTCAGAAGCCTGAACAGAAAGCGTATGTATCAGAGCCTGAGGAGGAAACTCGAGCGTTTGGTCTCGACTGGAGGAACCCGCGAGGAGATCTCCAGAGTGAAATCCTTGCTCAAGAGATGTCAGTATGATAGGCACGCATCTTTGGTTCTTGAGAGGGACTTTGGGAAGTACCGCTCGCCTGACCCCTACAAGAACTGTAAGATGTCAGTGAGTTGTAAATTGGTTACGGGTCTGCTAGACAGTACAGGCTCCCTGAAAAGGTCCAGATCAGGGATCCTGGAGGTCGTCAGATCCTTTTTCTACTCACATCTCTTGGGCGGGAAAGAACTTAATCGGGACGGAATCTCGACTTTCCTGGCAGAAACCGTTCCCGAACCAGGAGTAGACCCCTCTCTTGGCGTTTTGACAGAAGCAATTACGGAAGATGAAGTCAGACTGGCGATTGATGGGCTCCGGTCCAAAAAGTCGCCAGGCCCAGACGGCTTAACATCTGAGTTTTATAAAGCCTTTAAGGAAATTTTAGTTCCCCTCTTGACCGAGGTTTTTAATGAATGTCTATCCTTGGGCGTTCTGCCGGAGTCAATGAGGAAGTCGGCCCTAATTATTCTGTTAAAGGGTAAAGATCCGCTCTGTATTGAGAATTGGCGTCCCATAGCGCTCCTCAATACAGACAGAAAGATTCTGGCAAAAGTGCTGTTCAGTAGGTTGGTGAAATTTGCACCCCAGCTCCTTTGTGGGGCTCAGCACTGCTCTGTTCCCGGTCGAAGCACGTTTAGCGCCGTGCTGAGTGTCTGGGAGGCTGTGGAGCAGGGCAGGGCGGGTCTCTGGAAGGGGTTTTTACTTTCCCTGGATCAGGCTAAAGCTTTTGATCGAGTAAACCACGAGTACCTTTGGTCTGTCCTTTTGAGATACGGTCTGCCGGTGGGGTTCGTAAAATGGTTAAAAACATTGTATTCAGGGGCTGAGAGTTTCCCGCTCGTGAACGGTTGGGTTGGCCGTCCTTTTGTAGTCGGGTCTGGAGTCTGTCAGGGATGCCCTCTGAGCCCCTTGCTTTACGCGTTCGCTGTCGATCCCTTCCTCAGAAGGGTAGATGGGGGGCTGCTGGCGGGGGTGAGGATGGACCCGGGGGTCCCGGACCTGGCCTTGAGGACAGTGGCGTACGCTGATGACGTTACTATTTGTCGCCTCTCAGGAGGAGGCGGGGTGGGTGATGTCGGAAGTTGTCCGCTACTCGGAGGTCTCCGGGTCAAAGATCAATCGGGAAAAGTTTGAGAGTCTCTGGCTGGGAGGGGGAGATCCTGCTTTTGATCTTCCGGACGCACTCCCAGAACCCCAAGATTCCGCTAAAATTTTAGGCATCGATTTCGACCAAGGGAATTATCCCGAGAAAAACTGGGCAGGCAGATTGAGGAATGCCGCTCAAAAGGTGGATCAATGGAAAGGGTGGTCTTTGACCCTGAGAGAAAGGGTTTGCTTGATCAAGACTTACCTGCTCCCTTTGTTAATGTACCTGGGAAGTGTCTGCATTTTGCCAGAACCTCTTTGGGCACAGGTCTACAGCCTGTTCTTCCAGCTGTTATGGGGGAATAGGTTGAACCCAGTCAAGAGGGAGGTTACTTACCGTACGAGGAGACTAGGCGGGTTGGGTATGGTCAACCTGTAGTAGACATAATAATAATAATAATCTTTATTTGTATAGCGCCAACTTATTCCGCAGCGCTTTCAGGCATGGATAAATGCAAAACAATACAACAATTACAATATAAGGTACATTGGGTTAGACACAAATGGGTTGAGGGTGGTACAGGAGGTGCAGGGGGTGGGGAACACAGGCAATAGGAAATTTTATGTACAGATCATTTATCAGAAGGCAAACAGGGTGGAGCACCATAGGGAGGGGCGAGGGACTAGGTCAGGAGATTTGGTATGCTTCCCTGAAGAGGTGCGTTTTTAAGGCACGTCTGAAATTTCGTGCATCGGGAATTGTCCGGATGCCTTGGGGTAGAGCGTTCCAGAGGATGGGTGCTGCTCTGGTGAAGTCCTGTAGGCGAGCATGAGAGGTTCGTATTACAGGGGTGTTTAGTCTGAGTGTGTTAGCCGATCGGAGTGAGCGGGCTGGGTGGTGTACTGACAGGAGGGAGGCGATGTATGGTGGCGCAGCGCCATGCAGAGCTTTGTGAGTGAGGTAGAGGAGTTTAAATTTAGTTCTGCAGTGGATGGGCAGCCAATGCAGCGACTGGCATAATGCAGAGGCGTCTGAATAACGACTGGATAGAAAAATGAGTCTAGCTGCTGCATTTAGTATGGATTGGAGCGGAGCGAGTCTAGTGCGGGGGAGGCCAATGAGTAGCGAGTTGCAGTAGTCGAGCCGGGAGTGGATGAGCGCAACCACGAGCGTCTTTAGCGTGTCCGTGGTTAGGAACGGACGTATTTTAGCAATATTTCTGAGGTGCATGTGGCATGTTTGGGCCAGAGATTGGATATGGGGGGTAAAGGAGAGGTCAGAGTCCAGTATGACCCCAAGGCATCGGGCATGCCGTCGGGGGGTTATGATGGTGCCAGACACTGGAATGGAGATGTTGAGGGGAGGTCGGTTAGAAGGTGGAAAGACAAGGAGGTCAGTTTTAGAGAGGTTTAGTTTGAGAAAAAGGGAGGACATAGTGTTAGAGACAGCGGACAGACAGTCGGTGATATTTTGGAGGAATGGTCCAGAGATCTCACGAGAGGAGGTGTATAGTTGGGTGTCGTCAGCATATAGATGGTATTGGAGGCCGAATCTGTGGATTGTTTGTCCAATTGGGGCAGTATAGATAGAGAAAAGAAGGGGACCAAGGACCGAGCCCTGGGGTACCCCGACAGCGAGAGGAAGTGGAGCAGAGATAGAACCAGCAAAGGAAACACTGAAAGAGCGGTCAGAGAGGTAGGAGGAGAACCAGGAGAGAGCAGTATCCTTTAGACCAATAGAATGGAGCATAGTGAGAAGGAGATAATGGTCGACAGTGTCAAATGCAGCAGACAGGTCAAGGAGGATTAGTAGAGAGTAATCACCTCTCGACTTTGCAGTCATCAGGTCATTTGTTACTTTTGTAAGGGCAGTTTCGGTCGAGTGTAGAGAGCGGAAACCAGACTGGAGGGGGTCGAGGAGTGAGTTGTCAGAGAGAAAGCGAGTAAGCCGGGAGTAGACCAGGCGTTCCAGTAATTTGGACATAAAGGGGAGGTTTGAGACGGGTCGGTAGTTAGCAGCATTAGTCGGGTCCAGGGTTGGTTTTTTAAGCAGAGGGGATATAATGGAGTGTTTGAATGAGGAGGGAAAAGTGCCAGAGGTTAGGGAGAGGTTGCAGATTGTGGTAAGGTGAGTAATGAGAGCTGGGGAAAGGGAGCGGAGGAGGTGAGAGGGGAGAGGGTCGCTGGCGCAGGTGGTAGGGCGGGCAGCGGAAAGGAGCCTGGAGACTAGACATGATAATTAATTAGTATAAAATGTCTATTGATTTGTATAAACCAAATGTATTATGCTGTTGTAATAACTCTTAGCTCTGTGGAGTTTAAAGGACACACACAATCTAATCATGGTATTTGCTAGACAATGGATGTGTGATGTAATGTTAGTTAAGTACATAGGAATTGCACAACCAGCCTCTAAGAGTTAAAGGTTATATGATTATATGTATATACTGAGTGTCTTTCTAGCACTTCTCCACCCCTCCCATCCTGAAGCTAGTTAAATAATGGGTTGCCACATACACAGAAACTGCTTAAGGTTGCCTGCATAGAGGACAAAGTCCAAGCTACATCCTGGCTAGTAGAGGGTGGGCAGAGAGGTGGGGGATTCTATATGATCCGACAAATGAGAATCCTATATGTTACTGATGTAATCTGTTGCACGCCCATTAAAGGGCGGTTATCATGTGTTATAATAAAAAGCCTGAGCCTCTACACATGGTAGAGACTCTCCCAGTTTTAGACCAGCATTTGTGTCTGATTCTGGTCGATGATGTGTGCACACGATACAATTCGGAAGCTACAAAATACCCCAAAACCTGCTGGAGGAAACCATATCCAGTTCAAACCCAGTGGTATTCCTCGTGAATACCTTTTTGAAAGCTAATATTGCAAACCTCTGGAAAGAGAGGGCTCCTCCGTGGGTATCCTCCTGTAAGGGATGGTTTCGGCCGTTCTTCCAGGAGTGGGAGACAGGAGGGCGTGTGAAGGACTTTCGTACACCGCATGGACATCTTCCGGCTTACGTTGCACCGGTTCTGAAGGTTTTACGCCAATGGGGGCTGACCGTGGGGGAAGTCAGGACGCTGGCCAGGCGTGTGCTGGACCAAAGGGTCTTGGCAACCCACTTTCAGATTCCATTGGCCCTCAGAGACTGCCCAGGTGGGGATTTGAGGGTGGGTTTGTCTCTTTTAAATTCAGTAAGAATCCCCTCAAAGTATTGGCACTTGACCTGGCGCTGCTTCCATGGTAAGCTATATGTGGGGGACAACTTGAAGCACAAGAACACCGAGGACAGAGGTTGTCCCCGGGAGGCATGTGGCAACACTCTGGAGAGCATGGACCACTTCCTGCTTCATTGTCCCTTTAATATAGAGGTATTCAAGAGGGTAGGGGCTTCCATCGGTTGGCCTCGGCTGGCTGACCTTACCTACGCCGAGTGGTGTTATGGAGCATTCAGAGATCTGGGTGGCAGGGACCGCTGCACTTTATTTTTAGTAAGTCTAGTGGTTAGGTATCACACGTGGAGCGCACGGTGTGTAGTATCGACGCAGCATAAAATCCTCCTCGAGGACGAGGTAAGTAGGAATATTCTCGGTGACCTGGTGAAGGTGCGTTCTCTGGAGTTTAAAAGGTTGGGTAGGCCTCGAGCAGCCTTCCTTTGGAGGAGTTTTTGCTTTGGGGTTCCCTAGCCTGGAGAACTGTTTCCTGGTGGGGGGCTGGATTCTTTCACCCTAGCTTTTTGTTTTGTTTTAAGTTAAAAGTTGAATAAAAGGCTTACGGGACCCGAACCAGGGCTGGAGGTAATGGTTATATTTTTGTTATTTATATATTTTTCTGTATATTTAGGCTGTGGATTATTATGCATTATATGGGTTTGTGGGTGGTATTATATTATATATATTATATGTTTGTTTTTTGTTTGTTTTTTTCCGTGGGTGGTATCATGTTTCATGGGTGGTGGTATCTTTATGGGTGGTATTATGAGTTTTTGTGGGGGGTTAGTATTACGTTCTGTGTATTTACAAGGAAAGAGAGAAAGGGAAAAAAAAAAATATATGTGTGTGTGTGTTCATAAGCATGATAGGCAAGTATTGGCAGCGGACCAGGGGATGGGTAGAGGGTAATGTGTGTGTAGTTTAGAGGGGAGGGGGGGATAAATAAAATTAAATAAAAAAAGTGTGTATATGTATGTGTGTATATATAATTTAAAAAAAAAAAAAAAAAAGAAAATTAAATTTGATATATATTCTTGTTTTACTAATGTGTGTTTTTTCTCTGTTTAGCAGGTTGGAATATGCAGCACCACGGGATTATGGAATAGGTTGTCTTGTTTTTGTTGTGATATGTTTTCTTATGTAAATTTTGTAGTGTAAATGGGACGTGTGAGATTGGGGATGCGGCCAGACCGGTTTTTCACTCCTGTACAGTTTCTGTAAAATTTTGTAAATATGAATATGTTTGGCTATTATTTCTTGCAAATATTTCTGTTATTTTCTGTTATTTTTGCAAATATTTCTGTTTTTGTATATATGGTTCTGGTGATTGTATTTGGCAAATTTTTCTGTTATTTTGCTATTTTTGTTATTACGCCCTGTAATGTTTTTTACTTTTATAATAAAAAGATTATCACTGTGTTATCTGTGCTTTGACATAGGACTGCAGTATTTATTTGCAAACGTTTCTTTACTGTACTGTACTCATCTGTACAATACTTACATTTTGCAGTACAGTGGGGATTCAGGAGGCAGGCAGCGTTCAGCCAGCACTTTGGGGATTCAACTGCTGTACTGTGTCAGGAGGCAGGCAGACACAGCAACGTTCAGCCGGCACCATGTAGAGGTACACCCTTTAATTATCACACCCATGCGTCTTCAAGTCAGGGTGGAGGTACTACAAGAGAATAATCTTTGTTCACACATGTGCATCTTTGAGCTTATGACAGCCGTGTGGAGGTACTACGTTCAGCAGTCATTTGCCTGCACTGTGAAGTCTTTAATGGAACTGCTTTGTATTCTCTGTTGTCAAGTTTTCTAAGTAAAGTTTATGCCGGGCTCTAACCGTTCCTAGAGACCCGTGGTACCCAGAACTGTCTTTGGCTGCATTTATTCTTCGCCGAGGGTCATACTGGTGTGTGAAGGAACGGTGGCGTCACCCGTGACAACTACAATCCCTGTTATCCTGTCTAGTGGGCATCTTCCTATCCTAGGGGTGTCCCAGGTGGCCTGCAGTGATACTCTGGCCTTGGCTGCGTGTCTCCCTCCAGGAAGGAGACTGATAAGTGCCACTGTGACACATTAGCACTATACCCTCCCAGCTCCCAACGTATGTCAGGTGTCCGGGGTCTCCCTATGGGACGTTCCACAAGAACCAAACCAGGAGCATCCAGGTTGGGTGAGAAGATGACCTATGATCTGATATCAGGATGGGAAGGTCCAAGGATATTGGCCCATTCCCATCCTAAAAGTACCAGCTTGCAGCCGCCCCAGGAGTGAAACGTCACATTAGATGGTCCGCTTCTGATGGTTCCTGGCTCCTCCCGGAGTGGCGGGTAATAGGGTGTTAGTGAGGGGGTTAATATTAATATTAGACTGGTCAAATACTATTTTCTGATTCCGTATTAGCGTGAAGAGGAGCATTAGATGTCCCAGGTCCTCAAGGCACTCATGCCCAATAATGAAACCTGTTCAATCAGAGAGCAGCAGTAGCTGATTAGGAACGCTGCCCGCTCTGCTTCTACCCTCAATCATTCCTTTCTTCGTCCACAGTGCCAGGCTGGTGGGAGGTGATTGGATGGCTCTCAGGATTTCACTTTCTTCCAGTAGAGGGTGCTGCAGGCTCATCCATAACAAGCACTGCTGCCTCCCCACTGCCTGGGCAGAAAGCAGATGGGTGTCTGGAGCCTGGGAAGGTGACAGCAGATCAGTACTGGGTAGAGCTCCGTTCTGGGGGGCTCCATCTCCTACAGTAGTGCAGTCTGGGGGGGATCTGCTGCTGTTTGCATCTCCTGTGCATGTGTAAGAAGGAACGGTGACCTATGTAGCTTGTCGTCTGGAGACATACGGTTATACCCTGCTGTGCCCACATCTGGAAGCCACACAACACAGGATGGCACTTCACATGGTATCAACGCAGTCTGTTGAGGTAAGCCCGCTGATAAACAAGCACAGCATGCTGACACCTCAGCATTGAGAGAGTTAATTACAGACCTCCATCTGATTGTCACAACTGTTATCATTAACCCCTCCAACTGCTAACACGGCCTGGCATGCTTGGCATTTCACTGATTGGCAGCACTCCTACAAAATGCAATGCTAGCACGCTGTCATGTAATACCATAGCTGATGCATCTGGTAGGGAAAGGGTTAATAACCTGTACACATCCGATGAACCCTGCTCTTTGGAAGATGAAGGGTTAAAGTGGGGCTATATTTTGGGGGTTGTGGGGGGGATGTTATTCTAAGTGGAGCCAAGTCGGCCATTTTACACTGTAACCCCTTCATGTCTTAAGAGAGTCCTCGCCATGACAGGTGGCGGCACGCCGGTATAGGTGCACAGTCCCGGAAACTCCGCAGAGGCATCAACACATCTTCATTAACCCTTTTGTTTCCCCAACGCGGTGTGCGCTGTGAAATAGTTTGACAGGGATGATTCGTCACAACATCGAGCGGAAGCACTCACAGCAATATCTGCAGGTCCAATATATGGAAATGTCAGAAAGAAGAACTACGTAGTGCCCAACATCAGCCTTACAAAGTGTTAAGAGTGTCACGGGTGAAAGGAGTACTACGCTGCCCTATTCATTTTCTCACCCAGGGGCACAGCATTCTTACCAGTTACTGTCACTTTAATGAGTTCATAAGTGTAAGGTCCAATGGCGGATTTTTGCTGCGGAATTCTGACGGGCCGTGGATTCCGCGGGAAAGCAGGAATTTAAAAAACAAAAACTGTACTGCGTATGTGCGCTGGTGCGCCAGCCGGCACTTCCACACACGTCCGCAGTACAGGAAAAAAAAGACTCGGACAGGTACATGCGGTCACCGGCGTAGAAACCAACCCACCCGTGGACATGAGGCCTTCAGGTTACAGTCTCGAGCAGCTGCACTAGTTGGAGGACTCTCTCACTCTGATATTTATTTTCTCAACTAGAGGCACAGCACTCTTTAGGCTAGTTCCACACGGGCAATTAAAAGGAGGCTCCATAGGGAAACATGGGAGATAAAGAGAAAATCGCACATCGCAGAAAGATAGAGCATGCCGCGATTTTTCGCTCTCTCAACATTGCATCAGTGAAAACATCGCAGATGGGAAGGAAACCGTTGTAAACCATTGGTTTCATGAGACTCTTGCATCACGCAAAAACCACGCAATTTTCTCGCCCGTGTGAAATCACCCTTACTTGTTACTGTCACTTTAATGAGTACATAAGTGTAAAGGTTACAGTCTCGAGGAGCTGCACTAGTTGGAGGACTCTCTCACTCCGCTATTTTTTTTTACTTCTAGAGGCACAACACTCTTACTGGTTATGGTCACTTTAACAACATAAGTGTCGATCGTGTGCATAGTTTGGCAGTCTCTCTCGCTTGTATAGTCTCTTAATGAGTCCTGGAGAACTGCACCATACCACAAATCCGCCAGGAGGTCAGTATATGCGCCAAGATGGCTGATGGTTCTTAGCTGAACTTTCAGTGCTGCTATGGGTCTTATGGAGGCCATACTTTACGACAGCATGCCCCACCTGGTGTTTGCAGGGTCTATCCATCAGTCTCTTGTATAAGATGCCCTGGCTTCTCTGAGAGTCTCTGTGACCAGTGACTTAGTGTGACGTCACTGTGAGGGAAGAAGCATCCCCGCAATGACGAAAGGTGGTAGACATGGGACCCCCGTTTCTCGCTATCGGTGGGGGTCTCAGTTGCGAAACCCCCACCAATAACTTGTAATTCTTGTACAACCCTTTTAGCGTTCACGCCAATAACATTTGCGCGTATACAGAGTGCTGTCCCTTTTAGAATCCAAGTCCTCCGCTTACGCTGTCCACTGTGGGGTTGCCACCTCTTGCATTATAACAGATGGATCAACCTAACAGTAAGGATACGTTCACGCATAGTGGATTTGGTACAGCTTTTTTAGAGCGGTAAATCCACACCAAATACCACGTCAGAAACCGCGCTGTAAAGTTCACACTATTGATGCGGGTCCACAGCAGACTTTACCGCTTCAATTGAAAGGGTGAAATCTGCTGCGGATCCACTTAAAAAACGCATCAAAATTCACATCAAATCTGCACCAAAGTCCACAGCGCAAAATCCACAATGTGGGAACATACCCCAAGGGTGGCTTTATACGGGACTACTATTGTCTGATTAGTTGCTCGATGGATCGATTGTAAGCAACAGTTTTTTCAAGCAAACTCGGCCACCAACCAGGTGATGAGAAAGAATTAATTCACTAGTCGCTTCACTTCAGCTCTCCTAAAAATAGTCGCTGGTTGATTTATCGTCCGGTATAAGCAGGTAATTTTCTTTCAGTGACTAGCCCATAACTCGCCAGGGAGGTGTGCGCTTCAGTGATGGCAAGATTGAACTACAAGAGGACAACAATCACTCTGTGTGAAAGCACACAAACTTTGAGCAACTACTCGGATGATAGTTGTCCTGTGTAAAGCCACTCTATTGTTTTACCACTCCTTATCTTTTAGTACTTCTTGCATCATTTTGTTAGCAGGAGGGGAGTCATTACAAACGCTGATCCCATATCTGTCCCTCTCACTGGTGCAGTCATCTGTAGACATGGTCGCCAGCTTACTCAACTCTCTCTAGGACGCTGTTGGGGCTGTGGGACAATATGCAGCCACCGGCTCCTTACATCAGTCTTTCAGATTCACCACAGCGTCTTTCTCTCTTGAGTGACCCATCCGAGGGATTCCAGCTCCAAGGCCGTGTCTCTCATATAGAGGTATCAGGCTTCAATCACTCCTCCAGCCTGTCTCTCTCCCACAACCACTTGATGTGCTCCTTGTCGGCTTTTTAGGCCCAGACCTCTGTGCTCTCTCACAGACCCCAATAGTAACAGTGCCCCCTAGTATTGGCACCAATGGTAATTGTGTGCCCAATAGTGGCCCTAATAGTAATAGTATCCCAGTAGTGGCCCTAATAGTAATAGTGCTCCCAGTAGTAACAATGCCCCAGTAGTAAAAGTGGCTCCAATAGTAATAGTGTCCTCAGTTAAGGCCCCAATAGTAATAGTGCCTCCAGTAATAACAATGCCAACAGTAGTGGCCCCAATAGTAATAGTAGCCCCTGTAGAGGCCCCAATAGTATTAGCACCCAGAGTAGCAACAATACAACCAGTAGTGGCCCCAATAGTAATACCGTAGTATATTCAGTAGTACTAGGGCCCCTCCGTGGGGTGGGAGGAAACAGGGGTCACAGCTTGTGATTACAGCAGTGAGCTGGCGGCTGAATGGGAGCTAGAGAGAAGCGGATGGTGAAAAAATAAATACTGACATCGGCCATCGGACTTAATTACCAACCGGGCGGGTGATTCGCCAGACTGGTAGCAACTCTACTAACAGACCGCTTGGTGGCTGTCTAGGCCAAGCCCTGACCTCCTCCTTCTCTCACAGGCCCTGCCTATTCCTTGGTGGCTGTCTAGGCCGTGCCCTGACCTCCTCCTTCTCTCACAGCTTCAGCCAATTCCTTGGTGGCCGTCTAGGCTGAGCCCTGACCTCCTCCTTCTCTCACAGCTCCCTGCCTATTCCTTGGTGGCTGTCTAGGCCGAGCCCTGACCTCCTCCTTCTTTCAGAGTTGCCTACCTATTCCTTGGTGGCTCTCTAGGCCGAGCCCTGACCTCCTCCTTCTCTCACAGCTTCAGCCTATTCCTTGGTGGGTGTCTAGGCTGAGCCCTGACCTCCTCCTTCTCTCACAGCTCTAGCCTATTCGTTGGTGGCTGTCTAGGCCGAGCCCTGACCTCCTCCTTCTCTCACAGCTCCCTGCCTATTCCTTGGTGGCTGTCCAGGCTGAGCCCTGACCTCCTCCTTCTCTCAGAGTTGCCTGCCTATTCCTTGGTGGCTCTCTAGGCCGAGCCCTGACCTCCTCCTTCTCTCACAGCTTCAGCCTATTCCTTGGTGGCTGTCTAGGCTGAGCCCTGACCTCCTCCTTCTCTCACAGCTCCAGCCTGTTCCTTGGTGGCTGTCTAGGCCGAGCCCTGACCTCCTCCTTCTCTCAGTGTTGCCTCCCTATACCTTGGTAGCTGTCTAGGCCGAGCCCTGACCTCCTCCTTCTCTTACAGCTTCCTGCCTATTCCTTGGTGGCTGTCTAGGCCGAGCCCTGACCTCCTCCTTCTCTCACAGCCCTCTGCCTATTCCTTGGTTGTTGTCTAGGCCGAGCCCTGATCACTGCTCTTTCGCAGCTCCTCTGCACGCTCTCTGGTGACTGTCGAGGCCCAGATCTCCATACTCTGTCTGTAGGTCTCACACACATTTTTGTCACACCCTCACCAGAGTTGCCAGACACTAACAGTTATGTGGATGCTGTTCAACCCCATCTACAGCAACTCCCACCGCCACGTAAGCGCAGGGTACCAGGTAATGTCCCCTTCGGTACTGGTGTATCTTGACGCCACCAGGAAGTACTGGTGGAGTCAGGTTTGACAGGGAAGTTACGCCTCCTGAACATGATTGGCTGCTGATCTGGATGGGATTTAGGTCCTGGCTGCCCAATAAAGAAACCAGACAGCATCCCCCGCTGCAGGCAGGCAGCCAGCCGCAGCTGCAAGGTATTTCCCCGATGCCCGTGCAGAACGCGTCTTCTAGGTAAATCGTACTGGTTCTTCCCGGACGGCAGCCCATTCGCAGCACAGAACTGAGCAGGGACACCGGAGCAGCGTGAAGCCGCTTCTCTGACGGCGCAACAGCATGGAGGCCACACCACCCTGCTACACTCACTGAAAGCCGCCACCCGCAGGTATCCCGCTCCATGTGTGCATTTGCACTTCGGAAAGGGCCTTCCCTGCCTTTGCTACCACCCTCTGTCTTAAACTGCAGAGCGGGTCAGCCTCAGCCAGTGGACAGTGAGGTGAAGCGGCTTTGGAGGTGGCGGCCCCCTTCCCTTTTCCCCACCCTCCGCTGGCATATTACTTTACTATAAGGCGCTCGGCAGCACAGAGAACACAGCGTCGGGGATACAGTGCACCACTCCAGGGAGCCATAATGCAGCAGGGCTGAGGGACAGGCAGCTATCTGCGGTACAGCACAGGGAGCACTCCTCTGTGAGAGCACGGATCCTAACAGCACCTTGTAGGACCTTCAGATCTTGACCCAATCGGCAGCTAGGGGTGTGAGAGGGGCGTTATCCCTTTCAAACCCCTAGCTTCCGAAGGCGTAAAGATACACCAGTAAAGGCCCCTTCTGACTGACACTTCCTTCCACTACAGAATGACAGCCAGGGACAACTAACCCAGGAAGGGCGACACGGTTGAGACAACAGTTCATCAGCACTTACTGTGCTCACGGTGGAGGGAACAGCACATTAACGTATTCTAACGTATTCTACCGTACAGCCCCGCACACTGTGATTCACGCACTTTTTACGTGCGACTTGTCATTTGTCCCTTGTATTTGACATGTCCATTTTTATTCTTGAAAATTTTGAAAAATGTAACCCGGCTCAGTCCGGCTCTGCGCAGTCCGTGTGCAGAGGATAAACTGCGGCACACGGTTTCCTCACTGTTTATATATAGTAGATGTTATGTATACAATGTCCTGAGGACAAATACCAGATCCCTGCGGTGCCTGAGAATGCGGCTACGACCAGTTAGATACCACAGCTAAAATATATATTTGGGGAACATCACTGTGGGCCCGCTGTTGTCCTCTGGTATCAGTCACTACATGACTACAACACAGTCAGGAGGTGAATAGGTAACAGACTGACTGTACCAATATTGTTATGGCAGGGGTAGATATGGCATTGGGCGGTAGGGGCGCTGTTCTAATGGTGTCTATATAAATTATCAGCTGCTAGGAAGGTGGTGAGAAGTGGTAGTGCATGCACTAGAATTGTCCAGTAAGGGCTAATGGCCATGGGCAGATTTCTGCTGCGTTTTATGCGGTGGAAATCCACGGTGTTATGCCGCAGCTATTAGGTTCTATTGAACCTAACATAATGTTCATGCTGCGGAATTCCGCAGCATGAAATAAACCGCGGCATGCTCTAATTGCCACGGGAATACGCACGGCCGGCTTCCATTGTAGTCAATGGAAGTCGTCCATCACGCTATACTTCCGCTGTAGCACAGCGGAAGTATCACGTGAATACGCGTCTCCACCCATGGCCAGCCGCGTCATCCCGCACTGCCAGCGCGTCACATGCTGTACTGCGTATGCGTGCCAGTTCGAGGGACAGAAATGACGCGGCGGATCCGGGAGGTGAGTATAAGGGTTTTGGGAGGCGCCGTGGTGGACTCCGCTGCGATATTCCACTAGCGGTGTCTGCCACGGTCGTGGGCATGAGGCCCTATGCGGTATCTGTGCAGCTCTTCTGCCAGGACTTGCAAATGTTTCAGGGTTTATTCACACAGTGCGGTCCAACTGAGATTTTCACAAAACGCAGCCGTTTTGCATTTAATTGCCTTGTGTAGATGTACCCTTAGATATTTTCTCATTGCATCGGTATCTCACCCACTGGTGGTCGCCCCATTAAAGCCAGCATTCGCTACAGCTAAGACTGGCATAAAGGACATAACTACTCCCACCTCTGGATATGTCTATAAGGGGGCAGGGAATATACATAGGGTTATACTTTTGGGGGCCCCTATATGTCATCAGCGGTTTCAGCTTAGATGCAATGTCAATTGGGGTCTGATGTGGTCTAAAATCTGCTGCCTGGCTCATCAGATGCTTGTGTGCTGTTCTGTTTCCCCCGTCCCCCCATGCTTTATACTACAGCTCTGCTTTATAAGTTTGTCTGCTGTTCTGACTATTTTACTGCAGCGTTGCTCCATTAGGACACAACTGTGGTCAATGAATCCAGAAGTGTCTGAAATAGAGTACAGAAAATTATAATCTAGGGGTAACAGAACCCTAGTAGCAAATAGACAATGATCAGACAAATGCTACACCCAGACTTTAGGGGATGGGCCTCAAAAAGGGGAAGGGGCTTCAATAAGAAATATATGGGGGTGCCTAAAGTAAGCAAATGGGCCTCAATAACGGTAGATAATCAATAATAAGGAAAAGCCTCAATAGGGGAGGACACCCAAAAAGGAGGAGAAGTCTCAATAACAGGGAGGATCATCAATAAGGATGTGGGGCTTCAAGAGGAAGGAGGATCATAAATAAGAGGAAGGGCCCTAATAAGGAGGATCATAAATAAGGGGAGGGGCCTCAGTAAACAGAAGGCTACTTAAAAGGGGAAGTGGCCTCATTAAGGGGAGGTTTTTGAAAAAGGAGGAGGAGTCTCAATAAGGGAGAGGAAACTCAATAAGGGTGAGGTGCCTCAATAACAGGGAGGATATTAACTAAGGAGAGGGCCTTAATAAAAGGAAGAATGATAAGTAAGAGGAGGGGCTTCAGTAAGGGGTAGCATTATAAATAAGAGGGACCTCAAAAAGGTGGAGGACGCTCATTAAGGGGAAAGACTGAATAAGGGGGGGGTTCAATCAGGGAGAGGAGTCTATATGGAGGTGACTCAGTAGGGGAGTGGCCTAGAGAAAGGGGAGGAGTCTCAATAAAAGAGCATAAAACGGTTTGCTGTACGCATTGAGCATTTCTCAATACACATTGCAACTCAGTGAAGACGCCATCTTAATACGAAAATCCAACCAAGCCTCAGACCTCTCCTAGAGTGAAGGGTCGCCTGTGGCTGAGATGTGGACTTTCCGTGATACTTCCACCCTTCGCCCTTTATCATCAGGCCTCTGCTGTGCTTCCTGTCACTCCTGACAACCTGTGTGCATAGAACTCTCCTTGTCATGTTCCTGGCAGGCAGTGTTGGGGTCTGGAGAAGAGACCCCCAGACAGGTGAATACATTCAGGGTACCAGCAGACCCCAGCTGGTCTGCACATTGTAAGATGGAGTTAAAATATTAAGATTCCAGTTCTGGAACATTCCACATTAGCTAAATATATCCAGATCTGCCGGAAGTCTCCTCCGCAGCGGGATGTATGAGGAAGCCACTACTATCCTCCGGGCAGCTCAGCACTGCCATCACTAGGTCCGATGTAATATGTACCTGTAAGGGGTCTGGGCCCCCACAAGTCATGGTCAGGGGCCCTCAGCACATTCACTATAGTAACACATTATATGGAAGCAGAATGTATCCATGTAACGCTTATTCCCAGCTCATACAGTGATAGCGTATCTTCAGGAGGCTGGACCCCTACCAATCCCAGAATGTAGACACCACGGTGCTGCTCTCCGGCTGCGTCATCTTCAGAGCGTCTCTGCATAGTAGGGGGCCGGGAAGTGTGGCCCTGATGGGGAAAACAATGCAGGGGATATAGAGCTAGATTAGTGCTGTGGCCCTTCCATTCTTGGTAGGGGCCAAACCTCCAGTAATCACAATCGGTCACAAATCGCCTGACAGGTACTCTGGGACATACGTTTATCAGGAGTGCGGATATTAATGTGTGACTGTTTTAGGTGCTCAGCAGATATTACTGGGGGACTGGCACTGTTTTGGGTACACTGTGGCTGCTATTAGGTGACTGGCGCTAACATGGGTGCACTGTGGCTACTATTAGGTGACTGGCACCAACATGGGTACAGTGTGTTTATTACAGAGTGACTGGCACTGATATGAGTGCACTGTGGTTATAACTGGGTGATTGGTTGTACAGCAGCTATTACTGGGTGACTGCCCCTGCTATGGGTGCACTGTGGCTACTACTGGGTGCCTGGCACTGTTACGGGAGCACTGTGACTTTTACTAGGTGACTGGTACAGTTATGGGGCTATGTGGCTATTACTGGTTGACTAGCACTTTTATGGGGGCACTGTGACTATTACTGGGAGACTGGCACTACTATGGATGCCTAGTGGTTATTACTGGGTGACTGGCACTATTATGGGTGCACTGTGGCTGTTAATGAGTAACTGCCCTTGTTATGGGTGCCCTGTAGCTATAATTGGATTTCTGGCACTATTTTGGGAACACTATGGCTATTACTAGGTAACAGGCACTATTATGGGTGCATGCTGGATGTTACTGGGTGACTGGCACTAGTATGGGTGCACTGTGGATAATAATGGGTGACTGCCCGTGTTATGGGTACCCTGTAGCTGTTACTGAGTGACTGCTACTGCTATGAATGCACTGAGGCTATTACTGGCTGAGTGACACTGTTATGGGAGCACTGTGGCTATTACTGGGTGACTGGCACAGTTATGGGGCTATGTGGCTATTTCTGGATGTCTGGCCCTGTTACGGGAGCATTGTGAATATTACCGGGTGACTGGCAAAGTTATGGGGCTATTTGGCTATTGCTGGCTGATTGGCACTGTTATGGGGCGATATGGCTATTACTTGCTAACTGGCAATGTTATGGGGGCACTGTGACTATTACTGGGAGACTAGCACTACTAGGAGGTGGGTGAGGAGACTTACAAGACCATGCATGCTCCTCTGGGTAATAGATGCAAATAAGGAAGATGAAATAATACCTCTGCAGCGCCACCTATTGGATGGCAGCATTCCTTCAAATCAATGTACGACTCTTTAAACAAGTCTTTAAGACAAAGAATGGGAGTGGGAAACAAAATCGGAAAACCATACACAGACAGCTGTTTGAGAAAACTATAGCACAGATAATACACAGGCCTGGTGACCTTCTAATACATTTGGGGACCAACTTTCACATCCCTTAGCAGTGGACTCCTCTACCCATCCTGTTCTGGTATTGTTTCTAAGTGCAAATCAATCATGCCATGTCTAAGCCTTTTTAGGCCTCCTTCCCACGAACGGATTTACGCCGCGTAAATCCGCGGCAAAAATCCGCTGCGTTGCCCCCTGCTATTAGGTTCTATTGAACCTAATAGCACAATGCTCACGATGCGTAATTCCACCGCGGAATTACGCACCGTGAAATCTCCTGTCCTCACGCGCAGCATGTTCTATTTGCTGCGGGTGTACGCGCTGACGGCTTCCATTGCAGTCAATGGAAGCCGTCCGTTCACGCTATCTCCCGCTGCAACCAGCGGAAGATAGCGTGAAAAAACGCTTCCCCGCCTACCGCCGCGCGTCATATGACGCGGCCGGCGCGTCACGTGACACGGCCGGCCACGTCATGTGACGCGGTGGGGGTGGGTGGGGAAGCGTCTTCACGCTATCTTCCGCTGGTAAGTATGGGGTCTCTGGGGGGCGCCGTGACGGGCTTCACTGCGGAATATTACGCGGCGGAGCCCGTCACGCTCGTGGGAAGGAGGCCTTAATGTATGTGTGTATATATGTATATATATATATATATATATATATATATATATATACGCACGCCTCTTCGGATCTATTCCATTTAAGCCTCAGGAAGAACCCTGAGTAAGTTTGAAAGCTCGCTATAACATTGTGTATTTTTGTTAGCCATTAAAAGGTATCATATCTACAAGATTACTTGGTTTCTCTTGCTGGGAATAATCACATTTTGCTCTACTGGCTAACACCGTACCAAACTTTTTTCTCTTTACCTAATGGAGGATACCAGAATGTACCGTACACAGATGGAATTGAAACATTGTCTAAAGAAATTGGCGCAACTAGACAGCGAGATTTTCTTTTTATCCAAATGCAAGAAGGAACATTTAATTTCCAAAGGACTTTGCCTGGGGAATCCCATTCTGCATACCTATAATACCCTTTATCCACAGCGTCTATGCTACAGGACTTCTGAGAGACTGCGGAACCACCATATCAAAGTCTTCTATAGCACCAAGAAAAAAACCCTTATGGAGATACAAACTTTAAGGAACACACTTACAGAGGACTTGAAACTGAGAATTTAATGCTATTACACAACACTACTGTTGTACCAGATAAAGAACAAGGAAAAGAAACTGGACAAGCAGAAAAAGATAAAAGCATTCAATATCAATACGCAGGAAAGAAGGGCCATATGTGCACTCAGATCAACAAGGAGATCACCATTAAGCCTGCAGATAAGGGTGGTGCTATAGTCCTCATGAATACATCGGACTACACAAAAGAAGCAGACAAACACCTGACGGACACCACATACTAAACCAAACTGGATCAAAACCCAACTCAAAAATATGTGAGAGAATTGAGAAGGGTCATCAGAGTTTGTCCGTGGGCTCCACAAAACCTGGACTTGACACTGGAGAACCCCAGGGTTGGAATATTCTACATGCTTCCAAAACTACAGAAAGCTGGCAACCCAGGAAGGCTTGACAAACACTCCAGATTGGGGTCGAAACATCGCATACTCTGATGTAACGATGGAATAAAGGCTCATCCTGCTGGATGAATTCTTCCTATTTGCTCCGTATGCTGCTGCCCTCATTTCTGCCTTCTAGTCCTGGGTATAAATAGATGATGGGAGAGATCTCTGTATACTAGTAATTATTAGGAAATTATAGTAGCAGTGTTTCTGGTGGCGCAATTTTACATATAATGAGTGTTGGGCAAATGACGCCCGACACTCGTCCACGTGTATACTTGCTCCCGTGCTGTTACACAAGAGCGAGCATCGCTGGATCACTCACAGAATGGCGAGCAGGAAGGTGAGGTGGCTGGAGGAGAGTTCTCTCCCCTGCTTCTCTCCATTTACTGCAAGCAGCTGCCGTTCTTAAAAGTGAACGACTGGACGATTCTCATCCAGTTGTTCAGTTTCAGCATGCTGTTACATGGGACGATTATCATTCTAAATCCCGCAGTAGAACAATAATCATCTTGTGTAAAAGGGCCTATACATTTGTCATCGGGCTCTGCTGCTTTAGGATCTGTGATGAGGTCACCGTCATGTAATAAGTGGCGGAGCTAAGAGCCGGTGAGTGATCACATAACGTGACATCATCAAAAGGGCCGAGCTGAGAGCCGGTGAGTGATCACGACTGTGACATCATCACAGGTCTTGTCAGCACCTGGCTGCTGTCCGGCTCTGTAGGTTTTTTAATAAAGCCAAGCAGCACCTGTGATGAGGTCACTGTCATGTGATCAGGGGTGGAGCTAAAAGCTGGTAACTGATTACATGACGGTGACATCATCACAGGTTCTGTCAGGCTCTGCATGTTTTATGCTTTAGGACCTGCGATGACGTCATGTGATCAAGGGCAGAGCTTGTAACTCACACAGTCATGGACAAGTGGTCATTAGCATTTTGACATAGTTATTAGGTCACCCCTCAGCCGTCTTTTTTCTAAACGAAATAATCGCAATTTTGATAATCTCTCTGGGTATTGTAGTCCACCTATTCTATTTATTACTTTATTTGCCCGCCTTTGTACCCGCTCAAGTTCTGCTATGTCCTTCTAGAGTACTGATGCCCCAAACTGTACACAATATTCCATGTGCCGTCTGACGAGTGACTTGTAAAGAGGAAGAACAATGCTCTCGTTTGATGCACCCCATGGTCCTATTTGCCTTGGCAGCAGATGCCTGACACTAGTTGCTCCAGTTAAGTTTACAGCTAACTAAAACCCCCCAAGTTCTTTTCCATGTCAGTGTTCCCCAGTGGTTTCCCATTTAGTGTGTAATGGTGGCATGTCTTTCCTATGCCCATGTGCAGAACCCTACATTTATCAGTGTTAAATCTCATTTGCCACTTTTCTGCCCCAAGTTAAAACTTATCCAGATTCTCTTGCAATCTCCTTGCATCCTCTCTAGTGTTCGTTTCTTTACATAGTTTTGTATCATCTGCAAATATTGATATTTTACTGCACAATCCTTCTACTAGTTCATTAATATGAAAATTCATAATAATGCGAAAAGTCGTAAATATATTAAAAAGAAGAGGGCCCCAAACTGACCCCTGCGGTCTCCCACTAGTTACTCCTCCAACTGCCCTCAGTGGCACTCCATTAGTAATGGTAACCCAATCAATTATAACCACCCTCTTGCTTTCTATCACTCACCAGTTACTTACCCACTCACACACATTCTCGCCCAGACCAAACATTCTCATTTTATACATCAGCCTTTTATGCGGCACAGTATCAAATGCTTTGGAAAAGTCCAGATGCACAAGATCCAGTAACTCCCCCAGTCCAGTCTAGAACTTACCTCCTCGTAGAAGCTGATCAGGTTGGTTTGACAGGAGCCACTCCATTTAAACCCATGCTGATATGGAGTTATACAGCTATTGTCCTTGAAGTACTCTAGGATAGCATCTCCTAGAAACCCATCAAACATTTTACCCACAATAGAAGTAAGACTTACTGGCCTATAGTTTCCAGGTTCACCTTATGATCCCTTTTTGCACATTGGCACAAAATCATCGATTCGCCAATCTAGTGGAACAGACCCTATCACTATAGAGTCCTTAAATATAAGAGACAATGATCTGTCTATCACATTACTTAATGCTCTTAGAAACCAGGGGTGTATGCCATCGGGACCGTCAATTTGTCTATTTTAATCTTTTTAAGGCGACTCTGCACTCATTAATAGGTTAAACTGGTGAAATTTAATGGAAAGTTTACTTTATCACTCTACATCTCACCTGACATTTAATTTTCCTTTGTGAATATCCTGGAGAAAAAACAATTTAATAGATTTGCCTTCTCCTCATGACCCTCTACTTTTTTTCCTACATTATTTATTAAAGGGCTATCACTTTCAGTATTACTCTTTTTACTATTTATATAATTGTAGGGTTAATTTTACTATTACTGTTATAGGTGCAATGTGGCTATTACTGGATGACCGGTACTTTTATGGGTGCACTGTGGCTATTACTGGGTGACTCGCACTGTTATGGGTGCACTGCGGCTATTACTGGGTGTCTGGCACTTTTTTGGGGGAGAGTTGTGTCTATTAATGGACAACTAGTACTGTAATGCGTGCACTGTGGCTATTATTGGTTGGCTGGCACAGTTCTGGGTGCAGTGTGGTTATTACTGGGTAACTGGCACTATTGTGGGAGCACAGTGGCGATTACTGGGTGACTGGCACTGATCTAGGTACCCTGCAGCTATTACTGGGTGAGTAGAACTTTAATGGCTACTCTGTGGCTACTGCAGGGTAACTGGCACTATTATGGGTGCATTGTGGCTGTTACTAAGTGGCTAGCACTGTTATGGGTGCACTATGGCTATTACTGGGTTTCTGGCTCTGTGTTTGGGTGCCCTGTGGCTATTACTGGATTTCTGGCTCTGTTATGGATGCACTGTGGCTATTATTGGGTGACTGGCTCTATTATGGGTGCACCATGGCTATTACTGGCTGACTGGCTCTGTTATGGGTGAATGAACTGTGGCTATTACTAGATGACTAGTACCGTTATGAATGCCCTGTGGCTATTACTGGGTGAATAGCACTGTTATGGGTGCACTGTGGCTATTACTGGGTGACTGGCACTATAATGGCTGCACTGTGGCTATTACTGGGTGACTGGCACTTTTTATGGGTGCACTGTGTCTATTACTGGGTGATTAGTACTGTTATGTGTGCTCTGTGGCTTTTACTGGGTAACTGGAACTGTTATGGGCACACTGTGGCTATTACTAAGTGACTGGCAGTGTTATAGGTACACTGTGGCTGTTACTGGGTGACTATCACTTTTATGGATGCTGTGTGGGTATTACTGGCACTGTGGTGATTACTGGATGACTGGCACTGTTATAGGTGCCCCGTGGCTATTACTCGCACTGTTGTGGGTGCACTGTGGCTATTACTGGGTGACTGGCACTATTGTGGCTATTACTGGGCGACTGGCACTGTTATGGGTGGACTGTGGCTATTACTGGGTGTCTGGCACTGTCAATGGGGGCACTGTGGCTATTACTGGGTGACTGGCACTGTTATGCGTCCACTGTGGCTATTACTGGGTGACTGGCACTGTTATGGATGCTCTGTGGCTATTACTGGCACTGTTATGGGTGCCTCGTGGCTGTTACTGGCACTATTATGGGTACACTGTGGCTATTACGGGGGGACTGGCACTATTATGGGTACACTGTGGCTATTACTGGGGGACTGGCATTGTTATGGATGCACTGTGGCTATTACTGGGTGACTGGCATTGTTATGGGCACACTGTGTCTATTTCTTGGCAATTTGTACTACTGTGGGTACAGTGTAGCTATTACTGGGCAACTGGCACTGCTATGGGTTCACTGTGGCACTATCTTCATGTAGCATCTGGTGGTATTGCACCTCTAGTGCCCTCGTCCTTGGCAGCCCTCCCTCCCCAGTATCACAGGTTTCTGGGTGTTACTAAGGGGTGGCACAAGGTGGAGCTGCGATATACTGAGCCTGTTGTTAAACAGAGAGTGTTGATCTGTCAGCGGAGCTCGGCCCTTTAACCCCTTCCACTCTGTGCAGCGCACACTCAGCGCAAATACATTCCCAGCTGCACAGCCCGGGGCGGCTGCGCCTCACGTATCATGGCTCTAACACTGCTTTCCCCCTCACAGAAGGCTCCAGAGAAGGAGAAGGACGAGGAGAGCGAGGATGAGAGCGAAGTCCTGGAGGAGAGCCCCTGCGGCCGCTGGCACAAGAGGAAGGAGCAGGTAGGAGAGCGCGGTAGCTGGTATGTAATATGTGTCCATTATAATCTCTCTCCTGCCTGTTACAATGTATCAGTCTGCACGCAGGATGCTTCTATCACAGAGCATTGTATTGACAGGATACATTTGTAACAAATTCTCAGAGAAGTATTGACTGTTTCCATTCACTGACAGCAAGCAGGGATCTTGAAGACTATTTACAAAAGTTGCATAACTTCATTTTAGTTCCTATAATGGGAGCACATTGGAGGCTTTTCATGTTCACAGCTCTGTCATATCTTCCCCTGCAGAAGCCTCACATTGGTCTGCTGCCCCCATAGAAAAATGTATTGGTCTGTAATAGAGTTATAATGCCCGGCTGATGACCCTGAGCTCAGATTGTTGATTGTACTTTGATGACATCTGCAGCGGATAATGCACCAGAACTGCAGCAGTGCATTGTATACACGTGTCCTCCGATGCTTCCGGCTCTGGAACCTCCACTGACTGTGTGATAGTGCTGTGTAGACAACACGGGGTCACCTGCTCATCTGTGCTTACCGACCTGGAGTGTGATAACAAGAGCGATCACACTGGTGTAATATGGGGGAGTGTTATAAAGAGGACATAATATATAATATATATAACTACAGCATCTGCACTGGAGCTTAATAACTAGAGTATTATAACTAGTGCATTATAGCTAGAGTATTATAAATAGAGCATAAGTAATATAGCTTTAACTAGAGTATTATAACTAGAGCTTTTTTTGTCCAGCGGTTGGAAGTCTGTGTAGCTGCTTCTTCCCAGGATTGTAAAGTGCTGTGGGATATGTAGGTGTTACAGCAGTAAAACATATTAATCATAACATGAGCGCTACAAGCAGAGCATTATAACTGGAGCATTATGCCTGGACCGTTATATCTAGAATATTATAACTAGAGCGTTATGCCTAGACCTTTATATTTAGAGTATTCTACCTAGAGCTTTATAACTAGATTTATTATAATTAGAATTTATAAGTAGAACATTATAACTGGAGTATTACACTAGAGCATTATAACTTGTGTATTATACCTACCGGTAGAACTTTATGACTGAAGCATGATAACTAGTATATGAGCACTAGAGCATTCGAACTGAGATATTATCACATGAACATTATAACCAGAGCATTATCACTAGATTACTATAAATAGAACTTTATAACTTCTGCTTTTTTGTCCATCAATTGGGAATCTGTGTAACTGCTGTTTTCCTGGAATGTAAAGCACTGTGGAATATGTTACTGCTAAACCTTTAAAGCGCATTACTCTTAAACATGAGCATAAGGAGCAGAGTGTTAGAACTAGAGCATTATAATAAGAGCATTATAACTAGCATATTATTACTAGCCATTTTTAACTAGAGTATTATAACTAAAGCATTATAACTACAGCTTTTCTATTCAACAATTGGGAGTCTGTGTAGCTGCTGCTTGTCTAGAATGTAAAGCACTGCGGAATATGTTGGTGCTACGAAGCGTAACACTTAGGGCTCTTTCACAGAGGTGCTGTCCGCCCGCAGTGTAGCTGCGCTGTCTGCCCGCAGTGTAGCTGCGCTGTCTGCCCGCAGTGTAGCTGCGCTGTCTGCCCGCAGTGTAGCTGCGCTGTCTGCCCGCAGTGTAGCTGCGCTGTCTGCCCGCAGTGTAGCTGCGCTGTCTGCCCGCAGTGTAGCTGCGCTGTCTGCCCGCAGTGTAGCTGCGCTGTCTGCCCGCAGTGTAGCTGCGCTGTCCGCCCGCAGTGTAGCTGCGCTGTCCGCCCGCAGTGTAGCTGCGCTGTCCGCCCGCAGTGTAGCTGCGCTGTCCGCCCGCAGTGTAGCTGCGCTGTCCGCCCGCAGCGTAGCTGCGCTGTCCGCCCGCAGCGTAGCTGCGCTGTCCGCCCGCAGCGTAGCTGCGCTGTCCGCCCGCAGCGTAGCTGCGCTGTCCGCCCGCAGCGTAGCTGCGCTGTCCGCCCGCAGCGTAGCTGCGCTGTCCGCCCGCAGCGTAGCTGCGCTGTCCGCCCGCAGCGTAGCTGCGCTGTCCGCCCGCAGCGTAGCTGCGCTGTCCGCCCGCAGCGTAGCTGCGCTGTCCGCCCGCAGCGTAGCTGCGCTGTCTGCCCGCAGCGTAGCTGCGCTGTCCGCCCGCAGCGTAGCTGCGCTGTCCGCCCGCAGCGTAGCTGCGCTGTCCGCCCGCAGCGTAGCTGCGCTGTCCGCCCGCAGCGTAGCTGCGCTGTCCGCCCGCAGCGTAGCTGCGCTGTCCGCCCGCAGCGTAGCTGCGCTGTCCGCCCGCAGCGTAGCTGCGCTGTCCGCCCGCAGCGTAGCTGCGCTGTCTGCCCGCAGCGTAGCTGCGCTGTCTGCCCGCAGCGTAGCTGCGCTGTCCGCCCGCAGTGTAGCTGCGCTGTCCGCCCGCAGTGTAGCCGTGTGCAGGCTAATTCAAACTTCTTTGAAGTAGCCTGTACACACGATCCGAGGTGCGAGCTTTCCGGCTCCCATAGGAGGATATGGAAAGCACGCAGCAAAGATACGTCAGGTCCTATCTTTGCGCACACCTTGGGGCTAACGTGAGTTTGCACTTGTATGTCCTATCTTTGTTAGATGCGCTAATTCAGTTTCCTATAGAAGAGCTTTCTATGCGCACCTCTCATGCTTGCCCACAGCAGCCGTGTGAATGAGCCCTTAACATGCACAAAAAGTATTAGGCAGCAGCACTCCGCACTCTCCCTAGTAGACAAGCTTAGGGGGGAACGCCACACATGGGCTATAATGCACGCTCCTGGCTGGATGAGGACTATTCATCCAAAAGACAATCCGAAACAAACCTTGTGTGACAGAGCAGCAGATGGGGGGCGCAAGACAGTCCTCAGAGGTTTCTTCTTTTCAAAAAATCATTCTTTATTTCCATCCATAAAAAGGCAGACAACGTTTCAGCCGCTGCCAGCGGTCTTTATCAAGTCAATGCCAAGTCAAGTCATCTAGTTTATAACTAGATGATCATCTTTAGAGCATTATAACTGTCATATTATAACTGGAGCCTTTCTGTTCTGTGATTTAGAGCCTGTGTAGCACAATATGTTGGTGTAGGGCTTAACGGATGAATGTATACGTAAATATGCTCACTGCAACGGAGCGCATGAATAAGTTAAAAGTCGTTTTTTTTTTAAAGTTCAAACCCCGTGCTATTGCAAAGTAGGAAAAAAAGCAGAAAGATAGGGCAAGACCTATCTTTTCTCACGTGCGATTCCAACGCACATTTGTGAGAATGAAACCATTGAAATGGATGGCGTGGCTCCGTCGTGTTTTGCGGGCGTGATTTTCACACACACAAAAATCTCTGCAAACACGTTCGCCTGTTTAAGCCTTTAGAGCAATAAAGCATAATAATCATATCATGAACACTACAAGCAGAGCATTATCATTGGAGGTTTATAACTCAGGGTTTATATCTAGAGGTTTATAACTGGAGTATTATAATTAGAGCATTATTGCTAGTATTATAGCTACAGTCTATAACTAGAGTATTGTATCTAAAGCATTATAACGAGCTTTATAAATACTGCATTATAGCTTGGAGAATATACCTAGAGCTTTATACCGAGGTGCAGTGTAATTCTAACCTGCAGAATTCTGAGGTTACCTTCACACAAGCGTGAAGGTAACGTGAGTTTTGTGCGCTGCGAGATGCATAAAACTCGCTTAAGTATGAACTCCATTCTTTTGAATGGAGACGTACACATGAATGATTTTTTTCCCTCATAGTAACGCTGAATGGTTTAAAACAATTGCTGCGTGTCCTATTTTTATACGTCCCTCGGAATGCCGCGCCCCATTGTTTTCAATGAGACAATCAAACACATTGCATTCTGTGTGATGTGCACGCGGCTGTGATGTTTGCCATCTAAATCAATGAGAAACACTTGCCGATCCTCCCACGTGCATGAAACAAGCGCCAGGCGAGGCGTTTTTGCATGAAATACGCCTCATATCTGCGGGTAAAATGCACATTGATAAGCGCGATATCGGTCCGTGTTTCTCTGTAAGCTCCGCTGTGCCGCGCTCTGACATCTTCATCTACACTTCATAAACTGATTAGAACAATGTAATAATATGTAATAACACATAAGATGCCCCGGGAGCCATTACAAGATCTGCAGCTTCTCAGAGCCATTAAATCTTCTTTGGGAACAGGGACCTGAATATAATAGGAACAATTAAAGGGACCTTTCACACGGGATGGAACAGGCCGCAAGACGCCGTAAATTCGGCCCCAAAATCTGCAAGCTGCCCATCGATTCTGATGCAGAATTGAAAATGGCTTAAAACCTGCCTGCAATTCTGTATCAAAATCTGCAGTAAGACCTCCGGATTTTGTTGGGAAATTCCTCAGCAGCGGATTTGGCTGCGTCCAGCAGCGCGATTCCATCCTGTGTGAAAGGTCCCTTAAAGGCCCAGTAACATTCAGCTCCGCTCCGTCTGAAATGGCTGATAACACTTAGCAATAGATTATATTCTTTTACACAGATTCCAGGTACAGATGTAACACACTAATCCAGCTTCACAAGAGCGTATGTGCAATTGCACGCACCTCAACACAACATATTTGCACAATTAATGAGGCTTTTTTGCGTGCGCATCAACACATTTTAGCGTACTTTTCTGCCCGCAGGGTATGCTCATTTGCTCACGGAACACAATGATGCATGGATTCAAATGGCTAATTTATCTATTGAGTTCCAGATGTCTTCTTTTTCCAGCGGAATTGCGCAGTGTTTCGGACATTTCCTTGTGTATGGTGCGCCTATTTGGACCCCCCCCCCCCCCCAATGACTTCTATGCGAAACTTTGCTGCGTAAATATGCAGGAAAATAGAACATGTTCTATTTTCCTTGCGTGAACAAAATGCGCACGCAAAATACGGAAATGTGAACAAACTACCTGAAATACATTTCTTCTATTCTCAGTGTATTGCGCACACAGATTTTGCATGTGCGAGGGCAGAGTCACATGATTGTATTTTCGCACACAAATTTCAATGGGTTCATTCACATTGCATAATTGTATGTGCCATTCTGTCTGCAGCATATGGAACTGTTTACACTAATTCGCCATTTCAATGGCTGGGACTGTGGTTGCGTGTTTTTTGCGCACGCAAATACGCATGATTTGCGCAAGAAAAAAGTACAGCAAAAAATGCAGAAGCACATGTAAAAATGCATTGCCGGATGCGCAAATGTGTGGGGCAAATACATGCATAAATACACAAACGCCCATGTGAATTCATCCTTAAGCTAATTTCAAACAGGCGAGCACAATATTGGGCCGTGAAGCCCGGTCTGATATCGCGCTCGGGAATGTGCGATTTCCTGGCGGATGTGAGGCGTTTTTGTTTTCAAAATGCCTCGCATCACTTCAGTGAAATAGTGATC
This sequence comes from Eleutherodactylus coqui, assembly GCF_035609145.1. Classification (NCBI taxonomy): domain Eukaryota; kingdom Metazoa; phylum Chordata; class Amphibia; order Anura; family Eleutherodactylidae; genus Eleutherodactylus; species Eleutherodactylus coqui. Next base: position 101,510,341 of record NC_089845.1, read on the forward strand.
CTCCGGTGCAGCTCTCACCTGTGCCGGAGGATTGGCGAGTGTTTCCCATTGTTTTCAATGGGAAACCTCACGTCATGTGCACCTCGCACGCCATTAAATGTTTTTCCTCGCTCCATTGAAAGCAGTGATAGAACATGCCGCGATTTTTTTTTTTTTTTCCCCCACACCGCGATGCGAAAAAAAAGAATTGCTCATGTATATGACTGCATTCAAAAGAATGGGGTTCATATTCGTCTCGTAATGCACAAATCTCGTGCGATTTTTCTCGGCTGTGTAAAAGCGGCCTAAGGGGGGGGGATTACAATTTCTAGTAAATTGAGTCCTTAACGTAAATTCCCCGGGATTATCCATGGTGGCGTTCATATATGTTCTCAGAATATCAGGTGATGGGCGGGAATATTCTCGAGCGGATTATTTCATAATCATATCTGCCCCAAATACTCCTCCCTATATCGTACCAGCGCCAAGGAGAGCTGGGTGCTGCGGTTGTGTCTAACACATTGTATGAAGCCCTCGGCTGCATTAAATCAGGACGCTGATTGTAAACTGCGACTGTTCCGATTGATAGACAGCAAGCAGAGATCTTTATCATAGTGGGGAATTGAAGCGCATAGTATATCAGAACTATACAAATATCTCTCTGTATACCGCGCTGTTAGGCTTCCTACACGTTAGTGTATCACAGGGAACCAAACGCCAGTGCGCTCGTACATATTGCCGTGGGGGGAGTTGGTAGCGTGCTCCATTGCATGCTATGATTGGGTTCGCCACTAGAAGCTCTGTGAGTGGAACACCTCAGCAATAGTTTGTTACAATGTATCAGTATGGAGTCCAGGATATTTACCTCACAGAGAGTTGTGCACACTGGATACAATTGTAAAGGCCCTTTTGAGAGTCGCTCAAAAATCGCTCAACCGTCTTTTTAACGATTCTTATTCTATCTAAATGCAGGGACATCGTGCAGTTTTTGTGCACGAGTCGCTTATCGCTGAATTCTAGCTTGCTAGAATTGAGCAATCAGCTGTTATCAGCGGAGCAGGCTGTTATCACAGCTGGCTGCACTGATAAGAGTCTCATCAGATTTTCGCATGCACATATTATGTGCGTGGAAAAAAAAATACAGCATGTCCTATTTTTGTACATATGACATGCCATTATAGTCAATGGGTTCATAAACTACGCGGTGAATAACCCTTAAGCCGTCTGCACACGGGCAGATTTGCATTGCGAAATCCGGACCGGATTTGACCTCCAGATTCTGCAGCAAAAACTGCCCATAGCATAGTATTGAAAAGTGATTCTTCCTGCAGATGAGCGGAAACCAATTGAAGGAAAAATCCCAGCATGCTCCATTTTTGCACTGATTCCGCACGGACGGCATCCATTGAAGTCAATGGAAGCTGTCCGATATGTGGCCCTTCTTCAAATGACATTGCGTAAAGGTTGCAGATTCCACATCATCGCTAGGCAATGCCGTGGGAAAAGCAGGAGTCTAAAAAAAGTTATAATCTGTACTGCGCATGTTTGATGGGGAGCCGTGCCGACCATCCACAGTACAGAAAAACAGAGAAACAAGAGGTACGCACGGACACCACTGCCGCCAGGGCCGGATTCTGCACACAGAGTCCGACCCACCTGTGTGCAGGCAGCCTTAGGGCGCCTTCACACTTACAACTGTGATATCACTGTGAGAAAATCGTAGCAAATCGCAGCTTTGTTCAGGTGATTTCTGAGTGTCAGCGATGCTTTGTGAAAAATCGCACATCGCATCGCTGGCACTCGCGATTTTAACGTGAAAGTCAAAAAGAGCTTCTGATGTTAAAAACGCATCACATCCCACGAAAATTTGTGCGTTGCAATGCGATAAAAAGGATGCTCCATAGGGAAACATGGGCTAGGAAAAACACAGAAAGATAGGACATGCCCTGAGTGAAAATATCACAATGCGAATAAAACTTTTGAAAATCATTGGTTTCATAATCCTGTGTTTTCTCTTACTTTCACACCGCGCAAAAATTGCGTGATTTTCTCGCCTGTGTGAAGGCGCCCTTAGGGTGCTTTCACATGGAATGTTCCACAACAGCAATATGGAATACGCGCTGTCGCGCAGTATTTAGTACCGTAATCTGCATTGCTAACGGGTGGAATTTAAGACAGAAGGATGTAACACCGCAGATGACGTGACTCATATATGGGACGCTCAGCGTGTATATAACGGACGACAGATATATACTGGGTCCTGGCTCGGGCGTTTAGTGGATCCTGTCTGCACACTGACGATGCCCAGGTCACCCAGCTGCAGGTGGAAGATAAGTGCGAAGCATGAAAAACTGCTGACACCTTCTGTCCGTACAGCGGGGGAGGGGATGGAGTGACACTTTATATGTGGCAGCACAGTATATAATGTAGCCGTGGAATGTATGCTATAGTACTGTGATTACAGTACTTATAAATGGTGTATAGTATATAACAGTGCAGTGTATAATATATCAGTGCATTAGACCATATGGTGTATAATGTCCTAGTATAGAATATAAACCCACATATATACAGTAAATAATGTGATAGTGCTGTGTATATTACAGCAGTGCAGCATATGTTATGGTATGGTATATAATAGCGTGGTGTATATTATAATATTATAGTTTATAATGTGTAAGTGCTGTGTATATATTTTAATGCAGCATATAATGTCCTGGTATAGCATTAGTTTGGTGCGTATTACACCTTTGAAGTATATAAAACCCTAGTATAGTAAACAATAGTGTGGTATATATGATAGCTTTTTAATATAATGCAATGTCCTAGTATAGAATAGGGTGATGTATATGATAATAGTACAGTATGTAATGTGGTGTATATTAGAACTGTGCAGTCAGTATATGTCCTAGTATAGTTAGGCTGGGTTCACACAGGGCGGATTTGTTGCGGCTTTGCTGCGTTTTTTCCGTTGCAGTTTTGCTGCAGAAGAACTGCTTCTGCGGCAAAACCTCTTGAAAAGTTATTTTTGTCTTGCAGATTTTCCACAGCGCTTTTTTACTTTTTGCAGCGTATTTTGGTGCAGATTTTGCTGCGTCCATAGAGGTCTATGGACAAAAAAGCGCTGTGGAAAAGACAGAAGAATGGACATACTGCGTCTTCAAAAACCGCACCGCAGTTGCATTTCCGCACTGCGACAGTGCGGATAAAATCCGTCCTGTGAGAACAGCTTTTTGCCCAAACACATTTGTGCTGCATTGCACTGCAAACGCTGCGGTTTTGCCGCAGTGCGGATATGCAACAGCAAACCGCGGCAGAACCACAGCAAATCCGCCGTGTGTGAACCCAGCCCTAGGCTAGGGTCACACAGGGCGGATTTGTTGCGGTTTTGCTGCGTTTTTTCCGTTGCGGTTTTGATGCAGAAGAACTGCTTCTGCGGCAAAACCGCTTCAAAGGTTAATTTGGGCTTGCGGATTTTGCTGCGGATTTTCGTGCGGAAGCGTTTTTTTCCGCAGCGCTTTTTAACTTTTGTTGCGTATTTGTCGCGTATTTGGTGCGGTTTTGGCTGCGTCCATAGAGGTCTATGGACAAAAAAGCGCTGCGGAAACGACCAAAGAATGAACATGCTGCATCTTTTAAAACCGCGACGCAGTTGCATTTCCGCACTGCGGCTGTGCGGAAAAAATCCGTCCTGTGAGAACAGCTTTTTGGCAAATCTCATTTGTGCTGCATTGCACTGCAAACGTAGCGGTTTTGCCGCAGTGCGGATATGCAATGGCAATCCGCGGCAAATCTGCCCTGTGTGACCCCAGCCTTAGGCTAGGGTCACACAGGGCGGATTTGTTGCGGTTTTGCTGCGGTTTTTCCGTTGCGGTTTTGACGCAGAAGAACTGCTTCTGCGGCAAAACCGCTTCAAAGGTTAATTTGGGCTTGCGGATTTTCGTGCGGAAAAATCCGCAAGCGTTTTTTTTTCCGCAGCGCTTTTTTACTTTTGTTGCGTATTTGTCGCGTATTTGGTGCGGTTTTGGCTGCGTCCATAGAGGTCTATGGACAAAAAAGCGCTGCGGAAACGACCAAAGAATGAACATGCTGCATCTTTTAAAACCGCGACGCAGTTGCATTTCCGCACTGCGGCTGTGCGGAAAAAATACGTCCTGTGAGAACAGCTTTTTGGCAAATCTCATTTGTGCTGCATTGCACTGCAAGCGCAGCGGTTTTGCCGCAGTGCGGATATGCAACGGCAATACGCGGCAAAACCGCAGCAAATCCGCCCTGTGTGACCCCAGCCTTAGGGTGACTACCCACTGGAGTTTTTTTTTCCCTGCGAAATTCGCAGCATTTTTTTTTCTGCAGGGGTCTATGGGACATGTAATGTTAAAATCGCGATCGCGCAAAAATCGCAATTTACTGCGAAATCACAGTAAATTGCGATTTTGCGCGATCGCGATTTTAACATTAGAAGTCCCATAGACCCCTACAGGAAAAAAAAACTCCAGTGGGTAGTCACCCTTAGGGTGACTACCCACTACAGTTTTTTTTTTCACTGCGAAATTCTTTTTCTGCAGGGGGCCACGGGACTTGTAATGTTAAAATTGCGATCGCACAAAATTGCAATTTCGCGGTAAATCCGCCGCATTGCCCGCAGCTATTAGGTTCTATTGAACCTAATAGCTCAGTGCTTACGGTGCAGAATTCCACTGCGGAATTCCGCACCGTAAAATCTCCCGTCCTCACCCGCGGCATGCTCTATTTGCCGCGGGTGTACGAGCAGATGGCTTCCATTGCAGTCAATGGAATCCGTCCGTTCACGCTATCTTTCGCTGTAGCACAGTGGAAGATAGTGTGAAATCGCCTCTCCGCCTACCGCCGCCGCGTCATATGAAGCGGCCGGCTGCGTCATGTGATGCGGTGGGCGTGTCATGTGTCGTGGCCGGTGTGTCACCTGACGCTGCAGTGCGTCACGCCGAAGCGTCATGCGGGAGCAAGGACGCCGGATCCGCAGGTAAGTTTGGGGTCCCTGGCGGGCACCGCCGCGGAGTTCACGCGGCAGAGCCCGTCACGGCCGTGTGCAGCCGGCCTAGTGTGGTATATTATAGTAGTATAATCTACACTATTTGTAAATAAACACTCCCGCCCCCAGAAGAAGTTGTCGTTTTGCTGCAGACCCGTCCTGCAGTTCCATCTCAGGCAGACATGTAAATGATGAGACTTGTGGGGTGATTAGATGGACGGTCTTTTCACCGGAGGCCCTAGAAGTGGTTCCCCCTTGGCCTATAAGAGGCTCTCGGGGGCTGCTTGTGTGTAGTGACTTCGTCTTCTGCTTGTGTAGAGCTTGTTGACCACTAGACGCCTCTACGACGCAGAGAAGAGATGTCACCCGTTACCAGAGTCTGAGGGGGGCGCATTATTGGGATGTGAGAAGCTGGATGGTCGTATCCATGAATTGTCCCCCACCGGCCGTTCTGACTGGTAGGAGGTGTTGAGACCAGTGGCTGTGTGAGGGCACACAAGGGCACCAGGCTCAGGACCCCCAACAGACCACTAGTAGAGAGGATAGTCTGATCATTCGACAAGCATCAGCAACTGTTTTGTTGTCCGCCATTCAGAGACAGGTGGCGCCATCGTTATACCCCTGTGTCTGTCGGAACCATTTCCAAACGCTTAGCTGAAGAACATTTGTTCTCATGGCTCCCATTACATGTACGGCCTCTGACACCCACCGGTGCCTCCGTTTGCAGTGATATCATTAACAATTAAATCGGACGCTACGGAGTGGAACAGGGTTGCCTTCAGCAATGAATCTAGGTTTAGTTTGGGCACTGACAATGGCCGTATTCATATCTGTAGAGCTCGGGGATTATCTCCTCAATCCTGGCTTTGCTGTAGAGCGGCACACTGCCCCCTACTGGTGTGATGGTCTGGGGGGGGGGGGGGGGGGGCATTGCATATAACAGTCAGTCACCCCTAGTAGTGGTACAAGGAACAATGACAGCTCAGCGATATGTTCAGGACATCCTGCAGCCACTTGTGTTCCTCTCCTGGCGGCTTCCAAGAGCCTTCCAGCAGGATAATACTCAGCCGCACACACAAGGGGGTCACAGGAATGTCCCCACAACATTGTCACACTTCCGTTCCCACCCGTATCACATCTTGTATCCAAGCTAGAGGTGGTACAACAGGGTACTAGAGGCTCCATGCCCACCAGTATCACATCTTGTATCCAAACTAGAGGTGGTACAACAGGGTACTAGAGCCTCCCTGCCCTCCCATTTTATAATCTATACCTCTCTATTATATTCGTACGGTATATAATGTGGTAGTACAATGTATATTATAACAGTATAGTTTCTCATAGTTTGGTGTATAATATAATATTGTAGTATAAAAAGTCTTAGTATAGTATATAATAGTGTGGTTTATATTATAACCATACACACAGCGTCAGCTCAGCCGTCAGGACCTCAGGTTACCCCTTACTACATAATAGGGGGTGGAGGGTTTGGGGAGGCTCATCACTGTTTATTCAGCATCTGGTTGTGTAACGTGTGGCCTCGCTGAGGCTGCTGGGAGGTTTATAGGGTAAATAGAGATTCCTGTTATATAAGTGGCTATATATCTGTCATCGTATGTCATACCACATGTAACACGCCCTGTATCTACATGTCGCAGCTCCGCAAGCTGCGCTCTACAGATAATAACCCCTCTACACAGAGGGGGGGACGGGGACTTCAGTGTTCTATAGGCACTGTACATGAGACACCGAGTAATTCAAGGGTGGATCGCTGGGAATCCACGTGTTCACACAGATCACATGAACTGAGACTATTGCTTCTTCTATCAGCGGAGTGCGAGCTCTTGGGGCTAGCTGTGTGACTGCGGTTATTATATTCCACCTGGCGGTGTCTGGGCAGCGCTCATGTTTGTCCAGCTCTCCGGTGACTTTGTGAGCTGATCAATACGATCCAAGTCAAACACACAAATCCCCACAGGTCTCAGTGAGCCTATAGGAGGCGGCGCTGGGGGAGGGGGGCATAGCTCTAGTCTAGGTCTATCTATTGAGATTACTACTCCCATCATCCACTGTACCAGAAAAGGATTTTTGTGAGCCGGTTGGCCCAATTTAAAGGGGGTTTTCATTCTGCTACATTTTATCTGCACAAGCTGCACTGATACATTGTAACAAATGAGGAAAGGAAAAATTACTCCAGTGTTTACCTCAGAGGACAATCTGCATACCAGGAGGAGCTTTGAGCAAATGTTCCCACTCACTGACAGCAAGCAGAGATCTTAAAGGTGGTTAGAAACTAATTAATTAGAAAGTTAATGAACATTCCATTATACAACGATGGCACTTTATTTTCACACAAGTAGACGCTGGCGCTCTTCATACATTAAACATGCATACAGAGGCGCTGACCAAGTCACGTGTGTTACATGGAACCATTCTGGACCAAAATGCGTGGGAAGGGTCATGATGCAAAATTTGAACAATCCTTTCAACGCAGGAAACACAGACTCTCACGTTGAATGATGTGTCACCTGACACTGGCGCGCTTCATGCTGCTCTCATGCGTATATACATGTAGTATCAGTGGTATGTACCAGCCACTGCGCCTCCTGATGTCATAGAAACTATCACCATACACAGAGTCACTGTGTACATACATTACTTATCCTGTACTGATCCTGAGCTCCATCCTGTATTATACTCCAGAGCTGCACTCACTATTCTGCTGGTGGAGTCACTGTGTACCTACATTACTTATCCTGTACTCATGCTGAGTTACATACTGTATTAGGCTGCCTGTCCACTGGCGTTGCCGAGGGGGAGCAGGAGCCAGCTAACGGATCTCCGCGGTGAGCCTATCTGACAGATAGGCTCACCGCGGAGAATTGCGGCAATTTGCAGCATGCCGCGATTTGCCGCCCGCGAGTGGAGAATCACTGCGTTCCCCTTGGCCGGATTATCTCAGCGGGGAACACAATGCAAAAACGCCCATGGAAAGTCAGCCTTATACTCCAGAGCTCCACTCACTATTCTGCTGGTGTATTCACTGTGTACACACATTACTTATCCTGTACTGTTCACAAGTTACATCCTGTATTATACTCCAGAGCTGCACTTACGATTCTGCTGGTGGAGTCACTGTGTACATACATTACTTATCCTGTACTGATCCTGCTTTACATCCTGTAGATCTTTTATTATAAAAGTAAAAAACACAGCAAAGACAAACTGTAGCAATAATAACCATATAAAGCAATATAAGGCCCTTCCCCCACAGTCCGTGATCCATAAACAAAGTAAGGCCTCCTTCCCACGAGCGTGACGGGCTCCGCAGCGTAATATTCCGCTGTGAAGCCCGTCACGGCGCCCCCCAGAGCCCCTATACTTACCTGCGGGAGATAGCGTGAAATCGCTTCCCCGCCCACCACCGCCGCGTCACCGCTCGTCACCGCTCGTCACCGCCCACCGCTCTCGCGTCACCAGCCGTGTCACGTGACGCGGCCGGACCGCGTCATTTGGCGTCATATGACGCTCGGCGGTGGGCGGGAAAGCGTTTTTTCACGCTATCTCCCGCTGGTTACAGCGGGAGATAGCGTGAATGGACGGCTTCCATTGACTGCAATGGAAGCCGTCAGTGCGTACAGCCCGTCCTCACCCGCAGAAAATAGAGCATGCTGCGGGTGAGGACGGGAGAAATCGCGGTGCGTAATTCCGCGGTGGAATTACGCATCGTGAGCATGGAGCTATTAGGTTCAATAGAACCTAATAGCTGCGTGCAACGCAGCGGATTTTCGCCGCGAATTACGCGGCGGAAATCCGTTCGTGGGAAGGAGGCCTAAATGTCCATATCCGGGTTTCCCCCCGCCGTACACACCCACACACATACACACTCAACATATAACACTATATACAAATATAAACACAATATACAACCATATACCTAAAGTATAAAACTATGTAAACTACACCTCCAGGTCCAGCCGTACCGCACTGTACCCACACAGAACAAATGTAAGCAATAACATAAACAAAAACATAAATAACTGAAATAACAACATAAATAACCAAATATAAACAGAAAGACCGAGCCGAACTGGCATAAAAGAACTAACTAAAAATATATGCAAAATTTTTTTTTTTTTTTTTTTTTTTGGGTCCCCAGTGCAGCTTGGGGGCCAAGCCTGCTCCATCAGTCCGTGCCCAGAGTTCAGTTCAGGACGTGCCAAGCCACACCAGGGTTTTTTTTTTTTAACAAATAATACCACGCTGTGCCCACCGCAGCCTGGTGGCCATGCCCGCTCCACCAGTCCGTGCCCAGAGTCCAATGTTCGGGACGTGCCAGGCTACGGCTGAAGGCGTGAATCCCACTCCCCCCAACTCCCCACCCAACCTACCTACCACCCAAAACGTGAATATATACAATATATACAAAACCATAATACACTCCAATAAACCAACATGCATAATATATACTATATACATAACCCGAAAGCCTAAGGTCGGCTCTCCTGCAGCCCTACTTTACTCCATCTTGCCCAAACCAAAACAAAAAGCTTCATGGTGCACTCACAGCCCCCCACCAGGATTGGAGGTGATAAGCCGGGCACAGACATCGCAATGTACTATCCCTTGAATTTAAAAAAAAAAAGTCTCCCTATTCTCTCCCTAATTTGCCCTAGACTGTCCTTAGTCTGCCCCTAAGTCTGACCCTTCATAGAAAACCTGTCCCTGCCCTATCCCTCCTCTCTCCCTATCCTGTCCCTCCTCTCTCCCTACTCTGCCCCTAGAAGATTAAGAAAAGACTGTCCCTAACGAAATACAAGCCCTCTCCATAGGAGAGAAGCCTTAGATGTGCCCAGCCTCTCATACTCCAAAGAACGCACCTTCACCAGGTCACCCAGGATGTTCCTACATACCATATCCACGGGGAGGACTTTCAGCGCCGTCGAGATTAGACACCGTGCACTCCAGATGTGGAACCTGACCACTAGGCTAACTAGAAATAAAGTGCAGCGGTCCCTGCCACCAAGACCTCTGAAGGCTCCATAAGCCCACTCCGCATAGGAGAGGTGTGCCAGCTGATGCCAACCTATAGACCCCTACCCGTTGGTATACCTCTGTATTAAAGGGGCACTGAAGCAGGAAATGCTCCATGCTTTCCAGCACGTCGCTGCACTCCTGACGGGGGCAACCCCTGTCAATCAGAGGCCTGCTCTTCAAGTTACCCCTTACATACAGTCTCCCGTGAAAGCAGCGCCAAGCCAAGTCCCAAAACTTCAAGGGGACCCGGGTTGAATTCAGTAAACGTAACCCTCCCTCCAGATCCCGACTTGGGCAGTCCTTGAGCGCCAGGGGCTTCTGGAAATGGGTCAACAGGACTCTTTCATCGAGGAGCCTCCTCGTCAGAGTCCTGATCTCCCACATCCCCAGACCCCACCGGCGTATCACCTTCAGAACCAAGGTAGCGTAAGCCGGGAGATGTCCGTGCTGCGTGCGAAGGTCCTTCACTCGCCCTCCTGTCTCCCATTCCTGGAAGAAGGGCCGAAACCATCCCCTGCAGGAGTAGACCCACGGAGGAGCCCTCTCCTGCCAGAGGTTGCCTATGTTGATCTTAAAAAAGGTGTCTACAAGAAACACCACGGGGTTGACCATAGATAACCCCCCCCTAGTCTCCTCGTGCGGTATGTAACATCTCTCCTGATCAGGTTCAACCTGTTCCCCCACAACATTAGGAAGAACAGGTTGTAGACCCGGGTCCAGAGAGGCTCTGGCAAAATGCATACGCTGCCCAGCTGGATGAATAAAGGGAGCAGGTATGTTTTGATCAGGCTAACTCTTTCCCGAAGGGTCAAAGACCAACCCTTCCACTGATTTACCTTCTGAGTGGCACCATCCAGCCTGTCTACCCAATTTTGCATGGGGTAATCCCCCTGGCCAAATTTGATGCCAAGAACTTTTGCTGAAGTCTGGGGCACCGGAAGAGTGTCCGGGAGATCAAACACAGGATCCCCCCTTCCTAACCAGAGACTTTCGCACTTATTCCAGTTGACTCTGGACCCGGATGCCTCCGAGTAGCCATCCACCTCTGATACCACAAACTCCGCCTCCTCCCTTGAGGATACGAAGAGCGTGACATCATCGGCGTACGCTACTACCCTCTGGGTAGCCTCCGGCACCGCCCGGTCCATCCCGACCCCTGCTATAGGTCCACGATCAACTCTCCTAAGGAAGGGATCTATCGCAAACACATACAACAGGGGACTTAGAGGACAGCCCTGACGGACGCCAGAGCCCACCTCAAAAGGGCGGCCAAGCCAGACGTTCACCAGCGGGAAAGTCTCAGCCCCTGCATACAATGTTCGCAGCCAATCAACAAACCCCACTGGCAGGCCGTATCTCAGAAGGACCGACCAGAGGTACTCATGATTAACCCGATCAAATGCTTTGGCCTGATCCAAGGACAGCAAGTACCCCTCCCAGTGACCAGCTCTACCCTGCTCCACTGCCTCCCGGACACCGAGAACAGCACTAAAGATGCTACGACCTGGAACAGAGCAATGCTAGGCCCCCGAGAGGAGCCGGGGTGCAAACTTGACCAACCGATTAAACAGCACTTTTGCCAGAACCTTCCTGTCCGTATTGAGAAGCGCTATGGGACGCCAGTTCCTAATACGGCTCAAGTCTTTACCCTTTGACAGAAGGATGAAAGCTGACCTCCTCATTGACTTTGGCAGAGTGCCCGAGGAAAGACACTCATTTAATACCTCCGTCAAGAGGGGACTCAAGAGGTCCTTGAAGATCTTATAATACTCGGATGTTAGGCCATCCGGTCCTGGCGACTTTTTGAGCCGGAGCCCATCAATCGCCAGTTCAACTTCCTCTATTTTGATCTCTTTTGTCAAAACATCAAGAGAGGTGTCTACCCCCGGCTCAGGAACAGTTTCAGCCAGGAAAGCCGACATCACTTCCGAATCTAGATCCCTCTTTCCCAAGAGTTGCGAGTAGTAGGATCTGACGACCTCCAGAATCCCTGATCTGGATCGATTCAGGGATCCTGTACTATCGATCAGTCCAGTGACCACTTTACTATTCACTGACATCCTACAGTTTCTGTAAGGGTCGGACAAGTGGTACTTCCCGAAATCCCTCTCAAAAACCAAGGATGCGTGTCTATCGTACTGGCACTTCTTGAGCAAAGATTTCACTCTGGAGATCTCCTCGCAGCTACCTCCAGTCGAAACGAGATGTTCGAGTTTCCTCCTCAGGCCGTTGTACAGGCGGTACCTGTCCAGGCATCTGAGGTTGGAGAGCTCTCGGAAGAACCTCGCCGCCCTCCTCTTGAACATCTCCCACCACTCTGACTTACTGCTACAAAGATCCAGTAATGGTACCTGGCTCTGCAGAAAATCCTCAAAGGACTGTCTTATCTCTGCTTCCTCCATGAGTGATGAATTCAGTCTCCAAAAACCTCTGCCCATCCGGGGGGTCTCTGCAACAAAAGGTAGGGCTTGATCCTCATAAAGAGACTCTTCCTGTCCTTTTTAGACTGGGGACCATAGATGTTGACAAGTCTTAATTCTTGTCCCTTCATGAGGACATCTAAGATCAGGCACCTTCCCATTTCTAATTCAATAACTCGTCGGCATTCAACCGCTGCAGTAAAAAGGACCGCCACTCCACTATACGGCTCGGCCGCAAGAGACCAGTAGGAAGGGCCTGACCTCCACTCCCTTTTTGCCTTATGTATGGCTGCCAAATCGGACAGCCTGGTCCCCTGCAAAAATAAAATGTCGGCTTCAACGCGGCCGAGAAAATCAAAGGCCGCAAATCTAGCCGTATCAGACTTAATGCTGGCAACGTTAATTGATACCAGAGTCAGCGGAGTGGGTGCCGCCATCATGAGTGATTAAATTAGACGGCTTTCTTCCTCACACCCGCTTCCTCGGGGTCAGAGGAAATCCCCTTGCCTCTTTTTTTGGACACAGATGTGTCCATAGCAAGGGATCCCCCGACCCCGTCGTCCTTGTTTCCAGGCTCCAGAGTAGCCTCCACCCCGGAAGGAACTATGCCTTCACGAGGTGGAGACTCAGCGCCCCCTGTTGACCCTTTCTTTGCCCTAGGAACCTTGCCCTCTGCCTCCCCCTCAGAAGAGATGTCTCGGAGGGCTCGGAACCTATTGGAGAGTCCAACTGGAAGTGAGCAGGCTTTTCCTTCCAGTACTTGGCCCGGGGTGGGAGAAGATCTTGAATCCCCCCCTTCGTTTTCTCCTTGTGGCACCTAGCTTACGCCGTTTCTCTAACTACCTCTTACCTTCCTCATCCACACTTTCACAGTGGGAGGAATCTGCAGAGTTGGTCTCCTCCCTCTGGATCCTCCTGTCCTCCTCATCTAAATCGCTGTCCCTCAAAGCCTCAGCCGCAAGATTTGCTTCTGGAACAGGGGCCACCATCGACCCACCTGCTGTGGGCGCTCCTGTCAGCTCCCTGCTCCGTCTGCGTTTCTCTTGAGGCCTCTGTTCCGAAGGCGTCTTTTGCCGGTTCTTCCCTGGCTCCTGAGCTCCCCCACCTCTGCTGGTCCCCTCACCCCCCGAGGCCACATCATGACCCCCATCCGTAGGGGCGGAGACTGCATTGGCAAAGGAGCGCGGACAGCGACTAAATGGGTGACCGAGGTCACCACACAGGTTACACCTAATCTCCGCACAGGAGGCGGCTAGATGACCCAGACCCCCACACAGAGCGCACTTCAAGGTCTTACAAGCGGCGCTCAAGTGTGAGGGGTCGCCGCACCTGTGGCAGAGCTTCGGCTGCCCCTGGTAAAAGGCCAGGATACGATCCCTGCCGAGGAAGGCTGCAGATGGTATGTGAGCCTCTGAGTTTCCTGAACGCTTCAGTTTGACCATGAACGTCCAGGCCCCGGACCATATGCCGTGCTCATCCCTGTTCTTTTTGGGCATCTCCGTCACCTCTCCGTACCGGCTGAGCCACGTCATGATGTCAAAGCAAGAAAGTGACTCGTTACGAGTCAAAACGGTCACCTTCTTGACTTCGTTCTGGCGAGACACCACCTGGATGGCAAATTCTCACCAGCCGGGCTCGTTTTTCACCAGCTCGTAATTCCCCCAGAAGATTTCTAGGCTCTCTGGGCGAACGAAACTGATGTCAAACTCAGACGTGCCGTAGGGATGGATCAGGGCAAAGATGTCAACCGCCCTAAAGCCCATCTTCAGCAGAAGCTCCACTACCCTCGCCCTCGGGGGGCATGTATCATTGCCTCTCCAGCGAAGACGGACCACATTCCTACGACCTGCGTCCTGCCTAGGTCTCGGTAGGGACCATACGGTCTCCCCCTTTGCTCTCGGAAGGCACCCAAGCCATGTCTCTCTTTCCAGAGAGATAGATCCACCTCTCTTCCTCCAACTGTGATTGTACTCTCCCCCTTCTGTAAAGCCTCCAGGAGACGCTGTTGCAAAACACCCTCCCTAGAGCCTGAAGACAAGGAGGACCCCTTCCCTCCAGCGGCGACACTGGCATAACTCCTAGCAGTTGTTGTCGCCGCTGGAGGGGCGACTGGACCCCGTGACCCCTCTGGCCTAACTACCTTATCCCCTGGGCCTCCAGATTCCTGGCCGCCAGGGGTACCCGAGGTGCCCGGAGGCCCAGCAACTGCAGAGGAACGTGTACCCTCGGCCTTGTCCCTTACATCCGCTGCACGCTCTCGCACATTCATCCCAGGATCTACCACTTTTTTCCTTGGATCATGTGGTCCGTGGGTCCTGGCCTCTCCAGAGGTAGATGGTAAAACCTCCGGATTTTTGCTTGTGTTTTTACTTTTTATTTTTTGCCTCCGCATCACTGGAGGCGCGGGATCCGGCCTGACTTGCTCCCAAATTATGGGAGACCCCAGATTTTAGGTCCGCAGCCCCCTCCGCATCACAGGCAGCACTTGCTGCATTAGTGGCACCGCTGCCACCCTCCTTGCCGGTACCGCGACCAGCATCTGTACTGGCCTTTACTGCGCCTTTCTTACTGACCTCCTTGCCCTTGTTACCACCTAACACAGGGACAGGGGGTCTGACCAGCTGGGCCCTTTTCTCCCCAACTTCCCGCTCCAGGCCCACCACAGAGCCCGAGCCAGGGGGGTTTTTGGGGTCAGAACTCTGATCCGACTTTGCAGCCAGACCAGAGCTCCCAGGAACGAACACAAGCTTTTCCTGCAGCTTCTCCGGTTTCTTTTTCTTTATGTTTGTGCCCTGCTCTGGCAACTCGTCGCCAAACATGAAGCCCCCCATATGTACAGAGGCTTCCGGCTGCGGGGTCTTCTGTAGCTGCAACCTCCCTGTTCTTTCCTCCACCTCAGATTCCCCTGAGGTAGAAGGCAGCGCAATCTCTTCAGGTAGCATGTCTCTGGGACTTGTAGTGCCTCTGGGCGTTGGTGCTAAGTCTTGAGAGCACACAGGCTGCTCCAGGGTCTCCTGCACATCCTCAAACAACTCTTCATCTGAGGCTTCACCGTCGCTTGTCTCGGTCTGCTCGTGGTCACTGCACCTTGCCGCCATTTTAGCAAATCGGTCGTCATTTAGTATCTTTTCTTTAAAGGGCCCGCTCTCCTCCAGGATCTTTGCCCTCACCGCTTCCCACATCTTTATGCAGTCCTTGCACTTTTTTATCGCTGACCTGGCTTCTGCCTGTTTGTCTTTGGAAGCTTTTTGCTCCAGTAACATTTTGGCGTCACGGAGCTTCTCTTTTTGTACCACCAACATTTTCCCTGCAAAGTTGTAGTCAGTGATATTCTTAGCCAGCCTGGAGGCCAGCTCAATCACAGATTCCTCCTTCTTTTTGTCACTCCACATTCCCGTGCTTACCGGTATCTGCGGCTCACCTGCTCTCCTGCGGGTCTGGCTGCGCGTAACCATCTCACTCCCGGTGCTGTCAGAAGCTGCCGTGCTGACAAATGGAGCCATGCTGCTGCAGCCACAGCCCGGACCCAGTCTCTTCTTACCTCCAGCAGCTCCTGTCTTCTTGCGGGCTGCTGGCTTTTCTGGCACCCGCGGCAAAGTTTTTTCTGATGTCGCCACTGCCATCACTTCCCTCCCTCCCCCCGAGTGGCCCCGGGGGGAGGAGGTGCGGGACTCCATCTCCAGAGAAGCCTAGAAAAGTGCACCTTCTCTGGGATCCATGCTCAGCAAAACTTCCTTCTCGGACCACACCCTGGAACTTGCAGAGCTTCACCAGCACACACCTACTCCAGAGCTGCACTCACTATTCTGCTGGTGGAGTCACTGTGTACCTACATTACTTATCCTGTACTCATGCTGAGTTACATACTGTATTAGGCTGCCTGTCCACTGGCGTTGCCGAGGGGGAGCAGGAGCCAGCTAACGGATCTCCGCGGTGAGCCTATCTGACAGATAGGCTCACCGCGGAGAATTGCGGCAATTTGCAGCATGCCACGATTTGCCGCCCGCGAGTGGAGAATCACTGCGTTCCCCTTGGCCGGATTATCTCAACGGGGAACACAATGCAAAAACCCCCATGGAAAGTCAGCCTTATACTCCAGAGCTCCACTCACTATTCTGCTGGTGTATTCACTGTGTACACACATTACTTATCCTGTACTGTTCCCAAGTTACATCCTGTATTATACTCCAGAGCTGCACTTACGATTCTGCTGGTGGAGTCACTGTGTACATACATTACTTGTCCTGTACTGATCCTGCTTTACATCCTGTATTATACTCCAGAGCTGCACTCTTGATTCTGCTGGTGGCATGGGGAAAAATGAACATTTGGAAAAAAAATCTGTACTACGCATGTCCAATGGCCAGCCGCCAGGTCCATCCACAGTACAGATATAGAACAAAAGAAGACAGATGTGCAGGGTCGCTGGCCGCGGTCAGAGCCAGAAACTGCTGTGGGAACCCGCATACGCAATCAGGCTCTGCCATGTGCTGGCGGCCTATATTATACTCCAGAGCTACACTCACTATTCTGCTGGTGGAGTCAGTGTGTACATACATTATATTACTTATAATAAATCTCCCACCCTTCCCTGCTTGTTCAGTGTCTGCACAGACCTTGTTCTGCTGATTTGCATTCTAGATTTCATCTTTACACCATGCTCTAATGTATAAAGAACTATCTGCCCCCTGTATTATAGGAGTTTGGCTGATTTTTGTACCCTGCAACTCCTTGTGTAGACCCTGGGCACAGAGTGATGCCCGCACACTCACACATACACCCACATGTCTGCGGCTGGCATTCTGAGTTACTTCTGCTCCATTTAGTAGCTCCTTTCGCTCTCTGCCACAATTTTATTTTTAGTCTGTTTGCTACTCACTTTGACCGGGAGCACAGAGCAAAGCATCCTGGGATTGATGCCATGCAGGGTGTCCTGTGCCTCAGACACACAATGGACTGTTGTCCAAGGGCAGGGTCCAGGGTTATCTGCCTTATCTGTCTGTGACTTGGCCGGGTCACCTACATCTGTACCTGCTACAGCGCACATATAGAAACACATAGATTAGTGGGCAGAGTATTCAGTGATACTTTCTGATCAGGTGCAATGTGCCATCCCAGCTCAGGTATACCCTGGGGGGTTGGGGGGGTGGAAAAAAAACAGGGTGCAGCCTCATGCTCTGCCATCCCTCCGCCGCATGCAATGCATAACTTCACAGGAACAAGCAGCTGAGCGTCGCATAGCCTGCAAAATCGTAAGTACAACCACCAGCAGCATCCAGTCCCTGTCAGTCAGTAGTGCAGTCTCCAATAGTCAATCCATGTCATGTAGATGCAGCCAGGTCCACTAGATTAGTGTTACTGACCAGGGAAGCGCATTCCAGAGCGCAGGTGCAGCACAGAAGATGTCCTGGAGACCTGAGGATCATTTTAGGTCATTAGCAGACCAGGGCACAGGGGCCAGTAGAAATAAGAGAAGAGGGGGGGGGGGGGAGTAGGGCAGGATTGTGGAGGTGTCAGACAAGCAGAACTCTACTATGGTTTGAATAGTCAACAACTAGCACAAAATGAATTAGTACAAGATGGACCTGCAGCGCATTCAGGAGAGATAGAATGTGACAGTGATCGGGGCGGGAAATGATGGGGGTAGGAGTAATCATAGCATTGTGGAGCTCCAGCCCCACTTATATATGAGCAATGGGGTGACAGAGATTCAACCTCTGCTTGACAGGCGCAGAACATAATTACCCTGATCACAGCGGACACTGCCATCTGCCCAGATCTGTCTGATGCTGTCCATCCTCCGTCACACTCGCCACTTTTCTATGAATAAATGGGTGTGGCCAGACAAAAGGGGCAGGGCCACCACAGACGACATAGTTACTATGAGGGTACTTTCACATGGGATGAAATTAGTCCGCACGGACACAATGTTATCTCTATCGGGCTTGAACTCCACACCTTTTAAAATCTGCATGTCTTTACTTTAACCCTTTCCAATCCAATTTTGGTTTCAGGGTTTCCTAAAAGGCTTTCTCTTTTTGCTGTTATACAATGGTGCCATCTGCTGGCCAAAGCCAGTGTGTGTGCACCAGAGAGGCTCCGACAGCGGAGTGGCTGGCAATAGACAGTAAGAATACCCTGTCAGATGTCTTCTGACATTGGAGCTGTACAAGCTTCAATCAGAATGTAGAAAGACGTCAGACAGTGGATTGGAAAGTGTTAAATATTGCAAGATTATATTCCGTAACTGAAAGGCTTTCTGCTGCGGAGTTAAAGGACGTCTTGCGGAATTGTTGTTGCGGATTTCTAACGTTCAGGAGATAATTCTGCAATTAAAGTCTGCGGAGAAAAATGCAAGAAATTCCGAAGATGTTCACATTCCGCAGTTAAAAACTCAACAAAATCCATATCTGCGTTGCGTCCTGCGAACAATTCCGTCCCGTGTGAAAGGTCCTAATTTATGCCAGAAACTTATAATAATAATAATAATAATCTTTATTTGTATAGCGCCAACTTATTCCGCAGCGCTTTCAGGCATGGATAAATGCAAAACAATACATACAACAATTGCAACAATTACAATGCGAGATACATTGGGTTAGACACAAATAGGTTGGGGGTGGTACAGGAGGTGCAGGGGGTGGGGAACACAGGCAATAGGAAATTTTATGTACAGATCATTTATATGAAGGCAAACAGGGTGGGGCACCATAGGGAGGGGCGAGGGACTAGGTCAGGAGATTTGGTATGCTTCCCTGAAGAGGTGCGTTTTTAAGGCACGTCTGAAATTTTGTGCAACGGGAATTGTCCGGATGCCTTGGGGTAGAGCGTTCCAGAGGATGGGTGCTGCTCTAGTGAAGTCCTGTAGGCGAGCATGAGAGGTTCGTACTACAGAGGCGTTTAGTCTGAGGGTGTTAGCCGATCGGAGTGAGTGCGCTGGGTGGTATACTGACAGTAGGGAGGCGATGTATGGTGGCGCAGCGCCATGCAGAGCTTTGTGAGTGAGGTAGAAGAGTTTAAATTTAGTTTTGCAGTGGATGGGCAGCCAATGCAGCGACTGGCATAATGCAGAGGCGTCTGAATAACGACTGGATAGAAAAATGAGTCTAGCTGCTGCATTTAGTATGGAGTGGAGCGAGCCTAGTGCGGGGGAGGCCAATGAGTAGCGAGTTGCAGTAGTCAAGCCGGGAGTGGATGAGCGCGACCATGAGTGTCTTTAGCGTGTCCGTGGTTAGGAACGGACGTATTTTAGCAATATTTCTGAGGTGCATGTGGCATGTTTGGGCCAGAGATTGGATATGGGGAGCAAAGGAGAGGTCAGAGTCCAGTGTGACCCCAAGGCATCGGGCATGCTGTCTGGGGGTTATGATGGTGCCAGACACTGAATGGAGATGTTGAGGGGAGGTCGGTTAGAAGGTGGAAATACAAGAAACCTGTATTAATCATAGCACAAATCTGCAAAGATTTGACTATTTAGAGCACAAGACGGATAGGCATGTGTGCGCCTCTTAATAAATTTGTCACACATTACACCAATTGGTACTTCAGTAAGACAGATATATTAAAATGTGCCCCTTTGTGTTTTTATTTCTTCACCATTATCCAGATCTCTGCTTGCTGCCAGTGAGTGGAAAAATTCGAGTTTATACCCTGAGGTTGAAAACTAGTGCATACCTAATACTTCTCACAACTGAGGGTTTGTTATATTTGTATCCAGTCTAGTGTATTCTCTGTGGACTCCAAGCTGATACATGGTGTGTGACTACGCTCGGGTTTCCGTGATAGCTGCTGAAAATAGCGCCACGACCGAATCCCCGAATGGAAACAGAAGGAACCATTCACTTGTATTGTTAATCGGATACTTCTTTGGTGTCCGTTTTACAAGGTTTCTGTTCATTTGAGTACAAAATAGCGCAGTCAACTACGTTATTCTATAATTCAACTTAAGCGCAAACAAACAGCACCCTTGTAAAACGTACACCAAAGTTAAGTCCCATTTACAATAGAAGTGAATGGGACGTTTTGTTCCAATTTGGGGATTCTGTCACAGCGCTTTCAGCAGATATCACGAACCCCCGCCCCCCTGAGCTTGTACTATAACGCTATGAATACGCTCCCTTACCTGCACTGATGCAGTGTAACAAACAGGAAAGAGATACAATGTAGAAAACCAATCAGCTATGTGTTCAGAACTGGAACAGGATGGAGTTCCAGATTCTAAGAGCTCTTTTACATGGGTGTCGTTTTCGTGCAGAATAAGTGCGCCAAAAAAGTCACAGCTAGCTGTGCGAAAAAATTCCCGTAATTAAGTCCCGAGATTAATTAGCAGTGAAATTTCCCATTCACATGATCTGGAGCTGCGTGTTATCTATCTCCCATAGGAGTCTCTGGAACTCCTGCGCAGCACACACCACAGATAGGTCAGGTCCTATCTTTTCACGCAGCACGGACCTTAGGGTGCCTACCCACTTGCGATTTTTTTTCCTGTGATGTTTTGCGTTTTTTCTCAAGAGCAATTAGTATAGAATGTGTTCTTGTCCATCTGGGGTTTTTTTTCCGTTTCGTGGGTTTTTTTCACATAGGAACTGTCAGTTGCATATGTCTCCTTATTTTTCTCTTAATGCACCCATGATTGTCAATGGAGGGCTGCAAAAAATGCGCGGAAAACGCCGCGTTTTTCACGCGCGAAAATCGGCAACGCAAGTGGGTAGGCGCCCTTAGATGCGAACTTTGCAGTCACACATGTCCTATCTTTGTAAGGTGCAACTTTTTTACGTGTCTATTCTGCGTGAAAACGATGCCTGTGTGAAAGAGCCCTAAACAGTGAATACTCCTCCAAAAATAAGACCTAGCGCCTTTTGTGGGGCAAAAAAATAATATAAGACATGGTCTTATTTTCGGGAAAACGTGGTACGAAAAAAACTGTGTTGCCCCTGGCGACCAATAACCCAATCACAGCACAACTTTCATTTTTCAAAAGTGCTGTAAGAAATTAAAGCAGCGCTCTGATTGGGTGAATGGTCGTTGGGGCAACAGAGACAGATTTTCTTGTAGACTGCTTCACAAATCTGCCATATGTTAGCAGCAGAACTTTACTACATACAGTAATGAAGCTTTATTTACAGAATACGCAACACTGCCTCGTCTCCGGCAGTCAGTCATCTCCATGCCTCATGACCTGCAGTGAATCCTTTCCTTCTGCTGTGGTCAGTCCCCCCCGTGCTTCATAACCTGCGGTCAGTCCTCCCCATGCCTCGTGGCCTGCGGTCAGTTCTCCCCATGCCTCGTGGCCTGCGGTCAGTTCTCCCCATGCCTCGTGGCCTGCGGTCAGTCCTCACCGTGCTTCGTGTCCTGCGGTCAGTCCTCCCCGTACCTCATAACCTGCGGTCAGTCCTCCCCATGCCTCGTGGCCTGCAGTCAGTCCTCCTCGTGCCTCGTGGCCTGTGGTCAGTCCTCCCCGTGCCTCGTGGCCTGCGGTCAGTCCTCCCCGTACCTCATATCCTGCAGTTAGTTCTTTCCATGCCTAGTGGCCTGCAGTCAGGCCTCCCCGTACCTCATATCCTGTGGTTAGTTCTCCCCGTGCCCTGTGGCCTGCTGGCAATCATCCCCGTGCCTTGTGGCCTGCTGGCAATCATCCCCGTGCCTTGTGGCCTGCTGGCAGTCATTCCCGTGCCTTGTGGCCTGCTGGCAGTCATTCCCGTGCCTTGTGGCCTGCTGGCAGTCATTCCCGTGCCTTGTGGCCTGCTGGCAGTCATTCCCGTGCCTTGTGGCCTGCTGGCAGTCATCCCCGTGCCCCGTGGCCTGCTGGCAGTCATCCCCGTGCCCCGTGGCCTGCTGGCAGTCATCCCCGTGCCCCGTGGCCTGCTGGCAGTCATCCCCGTGCCCCGTGGCCTGCTGGCAGTCATCCCCGTGCCCCGTTGGCAGTCATCCCCGTGCCCCGTTGGCAGTCATCCCCGTGCCCCGTGGCCTGCTGGCAGTCATCCCCGTGCCCCGTGGCCTGCTGGCAGTCATCCCCGTGCCCCGTGGCCTGCTGGCAGTCATCCCCGTGCCCCGTGGCCTGCTGGCAGTCATCCCCGTGCCCCGTGGCCTGCTGGCAGTCATCCCCGTGCCCCGTGGCCTGCTGGCAGTCATCCCTGTGCCTCGTGGCCTGCTGGCAGTCATCCCTGTGCCTCATGGCCTGTTGGCAGTCATCCCTGTGCCTCATGGCCTGCAGTCAGCCATCCCCGTGTCTCATGGCCTGCAGTCAGTCCTCCCCGTACCTCATATCTTGTGGTTAGTCCTCCCTGTTCCTCGTGACCTGCTGGCAGTCATCCCCGTGCCTCGTGGCCTGCTGGCAGTCATCCCCGTGCCTCGTGGTCTGCTGGCAGTCATCCCCGTGCCTCGTGGCCTGCTGGCAGTCATCCCCGTGCCTCGTGGCCTGCTGGCAGTCATCCCCATGCCTCGTGGCCTGCTGGCAGTCATCCCCGTGCCTCGTGGCCTCCTGGCAGTCATCCCTGTGCCTCATGGCCTGTTGGCAGTCATCCCTGTGCCTCATGGCCTGCAGTCAGCCATCCCCGTGTCTCATGGCCTGCAGTCAGTCCTCCCCGTACCTCATATCTTGTGGTTAGTCCTCCCTGTTCCTCGTGACCTGCTGGCAGTCATCCCCGTGCCTCGTGGCCTGCTGGCAGTCATCCCCGTGCCTCGTGGTCTGCTGGCAGTCATCCCCGTGCCTCGTGGCCTGCTGGCAGTCATCCCC
Organism: Eleutherodactylus coqui; assembly: GCF_035609145.1. NCBI lineage: Eukaryota > Metazoa > Chordata > Amphibia > Anura > Eleutherodactylidae > Eleutherodactylus > Eleutherodactylus coqui. The sequence goes on from NC_089845.1 coordinate 101,533,523, forward strand.
GTGCCTCGTGGCCTGCTGGCAGTCATCCCCATGCCTCGTGGCCTGCTGGCAGTCATCCCCGTGCCTCGTGGCCTCCTGGCAGTCATCCCTGTGCCTCATGGCCTGTTGGCAGTCATCCCTGTGCCTTGTGGCCTGCGGTCAGTCCTCCCTATGCCTCATGGCCTGCAGTCAGCCATCCCCGTGTCTCATGGCCTGCAGTCAGTCCTCCCCGTACCTCATATCTTGTGGTTAGTCCTCCCTGTTCCTCGTGACCTGCTGGCAGTCATCCCCGTGCCTCGTGGCCTGCTGGCAGTCATCCCCGTGCCTCGTGGCCTGCTGGCAGTCATCCCCGTGCCTCGTGGTCTGCTGGCAGTCATCCCCGTGCCTCGTGGCCTGCTGGCAGTCATCCCTGTGCCTCGTGGCCTGCTGGCAGTCATCCCCATGCCTCGTGGCCTGCTGGCAGTCATCCCCGTGCCTCGTGGCCTCCTGGCAGTCATCCCCGTGCCTCGTGGCCTCCTGGCAGTCATCCCCGTGCCTCATGGCCTCCTGGCAGTCATCCCCGTGCCTCATGGCCTCCTGGCAGTCATCCCCGTGCCTCGTGGCCTCCTGGCAGACATCCTGTGCCTCGTGGCCTCCTGGCAGACATCCTGTGCCTCGTGGCCTCCTGGCAGTCATCCCCGTGCCTCCTGGCAGTCATCCCCGTGCCTCGTGGCCTCCTGGCAGTCATCCCCGTGCCTCGTGGCCTCCTGGCAGTCACCCCCGTGCCTCGTGGCCTGCGGTCAGTTTTCCCCGTGCCTCGTGGCCTGCGGTCAGTTCTCCCCGTGCCTCGTGGCCTGCGGTCAGTTCTCCCCGTGCCTAGTGGCCTGCGGTCAGTTCTCCCCGTGCCTCGTGGCCTGCGGTCAGTTCTCCCCGTGCCTCGTGGCCTGCGGTCAGTTCTCCCCGTGCCTCGTGGCCTGCGGTTAGTCCACTCCATACCTAATATCCTGCAGTCAGACCTCTCCCTACTCCTTGTGGTCAGTTTTGGTATTTTTGGTCCTCTCTGCCCTCCCCCAGTTACCTTGTGTTTCATTACAGGTGAATCAGGGTAACATGCCTGGCATCGCAAGCACATTTCTGGCCATGGACACAGAGGAAGGAGTGGAGGTCGTGTGGAACGAACTGCAGTACACAGACAAAAGGATCCTCAAGTCTCATGAGGTATGAAGCCTGCAGGTCTACACAGATGAACAGAACACCCAAAATACAGGAGGAGGCTGTCATTGCCCCCCACAAAGGCGAATGCTCTCTATGCACCCCAGATGTCTCCGTACATGTATTATATATGGTGAATTAGTATTGGGGGGTCACTGCGCCTCGCCTGTCTCTAGGGCTCTCGGATAACTCCTGCTGGTGGACATCAGTGGTATTGGGGGTTCTGCTGCTCCTCGTTTCTCGGATGACTCCTTTTTTTCTCTTCCAGGATAAGATCCGCACCATGTTCCAGAACCTGATGGTTGTCGAACATCCCAATGTGGTGAAGTTCCACAAGTACTGGCTGGATGTGAAGGAGACGTCAGCACGAGTGAGGGACACTGGGGACCCCCTCTTTATGTGTGTGTGGGACAGCGGCTGAGTGGGGAGGGAGCAGAATAGAAGGGCAAATACCCTTATAATGTGAAATCATAGATTAAATGCAGGGTCCTGTGTGATTAGTCCAGGGTCCCTGAGCCTAGTGCAGAGTCCTGTGTGATTAATCTGGGGTCTCCAGGATTAGTGCTTGGTTCTGTGTGACTAGTCTGGAGTCCGGTGGACTGGTGCTAGGTCCTGTGTGATTAATCTGGGATCCCTGGGCATAGTGCAGGGTCCTGTGTGATTATTCTGAGGTCTCCAGAACTGGTGCTGGGTCCTGTGTGACTAGTCCGGGGTCCCTGGGACAAGTGCTGGGTCCTGTGTGTTCAGTCTGTGGTCCCCAGGAATGTTGTCACTCCCTCTACATATGTTCAGTCTGTGGTCCCCAGGACTGGTGCTGGGTCCTGTGTGACTAGTCTGGGGGCTGTTCCTGCGTCTACTTGTCCCTGGTGATCACCTTATGCTTGTTTTGGGCAGGTCGTGTTTATAACTGAATACGTCTCCTCTGGAAGCCTCAGACAGTTCCTCAAGAAGACAAAAAAGAACCGCAAGACGATGAATGCCAAGGTAGAGATATAAGACGACGTGGCTGCAGACATCATGTAATATGGTGTCAGTCCGCACATCACGCTAACTCTCAACATTGTATCACAGGCGTGGAAGAGATGGTGCACACAGATCCTGTCAGCGCTCAGGTGAGCTAGAGACTGTATAGCTATGTATAGAGGAAGCTGAGTGTGTGACTGTATGTATAGAGGAAGCTGAGTGTGTGACTGTATGTATAGAGGAAGCTGAGTGTGTGACTGTATGTATAGAGGGAGCTGAGTGTGTGATTGTATGTATAGAGGGAGCTGAGTGTGTGACTTGTATGTATAGAGGAAGCTGAGTGTGTGACTGTATGTACAGAGGAAGCTGAGTGTGTGATTGTATGTACAGAGGAAGCTGAGTGTGTGATTGTATGTACAGAGGAAGCTGAGTGTGTGATTGTATGTACAGAGGAAGCTGAGTGTGTGACTGTATGTACAGAGGAAGCTAAGTGTGTGACTGTATGTATAGAGGAAGCTGAGTGTGTGACTGTATGTATAGAGGAAGCTGAGTGTGTGATTGTATGTATAGAGGAAGCTGAGTGTGTGATTGTATGTACAGAGGAAGCTGAGTGTGTGATTGTATGTACAGAGGAAGCTGAGTGTGTGACTGTATGTACAGAGGAAGCTGAGTGTGTGACTGTATGTACAGAGGAAGCTGAGTGTGTGATTGTATGTACAGAGGAAGCTGAGTGTGTGATTGCATGTATAGAGAAAGCTAAGTGTGTGACTGTATGTACAGAGTCGATGTATAGAGGAAGCTGAGTGTCTGATTGTATGTATAGAGGAAGCTAAGTGTGTGACTATGTACAGAGACGATGTACAGAGGAAGCTGAGTGTGTGACTGTATGTACAGAAGAAGCTGAGTGTGTGATTGTATGTATAGAGGAAGCTGAGTGTGTGATTGTATGTATAGAGGAGGCTAAGTGTTTGACTGTATGTATAGAGGAAGCTGAGTGTGTGATTGTATGTATAGAGGAAGCTGAGTGTGTGATTGCATGTACAGAGGAAGCTGAGTGTGTGACTGTATGTACAGAGGAAGCTGAGTGTGTGACTGTATGTACAGAGGAAGCTGAGTGTGTGACTGTATGTACAGAGGAAGCTGAGTGTGTGACTGTATGTACAGAGGAAGCTGAGTGTGTGACTGTATGTACAGAGGAAGCTGAGTGTGTGACTGTATGTACAGAGGAAGCTGAGTGTGTGACTGTATGTACAGAGGAAGCTGAGTGTGTGATTGTATGTACAGAGGAAGCTGAGTGTGTGATTGTATGTATAGAGGAAGCTGAGTGTGTGACTATGTACAGAGGAAGCTAAGTGTGTGACTGTATGTATAGAGGAAGCTGAGTGTGTGACTGTATGTATAGAGGAAGCTGAGTGTGTGATTGTATGTACAGAGGAAGCTGAGTGTGTGATTGTATGTACAGAGGAAGCTGAGTGTGTGACTGTATGTACAGAGGAAGCTGAGTGTGTGACTGTATGTACAGAGGAAGCTGAGTGTGTGACTGTATGTACAGAGGAAGCTGAGTGTGTGACTGTATGTACAGAGGAAGCTGAGTGTGTGACTGTATGTACAGAGGAAGCTGAGTGTGTGACTGTATGTACAGAGGAAGCTGAGTGTGTGATTGTATGTACAGAGGAAGCTGAGTGTGTGATTGCATGTATAGAGGAAGCTAAGTGTGTGACTGTATGTACAGAGTCGATGTATAGAGGAAGCTGAGTGTCTGATTTTATGTATAGAGGAAGCTAAGTGTGTGACTATGTACAGAGACGATGTACAGAGGAAGCTGAGTGTGTGACTGTATGTACAGAAGAAGCTGAGTGTGTGACTGTATGTACAGAAGAAGCTGAGTGTGTGATTGTATGTATAGAGGAGGCTAAGTGTGTGACTGTATGTATAGAGGAAGCTGAGTGTGTGATTGTATGTATAGAGGAAGCTGAGTGTGTGATTGTATGTATAGAGGAAGCTGAGTGTGTGACTGTATGTATAGAGGAAGCTGAGTGTGTGACTGTATGTATAGAGGAAGCTGAGTGTGTTACTGTATGTATAGAGGAAGCTGAGTGTGTGATTGTATGTATAGAGGAAGCTGAGTGTGTGATTGCATGTACAGAGGAAGCTGAGTGTGTGATTGTATGTACAGAGGAAGCTGAGTGTGTGACTGTATGTACAGAGGAAGCTGAGTGTGTGACTGTATGTACAGAGGAAGCTGAGTGTGTGACTGTATGTACAGAGGAAGCTGAGTGTGTGACTGTATGTATAGAGGAAGCTGAGTGTGTGATTGCATGTACAGAGGAAGCTGAGTGTGTGATTGCATGTACAGAGGAAGCTGAGTGTGTGATTGTATGTACAGAGGAAGCTGAGTGTGTGACTGTATGTACAGAGAAAGCTGAGTGTGTGACTGTATGTACAGAGAAAGCTGAGTGTGTGACTGTATGTACAGAGGAAGCTGAGTGTGTGACTGTATGTACAGAGGAAGCTGAGTGTGTGACTGTATGTACAGAGGAAGCTGAGTGTGTGACTGTATGTACAGAGGAAGCTGAGTGTGTGATTGTATGTACAGAGGAAGCTGAGTGTGTGATTGTATGTACAGAGTCGATGTATAGAGGAAGCTGAGTGTGTGATTGTATGTATAGAGGAAGCTAAGTGTGTGACTGTATATACAGAGTCGATGTATAGAGGAAGCTGAGTGTGTGACTGTATGTACAGAAGAAGCTGAGTGTGTGATTGTATGTATAGAGGAGGCTGAGTTTGTGACTATATGTATAGAGGAGGGGGGGATGACTGTATAGAGGAAGCTGAGTGTGTGACTGTATGTATAGAGGAGGGGGGGGTAACTGTATGTATGCAGGATGTTGGGGGTGACTCTGTGTGGAGAAGGTGAAGTGGGGTAACTGTATGTATAGAGGAGGTGGGGGCATGAATGTATAGAGGAAGCTGAGTGTGTGACTGTATGTATGCAGGATGTGGGGGGTGACTGTATGTGTGGAGAAGGTGAAGTGGGGTAACTATGTATAGAGGAGGTGGGGTGACTGTGTGTATGGAGGAAGTGGGGGGTGACTGTATGTATGGAGGAGGTGATGGAGGTGACTATATGTATGGAGGTAGAGGGTGACTGTATGTATAGTGGAGGTGGGTGGGTGATTGTATGTATAGAGGAAGCTAAGTGTTTGACTGTATGTATAGAGCAGGCTGAGTGTGTGACTGTATGTATAGAGGAGGCTGAGTGTGTGACTGTATGTATAGAGGAGGCTGAGTGTGTGACTGTATGTATAGAGGAGGCTGAGTGTGTGACTGTATGTATAGAGGAGGCTGAATGTGTGGCTGTATGTATAGAGGAGGCTGAGTTTGTGACTTTATGTATAGAGGAGGGGGGATGACAGTATAGAGGAAGCTGAGTGTGTGACTGTATGTATAGAGGAGGGGGGGTAACTATGTGTGGAGAAGGTGAAGTCGGGTAACTGTATGTATAGAGGAGGTGGGGGCATGAATGTATAGAGGAAGCTGAGTGTGTGACTGTATGTATGCAGGATGTGGGGGGTGACTGTATGTGTGGAGAAGGTGAAGTGGGGTGACTGTATGTATGGAGGAGGTGGGGGGTGACTGTATGTATGGAGGAGGTGATGGAGGTGACTATATGTATGGAGGTAGAGGGTGACTGTATGTATAGTGGAGGTGGGTGGGTGATTGTATGTATAGAGGAAGCTAAGTGTTTGACTGTATGTATAGAGGAAGCTGAGTGTGTGACTGTATGTATAGAGGAGGCTGAGTGTGTGACTGTATGTATAGAGGAGGCTGAGTGTGTGACTGTATGTATAGAGGAGGCTGAATGTGTGACTGTATGTATAGAGGAGGCTGAGTGTGTGACTGTATGTATAGAGGAGGCTGAGTGTGTGACTGTATGTATAGAGGAGCCTGAGTGTGTGACTGTATGTATAGAGGAGGCTGACTGTGTGACTGTATGCATAGAGGAGGCTGACTGTGTGACTGTATGCATAGAGGTGGCTGACTGTGTGACTGTATGTATAGAGGAGGCTGAATGTGTGACTGTATGTATAGAGGAGGCTGAGTGTGTGACTGTATGTATAGAGGAGGCTGAGTGTGTGACTGTATGTATAGAGGAGGCTGAGTGTGTGACTGTATGTATAGAGGAGGCTGAGTGTGTGACTGTATGTATAGAGGGGGCTGAGTGTGTGACTGTATGTATAGAGGAGGCTGACTGTGTGACTGTATGTATAGAGGAGGCTGACTGTGTGACTGTATGCATAGAGGAGGCTGACTGTGTGACTGTATGCATAGAGGAGGCTGACTGTGTGACTGTATGCATAGAGGTGGCTGACTGTGTGACTGTATGTATAGAGGAGGCTGAATGTGTGACTGTATGTATAGAGGAGGCTGAGTGTGTGACTGTATGTATAGAGGAGGCTGAGTGTGTGACTGTATGTATAGAGGAGGCTGAGTGTGTGACTGTATGTATAGAGGAGGCTGAGTGTGTGACTGTATGTATAGAGGAGGCTGAGTGTGTGACTGTATGTATAGAGGAGGCTGAGTGTGTGACTGTATGTATAGAGGAGGCTGACTGTGTGACTGTATGTATAGAGGAGGCTAACTGTGTGACTGTATGTATAGAGGTGGCTGAGTGTGTGACTATGTAAAGAGGTGGCTGAGTGTGTGACTGTATGTATAGAGGAGGCTGAATGTGTGACGGTATGTATAGAGGAGGCTGACTGTGTGACTGTATGTATAGAGGTGGCTGACTGTGTGACTGTATGTATAGAGGTGGCTGACTGTGTGACTGTATGTATAGAGGTGGCTGACTGTGTGACTGTATGTATAGAGGTGGCTGGCTGTGTGACTGTAGGTATAGAGGTGGCTGGCTGTGTGACTGTATGCATAGAGGAGGCTGACTGTGTGACTGTATGCATAGAGGAGGCTGACTGTGTGACTATGTATAGAGGAGGCTGACTGTGACTGTATGTATAGAGGAGGCTGACTGTGTGACTGTATGTATAGAGGAAGCTAAGTGTTTGACTATATATATATATAGAGCAAGCTGAGTGTGTGATTGTATATATAGAGCAGGTTGAATGTGTGACTGTGTGTATAGAGGAAACTGAGTGTGTGACTGTATATATAGAGGAAGTGTGTGTGTGTGTGTGGGGGTGACTGTATAGAGGAGGTGGGGGGTGACTGTATGTACAGAGAAGGTGGGGGTGACTCTATGTATGGAGGAGCCCCCACACTCTTCTGCCCCTGACATCACCCATGTTTCCTCAGTTACCTTCACTCTTGTGACCCGGTCATTATACATGGAAACTTGACTAACGATACGATTTTCATCCAGCACAATGGACTCATCAAGATTGGATCAGGTAAAACAGCAGCTAGGGAGGGGTTAACAACAGACGGGACCCAGATGTGAGGCGTGAGAGACAATATCTGTGGTATTATATGGTGCCAATATATGGGTACTCTGTGGTATTATATGGGGATGTTATATGTGCACTCTGTGGTATTATATAGGGATGTTATATCGTTACTCTGTGGTATTATATGGCGCTGTTATATGGGTACTCTGTGGAGTTATATGGGGATGTTGTATGTGCACTCTGTAGTGTTATATGGGGATTTTATATGGGTACTCCGTGGTATTATATGGGGATGTTATATGTGCACTCTGTGGTATTATATGGGGATGTTAAGTGGGTACTCTCTGGTATTATATGGCGCTGTTACATGGGTACTCTGTAGTATTATATGGGGATGTTATATGGGTACTCTGTGGTATTATACGGCGATGTTACATGGGTACTCTGTGGTATATGGAGATGTTATATGTGCACTCTGTGGTATTATATGGGGATGTTATATGGGTACTCTGTGGTATTATATGGCGCTGTTATATGGGTACTCTGTGGAGTTATACAAAGATGTTGTATGTGCACTCTATAGTGTTATATGGGTACTCTGTGGTATTATACGGCGATGTTACATGGGTACTCTGTAGTATTATATGGGGATGTTACATGGGTACTCTGTGGTATTATATGGAGATGTTATATGTGCACTCTGTGGTATTATATGGGGATGTTATATGGGTACTCTGTCTTATTATATGGCGCTGTTATATGGGTACTCTGTGGAGTTATACGAGGATGTTGTATGTGCACTCTGTAGTGTTATATGGGTACTCTGTGGTATTATATGGGGATGTTATATGGGTACTCTGTGGTATTATATGGGGATGTTATATGTGCACTGTGTGGTATTATATGGGGATGTTATATGTGCACTGTGTGGTATTATATGGGGATGTTATATGTGCACTCTGTGGTATTATATGGGGATGTTATATGTGCACTCTGTGGTATTATATGGGAATGTTATATGGGTACTCTGTGGAGTTATACAGGGATCTTGTATGTGCACTCTAGTGCTATACGGCAATGTTACATGGGTACTCTGTGGAGTTATACAGGGATCTTGTATGTGCACTCTAGTGTTATACGGCAATGTTACATGGGTACTCTGTGGTATTATATGGGGATGTTGTATGTGCACTCTGTGGTATTATACGGCAATGTTACATGGGTACTCTGTGGTATTATATGGGAATGTTATACTTTTGATAACACAATATATCCTTTATACTACATCTTACTAAATTCTAGATATAACTCTGCCTGACTCTGACGTATCCTGTTTTTTCTTCTATGGTTCCTCTGTGTTTGATGACCTCCCTATTCCTCAGTCTGGCATCGGGTTTTTGCCAATGGTGAGTCAGTTAATGTCTATTTGCTGTGCAGTTTCTTGTCATTATAACCTATCACCATTTGTATGTGTAACATAGAGGGACTGCAAATTCCTATTTCACCCACTCCATTCCATCATGGCTTATACTCCAATCACAACCGGAGCTGCATTCACACTTGCACTGGCTGTTACTTGGAATCCATCAGCACTTCTCTGACAGGCTTGGCACCAGCAGCTCCGCTAATTCATAATCCTCTGTGGTTCAGAATATTCTACAGTGCCTTATGCAAACACTACAACTCCAGTAATGCATCACAGCAGAGCATACGCCGTCAGCAGCAAGCCGCGAAGTGTAACCCCCTGCAAAGTATAAAGAAAGCAGCAGTGCATGTGACTAGAGTATAAAGCATTATATAATAGCTAACCTGTAACTGCAGATTTTGATGTGATTGGTGTTTAATACAAGATGTAAAGTAGGACTGTGGCTGCAGCTCTGGATGTGACTGGAGGATAAAACATAAGTAACAGCAGAATAGCGACTTTGGATCCAGTATGAGAGGTTTTTAAGATATGATATAATGGTGGAATTGTGAATGCAGCTCTGGAGATGACTGGAGTATAAGACATGATACTACAGCTGAATTGTGACTGCAACTCTGGATGCAACTGGAGTATAAATCTGCTTATTAAAGAAGAATTCTGAGTGCTGTTCTGGATGTGACTTGGGTATAAGATAATAGAACAGCAGAATATTAATTTCAGCTCTGGATGTGACTGAAGTATAATGCGGGTTGTAACAGCATTAATGTGAGTGCAGCTCTGGCTGTGAATAGGGTATAACACATGATGTAACAGCAGAATTGTGAGTGCAGCTGTAGATGTGAATGATGTATAAGAAAGCAATAGAGGCAGAAATCAAAAATTGTGGACGCAGCTTTGGATGTGACTATAGAGTACAACATGTTATGTGACAGGAGAATAGTGACTGCAGCTCTGGATATGATGAGTATAAGACAAGCAGAATAGTGACTGCAGCTGTGGATGTGAGTGGAGTATAAGACATAATATCACAGCAGAATGACTACAGCTCTGGATGTGAGTGGAGTATAACACATGATGTAAGTGCAGAATTGTGACTTCAGGGCGAAGCTCAGATTTCTTGGCCGCCTCATTACGATTCTTTGGAGCAATGGCCCGAAGTTGTGGTGTGAATGTATGTGCATGACTGTTGTGAATGAGTCCTGTGTGTGTGTGTCCCTTTAACTGCATGAGTGACGTGGTTGGAAGACTTGGGTAGTTGAGGGGCAGAGTTTAGTGAGAGGGAGTTGAGAAAATGTAGTCGGAGGTGGTGGATGTTCCTGCGCGGAGCTAGGCGTAGAGTAACGGGTCTCCTGCCAAGACAAAAATAAGGGAAGCAAAGTTGAATGAATGCTGTTAATAAGTCGGGAGTGCATACCCCACCGATGGTCTATCAGATAACTGAGACTGAAGACATTTAGAGTTCAGAGGGAGGAGTGTCTCCTAGAAAGCCTGTAATACTGGAAGAGAAGTGAATATCTGTAAAGAAGATTGTTATTAGAGATGAGCGAACGTACTCGTTAAGGGCGATTTCGCAATCGAGCATCGCTATTTTCGAGTACCTGGCTACTCGAGTGAAAAGATTTTGGGGGGCGGCGTGGTGGAGCGAGGAGTAGCAGTGGGGAACACGGGGGAGCTGTCTCTCTCTTTCTCTCCTCCCCACTCCCCTCTGCAAACCCCTGCTCACCACCGGCGCCCCCCCGAATCTTTTCCCCCGAGTAGTCAGGTACTCGAAAATAGCGATGCTCGATTGCGAAATCGCCCTTAACGAGTACGTTCGCTCATCTCTAATTGTTATGTCTACGCAATGTACTACTTGTTAAAGAAATCCAAACTGAAAAGTTGTGAGTAAAGTACAACCGTGCACCTCTGCTTGTTTTCCTGGACTGTGGACTCTTTATTTTGCGCGGTGTGAATAGCGGCCTAAAAGAGGTGCTGGCGTCACGTGAAATTCATATTCTTTAATTCTACGTTTACATACTGTGAGTGACTGGGCTAGGCCAAGCTGCCGCCGCTGATGGGAAACATCGCAGAGCCACCCGTGACATTCCATCTTGTTTCCCCATGGTCGCCCCCATTGTGGCGGGCCTACCGCTCGGGTCGCCACATGTGCTTATTGCTTACTGTTTAGGACAGTGGCCAAGTCCAAGAGCATGCCAAGAGTTCACACTGGGGGAGAAGGGACCAAATTACACTGCAACAAATCTCCAGGACAGTAATATACATTATCAGCATATCACGCCATCCCACCTCTAAATACTGAGAGGGGGCAATAAGTTATAGCAGCATGCATGCACTGATTCCTCTAGTGGTTATACAACTAATGGTGTGCACATGTGAGACCACCATCAGTCGCACTTATTGGCTGTTCCTCAACCGCGGTATCAGGAGTGTACCAAGCCTACCTACACACAGGTGAGCCCGATATCGAGCGATATTGCGCTCGCTAATGTGCTTTTTCATGCCGATGTGAGGCGTTTTTCTGGCAAAAACACCTCCCATCACCTCTGTGAAGTAGCGATCCTTTGGTGCGGCTTTCAGGCACGTTAGAGGATTGGCAAATGTTTCCCATTGTTTTCAATAGGAAGCATCACACGCCTTGCAATGTCTTTTACTGTCCCATTAAAAAAAATGGGTGGTGGGTTCCAAGGAACATGAAAATATAGGACGTGCCGCAATTTATTTCCCACACTGTAGGAAAAAAACATATATCTCATGTATATGAGCCTATTCAAAAGAATGGGGTTCATATTCACATTCGAGTTTTGCGGCCGTGTGAAACCAGCCTATAGTCAGACATCCAACAAAAGATCACACAGTGGAAGGGCACGTGTGGTTAATCCTAGAGTTGAGGTTCCATGTCTGGTATCTCACCAATGACGTGCCACAGTGGACCAACTGACCCAGTAGTACAACAGTGGGGACGTTAAACAAATTTCCAGAAGGAACCATGCGGCGTACCTTGTTTCAACTGGGGTTCAATAGCTGAAGACCAACAAGGAAGCCCCTGATGACACCGTGTTATTACCAGCATCACCTCACATGGGCCCAGGAAAGACGTTAATGGACATTGGACACATGGCAGAAGGCCGTCTGCATTGATAAGTCCAATTTACTGCTGAATCGTACGGATGGCCGAGTCCACATCTGGTGAAAATAACATGAAGCCGTATCCCATGGGTGCACCGTTACGGTTCAACACCACAATCTTGAATGGTGAACGCTACAGAGACCTGTTAGCCGACCATCAGGAAGTCTTCCCCGACCACACTGCCATCTTTCGGCAGGACAGCTCCATGTCATTGAGCTCTGATCACTAGGGAATGGTTGGAGGAACACGACTGCCTGACCCCCAAACTCACCGGATTGTAACCCCATCGAACATGTTTGGGATCTGCTGCAAAGGGCTGCGAGATCTGCTCTCACTTATCTGCAAAAAGGGTACCAACTGATGGAGCGGCCGCAGCGGGCATGGCGCGAGATGAGTATGGGGGATGTTTGCCACCCAGTGGAATCTGTTGCTTGGCGTCTAAAATCCGTGATTACCCAAAAAGATGAAGCAACTAGTTACTGAGTAGATGTTCCTAATGCAGTGATCGTTCTGTGTAACTCCCCTATATGTGACCTGTTCCTATGGAAATATACGGGAAGTGCCGCGTGGTATATATAGTGCTCTGTATATATAGACACGTATATATCGGCTCTGTATAGAAAGTATCTGATCTCCTATAGAAGGAATACTGTGATAATGAGCCACTGAAGTCAGGTGTATGTGGAGTTGAGGGACAGACAGCAAAGGGAAGATGATATAAAGGATGATCCAGCAGGGGGGATTGCAGTCGCAGATTGCAGTTCTGGGTAACGGGATTAAATGAAGATTAGAAGCCGGAAGAGAAATGAAAACCGGAGATCAAGAAATGGAGGAGAAAATCATAATCCCAGCACAGCACTCATGTAACGTATACATTACCATACAGTATATACTGGCGGTATAGAGTGACTATTTTACACAGGGTGTCCCAGTTAATGGGGCAAATACTCAGGTAGTTTCACAGCGTTGCTGATGCCGTCGAGCTGTCAAGGGCAAAAAGCTTAAAGCACAATTTCCTCTGCTGCATGATGGACTGGTTTCATTCACCAGATCACACACCACTTGATTTTTACTTTTGGGGAAGCTGAAGGAAATATTTTATGCTTCACTTGTGGACGACATCATCACCCTGCGTCAAACAATAATGGGCGCCGTTGGACAATTGACGCTAAACAAATTAATTGCTGATGAGTGCCAGTGCATACTTCACGCACAGCTTTAAGTTGCAGCAGGATGATGGCACGTCTGCTCCTCCTGTAAACCTCTGCTCCTCCTGCACTTAATTATCAATTAGAATGAAAGTATATTTTACGCTTAAATTAGATTTTATCCTGCTTCATATATTAGCATTACACATAAGCAATGTGCTGATTGAAGCCTCCCTCACTGTCTGCCCCGTCACCACATGAACTGGACACATAGTGATTACTGCTGCATATAGGAAGGATATATGATTATACAGTGACTAGTCGTGTCTATAGGAATAAGTTATATACATTGACTATACTGTTCATTATCTGTATACCTCACACATGAATACTCACTGTAGTTGTTGTTTTCCAGAGCTACCCGTCCCTGATGACCTCCGCACCCCATTGAAATGTCTGAGGGACGAACAACGCACCAAGCACTTCTTTCCTCCAGAGTACGGCTGTAAGGAACACATCACACGCTGTCACCTTACACCTCTATATACAGGACACATCACACACTGTCACCTTATACTTGTACATACAGGACACATCACACACTGTCACCTTACACCTCTACATACAGGACCCATCACACACTGTCACCTTATACGTGTACATACAGGACACATCACACGCTGTCACCTTACACCTCTACATACAGGACACATCACACACTGTCATCTTATACTTGTACATACAGGACACATCACACACTGTCACCTTACATCTCTACATACAGGACACATTACACGCTGTCACCTTACACCTCTACATACAGGACACATCACACGCTGTCATCTTATACTTGTACATAAAGGACACATCACACACTGTCACCTTACACCTCTACATACAGGACACATCACACACTGTCATCTTATACTTGTACATAAAGGACACATCACACACTGTCACCGTATACCTCTACATACAGGACACATCACACGCTGTCACCCTACACCTCTACATAAAGGTCACATCACACGCTGTCATCTTATACTTGTACATAAAGGACACATCACACACTGTCACCGTACACCTCTACATACAGGACACATCACACGCTGTCACCTTACACCTCTACATACAGGACACATCACACGCTGTCACCTTACACCTCTACATACAGGACACATCACACGCTGTCACCTTACACCTCTACATACAGGACACATCACACGCTGTCACCTTACACCTCTACATACAGGACACATCACACGCTGTCACCTTACACCTCTACATACAGGACACATCACACGCTTTCACCTTACACCTCTACATACAGGACACATCACACGCTGTCACCTTACACCTCTACATACAGGACACATCACACGCTGTCACCTTACACCTCTACATACAGGACACATCACACGCTGTCACCTTACACCTCTACATACAGGACACATCACACGCTGTCACCTTACACCTCTATATACAGGACACATCAAACACTGTCACCTTATACTTGTACATACAGGACACATCACACGCTGTCACCTTACACCTCTATATACAGGACACATCACACACTGTCACCTTACACCTCTATATACAGGACACATCACACACTGTCACCTTACACCTCTACATACAGGACACATCACACGCTGTCCCCTTCACCTCTATATACAGGACACATCACACACTGTCACCTTATACTTGTACATACAGGACACATCACACACTGTCACCTTATACTTGTACATACAGGACACATCACACTGTCCCCTTATACCTCTATATACAGGACACATCACACGCTGTCACCTTATACTTGTACATACAGGACACATCACACACTGTCACCTTACACCTCTACATACAGGACACATCACACACTGTCACCTTACACCTCTACATACAGGACACATCACACACTGTCACCTTACACCTCTATATACAGGACCCATCACACACTGTCACCTTATACTTGTACATACAGGACACATCACACACTGTCACCTTATACTTGTACATACAGGACACATCACACTGTCCCCTTATACCTCTATATACAGGACACATCACACGCTGTCACCTTATACTTGTACATACAGGACACATCACACACTGTCACCTTACACCTCTACATACAGGACACATCACACACTGTCACCTTACACCTCTATATACAGGACACATCACACGCTGTCACCTTACACCTCTACATACAGGACACATCACACACTGTCACCTTATACTTGTACATACAGGACACATCACACACTGTCACCTTATACGTGTACATACAGGACACATCACACACTGTCACCTTACACCTCTATATACAGGACACATCACACACTGTCACCTTATACTTGTACATACAGGACACATCACACACTGTCACCTTACACCTCTACATACAGGACACATCACACACTGTCACCTTACATCTCTACATACAGGACACCTCACACACTGTCACCTTACACCTCTATATACAGGACACATCACACACTGTCACCTTACACCTCTACATACAGGACACATCACACGCTGTCACCTTACACCTCTACATACAGGACACGTCACACGCTGTCACCTTTACACCTCTACATACAGGACACATCACACGCTGTCACCTTACACCTCTACATACAGGACACATCACACGCTGTCACCTTACACCTCTACATACAGGACACATCACACACTGTCACCTTACACCTCTACATACAGGACACATCACACACTGTCACCTTACACCTCTTCATACAGGACACATCACACACTGTCACCTTACACCTCTACATACAAGACACATCACACGCTGTCACCTTACACCTTTACATACAGGACACATCACACACTGTCACCTTATACTTGTATGTACAGGACACCTCACACGCTGTCACCTTACACCTCTACATACAGGACACATCACACGCTGTCATCTTACACCTCTATATACAGGACACATCACACACTGTCACCTTATACTTGTACATACAGGACACATCACACGCTGTCACCTTACACCTCTACATACAGGACACATCACACGCTGTCACCTTACATTTCTACATACAGGACACATCACAAGCTGTCACCTTACACCTCTACATACAGGACACATCACACGCTGTCATCTTACACCTCTACATACAGGACACATCACACGCTGTCACCTTACACCTCTACATACAGGACACATCACACGCTGTCACCTTACACCTCTACATACAGGACACATCACACACTGTCACCTTACACCTCTACATACAGGACACATCACACACTGTCACCTTACACCTCTTCATACAGGACACATCACACACTGTCACCTTACACCTCTTCATACAGGACACATCACACACTGTCACCTTACACCTCTTCATACAGGACACATCACACACTGTCACCTTACACCTCTACATACAAGACACATCACACGCTGTCACCTTACACCTTTACATACAGGACACATCACACACTGTCACCTTATACTTGTATGTACAGGACACCTTACACGCTGTCACCTTACACCTCTACATACAGGACACATCACACGCTGTCATCTTACACCTCTATATACAGGACACATCACACACTGTCACCTTATACTTGTATGTACAGGACACATCACACACTGTCACCTTACACCTCTACATACAGGACACATCACACGCTTTCACCTTACACCTCTACATACAGGACACATCACACACTGTCACCTTACACCTCTACATACAGGACACATCACACACTGTCACCTTACACCTCTTCATACAGGACACATCACACGCTGTCACCTTACACCTCTACATACAGGACACGTCACACACTGTCACCTTATACTTGTACGTACAGGACGCCTCGCACGCTGTCACCTTACACCTCTACATACAGGACACATCACACACTGTCACCTTACACCTCTACATACAGGACACATCACACGCTGTCACCTTACACCTCTATATACAGGACACATCACACGCTGTCACCTTATACTTGTACATACAGGACACATCACACGCTGTCACCTTACACCTCTACATACAGGACACATCACACGCTGTCACCTTACACCTCTACATACAGGACACATCACACGCTGTCACCTTATACTTGTATGTACAGGACACATCACACACTGTCACCTTACACCTCTACATACAGGACACATCACACGCTTTCACCTTACACCTCTACATACAGGACACATCACACACTGTCACCTTACACCTCTACATACAGGACACATCACACACTGTCACCTTACACCTCTTCATACAGGACACATCACACGCTGTCACCTTACACCTCTACATACAGGACACGTCACACACTGTCACCTTATACTTGTACGTACAGGACGCCTCGCACGCTGTCACCTTACACCTCTACATACAGGACACATCACACGCTGTCACCTTACACCTCTACATACAGGACACATCACACGCTGTCACCTTACACCTCTATATACAGGACACATCACACGCTGTCACCTTATACTTGTACATACAGGACACATCACACACTGTCACCTTACACCTCTTCATACAGGACACATCACACGCTGTCACCTTACACCTCTACATACAGGACACGTCACACACTGTCACCTTATACTTGTACGTACAGGACGCCTCGCACGCTGTCACCTTACACCTCTACATACAGGACACATCACACACTGTCACCTTACACCTCTTCATACAGGACACATCACACGCTTTCACCTTACACCTCTACATACAGGACACATCACACACTGTCACCTTACACCTCTACATACAGGACACATCACACGCTTTCACCTTACACCTCTACATACAGGACACATCACACACTGTCACCTTACACCTCTACATACAGGACACATCACACACTGTCACCTTACACCTCTTCATACAGGACACATCACACGCTGTCACCTTACACCTCTACATACAGGACACGTCACACACTGTCACCTTATACTTGTACGTACAGGACGCCTCGCACGCTGTCACCTTACACCTCTACATACAGGACACATCACACACTGTCACCTTACACCTCTACATACAGGACACATCACACGCTGTCACCTTACACCTCTATATACAGGACACATCACACGCTGTCACCTTATACTTGTACATACAGGACACATCACACGCTGTCACCTTACACCTCTACATACAGGACACATCACACGCTGTCACCTTACACCTCTACATACAGGACACATCACACGCTGTCACCTTACACCTCTACATACAGGACACATCACACGCTGTCACCTTATACTTGTATGTACAGGACACATCACACACTGTCACCTTACACCTCTACATACAGGACACATCACACGCTTTCACCTTACACCTCTACATACAGGACACATCACACACTGTCACCTTACACCTCTACATACAGGACACATCACACACTGTCACCTTACACCTCTTCATACAGGACACATCACACGCTGTCACCTTACACCTCTACATACAGGACACGTCACACACTGTCACCTTATACTTGTACGTACAGGACGCCTCGCACGCTGTCACCTTACACCTCTACATACAGGACACATCACACGCTGTCACCTTACACCTCTACATACAGGACACGTCACACACTGTCACCTTATACTTGTACGTACAGGACGCCTCGCACGCTGTCACCTTACACCTCTACATACAGGACACATCACACGCTGTCACCTTACACCTCTACATACAGGACACATCACACGCTGTCACCTTACACCTCTATATACAGGACACATCACACGCTGTCACCTTATACTTGTACATACAGGACACATCACACACTGTCACCTTACACCTCTTCATACAGGACACATCACACGCTTTCACCTTACACCTCTACATACAGGACACATCACACACTGTCACCTTACACCTCTACATACAGGACACATCACACGCTTTCACCTTACACCTCTACATACAGGACACATCACACACTGTCACCTTACACCTCTACATACAGGACACATCACACACTGTCACCTTACACCTCTTCATACAGGACACATCACACGCTGTCACCTTACACCTCTACATACAGGACACGTCACACACTGTCACCTTATACTTGTACGTACAGGACGCCTCGCACGCTGTCACCTTACACCTCTACATACAGGACACATCACACACTGTCACCTTACACCTCTACATACAGGACACATCACACGCTGTCACCTTACACCTCTATATACAGGACACATCACACGCTGTCACCTTATACTTGTACATACAGGACACATCACACGCTGTCACCTTACACCTCTACATACAGGACACATCACACGCTGTCACCTTACACCTCTACATACAGGACACATCACACGCTGTCACCTTATACTTGTATGTACAGGACACATCACACACTGTCACCTTACACCTCTACATACAGGACACATCACACGCTTTCACCTTACACCTCTACATACAGGACACATCACACACTGTCACCTTACACCTCTACATACAGGACACATCACACACTGTCACCTTACACCTCTTCATACAGGACACATCACACGCTGTCACCTTACACCTCTACATACAGGACACGTCACACACTGTCACCTTATACTTGTACGTACAGGACGCCTCGCACGCTGTCACCTTACACCTCTACATACAGGACACATCACACGCTGTCACCTTACACCTCTACATACAGGACACATCACACGCTGTCACCTTACACCTCTATATACAGGACACATCACACGCTGTCACCTTATACTTGTACATACAGGACACATCACACACTGTCACCTTACACCTCTTCATACAGGACACATCACACGCTGTCACCTTACACCTCTACATACAGGACACGTCACACACTGTCACCTTATACTTGTACGTACAGGACGCCTCGCACGCTGTCACCTTACACCTCTACATACAGGACACATCACACGCTGTCACCTTACACCTCTACATACAGGACACATCACACGCTGTCACCTTACACCTCTATATACAGGACACATCACACGCTGTCACCTTATACTTGTACATACAGGACACATCACACGCTGTCACCTTACACCTCTACATACAGGACACATCACACGCTGTCACCTTACACCTCTACATACAGGACACATCACACGCTGTCACCTTACACCTCTACATACAGGACACATCACACGCTGTCACCTTATACTTGTATGTACAGGACACATCACACACTGTCACCGTACACCTCTACATACAGGACACATCACACGCTTTCACCTTACACCTCTACATACAGGACACATCACACACTGTCACCTTACACCTCTACATACAGGACACATCACACACTGTCACCTTATACTTGTACGTACAGGACGCCTCGCACGCTGTCACCTTACACCTCTACATACAGGACACATCACACGCTGTCACCTTACACCTCTACATACAGGACACATCACACGCTGTCAACTTACACCTCTATATACAGGACACATCACACGCTGTCACCTTATACTTGTACATACAGGACACATCACACGCTGTCACCTTACACCTCTACATACAGGACACATCACACGCTGTCACCTTACACCTCTACATACAGGACACATCACACACTGTCACCTTACACCTCTACATACAGGACATATCACACGCTGTCACCTTACACCTCTATATACAGGACACATCACACGCTGTCACCTTACACCTCTATATACAGGACACATCACACGCTGTCACCTTACACCTCTACATACAGGACACATCACACGCTGTCACCTTACACCTCTACATACAGGACACATCACACGCTGTCACCTTACACCTCTACATACAGGACACATAACACACTGTCACCTTACACCTCTACATAAAGGTCACATCACACGCTGTCACCTTACACCTCTACATACAGGACACATAACACACTGTCACCTTACACCTCTACATACAGGACACATCACACGCTGTCACCTTACACCTCTACATACAGGACACATCACACGCTGTCACCTTACACCTCTACATACAGCACACATCACACGCTGTCACCCTACACCTCTACATAAAGGTCACATCACACGCTGTCACCTTACACCTCTACATACAGGACACATAACACACTGTCACCTTCCACCTCTACATACAGGACACATCACACGCTGTCACCTTACACCTCTACATACAGGACACATCACACGCTGTCACCTTACACCTCTACATACAGGACACATCACACGCTGTCACCTTACACCTCTACATACAGGACACATCACACACTGTCACCTTACACCTCTACATACAGGACACATCACACACTGTCACCTTACACCTCTTCATACAGGACACATCACACACTGTCACCTTACACCTCTTCATACAGGACACATCACACACTGTCACCTTACACCTCTTCATACAGGACACATCACACACTGTCACCTTACACCTCTACATACAAGACACATCACACGCTGTCACCTTACACCTTTACATACAGGACACATCACACACTGTCACCTTATACTTGTATGTACAGGACACCTTACACGCTGTCACCTTACACCTCTACATACAGGACACATCACACGCTGTCATCTTACACCTCTATATACAGGACACATCACACACTGTCACCTTATACTTGTATGTACAGGACACATCACACACTGTCACCTTACACCTCTACATACAGGACACATCACACGCTTTCACCTTACACCTCTACATACAGGACACATCACACACTGTCACCTTACACCTCTACATACAGGACACATCACACACTGTCACCTTACACCTCTTCATACAGGACACATCACACGCTGTCACCTTACACCTCTACATACAGGACACGTCACACACTGTCACCTTATACTTGTACGTACAGGACGCCTCGCACGCTGTCACCTTACACCTCTACATACAGGACACATCACACACTGTCACCTTACACCTCTACATACAGGACACATCACACGCTGTCACCTTACACCTCTATATACAGGACACATCACACGCTGTCACCTTATACTTGTACATACAGGACACATCACACGCTGTCACCTTACACCTCTACATACAGGACACATCACACGCTGTCACCTTACACCTCTACATACAGGACACATCACACGCTGTCACCTTATACTTGTATGTACAGGACACATCACACACTGTCACCTTACACCTCTACATACAGGACACATCACACGCTTTCACCTTACACCTCTACATACAGGACACATCACACACTGTCACCTTACACCTCTACATACAGGACACATCACACACTGTCACCTTACACCTCTTCATACAGGACACATCACACGCTGTCACCTTACACCTCTACATACAGGACACGTCACACACTGTCACCTTATACTTGTACGTACAGGACGCCTCGCACGCTGTCACCTTACACCTCTACATACAGGACACATCACACGCTGTCACCTTACACCTCTACATACAGGACACATCACACGCTGTCACCTTACACCTCTACATACAGGACACATCACACGCTGTCACCTTACACCTCTATATACAGGACACATCACACGCTGTCACCTTATACTTGTACATACAGGACACATCACACACTGTCACCTTACACCTCTTCATACAGGACACATCACACGCTGTCACCTTACACCTCTACATACAGGACACGTCACACACTGTCACCTTATACTTGTACGTACAGGACGCCTCGCACGCTGTCACCTTACACCTCTACATACAGGACACATCACACGCTGTCACCTTACACCTCTACATACAGGACACATCACACGCTGTCACCTTACACCTCTATATACAGGACACATCACACGCTGTCACCTTATACTTGTACATACAGGACACATCACACGCTGTCA
This sequence comes from Eleutherodactylus coqui, assembly GCF_035609145.1. Classification (NCBI taxonomy): domain Eukaryota; kingdom Metazoa; phylum Chordata; class Amphibia; order Anura; family Eleutherodactylidae; genus Eleutherodactylus; species Eleutherodactylus coqui. The sequence continues at coordinate 101,556,645 of NC_089845.1, forward strand.
CCTTACACCTCTACATACAGGACACATCACACGCTGTCACCTTACACCTCTACATACAGGACACATCACACGCTGTCACCTTACACCTCTACATACAGGACACATCACACGCTGTCACCTTACACCTCTACATACAGGACACATCACACACTGTCACCTTATACTTGTACATACAGGACACATCACACACTGTCACCTTATACTTGTATGTACAGGACACATCACACACTGTCACCTTACACCTCTACATACAGGACACATCACACGCTTTCACCTTACACCTCTACATACAGGACACATCACACACTGTCACCTTACACCTCTACATACAGGACACATCACACACTGTCACCTTATACTTGTACATACAGGACACATCACACACTGTCACCTTATACTTGTACATACAGGACACATCACACACTGTCACCTTATACTTGTATGTACAGGACACATCACACGCTGTCACCTTACACCTCTACATACAGGACACATCACACACTGTCACCTTACACCTCTACATACAGGACACATCACACACTGTCACCTTACACCTCTACATACAGGACACATCACACACTGTCACCTTACACCTCTACATACAGGACACATCACACGCTGTCACCTTACACCTCTATATACAGGACACATCACACGCTGTCACCTTACACCTCTATATACAGGACACATCACACGCTGTCACCTTACACCTCTACATACAGGACACATCACACGCTGTCACCTTACACCTCTACATACAGGACACATCACACGCTGTCACCTTACACCTCTACATACAGGACACATCACGCGCTGTCACCTTACACCTCTACATACAGGACACATCACACGCTGTCACCTTACACCTCTATATACAGGACACATAACACACTGTCACCTTACACCTCTACATACAGGACACATCACACGCTGTCACCTTACACCTCTACATACAGGACACATCACACGCTGTCACCTTACACCTCTACATATAGGACACATCACACACTGTCACCTTACACCTCTACATACAGGACACATCACACGCTGTCACCTTACACCTCTATATACAGGACACATAACACACTGTCACCTTACACCTCTACATAAAGGTCACATCACACGCTGTCACCTTACACCTCTACATACAGGACACATAACACACTGTCACCTTACACCTCTACATACAGGACACATCACACGCTGTCACCTTACACCTCTACATACAGGACACATCACACGCTGTCACCTTACACCTCTACATACAGCACACATCACACGCTGTCACCCTACACCTCTACATAAAGGTCACATCACACGCTGTCACCTTACACCTCTACATACAGGACACATAACACACTGTCACCTTCCACCTCTACATACAGGACACATCACACGCTGTCACCTTACACCTCTACATACAGGACACATCACACGCTGTCACCTTATACTTGTATGTACAGGACACATCACACACTGTCACCTTACACCTCTACATACAGGACACATCACACACTGTCACCTTACACCTCTATATACAGGACACATCATACACTGTCACCTTACACCTCTATATACAGGACACATCACACGCTGTCACCTTACACCTCTACATAAAGGTCACATCACACGCTGTCACCTTACACCTCTAAATACAGGACACATCACACGCTGTCACCTTATACTTGTACGTACAGGACACATCACACGCTGTCACCTTACACCTCTACATACAGGACACATCACACGCTGTCACCTTACACCTCTACATACAGGACACATCACACACTGTCACCTTACACCTCTATATACAGGACACATCACACGCTGTCACCTTACACCTCTACATACAGGACACATCACACGCTGTCACCTTACACCTCTACATACAGGACACATCACACACTGTCACCTTACACCTCTATATACAGGACACATCACACACTGTCACCTTACACCTCTACATACAGGACACATCACACACTGTCACCTTACACTTGGAGGACACATTGTTACTTGTTATATATTCATCTGAGAACTCCTGCGCATAGAATCAGTGAGTACACTACTGGTAACACTCTTATAGGATTCCTGGTGTGCAAAAAAGTTATCTTATTATAGGCACATAAATAATCACACACACCCCTCCGTGTACCGATATCTTATTGACTCTCTATACTCTCTCCAGGTGCTGAAGACAGTACGGCTGTGGACATCTATTCCTTTGGCATGTGTGCTCTAGAGGTAAGAAATTTGATGTATATCTATCCAATATGAGAACCTCCATGCAGGACTATGAGTCACATATATAAAGAGAACTGTCAGATATATGCTAAGATGAGGTATATAGGAGGACAATGAAAAGGAGGAGACACTTCTATCCTCACCTGTAGTAATGTATATAGTACTGAAATCTATAGGGGGACAGGGAGTAAGAGGAGTCTCTTCTATCCGCACCTGTAGTAATGTATACAGAACTGAGATCTATAGGGGGATAGTGAGGAGGAGCAGACTCTTCTATCCTTACCCGTAGTAATGTATATAGTACTGAGATCTATAGGAGGAGACATTTCTATCCTCACCTGTAGTAATGTATACAGTACTGAGATCTATAGGGGGATAGTGAGGAAGAGCAGACTCTTCTATCATCACCTGTCGTAATGTATATAGTACTGAGATCTATAGGAGAATGGTAAGGAGGAGACACTTCTATCCTCACCTGTAGTAATGTATATGGTACTGAAATCTATAGGAGGACGATGAGGAGGAGACATTTCTATCCTCACCTGTAGTAATGTATACGGTACTGAAATCTATAGGAGGACAGTGAGGAGAAGCAGACTCTTCTATCATCACCTATAGTAATGTATACAGCACTGAGATTTATAGGGGGATAGTGAGGAGGAGCAGACTCTTCTATCCTTACCCGTAGTAATGTATACAGTACTGAGATCTATAGGAGGAGACATTTCTATCCTCACCTGTAGTAATGTATACAGTACTGAGATCTATAGGGGGATAGTGAGGAAAAGCAGACTCTTCTATCATCACCTGTAGTAATGTATATAGTACTGAGATCTATAGGAGACTGGTGAGGAGGAGACACTTCTATCCTCACCTGTAGTAATGTATACAGTACTGAGCTCTATAGAAGGATGAGGAGGAGGAGACACTTCTATCCTCACCTGTAGTAATGTATATAGTACTGAACTCTATAGAAGGACGATGAGGAGGAGACACTTCTATCCTCACCTGTAGTAATGTATACAGTACTGAGCTCTATAGGAGGACAGTACTGAGAATGGAGACAATTTGTTTTATTTTCTTAGGAAGGTGCAGCCCACCTACAAAACGTTCTACGCATAAGGTGAACGTATGAAACCGGACGAAAAAAAAACAAAAAACAAAACACCTTTCTTTGAGGGGTAACTGTGGAGCAAGCTTCAAACAAAGATGGCTGTCATATATATTTTTGCTAAATGAAATATTAGTTTATTGATAAATAGCAGCTTATAAACGCCTTCTGAGGTATGTGAACCTCTTCCTCAGTACTTGCTGGGGATACACTTCCCTGACAGTGTATATTAGAACAGATTCTTTCAGTGATGTCAGTAGTCTGTGCATTTTGCAGGTTCTTCTTATTAAATTGTTGTTATCTCACAGACTTTCCATTATGTAGATATATACAGAGCAGTGTATAGGAGATTCGTACTGATGGAGGGGTCAGAGCGCCACCTACAGGCTGGAGAGTTTCCTTTCAAAGTATTGACTTTCTATCATTAATGTTATTGATCAGATCCTGTATTGATAAGCGTCACCTCTCTGCAGATGGCTGTCCTGGAGATCCAAGCCAATGGGGACAAAGTCACCGAGGAAAATGTTACCAAGGCCATAAACTCTCTGGAGGACCTCAACATGAAGGTGCACAGATGGGGGGCCACAGTACATGGGGGTCAGATACAGGATGGAAGGGCCACAGTACATGGGGGTGAGACACAGGAAAGGACAGAGGGGACCCTGTTTATAAGAGTGTATACAGGACAGAGGAACCACTACGTAAAGGATGTTTAGAAGATATATATATATACTGCAGCCTCGTTCATGGGGGTGAGATAAAGGATAGAGGGGCCGCGGTACATGGGGGGAGATGTACAGGACGTTGGATTTGTTGCATATTACAGCCCTCTGAACTAGTTTGTGGTGGGTACAGAGAGGAGCCGCCCGTAGTATATGTGTACCATACATGATGCGTTTCTGCCACATCCTCTGCTTTTCTAGGAGTTCATCCTGAAGTGTCTGTCGGTGTCCGAGGAGAAGCGTCCGTCCGCACATAACCTGCTCTTCCATCGGGTGCTGTTTGAGGTTCACTCCCTGAAGTTGCTGTCCGCCCACTGCTTCCTCAATACTCCCTGTGAGGGTCACTCCATACGTGTAAGGTGTCACATTATGTATGATGCTGCTGTACTGTGGTGCACACAGAGTCTTATACTGTAGTCACATCCAGAGCTGCACTGACATCTCCTACTTCACTGGGGCATTTTCTGTAAAGATGAGACTGTGCTGCTCTGCGTTGTAAGAGATGTAGTGTTCACACTGCAAGCAAAGAATCTACATTCAGTACAGTAGATTGGATACTGGTTATCAGCAAAGTGCAGCAGCAAGAAAAATTGTGGTGTAGCTCTGAATGTGACTGGAGTCTAGGACATGATATAGCAGTAGAATTTTGAGTACTGCTCTGGATATGACTTGTGTATAACACTAGTTATAACTGCAGTATTGTGAGTGCAGCTCTGAATCTGACTGGAGTATAGGACAGGATGTAACAGAAGAATTATGTCGGCAGCTCTGGATGCAACTGAAGTATAACATTTGTTTTAACAGCAGAATTGTGAGTGCAGCTCTGTATGTTACTGGAGTATAAGATGCGATATAACTGCAAAGTTACTGCACCTGAATGTGAGTGGAGTATCACACAGTTTGTAATTGGAGCATAAGACTAGTTGTAACTGTAGTATTGTGAGTGTAGCTCTGGATGTGACTGGAGTATAAGACATGATGTAACAGCGGAATTATGAGTGCAGCTCTGGCTGAGACTGGAGTATAAGGCGGGCTGCACATGACTGGATTTGCATTGCGGAATCCAGAGCCGGCGCCTGCCTCCGGGTTCTGCAGCACATACCGTCCATAGCATGCTATGGAAAAGCGCAGCATGCTCTACTTTAGTGTGGTGTCCGCATGGACGGCTTCCATTGAAGTCAATGGAAGTCATCCATCCTGCGGCCTGTCCACAATTAACATTGCGGATGGGTCGCAGATTCCGTGTGATCGCCTGGCGACGGCGCTGGAAAATCTGTACTGCACACGTGCAACGATGAGCCATCCAGACCATACACAGCACAGATGCAGGATCCTGCATCCGGAATCTGACCCGGTCGTGTGCAGCCAGCCTAACACAGTTTGTAACAGCATAATTGAGAGTGCAGCTCTGGATGTGACTGGAGTATAAGACATGATGTAACACCGGAATTATGAGAGCAGCTCTGGCTGAGACTGGAGTATAACACCGGTTGTAACAGTGAATTTTAGAGTGCAGCTTTGGATGTGTCTGCATAATAAGACCTGATGTATTTCTAGATCAGTACATTGCAGGATTTGCAGGGATACTCAGCGCTGTATGTATAGTTATTACATTAGGTGGACATACTGTATTACACAGAAATGGTTGGTAGAACACATAATTACTGGTGTTGGATTTCTGGATCTTCCCCTCTCTGCAGACATCACACAAGACAACCTCCTGGAAGAGAAGACGAAGCTGATCGACCCCCAGGCTGTCATGGCGTCCGTACCACGGAAAGGTCAATCACCCATGCTATGGAGGTGAGTGCAGAGCTTATATGGTGGGGCAGATAAGCGCCCTTTGCTGGTCACACATTAATGGGGGTCTAGATGCCCACTGTATGTGCGGGGGGAGGTACATTACACTCTGAAACTCACGTCTGTTTCCCGTGTCTCTCAGGTATTCTCAGGTGTCTTCTATGGAGCTGGACAAGTTCTTGGAAGATGTGAGGTAATGTCTCCAGGACACTGTCTCTTTGTTCTTCTTCTGCTCTCCCTTTCATTATATCACTCACTCAGTGTCTGTCTCTCAGGATGTCCTTTTTGTTTACTCTCTTGGCCTGTCTCTTTCCTCTTTGTCTGTCTCTCTGTATATCTTCCCTTCTCAGCCTGTCGACTCCCTCTCTGCCTGTCTTGCCCCCTTTTAGCCTGTCTTGCCCCCTTTTAGCCTGTCTTGCCCCCTTTTAGCCTGTCTTGCCCCCTTTTAGCCTGTCTTGCCCCCTTTTAGCCTGTCTTGACTCCACCTCTGCCTGTCTTGACTCCACCTCTGCCTGTCTTGACTCCACCTCTGCCTGTCTTGCCCCCTCTCTGCCTGTCTTGACTCCACCTCTGCCTGTCTTGACTCCACCTCTGCCTGTCTTGCCCCTTCTCTGCCTGTCTTGCCCCTTCTCTGCCTGTCTTGCCCCTTCTCTGCCTGTCTTGCCCCTTCTCTGCCTGTCTTGCCCCCTCTCTGCCTGTCTTGCCCCCTCTCTGCCTGTCTTGCCCCCTCTCTGCCTGTCTTGCCCCCTCTCTGCCTGTCTTGCCCCCTCTCTGCCTGTCTTGACTCCACCTCTGCCTGTCTTGTCCCCCTTTTAGCCTGCTTTGACTCTTCTCGGCCTGTCTTCCACCCCCCGTGACCTGGGACCCCCTTACCACTCGGTTTATCTCTTTCCCCTTTCGCACTTCCTTTTATACCTGAACTTTACGGTTTTGTAGGAATGGGATCCACCCCCTCATGAACTTTGCTGTCTCTCGCCCTCACGTGCTGCCACGCACGCTCTCACAGACCCAGGAAGACTTACAGACCGCAAAGACCCCAACACCTGAGCCCGTGGAGGTGGAGACCAGGAAGGTGAATGCACCCTGAGATTCAACTGCACTGCAGCAGCAGAACAACCAGACTGGACAAGATGGGATGACGGAAGTGAGATGACGGTGACCTGAGGCTATGATTGTGTATCTCAGGTCATCGACAGTCTGGGGGAGGTTCAGGCTGTACATGGGGTATATAATGTGTAGTGTCCTGCATATGTAAAGGGACACCCAATCCCCCACATACTGAGACTGTGCGCCTCACATCTCTCTTCCCCCTGCAGGTCGTACAGATGCACTGCAACCTGGAGCGCCGAGAAGACAAGGCTCGGATACACGTATGTTATATGTCACATATTATAATAACCTAGTCAAGAAGTGACATGTTACCTCTTCACGCGGAATCACGTTGGAACTCTGTATGCCCATTTACAGGACAAAAGCCATGTGTAGATCTGCAATGAAAATCATAGCAGAAGGCCACAGATATTGGCGTGATTTTTAAAAGGTGGAATTACCGCAGAATTCCGCCATTTGAACATACCCTAAGGGTGTGTTCACATGTAGCCAATTTTGGGGCGGATCTGCAGCAGATTTCACCTTTTCAATTGATTGAGTGAAGTCTGTTGTGGATCCTCATCAAAAACCACACCAATGGTGCAGAAGTTCTTTTTTACAGAGTTTTGTGTGGATTTTCCACTGCGGAAAATCTGCTCCAAACTGCTACTTATGAACGCACTGTAAGGGTATGTTCACACGGCAGAATCTGCTGCTGAACTTTTTGCTTGAATTCCAGCCCTAAAAACCACGGCAAAATCCCATTCTTTCTGCCTCAGTTTTTGCTGCAGATTTGCATGCGGATGTAGCCCTATCAGTGGGCAAAATCCATATGCAGGTCCACAGCGAAAACCGCGGCAGAAAGACACAGATTTTGCTGAGGTTTTTAAGAGGCAGAATTCACGCTGAAAATTCTGTCATGTGAACATATCCGTAGGGCTCTTTCACATGGGCAGATATTTCTGCATTCCACAACTAAAAACACAGAAAATTCCACACCAAAATCTGCATGTATACATGCGGGTCATGGGAGCAGAAGTATTTTTAGCTGTGGATTGTGAAAATATTCCGCCCATGTGAAAGAGCTTGTAATACCCACCTCCACAGTCCACAGCCTCCTCTTCCTCTTACCTTCTGTTCTTCTCTTCCTCAGCTTACCTTGTATCTGAAGTTGGAGGACAAGTTACATCGGCACTTGAGCTGTGACCTGCTGCCCCGTAAGTGTCTGCCGCTGAGGGCCTGGTATACTATGGGTACTCCTATCACTGGGGTTTCTGATGATGAGTATCTGTACTGAGTCAGTGGTACTCACAGTAATATCCAGATATCTAAGTTTACCATCCACTCATGTCTGAACTTCTGACTGAGAGCATTCCTATACTCCTCTGTGCTGCTGTGCCCTTCCACCGGGAAGACTGTTTCATTAGCGGACTGAGGACTGTTAGGGTCAGGTGACTTTGTCTTATGTCTTTTTTCTTCTGTCGCAGATGAAAGTTCTCAGACTCTCGCCTCGGAGCTTGTGCACTATGGCTTCATCAGTGAGGTGAGTCCTGTGTTGGGTAGCACAGTCTACATCAACATAAGGGGACATTTATGAACCGCATCAAGTAAACTCCAGCAAAACTGTGGGTTTCCTATGAGAAATGTGTGCCTATTGTTACAAAACAAAACCTCCGCCTCCTGCAGTCTTGGATTAAATAAAAGAGTGCAAATGCTAAATATACGCAGTACAGAGCCAAGTAGTGCAGAGCCCACGATACCGCAATACTCAGTCCAGATTTTGGTTTGCCCAGTTCGTGAAGACTTTGTGGAAATATCGTGCCTCAATTACCAAAGCTGTCTAAAAGTAAGCCTGTCCTTGCTGCTCATAGGAACCAACTATGGCGCAGGAGATGCAGATTGTGTGCATACTTTTCATATATACACAGATCAGCACATAGTACATAGCAGATCACTAATTCTATGGATATGGGGGAAGGGGCGGCATTTCCGCCTTATCTGAAAACAGTATAAAAACTTGAAAGGATCCAATCTTGTAGGATAGAACCATTCAATACACACGTACACTAGGGCTAATTCATTCATAACATCATACCGAGTGACTTAATCCCTTAATCACCAATGACTTACGTGATCGTCAGGAGCTGGTAGAATACATAGAATCCAATTGCAGCCGTTTAACAACTTAGATGCTGTGATCAAGGCTGACTGCTGCATCTAAGCCATTAGCTAGAGGCCCCTCTGTCATCTCATTGGCCTCTCCTCCTGTGACTGCGCTCTCAGTGTGCTAATTGGTTGCCACAGTTGCCTGGGACCTAGTGAAAGCTCCCGGGCCTGCTATATATTGAGGCTTATTGAGCTCTGTCAAGCGATGACAGGTTCAGATACCCAGATGGATCTAAAAAAATGTAAAAATAAGTTTAATAAAAATGTTAAAAGTTAAAAAACATTTTCCATGAAAAAAACTAAACAAACGAAAGAAAATAATCGGTATCACCATGTCCATAAGAGTCCATTCGCTTCATTTGCATTTAGTTATATAGGATGAAGGGAGATTGATGCACTCGGCAATCTCCCTCCATCCCATAAAAGTGAATGGAGTGGTTGTCACACATGTACCTTGCTGTATTCACATGGGGCATTTGAGGGAGGAGATGTTGGGATCACTGGGGGTCACAGCGATTGGACCCCCAGCGATCAGGCATTTATTTGCTATCCTTGATCAGCACGCTTGGGTCATGCCTGGCTGTTCACCCACTTTAGTGATTGTGTGGGGCCAGAGACAAATATGGTGGCCAGCTCCCTGCACTGTAAGTCCATTAGGTAAAGCTGCATCCAGTCATGAAGATGTTACTAAATTTGCAATCTTCTCACGGCACTGTTTTGTTTTTTTGTAAATCTTTATTTTCTTTCTCTGAGTATCGTGAATTCATTTCCTTTCTTTCTTGGGTTTCTTTAGGAAGACTGCCAGAAAATGGCCAACTTCCTGGAAGACGCTCTGCACAAGCATCGTCCCCCTCTGAACTGATAGTCGCAGCCGTGTCCACACTGAGGAAGATTGTGAATGGGACGGCCTTGAACGGCACAAAATGGCACAAAGTTGTCAGGTGCCGCACCTGACTGGAAAGGAAAAGAGGGGGAAGTCGTTTTGCTTCAAGTCCTTTAGGGGTTTGGGCTCTGGCACCCATGAGGGCTGCACCTTCCTAGGCAAGCCTCTGGGGGAGAAGTCTGCAGGAGGTCTGAACTCTGTGAAGTCTATTGTTTTTTAACCATATTGTGTCATAAATCTCTTGGCAATCAAGAAATTCCGTCTATGCTACTTGTAACAACCGTCCATCAGGAAGCAATGAAGCACATCTCATCCCAAACTGATTCTCCTGCTGAATGCAGATGAGGAGATGATATTGGAAGCATGTTCGTTTTCTAGACCCTTCTGCTTTCCGGAGATGATGGGAATGTAACTACTACTCTTGCCATCCTGCCACAGGGTCTAACTTCCCTCCCCCAATCATGATTAGAGGGTTAGAGAGGAAATTCTGAGGTGTTTCTGAATAGCACAAGAGACAGAGGTTATACAGCACAGTGTATATATTATATAGTGGCACAAAATGTGAAATAACAATGGCAGTGGGACATAGGGTGAGAGGAGTAAGGCTGGTGGTGAAACATAAGGTGAGAGGAATGAGGAGTAATTCTAGTGGTGGAACATAGGGTGAGAGTAATGAGGAGTAAGGCTGGTGGTGGAACATAGGGTGAGAGGGATGAGGAGTAAGGCTGGTGGTGAAATGGGAGGTCAGAAGGATGAGTAAGGGTCATTATGCACAGGTCGATTCTCAGGGCGAAATGTTCCTATGAATGCTCAATCACCAGACAATCGGGTGGTGTAAAAAACTGAATGATCAGCACACAAGCAAAAGCTTGTTCATTGGCTGATTGTGTTGTTTAGGTGAGCGTAAAAATGCTTGTTAGTCACCTCCATAGCTTGTAAACTGGGAGATATGCTGCTGATCAGTGATTGGTCCCAGCAAGAGAAACCACGTAATCTTGTAGATATGATACCTTTTAATGGCTAACAAAAATACATGATGTTACTGTGAGCTTTCAGACCACTCAGGGTCCTTCCTCAGGGAAGAGGAGTAATGGCCCATTTATACAGGACAAACTGTGGGGCAAGTGATGCGTGACAGCTGGTCCCAGTGATGCTCGCTCTTTTGCTGTTACACAGGAGTATCACTGGCATCACTCACAGCGCTAATGGCATGGAGGTGGAGCGGACCGGGGAGCATTCTACCTCCCCCCGCCTCCATTCACAGTAAGCAGACAATCATTCAGAAGTGAGTGACTGCTGTTTACACTGAACGGCACATTGATTGGTTTTCTACATGCAGAAACTGACCAATTTTCTTTCATTCGTTTGAATGATTCCTAAAGATAATCGTCCCATGTAAATGGACCATAAGTAGAGATGAGCGAACGTACTCGCTAAGGCAAATTACTCGAGCGAGTATTGCCATTTTCGAGTAAATGCCCGCTCGTGCCAAAAGATTCGAGGGCTGGCGGGGGTAAGCGGTGAGTTTCGGGAGTGAGCATGGGTGAGCAAGGGGGGGGGGGAGGGGAGAGAGAGATCTCTAACCCATCCCCCCCCCCCCCCCCCCCCGTTCCTCCCCGCTCTCCCCCGCCGGCCCCCGAATCTTTTGGGACGAGCGGGCATGTACTCGAAAATGGCAATACTCGCTCGAGTAATTTGCCTTAGCGAGTATGCTCGTTCATCACTAGCTATAAGATAGCAATGGAACATAAGGTCAAAAGGATGAGGAGCAAGGCTGTCAGTAGAACGTAGGGTGAGAAGGATGAGGAGTGAGACTGGCAGTAGAACGAAGGGTGAGAAGGATGAGGAGTGAGGCTAGCGGTAGAACGTAGGATGAGAGGGATGAGGAGTGAGACTGGCGGTAGAACGTAGGGTGAGAAGGATGAGGAGTGAGACTGGCGGTAGAACGTAGGATGAGAAGGATGAGGAGTGAGGCTGGCGGTAGAACGTAGGGTGAGAAGGATGAGGAGTGAGACTGGCGGTAGAACGTAGGATGAGAAGGATGAGGAGTGAGGCTGGCGGTAGAACGAAGGGTGAGAAGGATGAGGAGTGAGGCTGGCGGTAGAACATAGGATGAGAGGGAAGAGGCTTGTGCTGGAACGTAGGGTGAGATGATGAGGAATGAAGCTGGTAGTGGAATGTAGGGTGAAAGGGATGAGGAGTAAGGCTGGCAGGAGAACATAGGGTGAGAAGGATGAGGAGTAAGGCTTGTGGTGGAACATTGGGTGAGATGAGGAATAAGATCCATTACATGTACACTAGGTGTACTCTCCCGCTAACAGACTGTTGTGCTGATATTAATTCATATGTCATCATGTGATAATAAAATAACTGATCTGAGTTGGGGGTCATTAGTTCTATCTGTAGCGGCGGTCCTTTGTACATTTATGGAAGTTTCTTCAGCTGCAGTTTCCAGTTTACCTGTGAATGTTCACATGACAGCAAAACAGTGGAAGAATTGTCCCATCCGAAGACCGAGCCTCCACACCAAGTCCAATTCAGCCTCAATCCTGCCCCCTAAGTACCCCTCCAACTCAATCAGGACAGCAAATATGTCCTAGTCTCAGTAGTACTCGTCTCTCCAACCTAGCAGACCTAGCATAAACCAGACGGAGTGTTCAGCCACATCCATGTTGTTCCTGGTGAGGGGTGCCACTTTACACAGTCCGAGCCTGTTACTTGGGCAGGTGCTCGGCCTGGTGTGTTTATCACATAGCATACTTATTATCCCAGTCTCTGAGAGATCTGGCAGCTCACATAATGGTTGGCAGTAAAAATGTCGCCGTTTCTGCGCTCGTGTGAATGAAGCCTAAGGCTGTATGTATTCACATGGGCAAATGTGATTTCTGTCAGTGAGAAATTGACCATTTTCCATGCTATTTAAATGCGATTTTCTTGTGTTTTTGCAATAATCATGCACAATTAGCATCTGTTTTACATGTTTTTCACATGTGTTAAAAAAAATCTGCACTACCTGATTTTTTTCTTGTGGTCCTCATAGTAACATACGTTAAAAACAGATTACACTTTCACGCACTCACTTGGCATAAAAGTGTGATCGTTTTTTTGAGCACTCAAATAAAAAATAATGGGCGATATGTGAACAAGAATCGCAGAAAAACAGGACGTGCAATGATTGTTCAAAGTCTCCATTTCATGCATGCTCCATTTCAGTGCGGTTCCCGCACGGTCGGCTCCCATTGAAGTCAATGGAAGCAGTTCAATCCGCAGCCTGTCCGCAAATGACATGCGCTTCCGTACACATCCGCAGTAGAGAAAACAGAAGACCTGGACAGATAAGCAGGGTCCTCAGCCACGGGCAGGGTCGGATTCCGCTCCGGGCTCCCGCATGCAGAATCCGACCCGCCTGTAGACATGAGCCTTTAATGTTCCCATTCTTTGACAGTGAGCAGAGGTCTTAAGAAGCTGAGGAATTGAAGCAAACAGTCTATAGAAAAATGTGCTGAGCTTTTCATTCCACCCTGATGAAGCCTCACGTTCACGGATCTTCTGTATGGGTATCGGGTTTCCAGCTGTGAAGTCAGTACGACGCGAGCAGAGGATATGGTATACTGAGAAATGCTGACTCGACACCCCCGGAGGGAAAATGGTGGGGGGATAGAGGGCTCACAGGAGAAATGGCATCCTGTAAACACTGGATCTCCTGAGATACATGGTGTCTGTTCGCTCAGAGTGTGGCGGCTTATTCCCCACACACAATCCACAGCATCCCGCTTTCTCTGCACTGGTTCATTCAATTTTTCTAATACAGAGGTCCAAATCTCCTGCATAGCCATTAGTTACATTATATCATTTTGCTAACTGCAGACCCCACCAGGGAGAGCTCACTGTATACTGTCTTGTGTCCTATGTATTGTAGTCTGCAGTAAGCACCTCCTAAAGGTAGCTCTATATATCTGTATACAGTTAGCTCCTCCTAGTGGTGGCTGTATATATCTGTATACAGTTAGCTCCTCCTAGTGGTGGCTGTATATATCTGTATACAGTTAGCTCCTCCTAGTGGTGGTAGTATATATCTGTATACAGTAAGCTCCCTCTAGTGGTGGCAGTATATATCTGTATACAGTAAGCTCCCTCTAGTGATGGCTGTATGTATCTATAAACAGTAATCTCACCCTAGTGGTGGTTGTATATATAATAATAATAATAATAATAATAATCTTTATTTGTATAGCGCCAACATATTCCGCAGCGCTTACATAGACAGGGGAATACAGAAAGACAAAATACAAACATTACAGAACCACGGTTACATATAGTAATCAGTTGATGGAAACAATAGGGGTGAGGGTCCTGCTCCAATGAGCTTATATACTATGAATAGTGGGGTGATACAGAGGGTAAAGGGGCTGGAGATGTGCACAGTATGGCGAGGTGGAGAGTGAGCGATGCTATACACATAGACAATGGTCAGACATTTAGCCGTGTGACGGCAGAAACGGTGTGACTGCAGGAGCGGTTTATGATGGCTAGCAGGGATTGCAGTCAGTAGGTCAGGGAGCATGTTATCAGGCGGAGTACAGAGAGGTTTGTTTAGGGAATGCGGTATGCCTCCCTGAAGAGGTGCGTTTTTAGAGCACGCCTGAAGTTCTGCGAGTCCTGGATTGCTCGGGTAGCCTTTGGTAGTGCGTTCCAGAGGACCGGTGCTGCTCTGGAGAAGTCTTGGAGGCGGGAATGAGAAGTTCGAATTAAAGGGGCGCTCAGTCTGGTTTCATTAGCAGAGCGGAGAGCCCGGGCTGGTTGATGGATTGAGATGAGGGAGGCGATATATCTGTAAACAGTTAGCTCCCCCTAGTGGTGGTTTTATATATATATTTACAAGCAAAAATTCGGGGTATGAGCCTGCTTGCAAGTCAAAAAACTCTCAAGCTGAGGCTCAGGGAAAAGTCTATACTCACCTGTCGCCAGCGTGTCGTCCTCCTGATGGTCTGCTGCAGGCTGTCGCTCTTTCCTCAACGCTGACAGAGCATTGCTTCCTGGATACAGGGCTTGAATGCACCGCCTACAGCAACCTAATGCTCTGATTGGTTAACCCAGTGCCGGCTTTCATTGGCTGACGCTGCGCTGAGTTAACCAATCAGTCATTCAATGACATCATTGAACGATTCTGGCGATAGCAAGTTTATACAGTTTTTTTGTTTTGCTATTTTTGTACATTTAAAACCTTTTTTTTTTTTAAAGGTTTGCTTTTGTGCCGCCACATTCCAAGAGCTGTATTCATTTTTTTATCCATTGCCAGAGCCTCAGAAGGCCTTGTTTTTTGCTGGATGAACTCCAGTTTTCATTATTCTAATTTTTTGGAACATCTAAAATTTTGATCGCTTTTTATTCAATTTTTTCTAGTGGCAAGATTAACAAAATCTGTAATTCTGGCATGTTTTTTATTTTTATTTTTCACTGCATTCTCTGAGCAGTATAAACAATATATTAAAGTATTTCTACCGGCCGGTACGATTATGCCAATACCAAATTGTAATCGTTTTTTTGTTTTTCGCAACTTTTTCACAGTTTAAAAAAAAAAAAGTAATAAAAGTTTAAATCACCCTCCTTTTGCCCTATCTATAATAAAAAAAATCTAAATCATAAACGAAAAATACATATTTGGTATTGGCGCGTTCGTAAAAGTCCGATCTATCAAATGCACGTTTTCAGTCACCCTGTCTCCCAGAAAAATGCAATAAATGCAAGAAAAAGCGATCAAAAAGCCGTATGTATTCCGAATTAGTACTAATGTAAACTACAGGACATCTCGCAAAAAATGAGCCCTTGCTCAACTACGTCGATGGAAAAATAAAAAAGTTATTGCGTGCAAAGGATGCAGCAGAAAATAATTGTAAATGATTAAATGTCTTTGAAAAAAAAAACAAGTACTACAGCAAAAAATAACTATACAAGTTTGGTATCATAGTAATCGTACTGACCCATTTTTTAAACAGGGGGAGGAAAAAAGAAAAAAAGGGGCCATGTCATTAACCCTTTCCAATCCACTGTCTGACGTCTAAAGACATTATGATTTAAGGCTGTACAGCTCCAATGTTGGAAGACGTCTGTCGAGGCTTTCTTACTGTATATTGCCAGCCTCTCTGCTGTCGGAGCCTATCCAACGTGTCACCTCATGCAGTACTGGCTTTAGCCAGCATATAGCGCCGTTGTATAATGGCATAAAAAGAGTAGGCCCCCTAGGAAAACCAGGATACAAATTGGATTGGAAATGGTTAAGGGGTTAAATAATGTACTTACTTCCTCCTCTGGGTCATTACGACGCAGGGATCCCACATGTGTAATTTTGTTTTTAATTTTTTACAGAGTAAAGGGAGACAAGTGTTTTTTATTTTTTTCCTTTTTTTTTCCTTTTTTTATTTTTGTCCCCATAGTGGACTTCCACAGAGACCCATCAGGACTCCCTGATCACATTCCGGGGGTCCGATGGTGACAGCCCTTTATATGCTGCAGTCGCATAGACCGCAGAATTTAAAGGGTTAACACAGCAGAGATCGGAGGTTTTCTCCATTCTCTGCTGTGTAAGAGCTGGTGCCCGGCTATCCTCTGACAGAGGGAGCCCCTCCCTCTGTCAGCCCTTTACATGCTGTGGTCGTATAGACCGTGGCATGTAAAGGGTTAGCACAACAGAGATCAGAGGTTTTCTCTCTGCTGTATAAGAGCTGGTTCCTGGCTATCCTTTGACAGCCAAGCACCAGCTCTCCCTGCCGCATAGACCATCGACTGGCTTCTGAGAAGTGCAGGACTTTGAAAATACAAGCGGGAGATTGCCGGCAGATTGGTAATATGTTCCTGCTTCTGTTTTTCAAGGTCCTGCACTGTTCTGTGTGGGACTGTGCAGGCAGAGCACAGTGCCACAGCTTATGGTAGTGTGCTCTGCAGCTTCCATAGTGAAACATAGCCCGGAAATCTTCCGGGCTATATCACTATGGGCAGTGGAACTCATACTGGGAAATTTCCGGGCGTGCTACTCACGGGGTTAAGAGGGGCACGCCTGGTAATACATTTTGTGCACGTGTAGATTTGTGCTATAGTTTATGCCAATTTCTGGAAAAAAATCATACTAAACCTCTCAGTCTGCTGGAGGCCACGCTACTTTTTGCTATGCTATGCCCACCCACTTTTTAAAAGTGACAAGCATGGAGTAAAAAAAATATATAATTTTTGTGCAAATACATTGTGCACCAAAACTTATGACTTTTTCCTACTGAAACACTTGTGAAAGTCATCCATGTTAGCAGCTGAGGAAGGACAACATGAAGTTCTCACCTCAACCCAGCACTTATGACAGGACCTGAAACCAGCAGTTCTTGCAGAACTTCCAATATGTCTGATGACAGCAGGAAAAAGGAAAGAAAGCAGAACTGTGACTGCAGCTTTAGCTGTGATTGGAGTATCAGACATGAAGTATCTCAGGATCAGTACAGGGTTGCCCAGCAATCTGTGGAGATTTAATGAGTGAAATGTTATTGAAAAAGTTTCTCTTTGAGTGAATGAGATCTGGGCCTGTAGAACCTGCAGCAACTGGATGTGTCCGCAGATCACGGAAATATATCTCATTCTCACTAATATTAGTATGTGGTGATAGCAGGACGGGCGCTGCAGATATTTCAAACTGGCTGCAGCCAGTGAGAAAGGACGAGCTCCAAAATACACATCCAGCAGCTATAAAGTCACCTCACATAGCACTGCTTAGAGTGCATCTATCTATCTAGTCACACCCTTATATATAAGGGTGAAATTTAACTACTTCACAACTGCAATATGTAAATTTAAGTTGTGCGGTCATGAAGAGTGTATGGAGCAGCAGTTTGAATGCCATAGTCAAATTTCTAAACAATCAGCCTTAGGGGAGAAACCCCCCTGTGCTCCACTGGCATCCCCGTTACACGAGCGCTGGGTGCCAATCGGCTAGCATGGTAGCCCAAAGTATAGACAACATTGAAAATCGCTATATACTGCAATACTGAAGTATTGCAGTATATAGTAAGGCAATCAGATGATCGCAAGTTCAAGTTCCTAAATTAAAACATGCACAAAGGTTTAAATAGAAAAAAATGAAAAGGTAATAAAAGTTAAAAAAGACCCTTTTCATAAAAAAAATTAAATTGTAAAAAGCCCATACATTTGCTATCACTGTGTTCATAAAGGTTCAAGCTATTAAAATATCACAATATTTATCCCAGAGAACAGAGCACAGAGAACACCATCATAAAAGTAAAGAATGCCAAAAGTATTCTATTGTTCCTCCTGGACATTAGTGGTGTCCGGTTTGTCTGTCAGCTCTTCATCCACAGTTGATATTTCCATGTAGTATCCGTTGGAAGTTCTTGGTTGGCGATTTTCCCATCTCTCTGGCCAGCAGTGCGCTCTGAGCTTTGAGTTCAGTGTTGTGTGCTCAGGATTGGAGGCGCTGATAATAAAGGGTGAATTATGGGTTCGTCTGGGGTATGTAAGTGTTAACACGCCTTGTGAGAACAGCTTGACTCGCTGGCAAGGTCCTGACTTCCTGGATCCTGCTGTTCTTCGCATTGTCTTGGTTGCAAGCGGTCTCCTTTCATCCCGGAGGATTCTGGATATATTTGTTCCTGTAATTTCTTGAAAACAAAAGAAAGAGCCAAAAATGTGGTGGAGGATATTCAGAACCGCAGAGACAACGCCACAGAATCTGCAAGATTGTGGAGTTTATAGCAAAACTATTCCAAAACATTTAATGAACACTGTTCCAAGAAACATGAGGGTGGGGGACGTAATATCTGCCATATTGGCTGTCATCCAGCCTTCCCAGAGACAGATATAAGGGCTGATATCTAACTTTAATCTGTTTTGCCTAAGGCTAGGGCTGTTCCATGACTTTTGGCTTCAACAGGGGTCGCACAATCAGAGATTGCTGTGTAGCCCTGCAACCTCGCATTTTGATGGGTTTTTTTGCAACCTTGGGCCCATGGGCGTAGCAAGCTGACCCTATTGGCTTCAATAATAGTACGAGGTACAAACATCTTCTGTCCACTTGCGGAATCCATTGTTACACTTCCTCGGGTTACTGTTCCATGACTTTTGGCACATTAGTGTATATACTGTCAGAAATGGCTTGTGTAAAAGGATCCTCAATTTAAGTCGAATTTTGATGGAGGTCTGAGGACAGTCTTATTCAAGTAGACCATGTCAGGAACCTTTTCACCAAGGTCTCTAGTGACAAGAATCTTCCCAAAAGGATGGATCTGGCTGGAATCCAGACTTTAAAGGGTTTCCATGTTACATGGCTGCTTTCTTCCAAACACAGCACCACCCTTGTCCATAGTAATACATGTAGGCATATGACACCGCAAAAAAGGAACTTGCAACTATCTGCAGAGACTTTGAAGACCTCGGCA
The DNA here is from genome assembly GCF_035609145.1 of Eleutherodactylus coqui. Taxonomy (NCBI): domain Eukaryota; kingdom Metazoa; phylum Chordata; class Amphibia; order Anura; family Eleutherodactylidae; genus Eleutherodactylus; species Eleutherodactylus coqui. The sequence continues at coordinate 101,576,094 of NC_089845.1, forward strand.
AGAATGTAAAGGACCTAGCACAGGTGGTCTTCTTATCTATCCTCTCAGTGGATGGATATGGAATAAGGAGATAGAACAGGATTCTAGAGGTGAACAACTCGCTATGTCGATGGTGCCGTCAGCAAAAATTTAGATTTCTAGACCATGGAGTGATTTACCTATACGATGGTATATGGATTTTGGGGGTATGTCAAAAGAAAAGTCAAAAATGCTATAGGATGTTTACAGGATAAAAATGGTGAATTGGTTAAAAATGATGTTGAGAAGGCCAAACTTTTAAATTCCTATTTTGGTTAACAAAGATTTTTATTATTTTAGAAAATTCAAAAACATTCAAGCTTCCAACATTACGGCTATTTTTTATAAATCTGGGGGTTATAGAATCATTCAGGCTAACAATAAAGTTATATAACCGGTTTTGAAGCAAAGGGTTCGAGTTCCTTTCTTCAGTAACATTCACCCCTAATAAATCAGTGATAACAACACAGGAACAATAGCAAGAAATAAAAGATTAGAAAGAGACTGGACGGGAAACACATAAGGGGAGAGAAGGGAGGGGTGGGGGAAAGAAGGCAGTCTATGATACTTCTTATAGGCTTATGCCTAAATTGGGTTTTAGGAAAGGGTCCCTCTATTGTCCCCATCAGGGGTTATGTTCCTCATAGATTTGTTGGGGGGTGGAGAATGCACTAGAAGGTAGGCCCGGGTCTACTGGATACCAAGACGCCCATGTTATTTTATATAACATTTCGTGGTCCAAGAGGATAGCTGCCAACTTCTCATTGACCATGATCCAAGAAAGTTCATTTTTTGTACAAAATCAATGCTAACTGAGGTCTTTCTCCAGGAGCAAGCAATTGCTATTTGTGCTGATAGAAGGCAATAAGATACACATTTGTGTGTATGTCTGGGAGTGTTGGGGATCCTTCTGCCCCAGAGAGCTTCCCAGGGTGACTTTTGTAGCGATAGGTTTGTGGTGGAGAATATTAGGGTGTATGCCTGAACCCAAAAACGATGAAGCTTTGGGAAGTTCCACCAAATGTGTAAAAAGGTGTCCTTGCCACCACATCCCCAAAAACATAGCCCTAGCCTCCCGGGAACTTATTAGAGATTCTTTTAGGAATCATGTACCATTGCATTAGGAGTTTGCAGCCAGCCTAAGTGATTGATACATTGATGGAGAGTTTAGCAATAGATAATGCGATTTTATGCCAATCTGACATTGATAGTTCTTCGCCCAATTCCCCTTCCCATCTCTTCATGTAGGGAAGCTTATCTATAGTTGTTGTGAAGTTAAAGTAGAGTTGGGCAATTATTCCAGGGCCCCTGGTATTGGTGTTGTAACGGCTTTTTCAAAAATGGTCATAATGGCCAAATTTTGCTTGTTTTTGGAGAGAGATAATATGTAATGCGTAATTTGTTGAAGGCGAATGATCTCTGAGTTTGGAATTGAGTGGACTGCCCCAAAATATTCAAATTGTCTGAAGCCTAGTCTCTTCAACAAAGTTGATTATTCTTGTGAGTTTTCTGGCTATTCACCATCTAAAGTCAGTTTCATTTATACCAGGAGGGAAAGCTGGATTGCCGATATACTAGATATAAGGAGATGTCTAGATATCAGGTTATATCTTTTGGATAATCTATCCCATAATGGCATAGAGGAGGACAGGGTAGGACTCATGATTGCTCTTGTGTGTTCCCTTCTATACCAAAAAACCCTTTTGAGTGATTGGGGGAAAACCCATTGGGGCTTGTCGTGACAGGAGTAAATATGGGTTAATTCTGCTAACTGGGCTGCGTGGTAGTACTTTAGAATGTTAGGAACTCCCAGGCCTCCTGCGCTGCGAGATGCATATAAAGTGGATTGCTGGATGATTTTGGACTTGTTAGACCAGATGAAGGCCAATAGTTTAGATTGTAGGCATTTTCACATCTACTGCTGGGATTGGGATAGGCAAGACGCGAAAGAGATATAGGATTTTCGGGAGCCATGACATTTAATGGAGTGGATTTTGCCTAACCAGGAGAGATTATAGGATATCCAAGTATTCAGGTCTTGTTCCAAGGTTTTAAATAGGGGAGGATAGTTAGCTTGGTATATGGTCTCAAAAGAGTTTGTGAGATGTATTCCCAAGTATGGAAGACTCTTAACAACCCATTGGAAGTTGAAGTTAAGTTTCAAAAGTTTTAGCATAGGGGGAGGTAAATTTAGGTTTAAGGCGAGTGATTTAGTGTCATTAACTCTGACGCCCAAAATTGCTCCAAATTTTTCCAGGATGTGATATATGTTGGGGAGAGAAGTAAGGGGGAAGGAGACGAACAGCAAGGCATCATCTGTGTAGAGGGCGCATTTGTGTTCCTGCCCCCAGATGTTGATGCCCTTCACGTTTTAATTTGCTCTGAGCATAGTTGCTAAAGGTTCAATTGCAGCCCTGCCTCGTTCCCCTCTTGATGGTTATACCGTCGGACTCGAAGCAGCGGATCCCGACTTCAGCCGTGGGTAAGGAATACAGCGCTTGAATGAGAGTCTTGAATTCCGTTCCGAAACCCATTCCTTTGAGAATATAGAATAAATAGTGCCATGATACTGAGTCAAAGGCTTTGCGTAAATCTAGCCTAAGGAGAGGTCCTTACCTATTCTCCTCCCTCTCCCATCTGGATCACAGGACCGAGATTATGTTGATTGCCCGTCTCGTTTGATCAGTGGCTTGACGACCTGGAATGAATCCCACCTAGTCAGGATGAATATACTGGCTTATGAAGGTATTGAGTCTAATGGTCATGATTTTGGAAAGAATGCAAGGTCCTACACCTGGGTAAGAAAAATGAAAAAAGCACATACAGAATGGGAGGAATTGAGCTAAGTAACACATGTGAAAAGGACTTGGGCATACTAATAGATCATAGACTGAACATGAGTCAACAGTGTGATACAGCAGCAAAAAAAGGCAAGCACAATTCTGGGATGTATTAAGAGAAGCATAGAGTCTAGATCACATGAGGTAAGTATCCCCCTTTACTCTTTCTTAGTCAGATCTCATCTTGAATACTGTATCCAGTTTTGGGTACCCCAATTTAAAAAAGACATAGGCAAACTGGAACAGGTGCCATGATGGACAGGACACTATTTCTTATATTAAGTGACTCTACTGAGACCGGGGTTGCACCACTGGATTGACGTATTGCCAATGTGGTGTCAATATACAAAAAGGGGTCAAGAATAGAGCCTGGTAACTACAGGCCTGCAATTCCAATTTCCACTTGGAGTCAGCAGCACACAATTCACATTAGCCTAAATAACTGGAGTTAAAAACATATGTGCCTCCAAAATAGCAATTCAAGAAATAATCCAGAGAAGCATGCGTGATGCAAAAATTGTAAATTCCTTTTTATTCCTTCATTAAATGATGCGACGTTTCGACCTATGTGGTCTTTGTCAAGCTACAGACCGGTAAGTCTCACTTCAATAATTGGAAAAATATTTGAGGAGTTTCTGAGAGATGCCATCCTGGAATACCTCAAGGACAACAACAATATAACTCCTCACCAGCATGGGTTCATGAGGGGTCGATCATGTCAGACCAATTTGATCAGCTTTTACAATGAAGTAAGTTCTAGGCTGGACCTGGGAGAGTCTATTGATCTCGTGTATCTGGATTTCTCTAAAGCATTTGACACTGTGCTGCATAATAGGCTGATATATAAAATGAGACAGCTCGGATTGGGTGACGGTAACAAGAGGGCATCCTCTACATCTAGAAGAAAGCAGGTTTCATCACCAACATAGAAGAGGGTTCTTTACTGTAAGAGCAGTGAGACTGTGGAACTGTCTGCCTGATGACATGGTGATGGCAAAATCGATAGAGGTATTTAAGAGGGGACTAGAAGTCTTTTTAGAGCACTATGATATTACAGGATATAGACATTAAATAACCAGCGGGGTTGTTGATCCAGGTCTTGGAGTTAGGTAGGAACTTTCAAACGTTGATCCAAGAATTATTCTGACTGCGATTATGGAGTTGGGAAGGAGTTTTTTCCCCTAGACTAAATTGGCTTCTGCCATATTGTTTTTTTTTTGCCTTCCTCTGGATCAACAAGTAGAGGTGGAAACAGGCTGAACTAGATGGACATTGTCTTCTTTCACCCTAACATACTATGTTACTAAGTTCAAAGAAGAGTTACCAAGATGGTAAGCGGTCTGCAAATCATGTCCTATGAGGAACGGTTAAAGGATCTGGGAATGTTTAGCTTGCAAAAAAGAAGGCTGGGAGGAGACTTAATAGCGGTCTACAAATATCTGAAGGGTTGTCACACTGCAGAGGGATCAGCCCTATTCTCATCTGCACTAGGAAAAGCCAGAAGCAATAGAATGAAACTGAGAGGGAGGAGACACAAATTAGATATTAAGGCCCATTTACATGGGACGAATGTCGGGCAAATGATGCCCGATACCCGTCCCTGCACATACTCTCTCTTGTGCTGCTGCACGGGCGCTAGTTTTGCTGGCTCACAGCGGGGACACAGGAGGAAATTTCTCTCCTCGCACTTCCCCGCCCCTCTCCATTGACATAACTAGCGGCTGTTCAGTTCTGAACGGCTGCTATTTACACTGAACGATCATCGTTCAGCCCATCGTTTATGCAGCCTAAACGATGGACGATGAATAACAGCCATTCAGTACTGAACGGCCGCTATATTAAGTCAATGGAGAGGGGCAGGGGAGCGCGAGAAGAGAAATCTCCTGCAGCCACCCTCCCCCTCTGCTGACCGCTCTGTGGGTGAGGTAGCATTTCTAGCTCCCGTGCAACAGCACGGGAGTGAGTGTATGCAGGGATGAGTGTTGGGCAACAACACTACCCGACATCCGTCCTGTGTAAATGGGCCTTTAGACAATGAGAGTGATCAATAAGTGGAACAGGTTACCATGGGAGGTGGTGAGTTCTCCTTCAAGGGAAGTGTTCAAACAAAGGTTGGACAGGATTCTGTCTGGGATGATTTAGTGAATCCTGCATTGAGTAGGGGTTGGACCAGATGACCCTGGAGGTCTCTTCCAACTCTATGATTCATTCTCTGAGAGTGCTTTCACACAAGAACGGGCATTGCTGAGTGAATGGAGGCACAGTAATGAATGGAGGGAGAGCGGGGCGGAGATCATTTCGGCTCATCCGCCTCCATTCACAGTTAAGCAGGTAGTCATTCATAAGTGAACAAAACGATACGTCGTTCAGTTTTCTGCATGCATTTACACTGAACTATAATTGTTCAGATTCTCACGGGATCATGGGAATCCGATCGATAATTGTTCTGTGTAAAAGCACCTTAAGGCACCATGAATAGATGAATTAGAAATATGTACATGTATCTGGTTTCACAGATAAATATAGTACAAATATAACCAATTGCAGGCTGCGCTCTAAGAGGAAGAGCCATGCTCTATGCAGTGCAAATAGTGTGTACTGCTGCCAAAGAAGCTGCTGTAAGAATAAGGATGAATACATAAAATATGCAAATAAGGGAGATGGAATAATACCTCTACAGTGCCACCTATTGGAAGGCAGCATTCCTTCAAGCCAAAGTTAGACTCCTTATACAAGCCTTGTAACAATGACTGGGAATTAAAAGCAAAGCCAGACTTCATGTATAGACTGCTGTTTCAGGGTGTTTGCCCTTCATCAGTGTATAGTAGGAGTCTGGCTTTGCTAGTGAGAGGCCTGAGATTGTGATCAGAAACACTATATTTTCTCCTTAGGGAGAACACCTAGACGGTGAGTGAGGAGACTCAAAAGGCCATTTATGCTCCTCTGGGTAATATGCAAATAAGGGAGATGGAATAATATCTCCACAGTGCTACCTATTCTAAGGCAGTATTCCTTCAATTCAAAGTTAGACTCTTTATACAAGCTTTGTAACAATGACTGGGAATTAACCAATACTTGCTAGAAACTCCTGCAGCTTGTTTAAGGTTGATGTACCCCTCTTGACAGCCTCCAGCACCAATTTTCTTCTAATATTTTCATCACTTTTTAGGGACGTCCAGTTCTTGGTAAAGTCACTGTTGGGCCAAATGTAACCCACTTCTTGTTGACCGTCTTCACTGTGTCCCATGGTATATGTAATGCCTTGGAGATGTTTTGTTCCCCTTCTCTTGACTGACACCTTCCAACAATCAGACCCCTCTGATGTGCTGCAAGAGCTTTACGGACCCACTAAGAAAATGTCAGGAAATCCTACTAGAAGAGCCGAACTTTATATGGGGAAATCAGATTCACTGTAAGTAATGGCAGTGTACTGACTACTAATACGGTAGGAGCCAATCTAACAGAATTGGCTAATGTTGAACACAACCACATGCCCAAATATCAGAGGGTGTTAACACTTACGCAACCACATTACGGTAGTTTTGTTATTTTTCTTTTTCCACCCTAAATGATTTTAGTTTGAGTTTAGAGATGAGCGAACGTACTCGGTAAGGGCGATTTCGCAATCGAGCACCGCGATTTTCGAGTACTTCACTACTCGGGTGAAAAGTACTCGGGTGCGCTGTGGGTGAGCGGGGGGTTGCAGCGGGGAGTGGGGGGGAGAGGGAGAGAGAGAGGGCTCCCCCCTGTTCCCCGCTGCTACCCCCCACTCCCCTCTGCAACCCCCCGCCCCACAGCGCACCCGAGTACTTTTCACCCGAGTAGTGAAGTACTCGAAAATCGCGGTGCTCGATTGCGAAATCGCCCTTACCGAGTACGTTCGCTCATCTCTAGTTCAATGTACAGATAATTGGGCACACCGAATGTGCAAATAAATCTGAAATAATTCATCTTTATCCGATTTTTTAACATTACAAAAACATGGCATTTTTACAGGGGTGTGTAGACCTTTTATATCTACTATATGTACGCCTCTGAAAACACAGATAAAACAATTGAGGACATGGGAAACTGAGCCAAGACCCAGAATACAGGAGATCCCTGTCTAAAAGTGGAGTGCTCACCCTGATGAGGGCACTTCACTTCAAGATCCTGGGGCGACCCTGACTTTCCCTAGGTGATGGCAGGAAATAGTGGCAAAGTGTAGATGAGTTACAATATATATTAGGTCACAATAGCACAGGGAATAATAAGATATACAAACACCCCAGAAGTAATAGTAAATGAACAGGCAGGGAACCCCAAACTAGACCAGATCCACCTTCAGACTGAGACTTGGATAGGGAGTCAGACAAGAAGTAAAACCAGGTGTAGCAACCAAACTAGATCAGATCTTCAGACAAAGAGATCAGACAGGGAATCAGACCAGACAGAATGAATAACCGGCGCTCCCTGTAAGGAAGAGTCGGAATAAATATACTGTGGGAAAGTCTGCCCCACAGAGGTCTATATATACTGTACAGGATATATGTGCCCCATAAAGCCAATAGATACTGTACAGCATATGTTTGTCCCATTGAACAACAATTAAAGATGTTTTCATAAACTTTGTAACACTCTTTCGGGGTTCAATGCTTTGCATATTGAGAAGCAATATAAGCAGCCTTCCTAGTTGTGGTAGATCTACAACTCCCGGCATCCTCTGGCAGCAGAATGCTAGGGGTTGTAGTTTTGCAGCAGCTTTAGAGCCGCAGGTTGCAGAACAGAGATTTTGTGTTATATGGAGATGAGCCAGGCGCAGCGTTGTACCGGATTGGGGAGGGCAGAGGTGCCCTCTAGTGGAGTGATTGGTCACTGACCATATTACTAGTCACACACTAGTCATGTCTTATAAGACCTCTGTTGTTCCCCTGTGATTACCCAGAAGCCCCGGTTCATCCTGAATCCGTCTCAATGACTGTTTGTTTTTGCATCAATGAACAGTGAGGACTTTGTTTCCTGTGCTGCACACAGGACGCAGCTATTCTTCTCCATCCTACTGCAAACCTCTGCCTGATCCCAGAAGCCAATCGGAAGCCCTTCACAAAGTGGGTGCACTCTATCCGATATTCCCGGGAACTGTCACCGTATCTATACCTAGGACTGGATACAACTGTCAGGGGTCGTTTACCTTGGATAGTTGCTTCACACTGATCGGGTCGTCTGGTAACATGGTGATCATTGCTGGGATGCCCCATGATTAGCTAGAACCATTACACAAGTGTCCACTGCAATCATGATATGCACTACAGCAAATTCTTACCACTAAGCCAAGCCTCTAACCTTCCACTCTTTGTGCCCCCAAACTGTAATAGTGCCCTCCATTGTCTAACACAAAGTAAGAGTGCCCCTTTGTGTCCCATAACTTTTTTTTACTGTCCACGTTGTGTGACAAACAGTAATAGTGCCCCCAAAAAGTAATAATGCCCCATTAGTGCCCTCCACATAGTAAGAATGCCACCCACAGTAATAATATCTCCAAACACAGATACCTCCTTAGGGGCCCCACCATAAAAAAGTGCCCCTAGTAATGACCCCACACAATGATGCCCCCTTAATAATGTCCCCACAAAGAAAAAGTGCACACAGTGATGCTCCTTTAGTGCCCACCACACACTATGATGACTCCTTAGTGTCTGATATAACCTTGCTCCTATGGAGGAAATCACTCAGGTGGCTGTCTGCATGGGAAGCAGCAGTGAAAGGGTGCATGATGGAGCAGCAAGCTGGCATCTCACTTCTCCACCATTGCATTCAGTCAGGGGTGCACCTAGCCAGGGGCAAACATCGAAATGATGCCCCCCAAAAAGAACACTACTAATAACAAAGCAAAAAATACAAAAAAGATGCATGGAGGAAGAGTCTCTTGTGCTTTTTCTGTCGCCCCTGGAGCTATTTTCTTTATCTCCCACCAACTCCTTGCTGAAGGTTCAGGCACACAAGTCATGGTAGAGGGAGATGTTGTGCGTTCAGTAGTATATAGTCTAACTGTATAGTGTGATTATCATGACAAAATGATCTTCTCTGCATTGTAGACTGAATCTTACAGACATAAGCGCGCCAATGATTTAGCTGGTACAACCGATGAATTTCACAAATTTGTTTTAATCCTTTCTTGTGATTGCTACGGACTTTTTTGATTGGAGATATTTTCTTCGAGGTAACAATGTATACTGCGGCGCAGCAGTGCGTCAGGAACTAAGGCTACAATCAGCGGTTTTTGCAACAATGGTTAACTTACAGAAAAGGATAGGAATGGCCCAGTAATGGACTGTAACTGAGTGCAGGTGTTGGACTTACAACAGTCTTGTCGACCAACAAATAGTTCCCAGATAAGGGAGTGGCAAATCCTGGAGGGAGATGCTTAGTTCCACGAAGCCTATAATACTCCCATTGTCAGAAACATCCCTCCCCTAGAAGTTGTCGGAATCAAATGAAACTTTCTCTGTGTGATTGTAACGTTGCTATAAGTAAGTGTTTACAATATCAGCACAAAAAGATCATTTATTGTGGAGAAATGTCCCCTTGAAGGGAGGTTCCAGTACCCTGTTGTACCACCTCTAGCTTGGACACAAGATGTGATACAGGGGGGCATGGAGACTCTAGTACCCTGTTGTAGCGCCTCTAGCTTGGATACCAGATGTGATAAAGATAGGCATGGTGGCTCTAGTACACTGTTGGGCCACCTCTAGCTTGGATACAAGATTTGACATGGGCGAGCAGGAAGTTCTAGTACGCTGTTGTACCGCCTCTAGCTTAGATACAAAATGTGATACGGGTGGGCATCGAGGCATACAGGTTCTGTATGGTGCCCTGCGACGTATCGCTCCACGTTTACTGTAACTGAGCCTCTAGATTGTGCAAACTTGTAGGCTGTCAAAATTGCCATCCCAGATGATCCCATACGTGTTCATATGGTGAAAAATCTGGCGACTGCTCAGACCACAGAAGTGTGACAATGTTGTGGGGACATTCCTGTGTGCGGCCGAGCATTATACTGTTGGCAGCCACCATTAGAGGAACACATGTGGCTGCAGGATGTTCTGAACATATCGCTGAGCTGTCATTGTCCCTCCTACCACTACTAGGGGTCACTGACTGTCGTATGCGATGGCCCCCCCAGAACATCAAACCAGCAGGGCGCAGTGTGTCGCTTAACAGCAAAGGCAGGATCGAGGTGTTCCCCCCGAGGTCTCTAGACACGAATACAGTCGTCTTCACTGCCCAACCTAAACCTGGATTTGTTGCTGAAGACAACCCGGTTCCACTCCGTAGTGTTAAGTTTCATCGTTCACGAAACCCCTGCAAAAGGAGGTGACGGTGGGTGTCAGAGGCTGTACAGGTAATGAGCGATATAAGATGAAGTGTCCTTCAACCAAGCACCTGGAAATGGTTTCAACAGACAGAGAGGTGTAACTATGGCACCACCTGTCTATGGGTGTTGGACAACAAAACAGTTGGAGCTGCTCGTGCTTGTTGGACGATCAGACACTCCTCTCTACTGGTGGTCTGTCGGGGGTCCTGAGCCCGGTCACCTTGTGTGCCCTCACACATCCACTGGTCCCAACACCCCCTAACAGTCTGGTAAGAACGACCCAGGTGGCGGACAATACGTCGATACGACCATCCATTGGGCCAATACTATCAAAAACATTTCAGCACCTAGAAGACTAAGAAAGGCCAATAAATCGGTCACTATGGGTCCTATAAAAACTATAAAACCACCAAATGAAAAGACCAACATGGAGAATAATCTCTGATGCAGAGAAATAACTCCAATTTAATATAACTGGGGAAAATTCAGTATCAGACGGCATCTCACATGTGGTTTTAAGCACATAACTAATCTAGTGAATTGTATCTGTGAGTTACAGTATGAAGGATGTACTAGCCAAACCCTAAGGATGAATGCATACTTCCCAACTTCTGAACAAGGATAAGAGGGGCAAATCTTGTGATCTACTTGGCGCAGCATTTTTTAAAAGTTAGCCCATGCCTCTTTTATACTTGGCCAGTCTTTGTGTCTTTTCATAGTAATAATACCCATTAGTGACCCCCCTCTCATAGTAATAGTGCACCTGAGTGGCCCTCTTACAGTACTAGTGCCCCTTAGTTTATCCCATCATAGTAATAGTGCCCTTTAGTGACCCCTTCAAAGTAATAATACCCATTAGTGATGTTCTCACAGTAATAGTACTCCTTTAGTGACCCTCACACAGTAACAGTGCCCCTCATTGACCCTATCACAGTATTAGTGCCCCTTGGGGCCCCCCTCACAGTAATAGTGCCACTTTAGTGACCCTCTCACAGTAATAGTGCCCCTTAGTGGCTCCATCACAGCAACAGTGCCCCTTAGTGATTCCATCACAGTAATAGTGCCTCTTAGAGACACCCTCACAATAATAGTGCTCCCACATGCCCTTGCTCAGCAATAATGTCTCATCATGCTTGCTCAGTAATAATGCGCCCACATGCAATGCCCCAGCATGCAAACGCCCTAGTAACAATGCTCCTACTCAGTAATAATACCCCTGCATTCTCTCTTTCAGTAATAGTGCTCCTCTCTGTAATAATGCCCTCAAAGAATTAATCTCCGTTTTTAAGCAGCAAAACAAAAAGACGGTCTATACTCACCCCTTTTTCTTTCCATGCTGCTCCAATCTACACCGCTCCAGTCCCTCACTCACTTTTGGGTAGCATGATCGTGTAACATGATCACTGTAGCCATTCCCCAGCGGCCTCAGCATTTGTACCAATGAGGCCAAGGAACCGTACATTGCATTGCACTTGTGAACACCTCGCACGTCAAGCGATGCTGTGCCAGCCCCATTGAAAACAATGGGTGATGCGATCCGAGGGAACTCCCAAAGCACACGATTTTTTTCTCGCACCACAATGCAATGTGGGAAAAGAATCGCTCATGTGTATAACCCCATTCAAAAGAATAGGGTTCATATTCGTGCGAGATTTGTGCGTCTAGCAACGCACAAATCTCATGCGATTTTCTCAGCCTTGTGAAAACGGCCTAAGATGCTGATGACATCAGCTGTGTACATTCAGTTGGATCTCATAATATGCCTTTCTTGGTCCAGAATACACGGCGGCGATCTGAAGTTTGGATACCTGCAAACAAGAATGATTTTTTTAGCCCATTTTACATTTGGTCACATGACTCCGAGGTGTCAATATTGTTTCCCAGGTCCAATTTTCTCATACGACACTGAGGTTGAGGTCAATGACAACACAGTAAATCTGCTGTTGTACGTTTTCTTTTTATTCATTTTAACCGTTTACCATGTTTTTTTAAAAAAAACTTTCTTTGACCACTGAATCGTACCGTTACTGAGGGACGGCGAATCAATTATCCCTGACCGAATACAGATGTCATTCTCAATGTACGGACTATTTGTTTATCGCAAACCAGGCCTGACGTAGACTGCGATGTGGAGATGAACGCGTTGCATCCATATGCAGTACTTCTGTTGGCACTGTATGGCTGAATTATTTAGAGACAGTATCATTTGGACATGGTGTAGTGGTCCAGAGTTAATAAGGCCCCTCCATAATGTTATATGTCTGTCTTGTGTCAATGTCTTGGTATAGCGTAGAAAATTGCATCAGCAGCACCAATGTAAACCCCAATCTGGGTCGGGCAAACAGATGCAACAGCCAAAGTATTCAGGAGACCGAATCCCACTCCTGGACAGTATCCATAAATGCAAAAGAAGACTTCGCAGCATGCAGGGGTGCTAATCCATAGAAAAGTTTTATTCCTCCATTACATACAAAAATGGCAACGTTTCGGCCATATTGGCCTTTCTCAAGCTTCTTAAGCGGTCTGACGCCCGCACACCAGACAAGTCGGTCTGTGTGTGGAGCATGGAGGAGGCTGAGCGATGGCCTGATGCTCAGCCTGGGCCTAATTAACCCAGGTATCCTCAGCGCTTCTGGTGAGCGCTAGGAGTGAAACAAACAGCTCCATAGCGAGAAGACGAAGAAACAGCAGAGTGAGTGCTGACCGGTAGAGTCAGCGGGAGCGGGAATCACACAGATAACCTGGACTGTGGATTGTCCGAATACCCTGAGAATCCTCCCTGTTGCACGACTTTGGCTTGTTATATCTGTACCAGGACTGTTTGCAGTAAACGGACAGAGCCGACCATTCCTGGTTCTCATTCAGAAATTTACCCTGTGTGTGGTCTATTTTATTACATCTGGAAGATCCACCTCAGAGGATGGAATAGTGGCGTCACCAGTGACAACTGGACTTAAGGTAACTCCCACTTACTATCCCTTGATCTCCCCCAGCAGTAACGTGGTCCGGTCCCGAGCTACCCTTAGTGGGAGGTGATGGTAGAGCCCTTTCTCTACCCCGCTGTCTCCTCGGCTGTGGGCCTGCCCCTCGGACGCTGCAATGGTTTGGCGGTATTGTTTGGATACTATTTGGATGCTATTATTAGTATGTTATATGGTTGCATTATGCTGCCGCTGTGTGATGGTATTATATTGCCTACACACTGCACGGTGGTGTTATGTTGGCGCTGTTTGTACATGGTGCTGCATTATGTGGTATTATAGGGTCCTTAAAATAAGGAGGGATAACAGGCAGGACGTCTGCCCTCATTAGACAGTTCAGGACGCATATTAGCACTAACTGCTTAGGTTAAGCAGCGCTGCTGATTAGAGCCACCTGATTGGCTCTTCGGCACCACGTGACTACACAGCGTGCACGCGCATTGCCTTCAGCAGCCGTGCATTACACAATACAGTAAAGCAGACGTGCGCTACACACTACACTTAAGCAGCACGGGGTTACGTTTAGGGTTACGGTTTAGGGTTAGGTGTAGGGTTAGTTTGAGGGTTTAGGGTTAGGTTTAGGGCTAACCCTAAACCGTAACCCTAAACCTAACCCCGTGTTGCTTAAGTGTAGTGTGTAGTGCACGTCTGCTAAGTTAAAGGGGTTGTCCCGCGCCGAAACGGTTTTTTTTTTTTTTTTAAACCCCCCCCCCCCCCCCCCCCCCCGTTCGGCGCGAGACAACCCCGATGCAGGGGTTAAAAAAACCACCCGCACAGCGCTTACCTGAATCCCGGCGGTCCGGCGTCTTCATACTCACCTGCTGAAGATGGCCGCCGGGATCCTCTGTCTTGATGGACCGCAGGGCTTCTGTGCGGTCCATTGCCGATTCCAGCCTCCTGATTGGCTGGAATCGGCACGTGACGGGGCGGAGCTACACGGAGCTACACGGAGCCCCATTCAGAAAAGAAGAAGACCCGGACTGCGCAAGCGCGGCTAATTTGGCCATCGGAGGGCGAAAATTAGTCGGCACCATGGAGACGAGGACGCCAGCAACGGAGCAGGTAAGTATAAAACTTTTTATAACTTCTGTATGGCTCATAATTAATGCACAATGTACATTACAAAGTGCATTATTATGGCCATGCAGAAGTGTATAGACCCACTTGCTGCCTCGGGACAACCCCTTTAAGCAACTGTTGTGTAGTGCACGGCTGCTGAAGGCAATGCGCGTGCACGCTGTGTAGTCACGTGGCGCCGAAGAGCCAATCAGGTGGCTCTAATCAGCAGCGCTGCTTAACCTAAGCAGTTAGTGCTAATATGCGTTCAGGACCAGTGATCAGACATTATTACAAATAAAGTTATGACTTAAAAAAAAACAACAAGAAAAAAAATACAACCTCACCACTGACAAAGGAAATCTCGCGGGAGTAGTATGAGTCACGTGACTACCCCGCCTCATTCTCGCGAAGGTTCTCTGCAGTCATGTGCTCTCGCGAGGTTTCCGCCGCTCCGCGCAGTTTCTCCAGTTCTCGCGTGATTCATGGATCTGCTACTATTAAGCCCGGAGCACCGAATGGCGGCTGCAGTAATGTTGGTAAGTTTAAACGGGAGAACCCAGAGTCAGGGGGGATGGGGGAGAAGGGGAGAGTGTGGAGAAGAGACGGGCGGCCCGAAAAATAGGAGACGTGAGAGAGCAGGGAGATGGAGCGTGACCGCTGGGACGACGACGTGTGAGGGGGAGGGTAAGGGAGCGAACGTGAGAGGCGGATGATGAGGTGAGGGAGGATAAGTGAGGGTGTGAGCGACACGGAGAGGAAGATTGAGGGGGAGACGACCACCAGGGGGCGGCACGGAGGGGGAAGGGGGGGGGGGTATATGGAGAGGACGTACTGAGGGGAAACTATGTGGAGAATACGTGTGAGGGAAACCTGGTGAAGACGAGGGGGGTACAACGAAGATGCGCATTGATGACAAAGAGGGGAACACGCCGAAGATGATGGGGTGGACACACAGGACGCTTGAGGGGAACACGACGACGAAGATGATGGGGGGGACACGGGACGCTTGAGGGGAACACGACGAAGATGATGGGGGGGACATGGGACGCTTGAGGGGAACACGACGAAGATGATGGGGGGGACACGGGACGCTTGAGGGGAACACGACGAAGATGATGGGGGGACACGGGACGCTTGAGGGGAACACGACGAAGATGATGGGGGGACACGGGACGCTTGAGGGGAACACGACGAAGATGATGGGGGGACACGGGACGCTTGAGGGGAACACGACGAAGATGATGGGGGGACACGGGACGCTTGAGGGGAACACGATGAAGATGATGGGGGGACACGGGTAGCTTGAGGAGAACACGACGAAAATGATGGGGGGGACACGGGACGCTTGAGGAGAACACGACGAAGATGATGGGTGGGACACGGGACGCTTGAGGAGAACACGACGAAGATGATGGGGGGGACACGGGACGCTTGAGGAGAACACGACGAAGATGATGGGGGGGACACGGGACGCTCGAGGAGAACACGACGAAGATGATGGGGGCAGAGAGGGCGCGTGAGGGGAACACGACGTAGGCGATGGGGGGGCAGAGAGGACGCGTCAGGAGTACACGACGTAGGCGATGGGGGGGCCAGAGAGGACGCGTCAGGAGTACACGACGTAGGCGATGGGGGGGGGGGGCAGGGAGGACACGTCAGGAGTACACGACGTAGGCGATGGGGGGGGGGGGGGCAGGGAGGACACGTCAGGAGTACACGACGTAGGCGATGGGGGG
This sequence comes from Eleutherodactylus coqui, assembly GCF_035609145.1. Taxonomy (NCBI): domain Eukaryota; kingdom Metazoa; phylum Chordata; class Amphibia; order Anura; family Eleutherodactylidae; genus Eleutherodactylus; species Eleutherodactylus coqui. The sequence goes on from NC_089845.1 coordinate 101,592,082, forward strand.
GGGGGGGCAGGGAGGACACGTCAGGAGTACACGACGTAGGCGATGGGGGGGGGGGGGCAGGGAGGACACGTCAGGAGTACACGACGTAGGCGATGGGGGGGGGGCAGAGAGGACACGTCAGGAGTACACGACGTAGGCGATGGGGGGGGCAGAGAGGACACGTCAGGAGTACACGACGTAGGCGATGGGGGGGGCAGAGAGGACACGTCAGGAGTACACGACGTAGGCGATGGGGGGGGCAGGGAGGACACGTCAGGAGTACACGACGTAGGCGATGGGGGGGGCAGGGAGGACACGTCAGGAGTACACGACGTAGGCGATGGGGGGGGCAGGGAGGACACGTCAGGAGTACACGACGTAGGCGATGGGGGGGCAGGGAGGACACGTCAGGAGTACACGACGTAGGCGATGGGGGGGGGGCAGAGAGGACACGTCAGGAGTACACGACGTAGGCGATGGGGGGGGGGCAGAGAGGACACGTCAGGAGTACACGACGTAGGCGATGGGGGGGGCAGAGAGGACACGTCAGGAGTACGCGACGTAGGCGATGGGGGGGCAGAGAGGACACGTCAGGAGTACGCGACGTAGGCGATGGGGGGGCAGAGAGGACACGTCAGGAGTACGCGACGTAGGCGATGGGGGGGCAGAGAGGACACGTCAGGAGTACGCGACGTAGGCGATGGGGGGGCAGAGAGGACACGTCAGGAGTACGCGACGTAGGCGATGGGGGGGCAGAGAGGACACGTCAGGAGTACGCGACGTAGGTGATGGGGGGGCAGAGAGGACACGTCAGGAGTACGCGACGTAGGTGATGGGGGGGCAGAGAGGACACGTCAGGAGTACGCGACGTAGGTGATGGGGGGGCAGAGAGGACACGTGAGGGAAACACTACGAAGGTGATGGGGTGGGGGGGCAGAGAGGATACGTGAGGGGAACACGACGAAAGTGATGGGGGACGACACAGGACGCTTGAGGGTAACACGAAGATGATGGGGGGGGGACACAGGACGCTTGAGGGGAACACGACGAAGATGATGGGGGGACAGAGGACGCTAGAGGGGAAAACGACGAAGATGATGGGGGACAGAGGACGCTTGAGGGGAAAACGACGAAGATGATGGGTGGACAGAGGACGCTTGAGGGGAAAACGACGAAGATGATGGGGGGGGGACAGGACGCTTTAGGGGAAAAAGACGAAGATGATGGGGGTGGGGGGGACACAGAGGACGCTTGAGGGAAAAACGGCAAAGATGATGGGGGTGGGGGGGACACAGGACGCTTGAGGGGAAGATGGTGGGGGGGGGGCAGAGGACACTTGAGGGAAAAACGGAAGATGATGGGGGGACACAGAGGACGCTTGAGGGGAAGATGATGGGGGGGGGGGCAGAGGACACTTGAGGGAAAAACGGGGAAGATGATGGGGGGACACAGAGGACGCTTGAGGGGAAGATGATGATGGTGGGGGGGACACAGAGGACACTTGAGGGAAAAACGGGGAAGATGATGGGGGGGGACACAGAGGACGCTTGAGGGGAAGATGATGATGGTGGGGGGGACACAGAGGACACTTGAGGGAAAAACGGGGAAGATGATGGGGGGGACACAGAGGACGCTTGAGGGGATGATGATGGTGGGGGGGACACAGAGGACACTTGAGGGAAAAACGGGGAAGATGGTGGGGGGGACACAGAGGACACTTGAGGGAAAAACGGGGAAGATGATGGGGGGGACACAGAGGACGCTTGAGGGGAGGATGATGGTGGGGGGGACACAGAGGACACTTGAGGGAAAAACGGGGAAGATGATGGGGGGGACACAGAGGACGCTTGAGGGGAAGATGATGATGATGGTGGGGGGGACACAGAGGACACTTGAGGGAAAAACGGGGAAGATGATGGGGGGACACAGAGGACGCTTGAGGGGAAGATGATGATGGTGGGGGGGACACAGAGGACACTTGAGGGAAAAACGGGAAAGATGGGGGGGACACAGAGGACGCTTAAGGGGAAGATGATGGGGGGGTCAGGACACAGGACACTTGAGGAAAAAACGGGGAAGATGATGGGGGGGACACAGAGGACGCTTGAGGGAAAAACGACGCAGATGATGGGGGTGGGGGGGACACAGAGGGCGCTTAAGGGTACACGACGAAGATGATGGGGGGACACAGGATGCTTGAGGGGAAAACGACGATCATGGGGGGGGGGACAGGACGCTTGAGGGGAAAACGACGAAGATGATGGGGGGGACACAAAGGACGCTTAAGGGAAAAACGACGAAGATGATGGGGGGGACACCCAGAGGACGCTTGAGGGGAAAACGACGACGAAGATGATGGGGGGGGGGGGACACGTGAGGAGTACGCGACGTAGGTGATGGGGGAGCAGAGAGGACACGTCAGGAGTACACGACGTAGGTGATGGGGGGGCAGAGAGGACACGTGAGGGAAACACTACGAAGGTGATGGGGTGGGGGGGCAGAGAGGACACGTGAGGGGAACACGACGTAGGTGATGGGGTGGGGGGGCAGAGAGGATACGTGAGGGGAACACGACGAAAGTGATGGGGGACGACACAGGACGCTTGAGGGGAACACGAAGATGATGGGGGGGACACAGGACGCTTGAGGGGAACACGACAAAGATGATGGGGGGACAGAGGACGCTTGAGGGGAAAACGACAAAGATGATGGGGGGACAGAGGACGCTTGAGGGGAAAACGACGAAGATGATGGGGGGACAGAGGACGCTTGAGGGGAAAACGACGAAGATGATGAGGGGGGGACAGGACGCTTGAGGGGAAAAAGACGGAAGATGATGGGGGTGGGGACACAGGACGTTTGAGGGGAAAATGACGAAGATGATGGGGGTGGGGACACAGGACGCTTGAGGGGAAAAAGACGAAGATGATGGGGGTGGGGACACAGGACGCTTGAGGGGAAAAAGACGAAGATGATGGGGGTGGGGACACAGGACGCTTGAGGGAAAAACGGCGAAGATGATGGGGGTGGGGGGGACACAGAGGACGCTTGAGGGAAAAACGGCAAAGATGATGGGGGTGGGGGGGACACAGGACGCTTGAGGGGAAGATGGTGGGGGGGGGCAGAGGACACTTGAGGGAAAAACGGAAGATGATGGGGGGGACACAGAGGACGCTTGAGGGGAAGATGATGGGGGGGGCAGAGGACACTTGAGGGAAAAACGGGGAAGATGATGGGGGGACACAGAGGACGCTTGAGGGGAAGATGATGATGATGGTGGGGGGGACACAGAGGACACTTGAGGGAAAAACGGGGAAGATGATGGGGGGGACACAGAGGACGCTTGAGGGGAAGATGATGGGGGGGGGCAGAGGACACTTGAGGGAAAAACGGGGAAGATGATGGGGACACAGGACGCTTGAGGGGAAGATGATGATGGTGGGGGGGACACAGAGGACACTTGAGGGAAAAACGGGGAAGATGATGGGGGGGACACAGAGGACGCTTGAGGGGAAGATGATGGTGGGGGGGACACAGAGGACACTTGAGGGAAAAACGACGAAGATGATGGCGGTGGGGGGGACACAGAGGGCGCTTGAGGGTACACGACGAAGATGATGGGGGGGACAGGATGCTTGAGGGGAAAACGACGAAGATGATGGCGGTGGGGGGGACACAGAGGGCGCTTGAGGGTACACGACGAAGATGATGGGGGGACAGGACGCTTGAGGGGAAAACGACGATCATGGGGGGGACACAGGACGCTTGAGGGGAAAACGACGAAGATGATGGGGGGGGGACACAGAGGACGCTTGAGGGGAAAACTACGAAGATGATGGGGGGACGACACAGGGCGATTGAGGGGAAAACGACAAAGATGATGGGGGAGACGCAGAGGACGCTAGAGGGGAAAACGACGAAGATGATGGGGGGGGAGACGCAGAGGACGCTTGAGGGGAAAACGACGAAGATGATGGGGGAGGACACACAGAGGACGCTTGAGGGGAAAACGACGAAGATGATGGGGGAGGACACAGAGGACGCTTGAGGGGAAAACAACGAAGATGATGATGATGGGGGGACACAGAGGACGCTTGAGGGGAAAACGACGAAGATGATGGGGGGGGACACAGAGGACGCTTGAGGGAAAAAAGACGAAGATGATGGGGGGGACACCCAGAGGAAGCTTAAGGGAAAAAAGACGAAGACGATGGGGGACACACACAGAGGACGCTTGAGGGTAAAACGGCGAAGATGATGGGGGGGACACAGAGGACGCTTGAGGGAAAAAAGACGAAGATGATGGGGGGGGGGGGACACACAGAGGACGCTTGAGGGAAAAAAGACGAAGATGATGGGGGGGGGGGGGGGGGGACACACAGAGGAAGCTTGAGGGAAAAAAGACGAAGATGATAGGGGGGGACACACAGAGGAAGCTTGAGGGAAAAAAGACGAAGATGATAGGGGGGGACACACAAAGGAAGCTTAAGGGGAAAAAAAACGAAGATGATGGGGGGCACACACAGAGGACGCTTGAGGGAAAAACGACGAAGATGATGGGGGGACACAGAGGACGCTTGAGGGAAAAACGACGAAGACGATGATGATGGGGTGGATACAGAGGACGCTTGAGAGGAAAACGACGAAGATGATGGGGGGGACACAGAGGACGCTTGAGGGGAAGATGATGGTGGGGGGGACACAGAGGACACTTGAGGGAAAAACGACGAAGATGATGGCGGTGGGGGGGACACAGAGGGCGCTTGAGGGTACACGACGAAGATGATGGGGGGGACAGGATGCTTGAGGGGAAAACGACGAAGATGATGGCGGTGGGGGGGACACAGAGGGCGCTTGAGGGTACACGACGAAGATGATGGGGGGGACAGGACGCTTGAGGGGAAAACGACGATCATGGGGGGGACACAGGACGCTTGAGGGGAAAACGACGAAGATGATGGGGGGGGGACACAGAGGACGCTTGAGGGGAAAACTACGAAGATGATGGGGGGACGACACAGGGCGATTGAGGGGAAAACGACAAAGATGATGGGGGGACAGAGGACGCTTGAGGGGAAAACGACGAAGATGATGAGGGGGGGACAGGACGCTTGAGGGGAAAAAGACGGAAGATGATGGGGGTGGGGACACAGGACGTTTGAGGGGAAAATGACGAAGATGATGGGGGTGGGGACACAGGACGCTTGAGGGGAAAAAGACGAAGATGATGGGGGTGGGGACACAGGACGCTTGAGGGGAAAAAGACAAAGATGATGGGGGTGGGGACACAGGACGCTTGAGGGAAAAACGGCGAAGATGATGGGGGTGGGGGGGACACAGAGGACGCTTGAGGGAAAAACGGCAAAGATGATGGGGGTGGGGGGGACACAGGACGCTTGAGGGGAAGATGGTGGGGGGGGCAGAGGACACTTGAGGGAAAAACGGAAGATGATGGGGGGACACAGAGGACGCTTGAGGGGAAGATGATGGGGGGGGGGGCAGAGGACACTTGAGGGAAAAACGGGGAAGATGATGGGGGGACACAGAGGACGCTTGAGGGGAAGATGATGATGATGGTGGGGGGGACACAGAGGACACTTGAGGGAAAAACGGGGAAGATGATGGGGGGGACACAGAGGACGCTTGAGGGGAAGATGATGGGGGGGGCAGAGGACACTTGAGGGAAAAACGGGGAAGATGATGGGGACACAGGACGCTTGAGGGGAAGATGATGATGGTGGGGGGGACACAGAGGACACTTGAGGGAAAAACGGGGAAGATGATGGGGGGGACACAGAGGACGCTTGAGGGGAAGATGATGGTGGGGGGGACACAGAGGACACTTGAGGGAAAAACGACGAAGATGATGGCGGTGGGGGGGACACAGAGGGCGCTTGAGGGTACACGACGAAGATGATGGGGGGGACAGGATGCTTGAGGGGAAAACGACGAAGATGATGGCGGTGGGGGGGACACAGAGGGCGCTTGAGGGTACACGACGAAGATGATGGGGGGGACAGGACGCTTGAGGGGAAAACGACGATCATGGGGGGGACACAGGACGCTTGAGGGGAAAACGACGAAGATGATGGGGGGGGGACACAGAGGACGCTTGAGGGGAAAACTACGAAGATGATGGGGGGACGACACAGGGCGATTGAGGGGAAAACGACAAAGATGATGGGGGAGACGCAGAGGACGCTTGAGGGGAAAACGACGAAGATGATGGGGGGGGGAGACGCAGAGGACGCTTGAGGGGAAAACGACGAAGATGATGGGGGAGGACACACAGAGGACGCTTGAGGGGAAAACGACGAAGATGATGGGGGAGGACACAGAGGACGCTTGAGGGGAAAACAACGAAGATGATGATGATGGGGGGACACAGAGGACGCTTGAGGGGAAAACGACGAAGATGATGGGGGGGGACACAGAGGACGCTTGAGGGAAAAAAGACGAAGATGATGGGGGGGACACCCAGAGGAAGCTTAAGGGAAAAAAGACGAAGACGATGGGGGACACACACAGAGGACGCTTGAGGGTAAAACGGCGAAGATGATGGGGGGGACACAGAGGACGCTTGAGGGAAAAAAGACGAAGATGATGGGGGGGGGGGGGACACACAGAGGACGCTTGAGGGAAAAAAGACGAAGATGATGGGGGGGGACACACAGAGGAAGCTTGAGGGAAAAAAGACGAAGATGATAGGGGGGGACACACAGAGGAAGCTTGAGGGAAAAAAGACGAAGATGATAGGGGGGGACACACAAAGGAAGCTTAAGGGGAAAAAAAACGAAGATGATGGGGGGCACACACAGAGGACGCTTGAGGGAAAAACGACGAAGATGATGGGGGGGACACAGAGGACGCTTGAGGGAAAAACGACGAAGACGATGATGATGGGGTGGATACAGAGGACGCTTGAGAGGAAAACGACGAAGATGATGGGGGGGACACAGAGGACGCTTGAGGGGAAAACGACGAAGATGATGGGGGGGGGGACACAGAGGGCGATTGAGGGGAAAACGACGAAGATGATGGGGAGACGCAGAGGACGCTTGAGGGGAAAACGACGAAGATGATAGGGGGGGACACAGAGGACGCTTGAGGGAAAAACGACGAAGACGATGATGATGATGGGGGGACACAGAGGATGCTTGAGGGGAAAACGACGAAGATGATGGGGGGAGACGCAGAGGACGCTTGAGGGGAAAATGCGAAGATGATGGGGGGAGAGACACGGATAGGACGCTTGAGTTGAACACTACGAAGGCGGGGGGGGACGATTCGGAGAGGATGCGTGAGGGAGGCACGATGACGGGAGGGATGCCACAGGACACTGTAGACTACATTGATGTGGGGGACGAGGACAGAGAGAACTGTGTGGAGGTGTGAGGGCTTTATACATCGGAAGGGAGGGCAGTGACAAGTGTGTGCTATGGGGGCGCTGTTGAGACAGGTTGTACCTAGTGAGGGGGTATTTGCTCTGTGGAGGAACAGGGTTATTGAGCTGTTCGCTAGGAGGACACATAGAGGGTACAGTTTTGTATTATTAGGGTACTCAGTTTATTCTTAGGGTTCCAATGAGCCCCCTTACATTTGCTTGCAGCCGTGACATGAAATGTGTTTGGCTTTCCGCCATGCGATGCCATGGAAAGCTTCAGAGGGCGTGATTCGCCCGTGGACAGGCACCCTAATTCTTGTTTGTTTAAGCTGATGTGCTGCCTCCCTCCACACACCCCCCTCCCGCCTTGCACTTCCTGCTCGTTTTGCCGTCCCCCGCTATTTTTGATATGTTGCAAAGAATTGTGGCGCACCAGCTTTACTACTTCCACCCCACTGACTTCTAGAAACCCTACTTGTCCGATCTGTCTAAGCACTGGCGGTGTGCAAGCAGCGCTGGGAGATGTGACTGGTCAGCTCAGACGATACGGTGATCTGCGGACGTTGCATCACTAAAGTGTTTATCTTCTGTTACAGGGCGGTGACTCCATTAAATTGGAAAATGGACAAAGTACCTCGTCTAAGCTTGGGCTTCCTCCCCTCACCCCGGAGCAGCAGGAGGCATTACAGAAGGTGAGCTCCCCCTCTCCCTGGTAGAGTAGACTTGAAGCCCCCTGCCTGCCTGTTGCCTCTGTTAAGGGAGGGAGATTTTGCTTCTTGTGCATGTCTTCATCCGACGTGATGATTCGTTATTGGCTTATCCATGGTTTCTTGGAGCCGCACAATTCTTCTGTCTCTAGATGCTTTATTGTACTTATGTTCTGGAGCTGCTGCAGGTAGTTTCTACTTGAAGATATTTTCCAGGAAGGAGATCGGCTACGTCCACACATAAATGGTTAATGCCTGAGACTGTAAGTGTGCCTTCACACAGCGTGTAAATGCTGCTGGCTTTCTAGAGCGGAAAATCCACTGTCAAATTTAGACCTAAATGGTGCAGATTTTGCAGTGGATTTTGTAGCAGATTTGCAGCTGATTTCAACCCTCCTTGAAAATCTGCAGTCCAATTTCCCCAGCGTAAGGGTATGTCCACATTGGTCAGTGTCTGCAGCAGACCTTCCACAGCCCAAAATCCACATCCAATACCACGCCATTTAGAGTGCATTTCAATGTGGATTTCACCCCCTCATTTGAAGATGTGGATTCCGCACCAACAATCCGTTGTTATATTGACATGCTGGGGATTTAAATTCCACACTGCCTGTTCATTCATGCAGTTTACTTTTTCTGAGGACAAAGTTGGTGACATCGAGGTTTTTAAAATCTCATTCACTTTGCTGCTGCGGTAAATGCCACAGATTTTCATTGCTGAGGGTCCGCACGCCAAATCTGCCCCATATGGACATGCCCTACACGGGCAAGCTGCAGATTTACAGTCTACAGCGTATTTCAAATGCGCTTCAGATTCTGTGCAGAAATGCTCTATGTAGATAAAACGTTTGACATCTCCTCCACGTGGCTACTACGGGAAATATTGCAGACGTTCCACAGAAAAATCAGAGGAGGAAAGTTTGCAATATTAACGCAATGTGTGAAGTCACCTGAGGAGGGCGCTTTCACATGGGACATGCTGTGGATTTTCCTTCTGGATTTGTGTATTATTGAGTGAGATTTTAACAAATCGGAAGCAGATAAATGTCCTTGTAGAGTTTACATTTGTAGTGTGTTAATTCTACAGATTTTCACAGCAGATTTTACCAGTTGCAATGAATCATGGGTAATCTGTGACGACATCTGCTTGTGTGGACGTACGCGTAATGTGTACATTGCCAGACATGATTCTGCTCCGGTGATGTGCTGAGCCTGGTATGATGCAGATATGTGGGGGATATAAAGAGAATTCTTCATCTTTTCTGGTTTATATCGGTTTTTGTTCTTTGGAATGCCCTTTGATGCCATTTGTGGAATGTGGTTCTTGGGTTTTACTTCCCTTGTAAGTTAGAAGGATTTCATAACCATGACTGAAGAAGGATGTCTGCTGTGAATGTCATAGCGCATCGCTGGTGTTCCAGTAATCGTGTATCGCCACGCTGTATGATACAGTTAGATAAAAACTGGATATTTAATGCTATATATGTTCTCTACATCCAATATTGATAAACTGGTCATATACGTCATTGCACAGTTGTTAGAGCCCGTAAATCCTCTTTTGTCTGCCGATTTTTGCCTATTTAGTTTCCATATTCATCACATGAGCTCCTAAAGTAACCCTCCAAACAAAGATGGATGTACCGATCTGACTACCTGATGTACACTGCCCATAGTATGCAATGGTAATCTAAGACCCTACATGCTGGTGTGACCGGCCAGCACTGCTCATGTCCACAGCACTGATGAAGAAAAGCAGTGTCTTGGGGCCCATTTATACACAAAGATGATAGCTCAAAAGATGGCTTTTGAACGATAATTTTGCATAAACTACTTATTGGTACTAATGCCAATTAGTAGCTTATTAATGTGTGAGCCGCCGGGCGCTATATTCAGTGAACAGCTGGTGGTCTGTTTTCTGAATATATTCTCTTTGTTCTCTTGTGGGGCTGACAGCTGAGACAATGTTATCAATGCTCCCAGTGGAGAACACAGCATGAAGTTTCTGCTACCAGCTCTTCTGCCAAATGATGGATTTTATGCCGAACATACAATCATCGTTCGGCAGAAAAGTGAAATATGGGCACATTTACAAGCAATGATTATCGTGCAAAGGATTGCTTTTAAGTGAATTTTGAGCGATAATCGTGTCTAGAAGGGCCTTAAGACTAATGATGCCTACCAGTACACAGTGTGTCATGCAGTCAGAGAAGCTCGTGCAGCCATCTTTGCTTGTACAGGCCCAGAGAGTCTCCTTTAAAGGCGTTATCACTACTCGCTTCTACAATGCACTGCCAATCTACCTTAGATGTGCCAACAGTGCCCCCGGGTCTTACTTTGCAAGCAGCCAGCACATGACTGCTGCAGCCAGTCGGTGGCCTTAGAGGTCATGTGTTATACTACTGGCATCACTGCTCCGCAATGGGAGCCATGATGCCAGTAACATAGCATGTGACTATAGAGAACAGTGATTGGATTAAAGAGGTGAGTAGTGTTTTTTTTTGCTTTGGATATAAGATGACCCTTTTACAGGTCTGCCACAAGGGAGTCTTCTATGGAAAATCTGTAGCATATCAAAATCCAAAGTTGCAAAAACTTCAAATGATGCGGTTTTTGGTGTGGAATTAAGAGTAATTGCTGCAGATTTTCCTCTGCATTGCTACAGGTGAAATCTGCAGCATAAATTGACATCCTGCAGATTTCAAATCTGCACTGTAGCTCAGTTCTGCGCAAATTTTCCGTCTGCAGATTTGTGTTAATCTCCTCTACTTTGTTGCTACTGCAAATGCTGCAGGTTTTCTACACAGAAAATCAGCACTGGACCTGTCCCGTATGACGTAAGCTTAGGGTCTATTTAACGAGCGACGTATTGCACACAGTGAATGTTGCTGTGTATACAATCAGCACCGGGGTTCATTTATGCTGCAGATTGTTTCTGAAATGTGGATGAGATTTCATGTAGTGCAAAACAGATTTTCCTCCGCTGCATTTACTCTTCTTGTTAATTTACCTTGATCGTGTTTATGCAAAAATTAGCCACGAATTTAACGTACATGTGGACCAACAGTTTCTCCCCTAATAGATGTTGAGAAGTAAGGCTGCTCTCACACAGGCGTCTGTTAAAATGCCTCGTTTTAACACATTTTCAAACACATTCAACTGCATTCAGCTCCTTTAATCTCTCCAGGATGACCGCTCCAGCCCATGCAAACGCTGAGACCCCTGAGTGCCCAGGGTCCACGCGTAGCCCTGTAAGTGAGGCCGACCCTTCTCTTCCTCTTTTACTAGTTGGGGAGACGAGGAGTCATCTGGCTCTACTATATCCAATGTGTACTGGTTTCATCTACTAAACTGCGGTGAAATTCCAGTAGTGCTAAGATTAAGGATGAGGCACCTGATTTTATGGCTGATATTAAAGCTTTAGTAAGGCTAGATACATTTTACTTTGTCCGCTTTATCATCCTCTTTTGCTCCACTCTCTGCTTTTCCTCTACTTCATGTTCCTCACTAAAGCGAACCCGCTCTGCGTTACTTGGTTCCAGTAGGAGCGTGTACCTCTCTGATGTCAAGGAAGGACAGAGGCCGGTAATTCCATGGATGAGCACAATGATTACAAAAAAAGTTTTTTTTAATCCTGAGGATATGGACAAGTTCACTAAAGTCATCAGAGGTACATTAAAGATGGAAAAACCTAAAAATGGAAAACAAATCCTGTTTATGAAGTTTTCTGGCATCTGGGAAAGCCATGTAGAGGTACTTTTCCAGCTCACGACTACATACAGAAGCTAAGTGGAATGGTGTAAACCAGAAGCAGGTTCCTTCGTTCCTAGGAGGCTTAAAGGGGTTTTCCCGAGACTGGGCAAAATTGTCAAAGTTTCCCTAATGTTTCAACTTGCTGACATTATTCCAAACATCCATTCTCAAACTGAATTTCAGTACCTGTTTTTCGCCGGCCTGCGCCACCGCTACTTTCCAGCCAGCTTCTGAGTTCCACATTGTTATTTAAAATGACTGCTGGGGTATGTAAGAACTACATCTCCCACAATGCCCTACCACCAGCTACTGATAAGTGCACGTTTACAAACTGTGTCGCCAGTAAAACAGCGGAGCGTACAGGACATAACCACTGGATACCAATGGAGAACTAAGTGAGGGAGACCGCAGGTAACACCGTATCTCTGCAGCTTTGTAAGACAAGTTATAATGTTATTACGTGTTATTGCCTTAGGAAGCATATAACTTGCACTTTAAATCACCGGATTACCCTTTTAAGAGACTTTACACTTTTAATGAGGAGGAGTTATGGGGATTGGATCACCATACTGAAAGAAGATGTACCTGAGGCTAAGCGCACACTTTGAAGGCTCTACCCATCTTGTAGACAATTTTCTTGCGACATTTATCAACCACTTTGGGCCTTATTAGCCACCAAACAAATGCTTAGGGAGCCCTGCCTGTAAATTTTTCGAATTCTGCACAAAAAGTTGACCAGAAACACCAAGTTTTTGTGAATTAGCTTGCTTAAATCAAGAAGAATGGCAACACAAACTTGGATATTTTTTCGAAACGACCTGCGAGGGAAGACTTTTATTCAAATGGCTCTAGCGCCTCAACCAGGCTATACACCAAGCTGAAACCACGCAGAACTTTATACAGGTGGTGTAGGAACATTCTGTAAAAACCTCAGCAAAATTTGAAGGTGGTCAAGCAGGGACCCTCTCCCAAGTTAAGCCACTTGACATGGAATGACCCCTCTTTAATGCCAACTGAAAAGATAATTCCAACACAAAACAAGGATGCCATATCCTTGGGCAAGACTCATGGCCTCTGTGGTTGTTTGGGATATGTTGTTCACAAAAGCTTGGGCAGTAAATGTCAGAAAAGGCAGACTTTGCGGGATGCCAAGTTTCAACTTACACAAAGGGGTTTCAGTGGGATCGGATTCTGTTTATAACCACAGACGCCTAGTACTGGGGAGCCCATACAGGGCAATCTTCAGTATCGGGAAATGATCTTTAAAAAAAACCACAAAAAAACATCCAACAGTCCTCAAATTTCAGAGATCCATATGCAGTCTGGAAGGCTTTACAACAGACGAAGCATCTGACAAAGATGCATCATGTGTTACTTGACTTAGATAATACCATGGAGGTGGCCTTCATTCTGTGGTGCACGAGACATGGCCACCTTCAGGGTCTGGCACAAAAAAAAACCCTTTGTTGGGTTTCAACTTGGGTTCTCTCAGCAACTCCTCTAAAGAGGCTGTCTTTTATAAGCCATCAGGTCGGCCCCGGGAGAGGGGTCTCCATCCTTAGAGGTCTTCCTGAGTTTAGTGGAAAAGTAGGGTAATACTCAAATAGACTTACTCGTGAACAGGAGGAACCACAAGGTGGATCAGTTCCTTTCCCCCAATTCCAGGGACTGTCCTACAGCTATGGATGCCTTGCCACAAACCTGGAGGATCAACCCAGCATTTGCCTTTCCCCGACTTCCTTGACTCCCAGAGAAAATGACTGCTCCCTAATGCTGATAACATAGTGGCCCAGGTAAAGCTGGCTCGCACCCTTAAACCTTCTTAGCCACCAGGATCCCGTCATTCTTCCGGAGCTAACGAAGTGTAAAAAAAACCTTCATCTATCTGTCTTACTACGTGAGAGAGGCTTGACTGCAATAATCATCCAGACGTAACAAACCTCCACTGCTAATATCTATCTGAAGGCCTGGGGAAGTTTTGGAAAGGATCTTGTGTTTTATTTGATTTATCACTTCATTAAAATACATTGGGGGGGGGGGGGTGTTAAACCTCTATTTTCCTATTCTTTCTGGAGGAGTCAATCTCTAGTGGCGTGGTCATGGAAAGAGTCTGATAGCTTATTTTATAGAAAGCCACTTAAGCGTCCGTCCAGTCCAGGAGAAACAAAGATGGCCGTACAGCTACTATGACACCTGATGCACCCGTTCATCAGTAGTAATAGACTCAGCATGCTGATGTGACTGGTCAATGAAAGCAGATGTAGTGTCTTAGACTAATGATGCATATTATAGGCCGTGTACATCAGGCTGTCGGATAAGGTGTTCAGCAATCTGTTTCTGCAGGAGGGTTGCTTTAAACTACCAGTAGAGAGTGCGAGGAGAACATGCGAACTCCATGGGCACCCCAGTGCTGCCAGGTACCATGCTAACTACAGAGTCCCTGCACTGCCCCAATGAAGTTCAGTGGTGTCTTGCAGCCTCTGCGTAGAGCTGGTATATCCCAAATGGTCCTTATATTAGAGAACCCCAGCCCTTTCCTGATTGGTGCTTCCCCATATGGCATTTGGTGCCATAATCCTCAGAGTTTATCCTAAAATGCCGTGGCAAGTTTTCCATTAGATGTCTGTCTGAGCGACTTCCAACAAGGTCTGGTCATCGGTGCTAGACTGGCCGGGATGTCGCTGCTATTCTGAAGTGTTTTCCTCGTCTAACGGTGTGCATTGTATACATCCAGGGAAAGGGGATCCTGTGGATGGAAACTACTTGTCGAAAGGATCAGAGGAGGATGTCAGGAATCGTTCTGGCCAATAGGCACTGCAGAGTCAAGAGCAGCCGAATACAACGCTGGCGCTCCAACTAATGTATCCGAACGCACAACTTCTCGTTCCTTAGCACGGATTGCCCGGTCACAATAGTGCAGATTTCTGCTTTACCATACTGGTGGGAGGGTTAGGATGTGGTACAAGCAGCATGAATCGATGACCCCTTCCTGTCGGGCTGCTGGAGGTGGAGTAATGGTGTGGGGAAAATCAAAGCCAATGTGCATCAAGTGCACCGCAACTCCTCTGATACCGTGGATGGACACCATGATAAATAGCTTCCTTTCTAAAGGCCATAGGAGGTATCTAATACAGCAGCCATTCAGAATGTTTACCTGGAGTTATAATAGGTCACTCTCACACAGATTAACCCTTTCCAATCCACTGTCTGACGTCTTCCAACATGCTGATTGAAGCCTGTACAGCTCCGATGTCGGAAGACGTTTGGCAGGGTATTCCTACTGTATATTACTGGTCGCTCTGTTGTCGGGGACCTCTCCAGCATATCACATACTGCAGTACTGGCTCTAGCCAGCAGATGGCGCCATTGTATAATGGCAGAAAGAGAAAGCCCCTAAAAGACTGAATCCAAAACTGGATTGCAAAAGGGTTAATGTTCAATTTATCGGTGTTAGCGGTCATTCACATGGGTGTATTTATGCAGTGTGTTTTGTGCGTAATAAGCAGTTGCTGAAACCCCATTGATTTGCACTGTGAAAAAAAACGCAGCATATCCTATATTGGTCCATATTACAGACCAAAATATCCCATTAAAGTCAATAGGATTGTGTAAAATATATGCAGTGACTACATGTAATTAGAGATGAGCGAGCATACTCGCTAAGGACAATTGCTGGATCGAGCATTGTCCTTAGCGAGTGGGTGACAGGTGAGTTGTGGCCATGAGCGTGGGGGAGAGAGGGAAAGAGAGTTCTCCCCTCCGTTCCTCGACGCTCTCCGCTAGCTGCCGGCAGCTGAATCTTTGCTCCCGAGCGGGGAGATACTCGCTTAGGACAATGCTCAATTGAGCAATTGCCCTTAGCGAGTATGCTCGCTCATCTCTACATGTAATATGTATTCACTGTGTATTTCAGCATGAAATTGATGAGACCTTGTTGTGGTTTTTTCTTTTTCTTTTTTTTTTTTTGAGGATGTGAAAAATGCATAGTATATGTGCGGGGGAAAAAAAAAAACACAACCGGAAAATGCTGAATTTTTATCCATGAATTTGCTTTGTTTTCACGTACTGAAACTAAATCCACTCATGTGAATGAGTCCTTAAGGCGGATACTGGTTTGTTGCCCCCGTAAGACATTGTAAGCCCACCATACACCTGAGAGAAGAGACGTTCCAACCTGAATTTTAGTTGGATCAGCCATAAATCCTATGTGAGTGGATCTTGCCTCTCCCGTCGGTGGTGCCTGCGGGAGCTGCTGCCTGAGGGGCCTTATCTCCTAAACAGTGCCTGTGGAGGAGCAGGAAGATATAGCAGTCGGCTGAGCGAATATACAGCTGATGATTATTGGTTATTTGGGGTTTATGGTGGACATCCGATATTATATTGTCTCTCATCTCCATCCCTGTAAGTTGTACCCTGGAGTTGTAACTTTCAGGTGCTGTGTACACTACAGTCCTGTGATAATGGGCACTGGCAGACGTTTCTAGGCATCAGATCAAAGGGTCATTTACATATATCAATTTGAATTGATATTGGATAAAAATCTGTGTGTAAAGCTGGCGAATGGAAGGCTGCTTCATGACTGACCAGTGTCTGCCGATCGTTCATGATGTAAGTTGGCGTCACACTTAAAGGGAAACTAAACTTTTTAAAAACTTTGACCTGTCGTAGTGATATGTCTGAAGTTTTGATTGGTGGGAGTCCAGATGTTGAGACCCTCATGATCTTTAAGATGAATGGGCAGAAACGTTCACGTGAGCACTATTCCCGTTCAGCTGTTTTCGACGCTGCTGAGGAGTGTATAGGAAGTCTATGGCATCCGTACACCAGTCACAATGACAAACTGCCAGTTTAGTTATATTCTAAAGGGTTTGTCTGAATGTTTAAAAGAGTAGCTGCACTTATGAGAAACATTTGACATGTCAGACGTTTTGATTGGTGGGACTCCCGCTGCTGAGACTGCTGGAACAAGGGGTTTGCAGTACACGCCGAGTGCTGTGCCCCTTTGACCATCTTAGCTGTTTTTTGGCTGCTTCTGGTAGCTGAAGATGGCTGTATAGAGGTGTATAGCGCTTTCTGTAGACATCTACTAGACCACCTTTAGCTGCTGGAAGGAGCTAAAAAGCAGCGAAGACGGCCAAATAGGGCACAGTGCTCGGATGAGCTTCGCAGCTCCCTCGTTCTAGTGATCAGTGGGGGTCTCAGTAGTAGGACCCCCACTGATCTAAACTTTGGACAGAAAAGTTTAAGTGCAGTTGCTAAAGGCCTATTTACACTGGACGATTATCGCTAAAAAAAAATCGCTAATCGACGATCGTTTTAGCGATAATCGGTGCGTGTAAATGTGCACCCATAGTCGGCTTTTCGGCTGATCGTTAAAATCAGTCCAACGTAAAAATCGTCGCTCATTTTTATCAGTAGTTCTCCACGAGGAGTGCTGATAGCATTGTTTCCTCATGAGCGCAGAGAATAGCTTTGGGCTATTAGCTGCCTTCAGGAAGGCTTCATTTGCATACCTAATTGGTATTTAAGTAGCTGAGTAGCTACTTAAATACCAATTAATTTTTATGCAAAATGATAGCTCAAAGCGATCTGTCGTTTGAGCGATCTTTGAGCGGTCATCTGCTCGTGTAAATGGGCCTTAAGAAGGGAGACAATCTGCAGGAAATGTTGCACGCTTTAACAACCCTGCATACATCGCCACAAAGGCAACTTCCTCGGGGGAGAAGGGAGCCATGTTGAGGGTCACTCTTCAGTATTTGGATGACCTCTGTGTCTCTTGATGGAAGTGCGCAACTTTACTGACCTGTTAAATTTCTCGCCACTCTCTTCTTCGGTCTTTTATCTTTCTGCAGCGATGACATGCCGTACATCCACATGGTGGCTGCAGCCACTTACCGTCCCTGGCAGTCTTGTGCCATACATGCAAACTTCACAGTTGGGGCCAGTGATTGGCTGCAGCAGTTATTTGGGTCTACAGCATGTCATCGCTGCAGAATGATAAGCATAGACCGACGGTGACCATTGGAGCGCAGGAGCAGCAGGAAATGTAACGGGGCAGTAATGTTTGTTTCATTTTTACAACGTTTCCTGCAGATAGTTTATTTTAATCCCTCGAAGAATTGGATCATTCTTATAAATGGATCTTCTCATTGTGCAGACTGAATCAGCAGATCAGGGACATTGGTTACAAAAGCAGCAGATTGGGCTTCCTGAAATGCGTCTATTGTGTGATGAGCTAATTGTTCTCTGCCTGTTTTTCTTTCCCCCCTGATCTGTTGTTGGTTGGATTGATGCTACGAATTTCCCAGCAATTGATTGATCTGCATGCGGCTGTGGACACCCTTGGTTTAGGAAGCTACTTTTTTTTTTTTTTGTTTCACTTAAATGAATGTATTTTAGGCTGACCAATCATTTTTGCGGTAAGGGTTTGATAAAATATTTAGCAGCGTTTTTTCTTCTGCAGTTTCTACATATTACTGTATATAGACACTGCAGTCTTATGCCCTGTTTAGACGGAGTGGTAATCGTTCAGAAAATCGTTCAAACGAACAAAACAACGATAATCATTCAGTTTAAAACGCGGGCAAACGACTGAACGATGAGCGACAATCGGGAGGTTCTTGCTCATCGCTGATTAAAACTGGCGCCGACTCGGGCACGTACATGCTGTGTAAACACTGATCGTTCATAGGAATGTGAGACGCTGAATGATATGAGCATGAGGGACTACCTGAGCGCGAACAAGTCTGTTATGACGTCTCCAGCTCGTTCCGTCAGGCAAACTGGAATCGTGAGATTCTTGGCCCGTGTTAAAGGGGCATAAGACACAGTAGGACATCTAGCAGTGATATGGGACTGATAGCTCGGCTCCCCTCTGCTCTCTCCTCTCCTGCACCTTCAAAGTTTATCTTTATTGTTGTCATAACCGCTGATAAAATGTGCTGGAGAGGTAAGGCTGGGTTCACACAGGGCAGATTTGTTGCGGTTTTGCCGCGGATTGTCGTTGCATATCCGCACTGCGGCAAAACCGCTGCGTTTGCAGTGCAATGCAGCACAAATGAGATTTGCCAAAAAGCTGTTCTCACAGGACAGATTTTTTTCTGCACAGCCGCAGTGCGGAAATGCAACTGCGGCGCGGTTTTAAAAGATGCAGCATGTTCATTCTACGGTCTTTTCCGCAGCGCTTTTTTGTCCATAGACCTCTATGGACGCGGCAAAAAGTAAAAAAGCGCTGCGGAAAAACGCTTGCGGATTTTTCCGCAAGAAAATCCGTAGCAAAATCCGCAAGCTCAAATTAACCTTTGAAGCGGTTTCGCCGCAGAAGCAGTTCTTCTGCGGCAAAACCGCAACAGAAAAAACGCAGCAAATCTGCCCTGTGTGAACCCAGCCTTAGGGTGGAAAACAAAAAGCTCTTTTACACTGAGCGGCTATCATTCAATGTAGAAGCCTGAATAATCTGAACGATAAATGATAATTCAGTCGTCTTTTTGATCATGCAGGCATAAAAATCAAACAACGATCAGCCTGTTTACAGTAAATGGAGACCGGCGGGCAGAATAATCTCCAGCTCCCGCCACCGCCATTCACTGAGCGGACTGCCTGCTTGCTCTGAGTGGAGGGAAGAGATCTCTGTGGCGCGCCCCGCCTCTATTCAGGGAATGATTATCGCTCCGATCTGAAAGCACAGGAGTAATAATTGTTGTTGGGATTATTGAGCAGTGGTCCCGTGTAAAAGTACCCTTAGACTGCAGTCTCTGTATACAGTGATAAGTAGGAGCTGCAAAAATTTGTAACTAAACCATATTACAAACATGATTGTCAGCCCAAAACACATGTATTAAAGTGAAAAAAGGCGTCCATCAACCTTTAAAGTCCATCTCCTCCTGTTGTGTTTTTTTTTGGTCCAAAATTCTGTGCTGAAATCTTAAGTAATTTTAATATTTTGGTTCTCGACATTTCAGATACAGAGCTGATAATTCCTGTATATAGACCGTGATATGAAAGAGACCGCGCTGCTGAGTCTTTCAGTTGGGGGCGCTTTCTCCATACTGAGTTCTGTGTATGCAGTAAGCTCTTGAGCTCCCTTTAGTGCCTGCTGTATGTTTGTTCTGGGGATTTGGAGGTCGGAGCATGATAAAGATTCAATGTGCTGATAAGTTCCTTAATATATTTAGAGTAAATAAAAAAAACTACACTAAAATGGCGTCACGGCTGGACAGTCACATTGGGTGATAATCTGCGGGTGGAAGTTGTGTATATTGCATTGGTGGCGTTTGGCATTGGGTTTATACTGTGTGCACTGTGGTGAGCAGCGGCCAAGCCTTCCATCTTTTCTTGTGTAGTTTATGGTTCTCTCCTGAAGGTACGTACCCCGTCTTGTACCGGCGCAGAAAGCCAACCATCAGGTCAGAAACATGAATAGTTTATTGTCACTTAAGCCGCTAAAACAAGCGCCAGAACCTCCTTGGGCTTCTCCCGCTTCTATTTTATAGAGCTTCCCCACTGCTGGACGACCACCGTGATTGGGACAGGTGACCAGCCTCCTGGCCCCAAGTCCTAGAGAGGTAAGGTGAGGGTGCCCTGTAGTGCAGAGCGGCTCTGGACCGAAGCTGGCACTGCCCGATGTGGAAACAAACTGCGCCGCCGGGGGTCCTCTCTGTGGGATTGCTGTAAGGACATTGTTGTTTATGTCGGCTGTCATCTCCCTCTTCTCATGTTTCTTTATGGCTTCTTCATAGGCAAAGAAATACGCCATGGAACAAAGTATCAAGAGTGTCTTAGTAAAGCAAACCATCGCCCATCAGCACCAGCAGCTCACCAACCTTCAGGTAGGTGCCCATGTTTCTTCTTCTCCTCCTCCAGCGCCAGCATTGCATCTTCCAGGCTCAAAGACATATCTGAGAACTGGGCAGGGAATGAAATGGTGTTACATGTTTTATTTTCCTCCCCTTCTTTCTGTGGCTGTAAATGTTTTTGGATTATTTTTGTGGCACTTTTGAGAGTGACGTCCTATAACTCAGAGAGGTCCTCTTTCCTCCCGGCCCCCTGCCGGGTGAATGCCACCTGTAGACTATTTTATGTGGATTGTTTTCCTCCGAAGGCTCTATGCCCCCCCCGACTCTTCCCCACCCCTCAGGTTTTCTTTTGTCATTTACTAGTAGCCAATAAGCCCCTCGTGGAGGAAAACGCAGCCGTAATCCACCCATTATTTCTACAGGTTCTCTGTTACTTGTGTCTACTTGAATCTAGAGCAGAGAACTTACTACACAGAAAGCAGCAGCGGACTGAACTCTGTCTTTACTGTCTTTCAGATGGCAGCAGTGACAATGAGCTTTGGAGATCCACTCTCACCTTTACAATCGGTCAATAGAAATATTCACTTCTTCTGGGGCACCATTCCTGTGTTGTGGGAGGAGTGGGGTGGGCTGTTCATCTCTTATTGTGGAGGGAGGGGGGACGTTAGTCCTATTATTATAATTGTACTAATATCACCCGGAGGCTGAAGGTAAGGGGTTAATACGTAACGGTGCGACATAAAAGAGGCTCATGTGACCTCGTTTACACGTCATCAGCATTCGTCTTTGCAGGGTCCGACTCATTCATTTGATTGTTTTACCCTTTAATTTTTGTTTTTAAGGTAAATCCTCTCAGCACAGTATCTATACAGACCGTCACCATGAAGATCCATAGGACAGGTGGTGGTTAGGGCCCTGCAGGAAAAGGGGTGGAGTGACATTAAAGCAATGCTATCATTTTTGTATATAGTATGACTCCCTGTGCCTCACCCTACACTTAAAAGGGTTGTCCCGGTTGTAAACTATTGATGGCCTATCCTCATGATGAGTTATCAATAGTAGATTGGTGGGGTCTGTTGAGCAGGCCCACTGCTGATCAGCTGTTTATCTGCCAGTGCATTCGTTCACTGAACTGAATTCTACAGGAAGTAGACAGCTCTGTTCTTACTGTAGTGGTCAGGCTTGGTATTGCAGGCAAAGTTTCGATTAAAATGAATGGGAACTTTTCCTGCAATACCAAGCCTGGCCACTACAGTAAGAATGGAGCTGTCTGCTTGCTGCAAAAAACGGATCAGTGCAAAAGCATGCTGGCCTAGCAAACAGCTGATTAGCAGGGGGTCCCAGGAAAGGGACGTCCGCCAGTCTACCATTGATGACCTATTCTGAGGATGGGCTATCAATAGTTTAAACCAGACAACCCTTTTAATCCTCTGCATATTACATGGTCACTGGCCTTTCTCAAGAATTGCCCCCAGCAGTCATAACATGGTTATAATAGTCCTAGTGCGGTTCACTGATCCATGTGTAGGTATTCCCACAAGCCACATTTATCAACAGGATCGCTGTGGGTCAGATGAAAACTTCAAAATATTGCGCTCCACTATTTTACTCATTTCCATAGACTTCAAATGGGGTGACATTATTCTGCTGGTGGGGTCATTGTGTACGCACATAGCCGTGAGAATTATTGGGTTGGGAATTATTTAAAAAAATCGTGAATTGGGACAGCAGATTCCGACTCCCATTGATCTCAATGGGAACAAAAATTGGCTTTCCTTCAAGCCATAAAATAGTACAGTTTTTTGCAAAAATAGGATCATTTCGACGCGATTTTTATCAGCAGAAAATCGTTTTACTAATAAAAGGGGTGTGTGCCTTTCAGTGCTGGGGTCCTAGGTTCAAATCCCATCAAGGGTAACCTCTGTATGGACTTTGAAAAATTCACCCACACACCCTTTCATTTATTAGTAAAATTATTTTTTGAAGATTTTTGCTAAAAATTGGGTCGGGATGTTCCAATTTAGCAAAAATAGGTACAATTTTATTGTCCGGCCTATCATGATGAGCAACACTAATTACTTATCCTTTATTATATTCTGCTGGGAAAGTCACTGTGTACAAACATTACTTATCCTGTACTAATCCTAAATTACATACTGTATTATACTCCAGAGCTGCACTCCCTATTCTGCTAGTTTCTGAAAACGGCAAGCTTGTGGAAAGGCGCCTTGGTAGTTTAAATCTTCATAAGGCCGCCTGCATGCGATCAGGTCTGAATTTCGGAATCTGCAATAGTCTCCTGCGCAGACGATCTGCGGCATTCCACACCAAACCAATGGAGCATCCACAGCGACTCAGATTTTCCGCTCTCGGGGAAAAAAGTCGCACAATGCTCCACTTTTGCGCGGAAAGGCTGCAGATTCTGCCTCCTCACTGTGCAATGACACGAGTAAAGCAGGAGTTTAAAAAAAAGCTATCTGTACTGCACATGTCCGACAGCGAGCCATGTGGACCATTCGCAGTACAGATTATAAAGACAAATGACAGGTACTCGCGGATGCCAACCGGGCACAGGGTAGGATTCTGTCTGGGCTCCCACATGGGAATCCGACCCGTTCCTGTGCAGGCGGCCTCATACGAGGGGCCCGTTAGTTTTTACCTACATCAGATGACTGTTCAGACTGATGTAAGGATGAAGCTTCGCAGAATGCAAATGACGAGAGCAAGGTCTGTGGAGATGTTCTAAACAAGCAGGGGATGATGGGAGGTTTCAGTTTGTAGCTCATTCTACATATAAGGCATTCAGTGCTGGTTAGAGGAGATCATATGATGAAGAGGGGTCCTTTGGGGTTCATTTATGTTGGGGGGATAGTATAGCGCTTCATAGTTTCAGACCCCATACTGTTATATACAGGTTAGCAGCTTCTATACTTTCTTCTAGAGATCGAGCTGCTTACAAGCCAATTGTTTGACATTAGGGCTGACTGAGTAAACTGGGATGGAGCTATGATACCCAACAGACAGCAGCACAGTGTATTTCAGGTTCTTGGACTTGTGCATGACGCATATAGGTAAGGGGAAGCTTCGTGGCGTTAGATGCAGGGTCTCGTGTACTAGAGGTCGGGCAATAATACTGAATGTGGGACTGTGAGGGTACAGAGTTACATTGCCCTCATTCACAGAGCGACTGAACGTGTGAGTGTCGTTCTCATCATCCTCGCCGTCACTTATATCTTTACATTTTTATATTAAACGTCTTCTCTGTCTTACACCTAAATCCGGGAAACCAAAGTGGAGCCAAAGCCGACAACTCCGGTCCACCCATAGATGACTTTATAGAGAAAGTGATTGTGGGGGTCTTGGCCCCCCATGCCCCCTTCTGGTGCCTTATCTCGTGTCTGACTGCAACTCCAGGGTGATGAAGGGTTTTCCTACTGAATTCTGACAATTCTAACCCCTTTTTGTGGATTCAGATATGTCTGTAAACTGATTAGTCCCCTATTGTCATACATAGAAAGCTGCACTATCACCGAGCCATTAAAAAAGTACTTAAAGGGAATGTTTCACCACAAAATGGCTTATTGTAGAAATCAAGCTTTTACATTTTTGGAATTCCTTTTTTTTTTCTTTTTTCCTCTTAATTTTTGATGTCACGATCTATAGTTAAGTAAAATTCTAAAATCCTGCAGTTGACATGAACTACTAAACCTGGCAATAATCTGTCCCTTCTGTTCTGCAGAGAAAACGTCCCAGCCGACATCTCCTTATCATCCCAGGCAGGAGTACAATGAAAAAGAATAGTCACCAGCAGCACACACTCAGGTCCCAATACAGGGCAGCACTAAAGATGCAACAGCCACGGTGGGGCAAGAACCATGTCCACAAGAGTAATCCAAAACAAAGGCAGAGAGGCAGCATGGATAGGTGCAAAAATACGATCAAGATTTATTCTCCCAAACCAGAAAAAAGTCAGCAGGTACGTTTCCACCTGATGGTCTTTGTCAAGCTCCAAAGACCATCAGGTTGAAACGTAGCTGCTGATTCTTTTTCTGGTATGGGAGAATAAATCTTTATCATATTTTTGCTGCCACTCTGCCTTTATTAGGCAGGAGTATAATAAGAGGTGGCACCTATATGTAGCTAACACAGGATCCACCATTCACAATAGGTAATTATCACAGCTCACCTCCTCCCCCTCTCTGCACAGATCAGAGAGCATGCCCACAAAACTGTTCCATTGAATTCTATAAGCGATACGAGATCACAGATCAACTCCTCCCCTTCCCTGTACAGGTTACAGAACATGTTCACAACACTTTGCCATGGAAGTCCTTAGGTGATGGTCAAGGCTTACGTCCCCCTCCCTACAAAAGTCACAGAGCATGCCCACAACACTCCCCTGTAGGAGATAATAGCTGATGGTCACAGCTCACCTCCTTCCCTCTGTCCATAGCATGCTCACAGCACTCTCCCATAGTCTATAGGTCCCCTCCTGTCCTTTGTGTCTATGGCCCATGAGTTCTGTTCTAAAAGCATATTTCTACTTACTGATACCCATAGCTCAGGCAAGATGCCGGTCCCCATAGTTATGTACAAACCATGGAATAAAAATGTATTATTAGAAACTATAAAAATGAAAAGCGTTTTGCTATCTGGTTAGAATTAGTAAAATATACAGGTGATACATTCTTTTTAACCACTTATGGACTGTCAACCATATGAGGACCAGTCAGATGTTTTTATATGACTTTGCAGAGATGTTTTTAAAGGAGAGCACAGCCAGACTCCTCGTACAGAAGGGAGAGACAGTTTATTATCGATCACAGGGGATCTACCAGAGCTGCTGGGACTTGGTGATCCCATGTTCATTGTACAGTGTGGTCAGGAGGTAGCGTTCACCAGCAAATCGGCAATAATAATCTTCTCGCGGGCGGCATGATGTATACTATCTTAACAAAAGTAATTGGACACCTGATCAAGAATCAAAAGTAGTATTTATTTCCATATGGTACTACTTAGTGGGCCTTCTTGGGCCCTAATGACATTGGATACTCTCCATGGTATACTTTCTACTAACGTCTGATACACTTCAGCTGGTATTTCCCTTAATTCATCCTGCAAATATCTGGTGAATTGTTTTTCAAAGAAAAGGCATAGTGCAAGGAGTGTTGCCATTGGACAGTTGAGCAATGGAGTGATGAATCACACTATGCCATCTTCAAATCAGATGGAGGTACCTGGGTGTGGAGGAGGCTTGAACGCCTTTTACCTGAGAGTGTTGTGCCAACAGTTAAAGGGAAGCGGTCACTTCCCCACAGCAACATAAACTAAGTTATGGTGCAGTCAGTGCACGTGACAGGGAGCCCGGTGATGTGTTTGTTATACTTACCTGCGATATAGCGCTGTCCCCTCTGAAGTTGACGCACGGAACGGAAATCTGACTCTTCGGAGTTCCTTTTTGCGCATTCTCTTATGCAATCACACTTTTATTTTGCACTTTTGTTGTAATATGTGTAATATCAAGGAGGGTTAGTCTTTACCTGTTGTACACTACATTCATCAGGTTGTCTTTGGTGATTTGCCCTTGCCTTACGCCTGTGGATTCCCATTTTCTAATTATATAACAAGCATATAAAAAATGTCAGTTTTGCAGTTTGTATTACAATTGTAGGCGGTGCAGTAGAGGTGCACAGATCGCTTATTACAGTGATTGTGCTGAGCTTTATCCAGTGTTGTATGAACACTGTTTGATTTTAAACTTTTGTGTCCATATATTCATATGTGTTTAATAACATTTGTTTATAGTAATCCTCCTTTGACTACATTGATATTGGTGTGCTCAGGTTCTTAGGCCTTGTGTCTATGGCCGGGTCTGATTCCGTCTGTGAAATCTCGCAGTGGAATCAGACCCGGTGTCCCGGCAGAGACCCATACTCGCCTAGTTTTTTTTTTTTCTCCTCACAAAATAGAGCATGCTGTGATTCATCCCCGCAAGCGGAAAATCGCAGTTCATTTCCACTCTTGGGCTTGGAAAAATCTTTTAACTTGGTATGCTCTGGACGCACATTACCGTGGAATTCGCGGCGGGTGTCTAGCCGCGTATTCCGCAGAGATAATCTGTACGTGGGCCTTATATAAACATTTGTTACTTTCCTTTTTCTGACTTCCAAGAAGACCACCGCCTTGTCACAAATCCGTCATTGTTTTACACTGGTTTGAGGATATGGATATTCCATAATTGGACTGGCTGCACAGAGTCCCGACCTGAATACTACTGAATGTCTGTGGTACAAACCTGCAATGTTGGGTCAGGAAATGGGATCAGTGGCTATGTTCTTTGATAGAACTTGCCAGACATTTGCAGGATGAATGGAGGGAAATAGGACCTGAAGTTTATCAGACATTCATATAAAGTATGCCACATGAAGTATCCAATGTCATTAGGGTCAAAGAAGCCACACCAAGTATTAACTTAGGAAATTAATACTACTTTTGATTCTTGCTCAGGTGTCCAATTACTTCTGGTAGGATAGTATAGATTAAAATACAACAAAATAAACCTATTAATGGTCCCGCTTCCAAGACCCAAAACTATAAATCCCGTATATAAGAGGGACTAGAACTGCAAAAGGGACACAAGTGAAATATGGATGTTAGTGGCACTGTGTGCTATTTAACAAAGATGCAAAATAATATGAAAAATAGACTTGGGGTGAGGGGTGGGGGGGGGGGGTGCCTCACTATTCTGGCAGTGAATGGTCATTAAAAAAAAATAAAAAAAAATATTGCGAGTAAAAAAAGATTGCAATTTTTTTGTTGGCCTCTCTGCTTGTGTGCTTAAAAGAAGAAAAAAGTGGGTGAGGTATAGCGGGAAAAGACGTGGCTGCCAGTGGGCCATCACATTTACTAGAATTTGTGCCAAAAGCTGGTGGAAATTCTAGCTGAAATCTACTTCAGCTAATAGATTTTCTGCGGACGGAAATATGCATCAGATGTATTGATTCTGTTGTACTTCACTGCGATACACGTTTACTTCTACTTGCAAATAATATTTTGTCTACGTAAATCTCCCTTTTTATTTTCTCTTCTCTTTTTTTTTTCTTCAAATAACATAATATACAAATGTAAAAATGTCATGAGACTAAGGCCCCCTGCAGACGGGCGGAAATTCCGCGGTGGGATTTCCCGCTGAATTTCCGCCAGTGGAAGCTGCCATAGGATTGTTTTAGAAAACGCAATACTAGGCAGACGGCCGCGATTTGTCCGCATGAAATCATGCGTGGCAAACAAATTGCGGCATGCTCCATTTCTCTGCGGGGCTCACAGAGCCCCGCACAGAATGCCACTCCCCAGCCGCCGGCTCCGCTCTGCACATCGCCGGCACCCAGCACATCAAAGAGCCAGAGCCGCAGGAGAGCTGAGTGCCACGCTGGTCCCTGCAGTGGCTTGGGTTGGGTCCCACTGCGAGAATTCTGGCCATCTGCAGGCGGCCTAAAGCTCCACGAATCTCCAAATAAGGCACACAAATTTGAGTAACTGTAACCCCTTCCCCGGTCTTAGAGCTGCGTACAACCTGTCCTAGTTACATTGAAGGACGGGTTTCTCAGTGTGCTTAGACGGCGGCAATTTTTTCCCCCTTTTTTGGAAAACTTGCAGGGTTAGTTGTATTAAAGAGCAGTTGTAGGAAATTGTACGACGTTGAAGCTGTTGGTTTTACATGCAGATTGTATCCAGTGAATAGTTAAAACCTCGTCTTCCCGTTTCTCCTTATCGAGCCGAACTACAAAATAAAGTGTACCTGATGAAGACTACCTCAGTTGGGATATCGCCTCCCATGACTGAGGAGCACACAGAGGCTGCAGTCAAAGAGCAACTTACTGGAATGGTTGTGGCTTTTGCTCCACTTTAGCCCGGACCGCAGTTACTAACCATCTGATGTGTCTGAGCTGTACAGTATTCTTTTGTCATCCAAACTCCCAACAGCTCGTCCCCCCACAACCCAGTCTAATCATCATCCAGAATATTATATATAATTATTTCTGGATCCTCATTACTTCCTCCTGGCCTTACAGATGGGGGTATGCCGGGCTGCAGTGTATGCCCTGTCACATAATGTATATGGGGGTTATAATATGTAATGTTAATGAGATTCACCATTTAATACGGCTTTTTTCGTCGTCCTTCATCCCATCCGTTGACTGTGCATGGCCTGTTTGTAGACTGTGTGTGCTCTGGTCCACTCGTGTGTATACAGCTCCTAGGATCAGCACTTGTATCAGCATGTATACTTTATCCCATTACACGGGGCAGCAAGTGGGTGTCTTTTCAGAGCGGGGGTCCATTCTAGGCAGGCAACCGAGACTTACGGGAACAAATCCTGGTCTTGTGACTTATCCAATGTCCCTAACCAGTTTCCTCCTCCTGCAGGTCGGGAAGGGCTGTCCGCGGCCACTGGCTGCCTAAGCTGGGCGGTGGTGAGATAACCGGGGTTCATTGTCCTGTGGATTGGGGAGGCGGTCGGGCGTGAGGCAGATGAGATTTCAGTATTTTGCACGTAGTTCCTGTTGGTGACGCTTCTCCTAATTGCCAGGTTTTCTCTCCTAGATCGCTGCTCAGAGACAACGTGCCCTCGCCATAATGTGCCGTGTCTACGTGGGCTCAATCTACTATGAGCTGGGAGAAGACACTATTCGACAAGCTTTTGCTCCGTTTGGACCCATTAAAAGCATAGACATGTCCTGGGACTCTGTCACGATGAAGCACAAGGTTTGTGTCCATGAATGTAAAGTGGAACAGGGACTTAAGGAAATACAGTCCTGTAGCTTTCTAATAGACTATTTAATTCTTAGCCATTTGCAAGATCTCTGCTGGCTTTCAATGGGTGTATGGACATTATAGAGAAGAGAACATCTCCTCTGAGTTAGCTGACTCGTTCTGCCATGTAATATTACGTTTTCCCTCTAGTGTCCTCTGCAGGATAGATGCATAGTTGACAGAATCTTCTGCATCTTCAGCAATATCCTCTTTGCTGGCCAGCATGAGAAGCGGCTTCAGTCTGAAACCTTCCGAGTCAGCCACTTAAAAGGGAACCTGTCACCTCCGAACAGCACCATAAACGAAGTCCGCTCTGCCATTCCCGCTGTGTCTGCTAGTAACATCACGAAGATCTGACTCTTTTTCAGATTGATGCATATGCTCCTTCCGATAGAAGTCTATGGGAGAGTCTGCGCATGGCGTCCTGAAAACGGTCAAATTTTTGTGCCGCGCGCAGACTTTATTTGGGAACACTGTGAGAATGGGAGAGTGTGTGATTTATTTTTTTTTTTAAAAAAACATCCCCAGCTCCCAGTCACCTCTGAACAGCACTATAACTTAGTCTATAGTGCTGTATGGAGGTGACTGGTTTCCTTTAAAGGGGTTTCCTGAGTTACTACCTTTATATAGCTTTGGACCACCCGTGCCCAAAACTATATAAAAGTAATATACTCACTGTGGCTGCATACTGCCGTTTCAGTGGTCCAGCATCTGACAGGTGATTTCATCTGTTCAGAAGGTCTAGTGAGTCCCGTAAACCTGTCACATGCCTCTAATAAAGCCCCAAGGCAGGTTTATGAGACATCCCTGCTGGCCTGCTATTGACTGCAGCGGTCACATAGGGAATTAACCCATATCACTTATGCAGCCAATGTAAATAGAAGGCCAGAGCAGGGCACAGCTAGAGGTATGTTGTGTTTTTTCCTAATATTCTACGTGTCCCCTGGGGTCTCGGGTATCTTTATTACTTGGGTACTATTCTGGTTTTGTATGCTGTTCTGTTAATTTACGTGAAACCTCCAGTTTGTAGATTTGTGTCCATCATTTATACCATCTTTGTGCAAGTCGACATCATCTGTTAAATCTATTAATAAGGGGTGGATATAAATGTTGTAGGGAGTGATAACCGTCTTGGCCGACTGCCTGTTAATCCTTTGTCTATTTCCTTCAGGGATTTGCATTTGTGGAGTACGAGGTCCCGGAGGCCGCACAGCTGGCACTGGAGCAGATGAACTCCGTCATGTTAGGTGGAAGGAACATAAAGGTGAGAGGACAGATATTGGTGCATCATCCTATGTTATAGAAGCCAGTGCATGATTGGAGAACTCAAGCCTGGTTTCTTTCCTCCGAGTTCACCGATTCCCCACAAATCCCTGTGATGTCACACATTGTCCCTGTCATCCCTCTTACCCTCCTCTGCGCATGTGACATGGTATGTACTCCTTATTTGCTGTCTACATTGTAGCGTTTCCTATCTCTCACTTCAGGTGGGCAGACCCAGTAACATCGGCCAGGCCCAGCCCATTATCGATCAGCTGGCAGAGGAGGCTCGTTCCTTCAACAGGATCTACGTAGCTTCCGTTCACCAGGATTTATCAGACGATGATATCAAGAGTGTGTTCGAGGCCTTCGGAAAAATCAAGTCGTGTATGTTAGCCCGGGACCCCACAACGGGAAAACACAAAGGTTACGGTTTTATAGGTGAGACCATGCACCAAAAACACTGAAAATCTGAACAAAACATCTTGAATGTGGAAACAGTCGTCAAATATATTTTAAACACTCACTGTGTGGAGCGTTAGAGCAGGGTTTCTGCTGCAGATTTAAGATTTAACCCCTTAGATTGGATTCACATGAGTGTATTTGCACACGCAATACGCAAAAAAATAGAACCCACTGAGTTCAATGGGTTCCTTTACATGCATGCATTTGGCATGTGCAAATTAGTCGTGCAAAAAAATCCGCAGTATGCAGTATTTTTCTAGGCAATAGAACATTTTGTACTCATGAAACTATTGGTCATTTCAATGGCTGAAATCATCAGTGTGTGTTTTTTGCACGCACGGCAAGTACAGTAAAATGCGTACTTGTGTGCGCATCGTTGTAACACCCATTCCATAAAAACCACGTGCAGACATACACTTAGGCTTGTGTGAATCCGAACTTAATGATCCAACCCCCCCTCCCCCTCATTTTGGCTCCTCCCCAAATTAAAGAAAAATATAACTCTTTATCAATCGACGTAGCTGTCTGAGCGCTTGTTTCTGCGGGAAGATTTGTATTTTTTTAAAAATGCCTAATTGGAGTGATATGGAAAACACTCAATTCCGTCATCTTTGCGGGGAGGCAGAGAGGGTTGTCTTGTTTTTACGGCATACGCACTGGCAAAAATGACATGACTTTATTCTATGGGTCAGTACGATTGCAGCGATACAAATTTGTGGGTATCTATTGGTACCATTTTGGAGTTCATATGACCTTTTGAGCGCTTACTATTCCATTTTTTTAATTGAAAACGGGGTGACCAAAATAGAATTGTGTGTTTTGTTTTTTTTCTTCGAACTTCACATTTGGGATAAATAATGCGTTACTTTAATAGACTGGGCCTTTATGAATGCAGCAATACCAAATACTTTTGGGTTTTTTTGTTTTGGATTTTTTTTATTTTAAAAACAGGAAAAGGTTTCATCACCTCTTATTTTTTCTAATAAAACTTTTTACTCATTTAAAAAAAAATTTTGAACTTGATCGCTTATACAGTATAACCTGTATTGCATTATACTTTATGAGCAACAGGCAATCAGCCATGGGGGCTTTCTAAAGGCCTTAGGCTGTCATGGCAACTGAACAACTGCTTGCTATCTCATTACAAGGGGTCCATTTGGGACCCTCAAACAGATTGAGACATTTAAATGCCGCTGTCAGAATTCACAGCGGTGTTTAAAGAATTTACAGCCGTGATCAGCGTGAACGGTGACCGCTTCTCTTTCTGGAGGGTATCAGCTGTGTATGGAGTAGCTCCCTATGCTGCTCCATACAAACCCTGTGTGCCAAGGACGTAATTGTATGCCCTGAGGCATAAAGGGGGGTTAGGGCATTTTGCAGAGCTGGACAATTCAGCAGTAGCTAATCAGAGGGGGGGTTCAGCTTCCAGGACTCCACCGATCAGCTGGTTGTCCCTTGTGCAGGGGCCTGGAATGCTATTGCAGGCACAGATCCCATTCACCTGAATGGGACTTCCCTCAACTATAGCGGACTCCCTCCTATCAGCTATTGATGGCCTATCCTGAGGATGGGTCATCAATTGTTTAGTCCTGGCAAAGCCCTTTAACCCTTTGCAGTGTAAAGTATAGCCATTGCTGGAGATTTGCTTGCAAATCTGCCACACGAAAACTGCAGAGAGATCTAAATGTTGCCCAAGAGGTCAATTATACAATATTTTATCAAGAATAAAAAGCGTAAAAGAAAGAGAATGTCGCACAAGAAGCTAACTGGGCTCCATGGAAGTGTAATTGAGCTATCCTCATTGCAGTGCCTCTACCCCAGCACCTATATGTGCATTATACAGCCACCAAATTTATTAGATTGTATATGTCACCAGCAGATGAACTGGGTGCCAGTCCATAGAGCTAACAATTCTTCCCTACCTCTTTTTGCAGAGTATGAGAAGGCTCAGTCCTCGCAGGACGCGGTTTCCTCCATGAATCTGTTTGATTTGGGTGGTCAGTATCTTCGAGTAGGAAAAGCAGTTACGCCGCCCATGCCACTACTTACTCCAGCCACACCCGGAGGTCTGCCACCTGCTGCTGCAGTCGCTGCTGCTGCAGCCACTGCCAAGATCACAGCACAGGTGAGGAGGAGTTTTCATTATTGACTTTACTTTATAAAGTGTCTTCATGTCTGTTCTGCGTCTTTCTGCGGTTGGTAACTTTCGTCTCCATAGACTGGTGCTGCGTGCTTGCGGTGAATAGTCGGTCTGCGTCTCGTATGGTGCTTGCTCATCATTTACACTAGTACACACAAAACTTGGCTTCTATAGTAATAACTTTGACTCTCGCATGGTTGTTTTTCGGTCACTGATATTTGTCTTGCGTTTCTTTCTTTCCTGTAGGAAGCAGTTGCCGGAGCGGCAGTCCTTGGCACGCTGACCAACCCTGGTCTTGTCTCACCAGCACTAACTCTGGCACAGCCTCTGGGGGCTTTACCGCAGGCTGTCATGGCAGCACAAGCCCCAGGCGTTATTACAGGTACGTCACAAGGAAATATGCATCTGAAGATGTCCCAGTCAAGTGAAGCGGTATTTTCACATGGCAGAATACAATGCAGATTATTCCATACAGATTTCACTTCTAAAAACTGTGGCTAAACCATTAATTTCTGCAGTGTATTTTGCTGCAATTTATGTGGAGATTTAGCCCGGACAATGGGCAAAATCCATTTATGGAGTTTCCACATTTAGAAGTAATGTTACTTATTAAGGATATGTGCATGCATGGTGGGGATTTTGATTGCGGGTTCAAAATACAGCATGACTGTCTTCTGCTGAGGATATTTTTCACTTTAAGTGTACAAGGTTTGTTAAAGCCCCGTTAACTTGCAGTCTAACTTAGGGTTATTAAGCTCTTGGCAACGCCATCTGTCCTCCACCTAGATGGATCGTTGTAACTTAGTAACCCACGTCCAGGCCAGAATTATGGTAAAACTCAGGAAGTCCATTTATTTTTGTACATGTACACACATTAATGCCATTCCCTGGCCGCTGAATAAGACCGATACACTAGCTAACCTTGACCTAGTGCCTTAGAGACACTGGTCTAAACTATGGTTTCATCCTAGGGGGCGTCATTCCCTGTCAGGATCCTGGCTTTCAGTCATTATTTGGCTCTTCCTCGATTTCACAGGACCCTCTCTCAGAGACTGTTGAGTATAGCAGGGTTGGAAGTTTTAGTTCCTTCCTACCGCACCCATACAGGGATTTTATCTAATTTACTAGCAGAATGACTGCTGCTACGCTGCCACAGTTGCTACAGAATTTGACCATGAAATCCTGGAATGTGCACCCTGACGTTGGATGCGCATGGAATAGTTTCAGAAGTTCCTCAAGCAGATTTTGCCCTTTAACTGGGCTAGATCCGTGGTTGAAATTCACAACTTAGACATAGATTTCTACAGCGGATTTTAGAAGCAGAATTTGCACAGAAAAATTGGTATCAGATTTCACCGTGTGCTGCATATACCCTAAGAATAGATGCCATAGTCTATCTGATGCAGATTTTTTCTACCTGTGGATGTGAAATCCATGTGCAGGGGAAAAAAGGGACACTGTTTTCTTGTTTATAAATCTGGATGCAGATTTGCCCCATTGAAATTGTCTATATCCGTGGCAGAAGTTGTGCTTGAATACGCAGATTTTCCTTGGAAATCCACAGATGAAAAATGCAACGCAAATAACTGCGTGAACAGAACCTTATAAACATTTGTGTAACCTATTGACTTCGTTTGCGCCAAAACTTTGGTGCAAATTTTGGCGCACAATGTTGCGATTAGGCCACATTCCAGGAAGTCATGCGCCTTTTTCAGAGAGATCAAAAAATACAGATGTGGTACAAAGCTAGCAAAACTATTTTCTGGCATATTTTCCATTGTTAATCTGCCTCAATGTGTTTAGCAACTTTATTTAATGGTTTTAACCTTCTTCGCTTTAGGTGTCACCCCGGTGCGACCTACGCTTCCAGTGGCCATCCCACAAGTGGGGCTTGTAAACCCTATACTGTCCAGTCCGCCTGCTTTGGCGCAGATGGAAGTGAAGAAGGAAAAAGAAGAGGAGGAGTTGGCACCAGAGTCTGAAAGACCGGAGATGCTGAGTGAGCAAGAGCACATGAGCATCTCGGGGAGCAGCGCCCGACATATGGTGATGCAGAAGCTCATGCGCAAGCAGGAGGTGAGTAGTGGCATATACTGTGGTCTCCAGTCTTCGGATATAGCGGCGGATTTAGCAATTTGGCTTGTTTATATGACTCTTCTGTTTTTCCATCATAGTCCACAGTCATGGTTCTCCGCAACATGGTGGATCCAAGAGACATTGATGACGACCTGGAGGGGGAGGTAACGGAAGAATGTGGCAAGTTTGGTGCTGTGAACCGGGTGATCATCTATCAGGAGAAGCAGGGCGAGGAAGAAGATGCCGAAATCATTGTGAAAATATTTGTGGAGTTCTCTATGGCCAGTGAAACGCACAAAGCCATCCAGGCGCTTAATGGGCGCTGGTTCGCCGGACGTAAAGTGGTGGCAGAGGTTTATGACCAAGAAAGGTTCGACAACAGTGATCTATCGGCGTGAACCTCCCTGGACTATCACCCCCATCCTCCCTCATGTCCTCGTACTGTTTATTTTTTATTATTAATTGTGAATTTGTCTTTATTCTGCAGAGTAGAATTCTGGGTAATAAAATGTCTGCTGCTTTTTTTTTTTTTTTCTACTTGTCAATTTTATTAATTGTTTCCAGCTTAGAGGAATTAACAGAGGGAGTCTCAAGCAGGTAACGCCTTAATGGCCAGTGGTGGTGGAGCTGAGCCTGCGCCATTCACTGTATTTGTGGGCTGTGTTAAACACACATGCAATGGCCAGGATCAGGACTTGGCTTTCCATTCTTGCTGTTTAACTATTCATATGCTGCTGTCCATTCCAAGTAAGTGGCATCTAAGCTGTTGAGTTGCTTTTGAAGCTGTCAGTGACCAACACTGATGGGTACAGCCTTGAAATACTGAAGTGTATTAGTGATCACGTGTTCGGCTCTTCTACTGGGACTCCAAACAGAAGAAAAGGAATTAAAATGAACTTTTGAGATGTTTGTAGCATCTGATTATACAACACCCCTGACCACTTTGAAGATGCAAAATATATTTCTATGTCAAAATAATGAAGACAAGAAAACCCAGACCTTTAATGTGGCTGAGTATTTACCCTTAAGGCAGGGTTCACACAGGGCGGATTCCCGTCGGAAATCTCGCGGTTTGGCCGCAGCAAAAAACGCAAGATTTCCGCCGGGAGAACCGCCGCCGTTAAAGCCGCGGCGGCTTTGAAGCGGCCCGGCCGCTTGCTTTTCTGTTGCGGCTGGCGCTCCCATAGAGGAGAGCGTGGCCGCGACGAAAATAAACAAAAAAAAGTAAATAGACCTGCTGCATCTTTTGAAGCCGCGGTTTCACCCGGATTTACCGCAGCGGATTAGCCGTCCCGTGTGGACGAGATTTCTGAGAAATCTCATCCACATGGCTGGCTAATCCCGAGATTAGCGGCCGCGGGCGGATTTGCTGCGGGTGGATCTGCTGCGGCAAAACCGTGGCAAATCCGCCCTGTGTGAACCCAGCCTAAGGCCTCCTTCCCACGAGCGTGACGGGCTCCGCAGCGTAATATTCCGCTGCGAAGCCCGTCACGGCGCCCCCCAGAGCCCCTATACTTACCTGCGGGAGATAGCGTGAAATCGCTTCCCCGCCCACCGCCGCGCGTCACCGCCCGTCACCGCCCACCGCCCTCGCGTCACCAGCCGTGTCACGTGCACGACCGGCCGTGTCACGTGACGCGGCCGGACCGCGTCATTTGGCGTCATATGACGCTCGGCGGTGGGCGGGAAAGCGTTTTTTCACGCTATCTCCCGCTGGTTACAGCGGGAGATAGCGTGAATGGACGGCTTCCATTGACTGCAATGGAAGCCGTCAGTGCGTACAGCCCGTCCTCACCCGCAGAAAATAGAGCATGCTGCGGGTGAGGACGGGAGAAATCGCGGTGCGTAATTCCGCGGTGGAATTACGCATCGTGAGCATTGTGCTATTAGGTTCAATAGAACCTAATAGCTGCGGGCAACGCAGCGGATTTTCGCCGCGAATTACGCGGCGGAAATCCGTTCGTGGGAAGGAGGCCTAAAAGTTGATTTATTTATTTATTTAGATTTTAGTTTTGTTTTCTATTAGCTCAGCCCATCTACACTCTGGGATTTGTGCCTGTTCTGCGTTGTGTGCCATCTTTGTGTCATGTCACTGATTCGCCATTGGTTTCAGGTATTCATTTTATTGGAGTATTTCAAGACCTTTCCATGCTCCCCTTACACCCTCCAGTGTAGCAGTTCGTTTAGGTTGGGGTCGGAAATACCGCGAGATTTCTGCGGAAGAAAGCTTCAAAACCCGTGGATTTTGGAGCAGCTTCGCCGCCTTCATTTCGCTTTGGTCATCTCTCCCCATAAAGAGGAGAGTAGCCACTGTGAAAACCGGGAAAGAATTGACATGCCACGTCTTTGAATTCCGCGTGGCATCCAATTTCAGCGCGGCTTGGCCACAATGGTTGGCCGCAGCATGTGGATGACATTTTTGTAAATCTTGTCCACTTTGCTGCTTTATCCCAGATAAAAAGCCGGTGGTGGAATTTCCGCTGCAATTCCGGCCCGTGGGGACTTAGCCTTAGGTTGGGTTTCCACGAGGCGGAATTGCCGCGGATTTACTGCGTTTTGCTGTTGCAGATCCGCAGGACGGACAAACCGCTGCATTTGCAGTGCAAGTCAAAGTCAGTGTGTTTTGGAAAAAAGCTGTCCTCACAGTGCGCAATTTCTCTACTCTTCCGCAGTGCGGAAATGTTGTTGCATTGCGGTTTTTGAAGACGCGGCATGTCAATTCTTTGGACGTTTCTACTGTGTTTTTTTTGTCCATAGGCATTAATGTAAGTAGCAAAAACCGTGGTTGAAAATGCTTGAAATACTGTAAAAGCTCTGGATTTCATAACCTGTGCAAATTCCATGAAGAAAAATGCATATAGTATACAAGAATTAACGCAAAGACAAACGACGCTTGTCAGTGGGTTTA
The DNA here is from genome assembly GCF_035609145.1 of Eleutherodactylus coqui. Classification (NCBI taxonomy): domain Eukaryota; kingdom Metazoa; phylum Chordata; class Amphibia; order Anura; family Eleutherodactylidae; genus Eleutherodactylus; species Eleutherodactylus coqui. The sequence goes on from NC_089845.1 coordinate 101,630,360, forward strand.
CTGCAGAAGCAAATATTCTGCAGCAACGCTGTGGCACTTCTGCCCTGTGTGAACCTAGCCTTAGGGTTCCTGTCCGGCTGGAAGGTGAACCTTGGTTCTCCTCTCACATCTCTGGCACGTGTCATAGTTTTCCTCTTTGCTGTACTTAAAGGCCTTCCATCTTTCTTTCTCTCTTGACTACCTCCATTACATAAAATCTATATTAAAATCCATTCTGATTCTAGGCTATATTGCAACAAAAGGGGGAAAATGCCAAACGGTGTGAATACTTTTGCAATGTACTCTATGTACCAATAAAAGCTTCAGCTGGTCCTGCAACAAACAAGCAAGATTGCGAACAGCCTTATCAGGGGAAGAGTAAAGTTACAGGTCTCAGAATGTAATAGTAAGACAAAGTCCCGATGGCATACAACACTGGTTCTGAGGAAATTAAGTAATGTGATAGACAGGCCCTTGTTTCTTATATTTAAGGATTTTATAGGCACAGGGTTTGCTCCACTGCATTGGGGTGTAGCCAATGTGGTGCCTATTTTCAAAAAAGGAGTCAAAGTAAACCTGGAAGCTACAGCCCGGTAAGTCTTACTTATGTTGTGGGTAAAATGTTTGAAGGGTTTCTAACAGGTGCCATCCTCGAAGACCTCAAGGAAAATAGCTGTACAACTCCATATCAGCAGGGGTTTATGAGAGATCGCTCCTGTCAAACCAACCTGATCAGCGTCTACGAGGAGGTAAGTTCTGGACTGGATGGGGGAGTCATTGGATCTTGTGTTTCTGGATTTTTCCAAAGCGTTTGATACTGTGACGCATTAAAATATGGCATATAAAATGAGAATGCTCGGTCTGGGCGAGAATGTGTGAAAGTGGTCACTGCTAGAAAGCAGAGGGTGGTTATAAATAGTAGATAGTCTGATTGGGTCACCGCTACTAGTATTGGAGCGATTGCTAGTGGGGTACTACAAGGGGCAGTATTGGGCCCTATTCTTTTTAAAATATTAACCTCTTAAGTATGCCCCCCCCCCTTCATTTTTGGTCCCCCTCACCCCCAATTTTCGGTTTTTCCTCCCGCCTTCCTGTTCAAAAAATAAAAACTTTTATTTAACCATCAACATCGTTGTCTGAGGGCTTGTTGAAACCAGGAGAGGGTCTAAAATATGAATGTGTTGCAAATCTTTCCATTATACTTTTGTAGATTCCACTCCTGATTTTGGCATACAAATACTGATGCAAAATACTGGCGTATGAATAAGGCCTAAGGGTGCATTCACATGTAAAAGATCAGGAGGGTGTATTGTGTCCTGAGGGAGAGCACCTAGAAGGTGTGTGAAGACACAGGAGGCATATAAGGCCATGCATGTCCTCCTGGGAAATATATGCAAATAAGGAAGATGGAACAATACCTTTGCAGCGCCACCTATTGGGTGGCAGCATTCCTTCAAATCAATGTCAAACCCTTTAAAGGGGTTGTCTCGCGGCAGCAAGTGGGGTTATACACTTCCGTATGGCCATATTAATGCACTTTGTAATATACATTGTGCATTAATTATGAGCCATACAGAAGTTATTCACTTACCTGCTCCGTTGCTAGCGTCCTCGTCTCCATGGTTCCGTCTAAATTCGCTGGCAGCTTGCTTTTTTAGACGCGCTTGCGCAGTCTGGTCTTCTCCTTCCAGCACGAGCCGCTTCAGTGTGCTCCCCGCTACAGCTCTTCTGCGCATGCGCAGATGAGCTGTCACTGCTCGGGAGCGCGCTGGAGCATTCTGTACCATCCTCTGTTAAGGTACTTCATCTTCATCGGCTCAAAAATTGACCAGGCCAGAGAATCTATGCCAAAGATTAAACGTAGGTTAGCATTGGGGCGAAGCTTGGACAAATTCTGGAAAAGTAGGGATATCAGCATCGCAAGTAAACGCATGATAGTGCAAACCATTGTTCTCCCCTACTAAATGGCTAACGACAACATCTAAACTGAGGTTTTTGTGCTGAAAAGTCCTTGTAACATTCTGGCCACTAGGGGTCTCCCTCTCTTCTTATTTGCTGTCTGCTACCTGTTGTCAAGTGAAGTCTAACTGGGGTAAGATGTGTGGGGCAAGGGGAATCCTGCTAAGGAAGGTAAAGGGGTTTTCCAGGCAAATACTATTGATGCAGGATTGGTTATCAATAGTTGATCGTCATTAATCAGATGACAGTCCAGCCCACTGTCAGTTCAGCTAGGCCGGACATCGTCATGGGTTCGGAGCAGGAAGTCTCAAAAGCTACTTCACATTGAAATTAATTGGAGCAAAGGTGCTTATTACACTTCTGACTCCAATGCGAATTCAAACCTGTAATAAGAAGCAGCTCTCCCATTAATTTCAATGGGTGTACAGTTGCCTCTTGGGACTTACTGCTTTGACCCCGTGATGAAGCCTGGCCTAGCTGCAGCGACAGTGGGCTGTACTATCATCTACTTCCTGGCAGGAGCTAAAGAAATCATGTGGGGATGATAGCGTTAGTTCCGCCGTATGGCGCAGGCACTGTGGCGGTTTTCCCTTAAGCTTGGATATAGTATATGGCAGCTGCTGGTTTCTGGTGTCCTAATGGGGAGGTGACATAGATGTGGAAGAAACATGGCCGGAGTCTTGGACATCTGTAATTGGAGTATCACGCTATTCCCAAAATCTTAGCAGACGTTGGTGGTCCTATAGAATGTGGAGTCGGGTGTCCGCCGCCGAATCGCAACCTACTGGATATATTGTAAGGAGTTTGGGGGGTACGCGGCACCAGCGAGTATTTTATAGCCAGCTGAAGAGTATTTGTGGGTAACTCCAAGGATGTTGATGCGGCAGCTCAGGCTGAGTAAATCAATATTTGGTTTTTGACTCAGCGGTGATTTGTTTGTGGGTGGTGCACGTGTCTCCTGATGGACTGCGTGACCACCAACAGGGGTAAACCCATCGAAGGTGATGAAATTGGTTTTTAGGGTATGTCCCACATAGAGGTCGTTGCATGGTCTGGCCGCGTCTGGGTTGCGTCAGTGACGTAGCTTGGAGTCCCTGCAGCAACACAAGTCCAGCTGCTAATAGATTTGTCACATCTATTATTTCGGAGCCCAGCGGTGGGGGAGGGGATGATGATTTATGGCCCTTCTCCCTCTGTATGGATCCTCCTCCTATAGACGGTTCCACAGCTGTCAGTGTATGAAATATGGAAGCAGAATGTTCCACCACCATCGGTATTTCACATCATGACTCCCTTCTCGCCTCCACTACGATAAAATTGCTTATTATAGGCTATTATTAGAGTACTTCTGTGAATAGGGCTTATTATAGGCTAGATGGGAATAGTAGTTACTGACATTCTGCATCAAAGCATTAGGATATGTTCACCCATGGCGGATTTGCTGCGGATTTTGACTGCAAAAAATCGGGACACAGCCACATCATTTCGTGCAAATCTGTGGCAGATTTCAGGAGGGGGGAGGGTAAAGGAGGTGAGCTGTCACCATCATCTTATGGCTTACATGAGAGGAAGTAGTGAGCATGCTGTGTCACCACTGCAAGTAGGGGAGGAGGCGATCTATATCCATCACCTATTGACTTATATGGGAGAGTGTTGTGGGTATGCTATGTGACTGGTGCAGGGGTCACTGCAGGGAGGAGGAGAACTGTAACTACTACCTATAGACTTCTCTGTGCAGGGAGGAAGAAGAGGTAAGCTGTGACCATCACCTATTCTTTACAGTGTGATTCAGTGGTTTCTCCATACATCCTGCATATTAAAGAGGCTTATCCACAACTTAAAATTGCTTCACAACCACTTTGTCCTTCTTGGTTGCTGCTGAACAGGACACGTGACTGCTGCAGCCAATTGCTCGCTATAGAAGGCCACTGCTGTGACCAGTGATTGGCTGCAGCAGTCACATATCCTGGTTAGCAGCAACCAAGAAGGATAGAATGGTTGTGAAAGTATTTTAAGTGATGGAAAAAAACCCTTAAGGACATGGCCTATTTTGGTGTTGAGGATGCAACGATTTTTGGGGTATTTTCATCTCCACTTTTCAAAAGCCATAATTTTTTTTATTTTTCCGTCGACATGGCCATTGTTTTTTGCGTGGTGAAATCTAGTTTTTATTAGTTCAATTTTTGGGTGCATAGACTATATTGTAAAACTTTTATTAATTTTTTATAGATCGCAAGGAGAGAAAACACATCAATTCTGCCATTGTTTTTTGTGTTTCTTTTTAACAGTGTAAGGGCTTATTCACACGTCCGTATATCGGTTGGGTTTTCACGCCCGGCCGATATACGGTGTCTTTTTCTGCAGGGGGAGGAGGCGAGCCGGGAGCAGTGCTCTGAGCTCCCACCTTCTCTCCACTGTTTGAAATGAGAGGGACGGGACGAGGGCGAAGCTAAGTTCTGATCCCGCCCCTCCCATTGCAAATAGTGGCGAGGGGCGGAGAGCGGGCGGGGGCTCAGTGCACTGCTCCCGGCCCTCCTCCTCCCCCTGCAGAAAGGGACACCATATATCTGCCGGGCGTGAAAACCCGGCCGATATACGGACATGTGAATAAGCCCTCAATCATGCAGCATAAATGACACAATACATTTTTTCTGCGGATCGGTACGATTACAACGATCCCAAAATTCCTTTTTTTTTTTTTTCCTCTCCACTTTTCCGCATTAAAAACCTTTTTTGGTAATTATTTTTCTAAGCAGCTGCATTCAAAGTCCTATAACTTTTATTTTTCTATGGACTGAGCTCTGTGGGGGCTTGTTTTTTGCGTAACAAGATGTAGTTTTTATGGGTACTATTTTGGGGTATAAATACGGCTTTTTTGATCACTTTCATTGCTTTTTTAGGAGGCAAAATGAAAATAATACCGTATTTTCCGGCGTATAAGACGACCTTTTAACCCCGAAAAATCTGCTCTGCAGTCGGGGGTCGTCTTATACGCCGAGTATACAGTTGTCCGAAAAAAAAAATGAATACTCACCTCCTGCGGCGCTGCTGCAGGCTGTCTCTTCCCCGTGCACGCCGGCAGAGCATTGCTTTCTGCAAGCGGGGCTTGAATGCCCTGCCTCCAGAAAGCTAATGCTCTGATTGGCTAACTTAGTCTGGCGTTAGCCAATCACAGCCATTCATGACGTCATTAGGTTGCCGTGCAGATTAAAAAGTGTGTTTAATTTGTTGTGCAAATCGTTACAGATAACGTCGATACCAAATATGTGGGATTTTAATTTTATTTAAAAAAATTATTTATATTCATAGAGAAAGCACAGAAATTTTTTTTTTAACTTTTTTTTTTTTTACACTATTTGTGACCCTGTGGGGGACTTGTACCGTAGCACCTATGATCGCTCTGATAAAGCATTGCAGGACTTCTGCTTGTTATAGTGATCATAGGCACTGGCAATACAGGACACCTGTATCTGGCGTCCTGTTGCCATGGCAACCCGTCAGAGTCCGATGACATCACAGAGGGAGCGCTTCCCTATGTGAACCCTTTACATGCCGTGATCTACATAGATCGCGGCATGTAAGGGGTTACCAGTGGGTGTCGCTGCTCTGATGCACTGGAAGGCTGGCTCTCGGTGACAGCCGGCTCCCGCTGCTGGATAGTGCCGGATCTCTTCTTTTGCTATTATTCGCCGCTCGTGGACGGGGGCTGCGCTTTCCATAGCAACGCTATGGAAAGCGTTCACTGCGTTCCTCGCGGCCAGATTATTGCCACGGGGAACGCAGTGCACAATCGCCCGTGGACAGGAGCCCTAAATGTGGTTGTTTTGGGAGCGGCACATGGCTACCTTATAGCTGATTTACACTAATGCATTTCTGCAGCAATTACGTAACGCAGATGCATGCATAAATGTGCTTATGCCCGTGTGAAGCCGGCCTTATTGCAACAAATCTGCTATGTGTGAATACACCCACAGGATATGTTCACACGCTGCAGGTGCTGCTGGTTTTAGTACAGACTTTAGTGGACAATTTTGGTCTGTGAATGCAACCAAATAGGACAATACTGTAATTTTGTTTTCTTTAAGCACAGCACTACTTTGTGTAAAAAAACGCACGTCTGAATACGCCAATTTAATTCAGTAGGTCCATATTCTGGCCGTAATTAATCAGTAAAATATACGGACGGAAAAAACGCCATATGCACGGGCCCTAAAAGCTGGAGGACCTCGGCCGCACACTGGATTTCGTTGTGACCCACAGAATAAAGGTATCATGTCATTTTTGCTGCCGTGTGTACGCCGTACAAATCCCCCAAAGATTGCAAAATAACGTATTTTCAACATGTCATTCCACCTTTTAAACGTTTTTCAGTCCATTATCTGTTTAGTCGGGGCGACTCTCGGATACTTTATGGATCAGCCGTTTCCATGCGGTTCTGTTTTGTACGGCTGCTGTCTGTTCGATCATTTGCATGTTGCTGTCGGCTTTGATAGTACCAATGTGAGGGTATATGTATATATTGCCAAATGTTTTTTATGCTTTTATACCTGTATGCAAGTTCTATTCAAAGTTAAAATGAGAAAAACTTATATGTCGCCTTACATCAGATATTCCAAAAGTTTGCAAGGCTGAGAGAGAGATGTGTCCAGAAATTCAGAGATGATACAGAACCGAACACGAAGGCCGCGTACTTGGCTGTTTTCCCAGAGGCGCCGTATCAAGATAACGACTGTTTAACTACGTATATGACTATCAGTGCCTCAGCCGGAAATCCGGAATTAACATATATGGTTATGCGGTGAATTTGAGCCAATGAGACCATCACCCATTCCTAGTGATGAGACTAAAGGCTATAAGATCCCATGTAATCTGTAATAAAGTGCGCAGTCATGTCCCCGTGTGAGGAACTATACCAGACCTCCGTGTGTGGTGTCTCTTCTTTACCGCCGGCAGCGGGGCATTGGGGTGGGCCTGATTGGTGCTGTACGCAGAAATTTCCCTGACACCAAGTCAGCCCATTGTTTGGCGGTCGGGTCTTCCTTTACCGCTGGCCACTCCAAAGCATTACCGATGTTTCTAATGAATTGGCTCGCATTATGTGGCTGAAGTACGAGAGTCTCTGTTTGGATTGATGCGCTCTGGCATGGTTCTGTTCGTGGTCTGGGCGGGCCAAGCAGTTCGTTGGAGTTTCCTCCAGCACCAAAGCTCTAAGGCTAAATCTTCCTCCAGTCTGACCTCTTCAGTGTCCAACCGTAAGTTGTGGTTGGGAAGATGATTGCGTTGACTATCCAACATTTCCTTGCAATGCTTATGTCTTTGTTATTCCAGAGCTTATCCATACTTGTGCTGTGACCTAGCGCCAGTCGTTTTATTTCAGGTCCCAATTCTCCATTTCTATGGATTTTTGATATGAGGAAGATGAAGTCTTGAACGGCGTAGATTTCTTCATTGTTGGTTTTGATTCTGTACCGTTAGCGGCTCTTGTCATGATCTTAGAGTTCTTGATACTCAAGTACAGGCCGCTTCTTCACTTCCTTCTTTAACTTTAGGCATCTGTTGTTCCAAATCTTCCTGCCATAATGTTGTACCAGCTGCAGATCTGAGATTGTTGATGTGTCTTCCACCGATCTTGACTCCAATGTTGGATTTGCCCAACTTGCATTTCCTCAAGATTGCTTCTGCATACAAGCTGTACAATGCAGGGGATAAGATGCAGGCTTGGCGTATGCCTTTCCTGATTCCATGTTCCCACTGGGAGGTTCTGACCGTAGCCTCTTGGCTCGCATATAATAGTTGCTCCAGATGTCTTGGGACTCCCAGCTGTCTAAGGCCGTTGGAGGTGTTGACCGTGGCCTTCTGGTTCGCATAGAACGACTGTACGAGTTGTCGTAGATGTCCCAGGACTCCCATTTGTCTGCATTGGAGATTTGCAATTTGCCCAACATTTGTATGGTAAACATGGGCCTTTAGGCATAGACACAAAAGACCAAATTGTAAATCTCCGATGCGGACAAATGGGAGTCCCGGGACATCTACGGCAACTTGTACAGTCGTTATATGCGAACCAGGAGGCCATGGTCAGGACCTCCAACGGTGAAACAGGATGGTTCAGGACCTGGAAAGTCCCTTTAGGACCATTAACCCATTGCAATCCAATTTTGGATTCAGGGTTTCCTAGGGGACTTTCTCTTTCTGCCATTATACAATGGCGCCATCTGCTGGCTTGAGCCAGTACTGCGGTATGTGACATGCTGGAGAGGCCCCCAACAACAGAGCGGCCAGTAATCTAAGAATTCCCTGCCGGACGTCTTCCGACATCGGAGCTGTACAGCCTTCAAACAGAATGTCTTTAGACGTCAGACAGTGGATTGGAAAGGGTTAATAGGTGTACATACTTTATAGATTGCTGCAAAGCCTTCTATTGTATTAGCGCCAATGAAAAATACAACTCGGCCCACAAAAAATTACCTCGGACAGCCATGTTGAGAAAAAAAATCTGAAGAGTTATGATTTTTTAAGTCAGGAGGAAATACCAAAAATAGGGGGGAAAAAGCAGTTTACATAAGAGGTTAAAGTAAGGAGACTGTGACAGCTCCTATGAGTTCATAAAGTAATGGGGACGCACAAGAAGGGGCGCTGAGGGTAATTTTGAAACTACTGAGGGCACACATAATGTCTTACGGGGTTCCTTAAGAGCTGTAGGCGGGCTCTAATCCGATCCTCTGATCCTGGAGGGAAGAGGCCACTGCCCGTTTTGAGGGGCACAGCAAGGGGGGGGAGGGGGCAGAGTCCAGGCGTGAGGCATGCCGGGACATGTAGTCTATAGAGGAGGCTTCCAACACAAGTCTTTATAGACGAAAAACTCGCTTCTCGGTATGCGCTTGGGAAGTGCCCCGCGGATCTTTGGGTAATGTAGTACTAAAGTGTAAGTATCCCAGTGCGGCGGTAACACTTCCTATTGTGTACGGAAACGAACGCTGAGGCATGCCGGGAGATGTAGTCCTGCAGATAAACAGTCTACATTGACTGCGAAGAATCGGAACTATATTCCCGGCATTCTTTGCGTGCTCGTACTTTTGTATGCCGGGAGTTGTAGTTCAGTGCCCGCCAGTTCAGCTTTGAATGCTGTAGATTCGTGACTACAATGACCGTCGTGCACTACGCTGGCGTATGCGAAGGCATGACGGGAAGTGTAGTTCGCTGTTGAGTACTGGCAGCCAGTGACTACAACTCCCGGCAGGCTTAGCGGCGGGCCGCGTCCCTTAGCAGTGTGTGGTGACCCGCGGGCTGGGAGCTCGGGTGTGATCAGCGGGCGGTGACCCGGAGGGGGCACCATGCTGAAGTGCATCCCGCTGTGGCGCTGTAACCGGCATGTGGAGTCGGTGGATAAGCGGCACTGCTCCTTGCACGCCGTGCCCGACGAGGTCTACCGATACAGCCGCAGCCTGGAGGAGCTGCAGCTGGACTCTAACCAGCTACGGGAGCTGCCCAAGGTAAGAGGCCGGGGGGCTGACAATAGGCTGGGGGTGGGGTGAACAGGGGCACTGCTGGGGACACAATTGTTAGGAGTGAGCAGAGGGCCCTATGGGGGATTGGCACTTCTGGGGGCACCATTGGGGTGATTGCTGGCTGGGAACACACTAGAGAATGATCCCCCTGGCATCTGATGGGGGCACAGCAGGGGCTTTAGGGTTCCAGCTTGTGCCTGCTGCCAAGCATCTTGTGCCAGGGGATTATAAAGTTTTGTTTGGGCAGCACAGATGTCTGTGGCTTGCACTGTTGGGGTCATGGTTGTGGTGATTAGTGATTGGCACACCAGAGAAGGAGCTTCCTGGCATCTGTGGTGGGCATAGGAGGGGGCTCTAGGGGTGCTGCTTGTTGTGCCTGCTGCCAGGCTTTGTGCAGATGTCTTGTGCCCGGAGATATGAAGTTGTGGTTGGGTAGCACAGATGCCCCCTGTGTTTGTCCTCCCCTCGGGTCTGTGGCTGGCACTGCCCTGGTAATTGCAGTGATTAATGCTCGGAGTCTGGGGAGACGCTCTGCCCCTGTCACTGGTCGGACAGGCCCGGCTGCCGGCATCGCTGCAATTGTTGGTTTCTGCATATAAAATTTTTTTACAAGCTCGTTGTCATTCCTGTCTGGTGCTGCAAGATTGCTGCCGGGTGCCCCCGGGAGGAGGGGTTCCTGCCTGGCATGTTAGCATTGATATGTCATGCCCCTGAGTGGGTTTGTCAGGCCTGGCGCTACAGCACTACTGCCATGTGTTCCATAAGAAAGTCCGAGCTGTCCACTAAACACTAGTGCCCTGTGTCCACCGAGAGGGTGTGAGCTGTCCACTAAACAACACTAGTGCCCCGTGCTGCCCACCGAGAGGGTGTTAGCTTTCCGCTGCACAACACTAGTGTCCTGTGCTGCCCACCGAGAGGGTGTGAGACCTGTCCGCTGCCCAACACTAGTGCCCCGTGCTGCCCATGGAGAGGGTGCGAGACCTGTCCGCTGCCCAACACTAGTGCCCCGTGCTGCCCACGGAGAGGGTGCGAGACCTGTCCGCTGCCCAACACTAGTGCCCCGTGCTGCCCACCGAGAGCGTGCGAGACCTGTCCGCTGCCCAACACTAGTGCCCCGTGCTGCCCACCGAGAGCGTGCGAGACCTGTCCGCTGCCCAACACTAGTGCCCCGTGCTGCCCACCGAGAGCGTGCGAGACCTGTCCGCTGCCCAACACTAGTGCCCCGTGCTGCCCACCGAGAGGGTGCGAGACCTGTCCGCTGCCCAACACTAGTGCCCCGTGCTGCCCACCGAGAGGGTGCGAGACCTGTCCGCTGCCCAACACTAGTGCCCCGTGCTGCCCACCGAGAGGGTGCGAGACCTGTCCGCTGCCCAACACTAGTGCCCCGTGCTGCCCACCGAGAGGGTGCGAGACCTGTCCGCTGCCCAACACTAGTGCCCCGTGCTGCCCACCGAGAGGGTGCGAGACCTGTCCGCTGCCCAACACTAGTGCCCCGTGCTGCCCACCGAGAGGGTGCGAGACCTGTCCGCTGCCCAACACTAGTGCCCCGTGCTGCCCACCGAGAGGGTGCGAGACCTGTCCGCTGCCCAACACTAGTGCCCCGTGCTGCCCACCGAGAGGGTGCGAGACCTGTCCGCTGCCCAACACTAGTGCCACATGCTGCCCACCGAGAGGGTGCGAGACCTGTCCGCTGCCCAACACTAGTGCCCCGTGCTGCCCACCGAGAGGGTGCGAGACCTGTCCGCTGCCCAACACTAGTGTCCCGTGCTGCCCACCGAGAGGGTGCGAGACCTGTCCGCTGCCCAACACTAGTGTCCCGTGCTGCCCACCGACAGGGTGCGAGACCTGTCCGCTGACCAACACTAGTGCCCCGTGCTGCCCACCGAGAGGGTGCGAGACCTGTCCGCTGACCAACACTAGTGCCCCGTGCTGCCCACCGAGAGGGTGCGAGACCTGTCCGCTGACCAACACTAGTGCCCCGTGCTGCCCACCGAGAGGGTGCGAGACCTGTCCGCTGACCAACACTAGTGCCCCGTGCTGCCCACCGAGTGGGTGTGAGCTGTCCGCTTCACAATACTAGTGCCCCGTGCTGCCCACCGAGTGGGTGTGAGCTGTCCACTACACAACACTAGTGCCCTGCGCCCACTGAGTGTGTGCGCGAGCTGCCAACTCTGCTGGTGCCCTGCGCCCACTGAGTGTGTGCGCGAGCTGCCACTCTGCTGGTGCCCTGCGCCCACTGAGTGTGTGAGCGAGCTGCCAACTCTGCTGGTGCCCTGCGCCCACTGAGTGTGTGCGCGAGCTGCCAACTACACAACACTAGCTCCCTGTGCCTGTATGGTGCCGATAAGGTGCTGCCTGTATGGTGCCGATAAGGTGCTGCCTGTATGGTACCAATAACACTGCTGCCCGTTGGCCCCTACAAAGCTCTATTCTTCCCACTGCATGAGACTGCTCTGTTTCTCTGAGTGGGTCCTTTCTGTGTGGTACCACATTATTACTGCCCGCTTCCCCTCTTCAGCTGGTCCAACCTGCCCACTATACAAGACTGCTACACTGTTCCGCTCTTACAGTCTGTCCTAACTGGCATCCCAACACTACTGACCTGTAATCCTGAGAAGTTCCTTCCAGTTTGGCACCACAACACTGCTACCCTTTTGTGGATGACAGTCCTGCCCACTGCACTGCTGCCATGTGCCCCTTTTGAGGGTCTATACTGCCCAATACACAACATTACTGCCCTGTGCCTCTGAGAGGGTCTGTCTTGCCTCCTATAATAATACTGCCCTGTGACCCCTGAGAGGGTCCGTCCTGCATCCTAAGATATTACTGCCACCTGCCTCCCACGCCGTTACTGCCCTGTGCCCCCTGCGAGGGTCCCTCCCACGCCGGTACTGCCCTATGCCCCCTGTGAGGGTCCCTCCCGCCTCCCACGCCGGTACTGCCCTATGCCCCCTGTGAGGGTCCCTCCCGCCTCCCACGCCGGTACTGCCCTATGCCCCCTGCGAGGGTCCCTCCCGCCTCCCGCGCCGGTACTGCCCTGTGCCCCCTGCGAGGGTGCCTCCCGCGCCGGTACTGCCCTGTGCCCCCTGCGAGGGTCCCTCCCACCTCCCGCGCCGGTACTGCCCTGTGCCCCCTGCGAGGGTCCCTCCCACCTCCCGCGCCGGTACTGCCCTGTGCCCCCTGCGAGGGTCCCTCCCACCTCCCGCGCCGGTACTGCCCTGTGCCCCCTGCGAGGGTCCCTCCCACCTCCCGCGCCGGTACTGCCCTGTGCCCCCTGCGAGGGTCCCTCCCACCTCCCGCGCCGGTACTGCCCTGTGCCCCCTGCGAGGGTCCCTCCCACCTCCCGCGCCGGTACTGCCCTGTGCGCCCTGCGAGGGTACCTCCCGCGCCGGTACTGCCCTGTGCCCCCTGCGAGGGTACCTCCCGCGCCGGTACTGCCCTGTGCCCCCTGCGAGGGTACCTCCCGCGCCGGTACTGCCCTGTGCCCCCTGCGAGGGTACCTCCCGCGCCGGTACTGCCCTGTGCCCCCTGCGAGGGTACCTCCCGCGCCGGTACTGCCCTGTGCCCCCTGCGAGGGTACCTCCCGCGCCGGTACTGCCCTGTGCCCCCTGCGAGGGTACCTCCCGCGCCGGTACTGCCCTGTGCCCCCTGCGAGGGTACCTCCCGCGCCGGTACTGCCCTGTGCCCCCTGCGAGGGTACCTCCCGCGCCGGTACTGCCCTGTGCCCCCTGCGAGGGTACCTCCCGCGCCGGTACTGCCCTGTGCCCCCTGCGAGGGTACCTCCCGCGCCGGTACTGCCCTGTGCCCCCTGCGAGGGTACCTCCCGCGCCGGTACTGCCCTGTGCCCCCTGCGAGGGTACCTCCCGCGCCGGTACTGCCCTGTGCCCCCTGCGAGGGTACCTCCCGCGCCGGTACTGCCCTGTGCCCCCTGCGAGGGTCCCTCCCACCTCCCGCGCCGGTACTGCCCTGTGCCCCCTGCGAGGGTCCCTCCCACCTCCCGCGCCGGTACTGCCCTGTGCCCCCTGCGAGGGTCCCTCCCACCTCCCGCGCCGGTACTGCCCTGTGCCCCCTGCGAGGGTCCCTCCCACCTCCCGCGCCGGTACTGCCCTGTGCCCCCTGCGAGGGTCCCTCCCACCTCCCGCGCCGGTACTGCCCTGTGCCCCCTGCGAGGGTCCCTCCCACCTCCCGCGCCGGTACTGCCCTGTGCCCCCTGCGAGGGTCCCTCCCACCTCCCGCGCCGGTACTGCCCTGTGCCCCCTGCGAGGGTCCCTCCCACCTCCCGCGCCGGTACTGCCCTGTGCCCCCTGCGAGGGTCCCTCCCACCTCCCGCGCCGGTACTGCCCTGTGCCCCCTGCGAGGGTCCCTCCCACCTCCCGCGCCGGTACTGCCCTGTGCCCCCTGCGAGGGTCCCTCCCACCTCCCGCGCCGGTACTGCCCTGTGCCCCCTGCGAGGGTCCCTCCCACCTCCCGCGCCGGTACTGCCCTGTGCCCCCTGCGAGGGTCCCTCCCACCTCCCGCGCCGGTACTGCCCTGTGCCCCCTGCGAGGGTCCCTCCCGCGCCGGTACTGCCCTGTGCCCCCTGCGAGGGTCCCTCCCGCGCCGGTACTGCCCTGTGCCCCCTGCGAGGGTCCCTCCCGCGCCGGTACTGCCCTGTGCCCCCTGCGAGGGTCCCTCCCGCGCCGGTACTGCCCTGTGCCCCCTGCGAGGGTCCCTCCCGCGCCGGTACTGCCCTGTGCCCCCTGCGAGGGTCCCTCCCGCGCCGGTACTGCCCTGTGCCCCCTGCGAGGGTCCCTCCCGCGCCGGTACTGCCCTGTGCCCCCAGCGAGGGTCCCTCCCGCCTCCCGCGCCGGTACTGCCCTGTGCCCCCAGCGAGGGTCCCTCCCGCCTCCCGCGCCGTTACTGCCCTGTGCCCCCAGCGAGGGTCCCTCCCGCCTCCCGCGCCGTTACTGCCCTGTGCCCCCAGCGAGGGTCCCTCCCGCGCCGTTACTACCCTGTGCCCCCAGCCAGGGTCCCTCCCGCCTCCCGCGCCGTTACTGCCCTGTGCCCCCAGCGAGGGTCCCTCCCGCCTCCCGCGCCGTTACTGCCCTGTGCCCCCAGCCAGGGTCCCTCCCGCCTGGTATAACACTGTTGCCCCGGATCCATTCTGCCCACAGTGTATTGATGCTGCTGCCCTTTGTAGGCTCAGTGTGTCATGTTTATTTTCAGGGTGGTACTTTTCAGGGCCCTCATAGGCGAGCAGCCTTCTCTCGTCTGCGTGCGACATCCACGTCGTGCCCATCCGGCTGGTGCTGGGACTCGTCGTGTGGAGGATGATGGAGGCTTCCACCCTGTACAATAATAGAAGGGTCCGTTTTACGGGACGAACTTGTTCTCTGGTGCCCTGTATGAGGCGTGCCTGGGCATCGGGGGGGTGGGTCCCTGCCCGCCTCTGATATCTGGGTGTGATGGGTGACTTGGTGTAGTCGTTGTAGTGTCGCTGCTCTCTGATATTTGGCAGCGCTCCTGGCGAGACGTCTCACAGGCGGCCTTTGTTCTCAGAGTTTAACTGTTAACCCTTCAATGTCCTGCCTACATACATCATGTCTGTGGCCGGGTTAGGGTACCACAAGAAAATGGCGCATGTGTAGGAGAAAATACTCGTCTTGCAGGGGCACTGTTAACACATTGCACCATTTCTAACACCCAACACTAGCGGTTTACGCATTTGTAGTTTTTTCTTTGGCGTTGTAGAAAGTGAGAAAAGCAAATGGTTGCTTAAGAAATGGTCACAGATTGTGTCATTTTCATGCCAGCCTCACGGGCACAAACTTGTGCGGTTGATACGCGGCACCGCTTATCCTCTGTCACCGTTCTGTGACTTTGTATCAGTTTGTCCATCCTAAATGTAACTGGAAATGGTGAAACATTCGGCTACTTGGTTTTATCAGCAGAATCTCAGAACATCCCGCGAAGAAACCGATGAAACGCTCTGCGTGTCTGTGAATGATCGATCGGCCACCTCAAACCTCATAGTTCATTCCCTTTCGATCATCTGAGTGAAATGCGTCCAATACATTTTGGATTGTCCTCGCTCCACAGACGAAGCCGTTATTGACACGTCCGCAGCCGCTTCTTCTACGTGATGCTGTACAATAATTGTCATTGGTTGTAGTAAAGTCTGCTGCATCTGCGCAATTTTGGGTGGCCTGTCGTCTATCCTGTGCAGTTCAGTCGTGTCCCTGTAGGATCGGGAGGTTTTGTGGTCCTGGAACACACATGGTGACCCACAGAGAAGTAGGCCGGCACCACACTCTTAGGAAAGCTGTCTGAAAGGAAATCTATCTTTGTTGCTCCTAGCAACCAATCACAGCGCAGCTTTCATTTCTTGTGCTGCTGAGGTAAAATGAAGGTTGTGCTGCAATTGGTTGTTATGGACAACAAAGATTTTCTTTTACACGCGTGTGGTCGCCATAGCAACCAATCACAGTGCAGCTTTAATTTTACCTCAGCAGTATAAGAAATGGCAACCAATCACAGCGCAGCTTTCATTTTACCTCAGCAGTATAAGAAATGGCAACCAATCACAGCGCAGCTTTCATTTTACCTCAGCAGTATAAGAAATGGCAACCAATCACAGCACAGCTTTCATATTACCTCAGCAGTATAAGAAATGGCAACCAATCACAGCACAGCTTTCATATTACCTCAGCAGTATAAGAAATGGCAACCAATCACAGCACAGCTTTCATATTACCTCAGCAGTATAAGAAATGGCAACCAATCACAGCACAGCTTTCATTTTACCTCAGCAGTATAAGAAATGGCAACCAATCACAGCGCAGCTTTCATTTGACCTAAGCAGTATAGATTTAGCTCTGAGTGCTGGGGATGGCAGGGGCGGCTAAAAAGTCTGCTCCATCTGTGTAGTGATGGGTTGGCGTGACCAGAGTCTCTGCTCTTCAGCGCTGCTCTTCTGTCACGTCCTTATAGCAAGCTGTGGTACAGCTATGTCTACCGCAGGTTATTGCATGAGGAGCGGGGTATTACGTGCGCCCCGTGTTTTGCCCTAATAGTTATATGTTGTTACTCTCCCCCACCGCTATCTGCAATACATCTTTAACCACTTCCTGTCTGCATATCTGACAAGAGAGACAGTCTTAGAGAACAGCAGTCACCCAAACATTGTGAGCAGTCTGCTGCGGAGCGTGTGTGTCCTCATAATACCCTGCTCTGCGGGAAGGGAAGTTCATACTGGGCTTTCTGATAGATGAATACAATGTCAGAACTACAGTGAAGACTGACACTGGCAGAGAGACTATGAGGCTGAGAGTCACACGGGACAGAAATCTCCCGGAATGACCGCACTGCAAAACCGTGAGATTTCCGCGGGATAAGAGGGGCCGCTACGGAAATGAACAAAGAATTGACATGCTGCGTCTTTATTTTCCGCGCCGCATGTCCGTTTCCGCGCAGCTTGGCCGCAGCGTGTGGATGAGATTTTTGCAAAATATCGTACACTTTGCTGGCTAATCCCGAGATTAGGAGCCGCGGGCGGAGTTGCCGTGTGGACATTCCACACGGAAATTCTGCGGCAATTCCGCCCCGTGTGAACCCAGCCTTACTCTGCCTACTAGTTTGGGTTTGTATGCCTTTCAGGAAAGCTTGGTGGCAACCCTTCGTGTAGGCGGTTGTATTTGGGTTACTCATGAGGCGTTCCTTCCTTTAACCCCTTAACGACCGCTGATGTGCCTTTTGACGGCCTGTATCGGCGGTCTATTATGAAGAGAGATCGCGGAGCAACCTCTCTTCATACAGTGCGGGCAACAGCTGTTTATTACTGCGGACACCCGCAGGCAATAACTGCAATTGGCCGCACGGCAGATCGTGGCTATTAACCCTTTAAATGCTGCTGTCAATTTTGACAGCGGCATTTAAATCCCCTGAACGATATTCAGGGGTCCGTGTTGCTCCCCTGCGTGGGATCGCAAGGAGCCGTGCGGGTGTCATGGCAGCCGGGAGCCTTCTGAAAGGCCCCACGGCTGCTTTAGCAGACTGCCTATCAAGCCATCCCCATGGGGTGGCTTGATAGACTGCCTGTCAGACTGCGGTAAGATGTAATGCTATAGCATTACATCATACTGCAGGAGCGTTCAAAGCATCGTTCGTCGTGGTCCCCCAGGGGGACTAAAAGAAAAAGTAAAAATCAGATAACGTTTTATTAATTGTAGAAGGGGGGGGGGGGGGGGGAGTAATAAACTTTATTAATTATAAGTTTAAATCCCCTTCCCCCCCCCCCTTTGCCATATCTATAATAAAAAAATCTAAATCCCAAAACAAAAATACATATCTGGTATCGCTGCGTCCGTAATAGTCCGATCTATGAAAGTAGCATGTTATTAACCACGCACAGTGAAAGTCACCTGAAAAAAAAAATGCATTTTTTCCGTCACCTTGTCTCTCAGAAAAAAAATGCAATAAAAAGCGATCAAAAAATTGTATGTATTTCAGAATAGTACTAACATAAACTACAGGAAGTCTCACAAAAAATGACCCCCCCCCCCCCCCCCCTTCCCGCACAACTATGTTAAGGGAAAAATAAAAAAGTTATTGCGCGCAGAAGATGCAGCAGAAAATAACTTTAAAAAATTAAAGGTCTTTGAAAAAGATAAAAGTGCAGCAAAAAAAAAAATCGTAGTAATCATACTGACCCATAGAAGTATCTCGGATTAACGTTATCGGGTCATTTTTGCTGCAGTTTGTGCGCCATAGAAAAAAGAGCAGTGAAGGATGGCAGAATGTTTTGGTTTTTTTCCCATTTTACTGCACTTAGAATTTTTTAAAAGTTCCCCAGTACATTATATGGTACAATAAAAATATCACCATTGAAAACTACAACTCGTCCCGCAAAAAACAAGCCCTCATACAGCAACGTCTATGGAAAAATAAAGGAGCTACGATTTTTAATAAGTGGGGAGGAAAAAACAAAAATGGGGGAAGAAAAAGGGCAGCATCATTAAGGGGTTAATGAATGAGAAAAATGCAAGTAAATCTATTGCAATGGTCACGGCCGCTTTTGTGTAATGCATGGGGATTACGATGGAAGCACAAACTCCTCCCTTGTCAGGCAGATGGCAGTCAGTTTATTCACACTGTCATAGGTTCATCCGTGAAACGCACATGGTTTTGTCCCAAAAAACTGATGAAAACATAGCGTTTTACGGATCCATAGGTTATAATGGGTTAAACGTAGTCAAACTATGCAGGCGTTTTTTGTGTGTTTTATTTTTTTTTTTTTTTTTTTTTTTTTGTGGGACTGAAAAGCATTGCCTGCTTTTTTTTCTGTCCCCCCAAAAAAGTATTGAAATGTATACTTTTCTATTGACTGCAATGTTAAAAAACCAAACCACAGCCGTACGTTTCCTTACTCTAACGTGTACGTTTTTTGTGATCAAGGAAAGAAAAACTGTTGTACTGCAAAACTTTATTAGGAAAAAAAAGTTTACAGTCAAAACTTTTTCATTCATTTTTTCATATAAAAAATGGATGAAAGCGGATCAAAACTTAAACGATTTGAAAAATGTAAGTGTATGCTTAAAATGCGTGAGTCCTTACATTATTTCATGTACGCTTCTCCCATACCTGAAACATACATGAAAGTGCTGCTGTGGACAGGTGCTAAAGCCTGCTTTAGACACAGCGATGATCGCTCCAAACATTCTGAGCGATAATCGTTGTGTGCCTTTAGGTGCAAGGTGATCGCTCAAACCTTGCACTCCGAGCAGGGGATGCAGAAGACAAGCGGGGCCGCTTGTCTTCTGCATCCAGCTGTTCCCCGCTCAGAGCGCCTGGCTGTTATGCAGCCGAGCAGAGGATGCAGAAGACAAGCTGGACCGCTCTGTTCTTCGTACCCCGCCTGTCTTCAGGGAGCGGGATACAGCTGAAACAATAGTATCAGCTGTGTCCCGCTGTGAATCCCTGATAACTGATCGCTGATCTTTCAGCATGCAGAAAGCTGCACGGTGTCAGTGCAATTAGACACGCTTGTCGCTCAAAAGACGGCTTTGATCGATTTTTGTCTAAATCAGCCTAAAGTTTGTAAATATCTTCAATGGCTGTGAAAATAAAGGCAATCTCTTGCTCTCGGTTATCAACCTTTTTGGACCACGAGTAATAGGCCAGCTGCACACAACTGAATTTGCATTGCGGAATTTGGATCGGGCGTCCGCCTCTGGATTCCGCAGCAAATAGTGCCCATAGCATACTATGGAAAAGTGCTTTTTCCTGCCTACGAGCGGAAATGAATTGCGATTAATTTTTTTTTTTTTTTTTCTGCTCGCGGAGGAAAAATTGCAGCATGCTTTATTTTTGCACAGATTCTGCACAGACTACTTCCACTGAAGTCAATGGAAGCTGTCCAATCCGCAGCCCTTCCACAATTGACATTTCGGAAAGGTCACAGAATCTGCGTCATCACCTAGCGGGGACATCAGAGGTTTAAAAAAAAATCTGTACTGCACCTGTCTGAAAGTAAGCCATGCGGACCATCCGCAGTATGGAAGAGGCGGCCGAAATGATAGGTACACGTAGACGCTTACTATTAGGGCCCCAGTTGTCAAACCTGTCTGTGTTGTGCTGGTATCAGCTGCTCAGGGCTCTAGGAATGCTGGGTAACACTCTCGGCTCTCTGAGCCTCTGATAACTCTGCCTGGCCCTGCAGGGATATATAAAAGGATTCTGTGAGATTTCATGGCGGCCATTTTGGTTGTCGCCTGGCTTTCCGAGAAAAAGAATATCGCTTGGAGTGGCCACATAAGGCCGTGTTTAACTGGCCAATAAGAAGTCAAGCCTGAGATTATCGGGCGCGACTCGCATCACACAGAATATAGACACCACGTCGGTGGCATGTGCGGGACGCCGCTCGTTTTTAAATACTGTACCAGTGCGAAAATTGGACATGCTGCGAGTTTTGAAAACAATGGTGTTATTTTCATGCAGGTTTTATGCGGCTCGCAATGCGGAACACTCACGCGAGAGTATCGGCCGGGTAACTACGGCTTTAGGATACATGGCCACAGGCGATTAAAAGTTGCGATTCTCGGACATTCCGTCCATGTGCTCTCCAATGTACTGAACACGGCAGATTGACGTGCTAATCCCAATCTGAAAATTGGGCAAGAATATATTTTTTTTAAATGAATAGGTGCTATTTGTGTCAAATTTTTAATATTTTTTTGGCTGTTTTTTTTTTTTTAAATTTCTTTTTCTTCGGTCTGAAAATCGGACAGAAATATCGTCCGTGTGCATGTACCATTAGGGTGAATTTACATCGTTGATTTTTCACGTAAAATTCCTGTGCGTTGTGAGGTGCACTGGAAAAATACCCAGTACTTTTGATGGGTGCATTTACATGGGGTTTTTTTTTTCTGTAGCAGCTCTGTGAAAAGAAACGATGCGAGAGAAAAATTGCAGCGTGTCCTATTTTTGGGCGATTCTGTTTAAGAATCTCGCATTCTTCCCTATGGGAGCTGAAAAAAATCGCACTGTGCTCAAATGCATATGTGAGGTTCATGCGAACATGATGCGTTTTTGTGGTAATGGGTAATTATCACACACGTGAAAATCACAAGTGCAGCAATGCGACTGCGATTTTTCTCACAAAACGCACCACACTTGCATAAAAATTGTTAGTTTGCAATTGTGATATCGACCGGAGTTTCTCGGGCTGCTCACCCATGTAAATGCGCCCTGCAGATCATCGCAGTTCTTGCTGTTACATGATCGCTTTGTCATTTACGTTTTGTTACGGCTTGTTGCATTTGTTCCGTCTTTGCGCCATTTTGTGGTTGGCTCCTTTTTCATCCCTGTGACAGCAGCTGTAGCGCTCGGGAGGCTACAATTTGTTTTTTGGCTGTGACTTCGGGGAACGGGAAGGAAATGTCTGGAATTGTGGAATGAGGAAGAGGCCTCTCTGCATTCTTGGAATTCACCTCGCGCCTCCCTAGTGCTGCGCAGCCGCGTCCTCCAGCTGCTGCATCTCCATCCTCTTGCTCAGGCCGCTCTACCTGTCTGATTACACAGTCTGACACCAGCAACTGAAGGGGAGCAGTGCAGAAGGATTGGCACCCTGTTGGGCAGTACATAGGAGGGGTACAAGGAGTGCATCAGTGAGGGGGGGCGGTATAAGGCTATGTTCACATGGTGGATTTTTGCCGCAGGATTTGAATCAGAATCCATGCTGATTCTGCGGCAAATTTGCATTCCGTTTTATTCAATGGGAATCTGGACTATGGTTTATACGGGCAGATTTGTTTTCTGCAAAAAAAAAGGTCGTATGGAAAAAAAAAATTGTGGATAATGTGTCTGTTGTAAATCTGCTTGCTGGTCCGCAGCCTCTCACCATGTGGAAAAATCTGCAATGGATTCCACCGTCTCAGGGTATGTTCACACTGCAGAATTGAACGTGGGAAAACAGCATAAATTCCCCTTCTAAATTTCGCATTTCTGGTGAGCTTTTTGTCGCAGATTCGTATGTGGCATTTACTGTCAATGGGAACAATGTGGAATTCCGATGCAGAAAATTCAGTTTCTGCATCAAGAAGTAACATGCATTCTTGATGCAGAAACTTGCAGAATTGTGACTTTCCATGGGAGGCCAAATTCGACATGCAGAATCGTGACTAAAAGCGCCTCAGAAAGACACGGATCATATTGGCTGAATTCCGCTGTGTGAACATACCCTGAGGCCTCCCTCACACAGACGTTTTAGTACTGCGTTGAGCGCTGCATTTTCAGTGCTGTACAAGGCTCCCATTCATTTTAATGGGGATGCTCACACAAGCGTCAAGACGCTGCACTTTGACAGCGATGCATGTTCTATCTTTGGCCGTTTTCAGCCCTGCGTCGCCCATTGAAATTAATGGGCAGCGGTTTCAGCGCTGCTGAAAACGTGGCACAACTTGGTACCGCATTTTTGTCAGTGCTAAACGCATGTGCTAGCTACACTACCTAAAAAAAAACAAACAAAAAAAATCAATACTCACATAGCTGATGCCATTCGGGTCCCTCCCGCTGTTCTCTGGAGCTCCGAGCAGGCTTCCGGGCACTTGTCATTGTCGACAGAGCATCTTTTGCTAGTGATGGGGTTTGAAGACCCCGCCTCCAGCAAGAGATTGCTCTGATTGGTTCCTCGACTGCTGGCTCAGGCAATCAGAGCCAGCGCTCGATGAACTAGTCACGGCCATTCAATGAATGGCTGTGATTGGTGCATCCAGCACTGGCTGTGATTGGCTGAGCCCACAAGCTCAGCCAATCAGAGCAATCTTTTGCTGGAGGTAGGGTCTTCAAAAGATGCTCTGTCAGCGATGACAAGTGCAGGGAAGCGCCCATAGAGGAACAATAAAGCTCTATAGCGTGTGATATGCAGTGAAAGGGCGCATGCTGCGTTCTTTTTTTACATGCGTATTCTATGCAATTCATATACGCAAGTGTGAATTGATTAATGAAAATCCATGTACTTTCATTGACTCCACTCACTGTGTATTATGAACATGTAATGCGCTATTAAATTATGCTGGTGTAAGCCTGCCCTTATAAAAGCTGGGGTAGAAATTGGCAGCTCGTTTGCGGATTTATTGCTGTGAATGGGGGAAAAAAATCTCCCATGTGGTATTTCTGATGCAGTTTCACGTGGGTCTCCGTTAGGGATTTTGCTAATTCACAGGGTCCATGGCGAAATACACGGCCTTAGGGGCAGGAAAAATCTGCATGGGATTCCTCCATGTGAATACACCCTAGAGTCCAGACCGACACTGTAACAAGCCCTCCGCTGTGAAAGTAGGACCAGGTTAGAATTGGATCAACTCTCCGCATCTGAAGGTTTCCTTTCACAGACAGCAAGCAGACATCTTGAAAACGGTTGTTTTAGGTGTGCTCACATTATGGATCTGGCAGTGTTTCTTGCGTCGTTTATGGGTGCAGTTTTCATACTCCTGATGGACTCTGTCCACTCCTGGAACGTATCCTACGGCTTTCAGAGCGCGGTGGTGTTTATAGGGTTATAATGGACTAGGTGACCAGCTGGATAATGAACAGATGAGGAGACGGCCCTCCTGTGCCCGCTGGGGGGTGGAGAGGTTTGCACACACAATAGAGCGCAGTTCATGCCTGGCTGCCCCCTTGGTGTAGGATAACACTGCAGAATATCTGTGGACTGCGGCATGGGAGGGGTTAATGCCTAGCAGAGCGTCCCCCTGTCCCAGGTTCCTGAAGCCCCCACAGGCGCGGCAGCAGTCATTACATAGTAATACAATATGTGGCTGTCGCTGATCGGCGTGATCACCTGGCAGATGTGACGCTGATTGCGACCTGCGGTCCGATGTAATAAAGCCCCGGTATAACGACCCGTTATGGGGGAGACGTACGGTCATATTCCAACACACGTTGGAGTGAAATGCATCAGATTTATTACCCAGCATGCATCTCTGACTGTCCGTGAGCCCGACAGACACATTTAGGGCTGCTGTGAGCTGCTATAGATTTACGCCAGTTAATGGCCCCACCACTTTTTTCAAACATGGCGATGACACCAGAAGGCACAAAACCTCGATTACAGTCTTCACGAAAATAGGCAACTTTTCAGTGCCAAGATTCTGCTGCTCTGCCACTTTCTCCTGCCCTGATAGTTTGTTACAATGTGACAATTTGGAACTCTGAGGACGGTTGGGCTCTACACAGTGTAACAAACCCTCAGCTGTGAGATGTGTTGGCTCTGAATGGGATTTCAGCTAACAAGAATGTTCGCAATCACTGGGCTCCATCGCTAGTAACCTGCAGGGGCCCTAATCTTATAACTGGGACATCACTTTGCCCCCCTCATAGCGGCACGGGGGGAGGGGGCTGGGAGTGCACCTCCTGGTTGTATGAAGCCACGTGATCCTTCTCAGCCAGTCAGCAGCTCTGATCATGTGATATATCATCCAGAAATCACATGACCCTTGTCAGAGCTGCTGACTGGGTGTGAGTGATCACGTGACTCCACACAATTAAAGTGCCTTCCCCTCAGGCCTTTGAGCCCAGTAATGTCTGTCATGGGGACTCGCTGGTGTGGTTGATAAGCAGATAGAGTGCTGGCAGAATACTGCTACACCACAAGGCAAAATCTGTGGAGCTGGCGGTGAGCGACGCCGTAATGGGGGATATGGCAGTTTCTTGTTTTCCTATTCTTGATTACAGTGACCTGCAGCAGCTGCAACGTCCCGCATGGGGGAGGGGTGGTTTATGTCTATATCGAGAATGGTATATATGCTGCACTGTACACAGCTGATCTCTCATATACAGGTCTATACACACGGCTGATATCTGTCATACACCAATATATACACATTGTGTTGTACACGGCTGATCTCTCATATACAGGTCTATACACACGGCTGATATCTGTCATACACCAATATATACACATTGTGTTGTACACGGCTGATCTCTCATATACAGGTCTATACATGCGGCTGATATCTGTCATACACCGGTATATACATTGTGTTGTACACGGCTGATATCTCATATACGCTGTGATGTGCCACTATATGTGCTGCGCTGTACGTGGCAGGTATATTATCTGGCTCCAGTATATCTGTGTTCTGCGCCCTCGTCAGCGCCGTCTCCTCCATATTCCTGCCCGGCGCTCTCGTTCCTTCCTGCTTCCTCCTGCTCTTTCCTGTTGTAGTCAGTCTGCAGCGGCCGGCAGGTTAACCCTCACTGGAGGATGCCCTGCACTGTCAGTCCTCGGAGGGCCAGGAGCTTGCAATCTATCCAGCGATTGACTGTTTTTTCTCAGTATTCTAAGGGGTTTATATAAAGCTTCATCTCTGTGTAATGAAACATTCTGCAGCTTTCTTGTAGACAGTGTGCTTTAATTTCTTACTGCTTCCTGTCAGTGAGTGAGAACACTCTGGTTTCCATTCAGAGGCAGTAGCCCTGTACATGGCTAGTCCTGCTCTCAGCTGAGAAATGGATATGCAACGCTCTGTGATATAACAGCCCGGACTGATACATTGTAGCAAACTATGTACAACTGTAACAAACACTCAGCTGAGAGCAGGACTAACCATGGACAGATTACTGTCTCTGTATACAATGGTGGTTTCATTCAATGATCGCAAGCAAAGATCTTGAAAATCCCAAGTAACTGAAACACAAAGCGGCAAAGCATACCAGGATGTTATAAAGCTTTCTGCTGTATGGAGATGAAGCTGGAACTTTCTAATATGCTTCTATTTACTGACAGCAGGCGGAGATCTTGACCACAGTGGGAAATTGTAATGTGCAGTAATTCCGCAGCTTCACTTCTAGAACAAGGAAGATTCCCTTAATCTTCAGGGTTCGGGGGGTTTAGGGGATGAGTGTAATAAGGGTCGGAGGCCTCTGCAGCGTGGGGGGGCGCGCAGTGGGGGGTGGTAAGCAGGTGCTGCCAGCATTGTTCTGCGGGGATCAGCCGGCTGACACAGCTGTTCTCTATTGTCACCCGTGGGGGAGGGGCCGCTCCTATTCTCTCTTCTCCGCTCGTCCTCGCCACTATTCTCTGCTGTGTAGTTGGAGAATTTGTCACCATCCTTTAGATTTCTGTGACTAGAGACGATAATAAGATAATAATAACCGCAGCACTCTTATAATTAATGTGATGCCTTGTGTGTGAGAGGCACATAGAGTAGATTGTGAGCTCCTGGGCTCAGGGATGTTGAGAATGATACATTGTGTGAGATGGGGTGAGAGTAGATTGTGAGCTCCTGGGGCCAATGCATTCTGGTTCATTGCATAGTTGGACATGTAGTGCTCTCAGCATCTCACTGCGGTTTAGAGCACTACATCTCTCACAATACCTGACAGCAGGAGGAAAGCAGAAGTGGCTGAAGTCAGAAAGCACATGTTGTAATGCTGTTTTTCCCTTTTCCTCCCTTCCAGCCTTTCTTTCGGTTGCTGAATCTGAGGAAGCTTGGGCTGAGCGACAATGAGATCCAGCGGCTGCCCCCGGAAGTGGCCAACTTCATGCAGCTCGTGGAGCTGGACATCTCCCGCAATGGTGAGTCCTGCAATGGGTTGTAGGGAGATGGTGGAGATGGAGTGAATAGCTACCCCCATCCCCCTCCCCCCATCCTGCTTTTTTCCACTTAACTGCATGTATTTTGGGCTGACAATCATTTTTGCGATGGGGTGTAATTAAAATTTTGCAGCGTTTGTCATCTGCAGCTTCTACATATCGCTGTATACAGACACCGCAGTCTAAGAGCCCTTTTACACAGAATGATTATTGTTTAATAAAAAAAAAAACTGTTGGTTTGGGTGAATGTAAACGATAATCGTTTAGCGTAAACATGGCCAATGAACCATAATTTGTTCACTTGTTTGTCTTAAAGGGGTTATCCCGCCGCCCAAAGTGATTCTCCCCCACCACCCCATTAATGCCCTGTAGAGTAAAAGCATCATCCACTACAGCATTACGCATAAAATCGATATACTGCTGACCTTTTTATCCCTTATCTTCTTGTAAAGCTGACCTGAAGAATTTTTCAAAGAAGGCGCCGCCCAGGTAGCTCCCATCATGCATCTCTCCCGATGACGCCGGTCACATGACTGGCTTCATTATGGGAGACGCACGCTGTGATGGGAAGAGCGATATAGCTCTCTCCGTCCATGCGACTGGAATAAGAGAGCAGTGACAGCTGTAGCAGGAGATTCCTTCATCTCCCCGGCATGTCCCCTCATCACTGGACACACTGACAGTACTGTCACATCATTGTCCCAGTGTCCAGTGATGATGGGAAAGGTCTGGGAGATGAAGGAATGTCCTGCTACAGCTGTCAGAGCAGTAGCAGGAGATCGCAAAGCATGCAAGATTGCAGAGCATGCAAGTGCAATGAGAGCAGTGCCATCTCCTGCTACTGCTCTGACAGCTCTAGCAGGAGATTTCTTCATCCCCACAGCATGTCCCCTCATCACTGGACAATAGGACAATGATGTGACGGTGTCCAGTGATGAGGGGACATGCCGGGCAGATGAAGGGATCTCCTGCTACAGCTGTCGCAGCATTAGCAGATCACAATGCTCTCCCATTGAAAGTAAATAAAAGTAAAAGTAACACCACATACTCCCCCCCACATGGTGCCCCCCCCCCCCATGGTGCACAGTACAGTACAGTGACAGCGCCCCTCCCCTGCACAAGTACAGTGACACCTAAATATAGATAACACGGGACCCACCATTCACAATAGACACAGGTCACCTCCTCCCCTCCCTGCACAGGCAGAATTACACAGTGTGTTATAAATAAGTGACAGCACCCCGCCCACCTTCTGGTGTGACAAATTACTGTCACAGCCTTTCTCCCACCCCATGAGACAAATTACTGTGACAGCACCCCACAGTGACAAGTCTATGTGACAGAACCCCTCCCCCCCCCCCCCAACCCGGGTGAATGTGATGCGATGTTTTACATTGAAAACAATGGGAAATACTTGAGGATCGCAACTGTACTGAAGTGGTGGAAGGCGTTTTTGACACACAAACGTCTTACATCTGCTGGGACGTCGGACGTTGCGATATCGGGCGAAGTTTTACGGCCCGATATCTTGCTTGGCCGTATGAAACTAGCCTGAGCCAGAGGCCTCCCGCTCACTAGCGTTTTGACTAGGTGTCCGCATGGTATCCGATGCAAGTTGCGCCTGAACCTCTCGAGTGCAACGCTCAAATACGGCCGGGCTCTCACGGATGTATGATTACCGCTTGTTATGTGTGATGAGACCTAAATCGCAGGCAACCCATTACAGTGCCTTATGCTGTTCTGCTCACAGCTTATTGGAATTGCTAAATACGCGGGTGCAAAAAAAGAACGCAGAATATGCTATATCGTTGCGTAAATACTTGTGCCCAAAATATAAACAAAAATGACACTGGTGGAATGCGCATTAGCACACGCGAGATACGCTGTCATGTGCAGTAGAATTTTGGCTATACGCTGGGTCACTGCTGGCTTCACAGCTGTAAGCTGCGTGATCTGCGCATCGTTTTACACTTAGGCCATGTGAGCCCGGCCTTGGCTACTCTCACACATGTGCTTTTTACCTCGATTACAGCTGCGGTAATCGCCATATAATGCTCCCATTGATTTCAGAGGGGCCTCGCAGACATGCGCTCGATCGTGGCGTTTTCTAATTCCGCGATTTTCGAGTTCTGTCTGGTTTATTTTACCACGTTTTAGCATCTAATCGCCCATCACAATGATGGGGTGCGCTAAATCCCGCAGTCGGAGGCAGGAATTGTGGCGTTTTGCCAGCTGCATGTGTGAGAGTAGCCTCAGTAGGAGGTCAGTCGGTGAGGCTGGACTGGGGAATAAACTTAGTTGTGGTCATAAATTAGCCGATAAGGTACAGGAGAAGAGAGCAGAAGGGAGCTGAGCCATCGCTGACGGATCTCCTATTGAGGCAAAATAGGAATTATCAGCAGCACCCACCATCCTTCACACCCCAATCTTAGATATGGATCTCCTTTTGAGACTTGACTTGGCAGAAGCCAAATGGTGCAAAATTTTTAATGATGCTCTATTTCAGAAATTAGCAGCTTAAAATATATGTATTTACATGAAGAAACATGGTCTCCCCAAAGGTGTCCAGAGCCTTTTAAGGCTGGGTTCACAAAGGGCGGATTTGCTGCGGTTTTGCCGCGGATTGCCGTTGCATATCCGTACTGCGGCAAAACCGCTGTGTTTGCAGTGCAATGCAGCACAAATGAGTTTTGCGAAAAAGCTGTTCACAGGACGGATTTTTTTCCGCACAGCCGCAGTGCGGAAATGCAACTGCGGCGCGGTTTTAAAAGATGCAGCATGTTCATTCTTTGGTCTTTTCCGCAGCGTTTTTTGTCCATAGACCTCTATGGACGCAGCAAAATACACAGCAAAAAGTAAAAACGCTTGTGGATTTTTCCGCAAGAAAATCTGTATGAAAATCCGCGAGCCCAAATGAACCTTTGAAGCGGTTTTGCCACAGAAGCATTTCTTTTGCGGCAAAACCGCAACGGAAAAACTGCTGCAAAACCGCAGCCGATTCCGCCCTGTGTGAACCCAGCCTAAGGGTTTTTGAAGGATAGGATGGAAGACTCTGCTTTACCTTTAGGATCAGCGCCCTCTCTGTGCCAGATGGCTGAGCTGAAGTACCGGCTACGGCCAGGAGAGGAGAGTCTTGTCTGGAGATAAAGCAGAGTCTTCCTGCACCCTCAGCGGTGGTCCCCACTAGGGTCACATTCCGCCTCCTGCCAATTATTTTGCTTCATTTTTTTTTTCAGACATTCCTGAAATTCCTGAAAGTATCAAGTTCTGCAAATCACTGGAGATCGCAGACTTCAGCGGGAACCCCCTGTCCAGGTAACCACCCCAAATTAAAGGGGCATCCAGACCCTCAACTGTGGGATATAGAAGCGTTGAAAGGCTGCACAATGAGGAGTTCTGCAATATATATATATCTATTGCTGTGAAGTTATAAAATCTCTGCTGCTTTTCATGAATGGAAACCTTAACATTTTTATTTTTTTACATTCGGAGAATGAAAGCTCATCTGATCTGGTCCTGCTCTCACAGTGGAGGGGATGCTACAGTGTATCAGTCTTCTGTGAGTGAAACACAGTAGCGGCACAAATCTCCCTCTTGCCTTAGACTCCATGCTGATGCCTCTGATCTGCACTGATACTTTGTAGCAAGTCCTCAGCTGTGTGTTCACGGCCACGTCTGAATGGGGTTTCAGCCTTTGGGTGTCTCCATCCACTGACCGCAAGGAAAGACCTCGAAAATTGTGAGAAATTGAAGCATTAAGTATATTAGAAAATCGCTGAACTTTTAATTTTATGGTGATTTAAGTAAGTCTGAAAGTAGGCCGTATGCGGTATGAGAGACTGAAGGAATGTGTATGTAGATCCCACTGAACATGTTCCCAAGATGTAAATGGCCTGAAATGACTCACTATCCCCACCTTGTGGCCAAAGCTGGATAATGACTGCAAAACACAGGAAACCATCGCCACTTAGAGGAGAGGACGTGACCACGAGTCCTCATGTGGTCGGTTAGATAAAAAGGAGAAGCTGTGACCTCCGAATCGGTTACGGTTGTATACAGGAGAGGCCATGGCCCGGAGTTCACCCATGGTCTGATACATAGGAGACAATGGAAAGTGGTCGCTATCTTTTTACGTGCGGCGATGTGAATTTTAAACAAAAACTTATCGGTACATGGCGAAAATTGCACGTTCGTAAGTGTGATATTGGGCCGAGAAACTTTGCGCTCACGCATGTGAATGTAGCCTCAGAGGGACACGTAGATATTCGATGTCTGATGTGCAAGTGATTTCCATCTTTCTTCTCTTCCTGCAGGTTGCCCGATGGATTCACCCAGCTCCGCAGCCTGGCGCACCTGGCACTGAATGATGTGTCCCTGCAGTCCCTCCCCAGTGACATTGGCAAGTGAGTGTCACCTCATTGCTGGCGGTGCTGCCTGTAGATCCTATATTACCTGCTCCAGCGTCTGATCAGTAGGGGGTCTTCACTGATGTCATGTGATCAGGCACAGGGATTATACCAGGCTCATGTTGAACCTTTATCTGGCATACTTCAGGTTTCTGCAGTGATTATAAATTGTTTTGGGTGATGCATTGATGATTGTGTTTTTTTTTTGTTTTGTTTTTTTTTAGTTTAGCGAACCTGGTGACGCTGGAATTGCGAGAAAACCTCCTGAAATCTGTGCCTACGTGAGTATATGTGGGGAGGAGACTCTTATGTTCAATCCATTTTTATTAAATTTTTTCAATAGGATAGGTTACAAAACATACACATCTCAAAAAGGTCTCACAGGACCTATAAAACATGTATAACAACAAAAGAAATAACATAAATAAATCGGCCTCTTCTTGAAAATATCCATCTAAATAAAACTCTTGGAGGGGCCTAGTAGGTGACCCCAATAATAATAATACCCGAACATGCAATTTGAGAATAAAATGTTTGCAATCTGTATTCTTCGGGTAGAAGCTCGAGGCCTTATCCTCTTGCAACACTGAAAACAAAAATGAGATCTAGAAAAGAGAGAAGATGAGTTATGATGGGAAGAGGAAGAGCAAGAGGGTAAAAAGAATAAATAAAAATAAATTATATTTCTAAATAAGTGAATAAAAGGATGGGTAAAAGAAGGGGTAGATAGTTGGTTGAGGGAATCGGGAGGAAAGGGGAGGGGGGGAAATCCAGGGCCACCCCCGGGAGTGTTTAATATCCGGATTACTACCTTCTAATAACCCGTCTCATCACCGCAGAGAGTGAGCAACTAGGAAAACAGCGCTCGAAACTCTAAAGAAGATTCAAAGTCGATCCACAATTGCCATACTGACAGAAATTTTTCAGGTTCTCTATTATGTTCTGCACTTAATTCCTCCATAAGGCACAGATGAGACATTTCCTGTAGCCACTCAGTCATGGAAGGAATTTGTGTGGAACACCAATGGCGCGGGATGACTGCTCTTGCTGCTGCTAGGCAGAACCTGAGTAAACCCTTTTTCTGTGAACCTATTGAGCCCGGCAGTATGGATAGGAGAGCAATTTGGGCATTATTGTTAATATTTCCCCGGCTGATTAAGTTATATGTGGAGAATACCTTGTCCCAAAAAGGTCTCAACAAGTCACCGCTCCACCAGATGTGTATCATTGTACCCCTATCGGTTCCACAGCGCCAACACATCTCAGACACCGAAGGGAACATAGCATGGAGGCGGGTAGGATACCTATACCATCTTGTAAGAATTTTGTAATTTTTGGGAGGAGACTCTTAAAGGGATATTGTTATACCAGCCTTTTCTGGCATATTCACAGGTTACGCTATAATATGGTAAATTCAGGTCCCATCTCCCTCTAGATATGACACCTCTGTCCCGGTTGTGTGTGCCCTCTGTCTAATAGGAGCACTACTTCACTCTTTTCCAGATCTCTGTCATTCCTGGTTAAGTTGGAACATTTGGACCTGGGGAGCAACGATCTACAGGTTTTGGTAAGGAGGTAATTTCATCCCCGAGCACGTGGTTGCATCGATCCTCCTATTCCTGCGTGGACTAATCATCCTTCTTCTCTGTCTTCCTCCATAGCCGGACACACTCGGGGCACTGCCCAACCTGCGGGAGTTGTGGCTGGATAGGAATCAGCTGTCTGCGTTACCTCTGGTCAGTGCTCAGCTCAGGGTCGTGTAACGCTAAAGTGGATGGGTGGCTGCTACTGCAGCATGGGTGATAGTGGAGGTGGTGACTCCACCAGTGGCACAGGTGATAGTGAAGTATAGTGGCTCTTGCGGCATGGGTGATGGTGTGGGGAATGGTGGCTTCTGTGGCACAGGTGAGGGAGATGGTGGCAGTGCGTCTTGTGGCACAGGTGATGATGAGGGTGGTGTACTGCTTGTGGCTTGAACGGTGGTGAAGGTGGTGTCTCTTGTGGTGTTGGTTCCTGTGGCATGGGTCTTGGTGTGAGTGGGTGGTGGTTCTTGTGGCATGGGTCATGGTGAGGGTGGTTTCTCATCTGGTTCAGGTGAAGCTGCTGGCTTTTCTGGCACTGCTGGGCGTGATCGCTTCTGTGGCACGGGTGGTGGAGGATGTGGTTGTTCCTGTGGCATAGATGTGATGCCAATGACTCCTGTGATATGGGTGGCAACTGTGTGACGTGAGGGCTCTGTACAAGTACCAGGTGGCAGAGTGCCTGGTTATTCCTACCACAATCTCCATGTTGCAGGAACTGGGAAATCTCCGGCGTTTGGTTTGCCTAGATGTTTCAGAGAACAAGCTGGAGCAACTTCCTGCGGAGATCAGCGGCCTCATATCCCTGACAGACCTACTGCTTTCTCAGAACCAGCTCACCAGCTTACCTGCGGGCATCGGTCAGTGCCATGATGTGTATATCTGTATGGTGCTTCTCTCATACTCTTCCTCTGTACCTCCTCTCGTTTCTGTACACGTCTGTGATTGTTCCTGCAGGTCAGCTCAAACAACTGTCCATCCTGAAGGTCGATCAGAACCGACTGACCCAACTCACCGAGTCTATAGGGGACTGTGAGAACCTGAATGAGATCATCCTCACTGAGAACCTGCTAACAGTATGAAATGATTACCTAAGGGGGGGGGGCTGTGACTACTTGTCAGCAAAAATTTTCTTCTCTGTGCAGTGTGTATGTAGGTATATCCAGCTGGTTATCTCCGCTACTCTTCCTCTCTAGTATCTCCCGAAGTCCATCGGAAACCTCACAAAATTGACCAATCTGAATGTGGATCGTAACCGTCTCGCTTCTCTACCCGGTGAGATTGGTGGCTGCTCCAGTCTGAACATGCTGTGTCTGCGCGATAATCAGCTGACCTCCCTTCCACCGGAGCTGGCGAACGCCACCGAGCTGCATGTGCTGGATGTGGCGGGTAACAGGTTGGTGATAGACTGTGCGAGCGGTGACTGGGGGATGGGGGGGTATTCCCCCCACTGTTCTTCATAATCCTGCCTCTTGCGTCTTCCTCAGGCTACTGAATCTGCCCTTCGCGCTAACAAATCTGAACTTGAAGGCTCTGTGGTTAGCGGAGAACCAGTCGCAGCCGATGCTGAAGTTCCAGACTGAAGACGATGAGAAGACGGGAACCAAAGTCTTAACCTGCTACCTCCTGCCCCAGCAGCCGTCTCCGAGTATCGGTACTGTCATTATATATACTGCTCTTTCAGTTGTCCCTTTTTTTTTTTTCTTTTAGTTGGAGGAGCAGGGTCCCTGGCAGCATTTTAGGAGAGGGGTATCCTGACTTCTTGGGGGGTTTCAGATTGAGAGAGAAATAGTGGAAGGCTCCTGCAGATAAGGTTGTGACTTCTCCTGTCCTGTTTCAGAGTCTCCGCTGCAGAACAGTCTGGACGACAGCTGGATAGACAGGAATCTGAATCGCGTCAGTGTCATCCAATTCCAGGAAGAGCTTAAACCTGAGGATGAGGATGATGAGGCTGCGGCAGAGCGGCGGGTAAGAGAGGGCCTGTCAGCCTAGGAGGAGGGTGGCGCTGAATGTCTCCATATGAGAAGATGCTCACTCTTGTTTTTCTCTTGGTTTCTTAGGGTCTGCAGAGAAGAGCGACCCCGCACCCCAGTGAACTGAAAGTAATGAAGCGCGGGATCGAGGAACGACGCCATGAGGGATATTCTACGAAGCCGGACACTGTGTCCCCCAGTGATGAGGTGAGGAGCGGTGATGTGTGTTACACCAATGTGAGGGGGTAACGCCTAACTCATGGGCTGATGCTGTCCTGTCGATTGTGTCAGGGTGCTGTTTATAATGTTTCGTCACCTCCATTTTTAGAAGGGCGGGACATTGAACGGATTGTCCTGTAATGCACATGATCGCTTAGCGTGCCATTGGTCGGGCCTGTACACTAAGTCGGCTTCTCATATAATTCCTTGCTGTAGGATAAACGCCTCAGCGGCCTCTCCAGTCAGAGTGGTGATTCTCAGCGTAGCGGAAGCACAGTCTCTGCTGGTTACCAGGAGGATCAGCCGCCTCCAACGCAGGAAAGAGTGGAGGAGCGAGAGCCTGAAGAGGACGACGAGACGCCAGCGGATGAGATGGAGGTGGAATACGTGGAGGTACAACAGTATACATGATATATAATCATCCGGAATGAGCATGGCGCAGTGGAAGGAGCTTCTGTAACACTTGCATGTTCTTCATCTAACCACCTCTTCCTCCCCTGATGCTACGTCTAGCACACCGTGCACTTTGCTGAGGAGACGTTGGTGCACTGCGATGATGAAGATGACGACTTTGATGAAGACCGGGGGTCTCCAGGGAAAAAACGTCTAATCCGTAAGGACACCCCCCATTATAAGAAGCACTCCAAGATCACCAAGCTGCCGAACACTGAGGCCGTAGTGGCTCTACTTCAGGGACAGAGCCCCTTTGATGACGGTGATCACAAAGGTTTCTTCAGGTGCTCGCAGCAAACTGAAGATGAGGAGGAGACTGAGAAGGACTGGCCACAAGAGGAAAGCAGAGATGAGAGACATCACAGCTCCCAGCAGAATGTGAAGGTACCGGCACACCTGTGCACTACATGCCACCCCATCTGCACTTCTGCCTGTTTACTGCACAATAATTGCTTGTTTCTGGGCTGCAGTTTCCAAGACTAAAATTGTTCATTCCTTCACCATATGGGATGCAGACACAACCGCTGCAGCACTGAGGGCATCTGCTCCTTCACCAGTGTGGGGCACTAACATGGGGGGCATCTGCTCCTTCACCATTGTGGTTCATGGACACGGAGGGTGTCTGCTCCTTCACCATTGTGTGACACAGATAAGATGGGAGCGGGCACTGAGGGCATGTGCTCCTTCACCGCTGTGAGGCACAAACATGACAAGTGGGGCCATGGAGGGCGTCTGATCCTTTTTTCACCTCATTACTCCTCCTCATTCTCTTTATTAATGGCGCTGTGCCATACCGCAAGTGGAGATGAAGACTGGAGGAGGGGTAATGGGGGGTAATCGTTGGGGTGGTGGTTGTGTGGGGTGTATACCAGGAGCTCGTATATAATGAGTGTTTGGTAAGTAAAAAAGTGGAATGCCTAGGATTGGTGTGTTATATGTATATTCACTGGTGGTATATCACATGTCCTCCCTTTTATCTCCCAAACTGCCAATCTCCAGTTATGTGCCACCACCCAACACCTCCCAAACTGCATTTCTCTAGTCATGCGCTATTGCCCAGTATCTCCCAGACGTTACCTCTCCAATGTCATGTGCCACCACCCAACATCTCCTAGATTGCCCCCTCCTCCAATGTCATTTGCCACTGTCCAACGTCTCCCAGACTGCACCGGTCTTCTTATGTCATGTCCCACTGCCCAACATCTCCCAGACTGCCCCCTGTCCTCCAATGTCATGTGCTACTGCCCAACGTCTCCCAGACTGCCCTTTTCATGCCCTGCACCTAGTGTTGATTTGATGGTTGACTTCTTACTCCCAGGGACCACCTCTGTCCAATTATTCTGCAGCTTTGCAAATTTTCCACTTAACCGCGCCAATGCTGCCATGTCGTGACCTATGTGCAGCCTGCTGATACGATGAGGATTGAATGACAGCCATAGTGTCCTTATTCCTTTTCCTGTCTGCTCTTAAAGGGGACTTATACCTTCGCTGTCTGGTGGTCTCTCTTGGTGAGGCAACCTGGATGCTTTGTTGGTGTTGGTTCCCTTTAATTTAAGCTAATCCAATGCTGGGGTTCATCGTGTTGCTTTTTTGCTATTTGCTATGTTTTTCTATGTTGTCAGCCCGCAGAGGAGACGCCTCACAGGTGGGTTCATGGTGTTGGGTTGTTTCGTAAATTTTGCTCCACTAATCCGCATGCCTGTCTCTTTCTCCTTCTGTTTCCCTCCTTCATCTCTGTCCGCCGGATCCCCTCTAACAGGGTGTGTCGTTTGATCAAGTGAATAATCTTCTGATTGAGCCTGCTCGGATAGAGGAGGAAGAGGTGTGTACTCGCCTGTGCCCGACCCCTTCCCACTCCTGCACCAAATCAGTCAGCAAATCATGCACATCCCTCTCCCCGGCACCGTGTATTATGTCTGTCCTTACATCTCACCGGGTCCACGTGTGTCCTCATATGGTGGATGTGCTAGGATTGTGTGCTGTGCCTGTTGATGTTTTATTTGAAAAGTATGTGACATTGGGAAAAAAGCAGTGGTGACATTGCTGAGAATGCCGCCCATCTATGCACTAGAATGCAGCGGTAATTTCTAAAAAATTGCCAAAAGAAGAAAAAATGTCCTGATGTTTATACCCTTCCAAAAGAGAATTATATAAAATTATATACTTTTATTGACATATGTGCTCAAAACAAATAGACTTTAGGGCTGGATTCACACGAACGTATATCGGCTCGGTTTTCACGCTGAGCCGATATACGTCGTCCTCATCTGCAGGGGGGGGGGGGGAGGATGGAAGAGCCAGGAGCAGGAACTGAGCTCCCGTCCCCTCTCTGCCTCCTTTCTGCCCCTCTGCACTATTTGCAATGGGGAGAGGCGGGACGGAGTGGGGCTAATTATCGGCACTTGTCCCCGCCCCTGTTCCGCCTCCTTTCATTGCAAATAGTGCAGAGGGGGGCGGGAGCTCAGTTCCTGCTCCTGGCTCTTCCACCCCCCCCCCCCCCCCGCAGATGAGGACGATGTATATCGACTCGGCGTGAAAACCGAACCGATATACGTTCGTGTGAATCCAGCGTAAAATTGATGAATAGGTGGCTGAACTAAATCATTACGAAGTCCATAAATGAGCTAAATACATATTGCTAGGCAGGCTATGAGGGCAATTGTCTTTAGCAGCTAATATATTCACACAGCATGCAGTGTTTGGGGAAATGACGTAACTGTTTGCAACCAATAATGGGATGCACATGGCGTCAATTAAGAGGTGCTATATAAGCAGCCATAATATGATCTCCCAGTGAATTGCTATGCTGATTGTGCATAAATCACAGTTGTGATAGAAGCTAGCTATGTGAGAGAGATCTCTGTCAGACTACGAAGGACTGCCTCAATGCCTACCTATAATCATTTTTTGCATAGTTCAGCCGTCCCTAAATCTAATCTAAAAACGTAACACATGCGCTTCCTAGATTCAGGAATGGCTAAAGTAGGCAAAAAATTATTATAGGTAGGCATTGAGGCAGTCCTATGTAGTTTGACAGATACCTCTCTCACATCTTTAGCCTGTCACAACCAGGATTTATGAACAGTCAGCATAGCAATTCACTGGGAGATCATAATATGGCTGCTTAGATGGCACCTGTTTTAACTAACTCCATATGCATCCAATATTGGCTGCCAACAGTTATGTCATTTTCCCAAACACTGCATGCTGTATGAATATATTAGCGGCTAAAGACATTTGCCCTCACAGCCTGCTTTGCAATATACTGTATATTTAGTTCATTTATGGACTCCGTAAGGATTTAGTTAAGCCACCTATTTCTCAATTTTAAAGTGCGTTTGTCAGTTTTGTGCGCATATATGTCAATAAAGTATACAATTTTATATCATTCTCTTTTTGGAGGGTATAACCTTCAGGGTATTTTTTTTTTTGCCTTTTGGCATTTTTTTGGTAATTATGCTTGCTTAGGCAGGTATACCCTAGGGCTGTTCCCTTTTTATATACAGTTAGAATGCAGCGATGACATCACTGAGAATGAAGCCAGCGGGGACATTTGCTGAAAATGCAGCCGATCCGTAGGGTGGTCACAAGATCTAGGGGGAAACACATCTTTTGTTGTATCTTTGATGGAAAACCCTAAAAAATTGCTAATCACTGTAAAAATGAGATTTGTCAAAGTTTCAGCTCGATCGTGTAATGTTAAGACATGCCTCATCAACCTTAAAGTATTCTAAGGCCGCCTGCACACGGGCGGAAATCCCGCGGCGGGATTTCCGCCACTGAAAGCCTGCATAGGAGTGCATTACAATACGCACTCCTATGCAGACGGCCGCGGTTTGGTAGTGCGAAATGTCGCGCGGCAAACAAACCGCGGCAAGTCCTATTTCTGTGCGGGGCTCGCAGAGCCTCGCACAGAAACGTCACTCATCCGGCCGCCGGCTCCGGTCTGCGCATGCGCCGGCTGCCCAGCAGCCGGCACATGAAAGAGCCGGGGCCGCCGGGCGCGGGTGAGTACGCGCTCGTCTCTGCAGGCGCTCGGGTCGGGTCTCGCGGCGAGAATTCTCGCGGCGAGAATTCTCGCCGCCGGATCCGACCCGCTCGTCTGCAGGCGGCCTAAAACAAAAGGATAGGACAGCGCCTTGAAAAAAGACCAATTTGTGTTTGTTAAATAATAAAAACTATTTCCTGATATTGGATCGTGAGGAAGCAACTTTCGATTCTGGTGGAGGTGGATTTCGGAGTTAACAATTGTTTAGAGCCATCTCGGATCCTTGAGGGGGGAGGTTGACACTCCCCTCTCCTAAGTGAGTATACATCATCTATCCTGTGTGTTCGCAGCGCAGTTTTATTGTGATCGTTCTGTGAGTATTCTAAAACAGCTATTTTTTTAAAAAAAAGATAAGTGGGTTTTCCGCTATAAAATTTGAATGGTTTATCCTAAAAACGTGAAAAAAAAATCTCATGAAAAAAGTCGACTTTAAAAAAAAAAAGAAAAAAGTAAACCTTCACTATATACGTAATTAAATTTTTAACCATGCTTTCCTTGTTCATTGAATTCTTTGAAGTAAAAGTAATGTTTTGATATAAGTTCTTAAAATATTATACCTCTTGTTTTCCAGAGCTGTAAGTAATAATTGATTCAGACCCTTCGACTTGGTCCTCTACAGCAACAAGTGGTGTAAGTTCAAGGAAAGAAGGTTTTTCTGATTGGATATCTGTGCCATCCAATGGTTAAGTTTTATGCAGTTTGTTTTACAATCAACGCCAAGGTAAACTAGAGATTCAGCAGGCTCACAATCCAGGGAGTTTCCACTTTTTTGGCAGAAAGCGAAGATGCCAGCTAAACATTTGAAAGATCTTCTCGAGGAATGGAGAAAACCTGTAAAAATATGCAACCAGAAGCGTAAGTCAACCTCAGAGTAAGGCTGCCTGTCCACAGGCGTTTTTGTATTGCGTTCCCCGCGGCGATAATCTGGCCTCAGGGAACGCAGTACACGCTTTCCATAGCGTTGCTATAGGAAGCGCAGCCACCCCTGTCCACAAGCGGAGAATCATAGTGATTCTCCACTCGCAGGCGGCAAATCGCAGCAGGCTCACCGCGGAGATCCATCAGCTGGCTCCTGCTCCCGCAGCGGCGATCCAATGCGGGATATCGCAACGCCCGTGGACAGGAGCCCTAAGAAAGTGGAAACTTTTAAGTCAAGCCTTAATGACCCGTTTGATAGTGCACACCAGGATGCGCTGAAGAACACAAATGAAGACAGTGTTTGCTCCTTCAGGGACGTACAAGCTGCATGGGAGGAGTTGATATGAAAGGGACCTAATAGCTTCAACTTTCGTACTTTGAGCTTGACTTGCGCTTCTGTTTGCATTTTTTTTGCGGTTTTCTCCTCATGAATTTTTTCAGGCTTTCAAATGTTTGGTTGGCATCTTAGCTTTCTGCCAAAAAAGTAGAACTCCCTGGATTGTGAGCCTTGCAGCATCTCTGGTTTCTAGTTTAACTTGGCATTTATTGTAAAACAAACTGCCTAAAACTGGACCATTGGATGGCAGCTTACTGCCGGTAATTTGATAGGCCTTATATCCAATCAGAAAAATCTAGTCTTTCTGCTTCGAACTTACACCACTTCTAGCTGTAGAGGGCAAAGCCGAATGTCCTGAATTCATTATTACTTAAAGCTCTGGAAAAGAAAAAATATAATAGTGTAAAAAATATACATTTAAAGTAATTTCATTATGTTTATAGTGAATTTTTTAATTTTTTTAAAAGTATTTTTCAGGTGTTCCACGAAAAAGCCAAACATGTTCGATTTGTACTTTTGTCAAACAAGTTGTGGAGTGAAAACTGAAGCCAGAGACATTCTCTACAAAACTAAAAAATAACACGTTCCTAGGATAAACCGTTTACGTTTTATAGCGGGAAAAACTCAGATTTAAAAATTAAAAAACAGCTGTTTTAGAACACTTTAGGGCTGATGAGGCAGGTCTTGGCGTTATCCGATCGAGCTGAAACTTTGACAATCTACTTTTTACACAATTTGGCAACTTTTCAGGAGTTTTCGTCAAAGAAATTTAGACATAGCTTTCTTGCGACCACCCTACGAGTATCCAGTCACTAGAGAGCAGTGGTGACATTACTTCAGAATGCAGCCTATCCGTTCATTAGAGTGCAGCGCTGACCTCCACTGAGAATGCAGCCTATCCGTTCATTAGAGTGCAGCGCTGACCTCCACTGAGAATGCAGCCTATCCGTTCATTAGAGTGCAGCGCTGACCTCCACTGAGAATGCAGCCTATCCGTTCATTAGAGTGCAGCGCTGACTTCCACTGAGAATGCAGCCTATCCGTTCATTAGAGTGCAGCGCTGACCTCACTGAGAATGCAGCCTATCCGTTCATTAGAGTGCAGCGCTGACCTCACTGAAAATGCAGCCTATCCGTTCATTAGAGTGCAGCGCTGACCTCCCTGAGAATGCAGCCTATCCGTTCATTAGAGTGCGGCGCTGCCCTCACTGAGAATGCAGCCTATCCGTTCATTAGAGTGCGGCGCTGACCTCACTGAGAATGCAGCCTATCCGTTCATTAGAGTGCGGCGCTGACCTCACTGAGAATGCAGCCTATCCGTTCATTAGAGTGCAGCGCTGACCTCACTGAGAATGCAGCCTATCCGTTCATTAGAGTGCAGCGCTGACAGCACTGAGAATGCAGCCTGCCTTTTCACTAGAGGGCAGCGGTGCCGTTTGCTGCAGATCAGATCCGTGTCAGCAGTTTAGTGGGAGAGTAGTTTGCAGATTGTGTTATGTTTAAATTAGGGCTGATGTGATTACTCTGCTTTGTCTGGCCAGTCTTCATGTGACACTGATTGCTTTCTATTGATCCGGAGTGGCTTCATGTCTATTTCTCAAGTCACATCCAGAGCTGCAAATTCTGTGCTTTCTTGTGTGTCAGGCTCTGGAACTACACATCTCACTACTGCCCCCTGCTGTGTCACTATTATATTAGACATGATGTAACAGCAGAATTGTGGATGCAGCTCTGGATGTGACTGGAGTGATATGACCCAGGATCAGATGAGCAGTTTTTCAGTGTTATATATAGGGTGCACAGGATGTCGGCGATCTCCCTGATTCTTGCGGTGCTGCTTGCGGTCCTGCCGGTGTATTGCTTGGGGGTTTTATCTGCTCATTTTCGGGGTGTAGTGTTGGTTTTCATCCTTCACTCTACCATCTTCTTACCCCAGTAATGGGCTCTGTCTTCTGCTTCCAGCTTACACTCACCATCCTGCGGCAGACAGGGGGTCTGGGCATCAGCATTGCAGGGGGCAAAGGGTCCACCCCTTACAAGGGAGATGATGAGGTGAGTAGGGGGGTGCATGAGAGGTGGTGGGGTCATTATTATATCACATCAGGTGCCATCCAGAAACCTAGAACGGAGTATGCTGTGGCTGCAGCTCCAATTAGCAGCAGGTTACTGTAGCTTCATTGCCTTGGAGTCACCCATATTGTGCATTATGTGAACGCCCATTACCTAGGTTGTGAGGCTGCTCACGTAGTGCCATCTTGTGGTCCAGGTAGACCCTTTCTCCCCTCCCCATGGGTGGTGAGCGGCTCTCCTTATATCCCCC
The DNA here is from genome assembly GCF_035609145.1 of Eleutherodactylus coqui. Taxonomy (NCBI): domain Eukaryota; kingdom Metazoa; phylum Chordata; class Amphibia; order Anura; family Eleutherodactylidae; genus Eleutherodactylus; species Eleutherodactylus coqui. The sequence goes on from NC_089845.1 coordinate 101,673,133, forward strand.
CTCTTGGGTGGTCAGGGGCTCTCTTTATGTCCCTCTTCTCTCAGTGCGGCCTGATGTGACTTTGTGGGACTCCGTTTGGGGCGGCTCTGACTCTGCACCCATTTACCTACAGGGGATTTTCATCTCACGAGTGGCCGAAGAGGGGCCCGCGGCTCGTGCTGGTGTGAGAGTGGGGGACAAGCTCCTAGAGGTGAGTGATGAGCCTGAAGGGGGCTTGTCGGGGAGACTAGAGGGGGACATGGGCTTGACAGGAGGACTAAGCGGGAACTGCTAAGAATTGAGAACTGCATACAGCTTATCGGTTTGACTCTATATAAATGCTTCTCTCTGCTGCCTGTCATTGAAGAGCATTTCTCAGGTTACATTGTCATAGAACATTACTGGTGTGGACACCTCTGGGGACATTATTTCATTAAATACATGTACTTTGGCTAAAATAATATGTTTGGGTTTTATTAAATGTTTCGCAGTGCTTGTCTTTTACAGCTTCTGTGTATCACGATGTATAACCAGATCCGCAATGCTGATTAGCAGATACATCAGAGAAATGTGTGGGTTATAAATCTGCTTAAATGATTGTTTAGGGGAGAGAGAAGGGCTGGAGACTGAGCCGTCAGAGAAAAGAGGGGGGGGGGCTGGAGATCAAGCTCAGAAAAGGGGAAACGGAGGGCCTTGAGACCGAGATCTCAGGAGAGAGAGAAGGGCTGGAGACTGCGCGGTCAGAGGAAAGAGGGAGGGCCTGGAGATCAAGCTGAGAAAAGGGGAAACGGAGGGCCTTGAGACCGAGATCTCAGGAGAGAGAGAAGGGCTGGAGACTGCGCTGTCAGAGGAAAGAGGGAGGGCCTGGAGATCAAGCTCAAAAGAGGGGAAACGGAGGGCCTTGAGACCGAGATCTCAGGAGAGAGAGAGAGAAGGGCTGGAGACTGCGCGGTCAGAGGAGGGGGAGGGCCTGAAGACTGAGCTTGCAGGCGGGCCTGGATACTAAGGTTCAGAAGGGAGAGCACCTGCAGACCAAGCCATCAGATGTGCTCTCTGATAAATTTGCTTCAGGGTGGCTTTCTGCGGCTCGTGATATACAGTGATACACAGAAGCTGCAGAAGACAAACAGCAGAATATATAAAAATGAATTCCAACCAAAAATACATGTATGCAAGAAAAATGCCCCCAAATTAGTCTATAGTATCTAAGGAACTTCAGAAATCCTTATACTCCAGTCACATCCAGAGCTGCAGTCACAATTCTTCTATGCACCAGAACACTGGTCCCTTCGATTATGCCATTTATGGGTTGCGATTTCCGCCTATGAAAAGCTGACAGATACTTATTGGCGGGCTTTGGGTAAGCTGTGGTTAGAGAGGGTTTGATCTGGAACCAGCTGCCATCATATATGAAAGCTTCAGGTAGAGATGAGGTTCTGCTACTTGACAGCCAAAAGCATTCGATGGAATTGTGAATGCAGCTCTGGATGGGACTGGAGTATTCAACATGATGTCATAGTAGATTTGTGACTGCGGCGCACTGCCTGTACCTTTTACAGGTGAACGGAGTGGACCTTCACAACGCTGAGCATCATATGGCGGTGGAGGCGCTACGGAGCTCCGGGAGTTCGGTCTCTATGACTGTGCTGAGGGAGCGGATGGTGGAACCTGAGAACCCGATCACAGTGACGCCTTTACGCCCCGAGGACGATTATAATCCTCGGGAGAAACGCGTTATCGTTCCTTATCCGGAGGAAGAGGAGGAACAGCCTCAGCGCAGCCGCAACCAGCGGATCTCCACCTGTCTGATGCGAAATGATAAAGGCTTGGGGTTCAGCATAGCCGGGGGCGTTGGCAGCACCCCATACCGCGTAGGAGACACTGTAAGTATATAACCCATATGACAGGCACCAGGATGTTGCTGGTGGTGCAGTTGGAGCAGACCTTATATTCTCAGTGCATGTATCAGGTCTGTGTCCACCACTGGTCGGTCAGTAATGCAGGTGGAGCAGACCTTATATTATTTCCTGAGGCTTCTTTCTACCCCTGATTCTCGCATTACTCTCATAGAACTTATTAGTCTATGGTGGGCGTGTCCAGGGGGGCTGAAAATAGCCGCGACCTGTTATGTGACACCCGCACGCTCTTCTGAGACCTGGAATCAGAGTATTTTGGGAAAGCTGATGAGCGTGGCTCCGTCCAGTCTGCGGGGGCTCAGTATCTGTCGGTATACCCCTAACATGCCACCCATAATGTGACATATTCCTTATATTCCAGGGTATTTTCATCTCAAGGATCGCAGAGGGCGGAGCCGCGCACCGAGACGGAGCCCTCAGAGTTGGTGACCACGTCTTGTCAGTAAGTAGCCCAGTTACTGTGCCGAGCCTTGGGCAAAAGTTAATGTTCGTGCTGGTTACAGCGGCAGTCACGCTGCAGCCCCCTGTAACCCAGCCGCTCTGAAAATAGAGTGTGACAGCACATTGTACCAACCTCCCTGCAGCGGGCATTGGCGAACGGATGTCTGTTAGAGGGCACTGGGATCTTGTCTTATATAAACCCAATGTCTTCTGTGTCTGCTCAGATCAGACGCTGCCCTGCAAGTCGAGGAACCGATAGTAAGTATATCGGGACTGTGTTCTCTGTTCAGTGCAGGTGGAGCAGATGTTGTATTATCCTTATGTCATCTCTACAATCTCTGGTCAGTGCAGATGGAGAAATCTTGTATTCTCTATACACAGTGACTTTGCAATCAGGTCAACGCAGGTGGAGCAGACCTTTTATGATCCATATACTTTTTTAGCTGTGTAATCTTATCGGTGCAGGTGGAGCAGACGTGCACTTCTGTTGAAGGGCTTTGTCCTCTGATCTCTTCCATTTGTAGCTACAGCAGGTGTTTGGTCAGCGCAGCTTGAGCAATCCTTATGTTCTCTTTAGGTGTAAGACCAGTCGGTAGTACAGGTGCAGTAGTTTTCTGTAGATCTGAGAGCAGTCAGTAGTGCAGGTGGAGCAGTCCTCGTGTTCCCTGTAGATGTGAGAGCGGTCAGTAGCGCAGTCCTCGCGTTCCCTATCGATGTGAGAGCTGTCAGTAGTGCAGTTGGAGCAGTCCTCGTGTTCTCTGTAGATGTGAGAGCTGTCAGTAGTGCAGGTGGAGCAGTCCTTGTGTTCTCTGTAGATGTGAGAGCTGTCAGTAGTGCAGGTGGAGCAGTCCTCACAGATCTGAAAGCTGTCAGTAGTGCAGAATGAGTTGTCCTCGTGTTCCCTGTAGATGAGAGCGGTCAGTAGCACAGGTGGAGCAGTCCTTGTGTTCTCTGTAGATGTGAGAGCTGTCAGTAGCGCAGGTGGAGCAGTCCTTGTGTTCTCTGTAGATGTGAGAGCTGTCAGTAGTGCAGGTGGAGCAGTCCTTGTGTTCTCTGTAGATGTGAGAGCTGTCAGTAGTGCAGGTGGAGCAGTCCTCGCATTCCCTATCTATGTAAGAGCTTTCAGTAGTGCAGTTGGAGCAGTCCTCGTGTTCTCTGTAGATGTGAGAGCTGTCAGTAGTGCAGGTGGAGCAGTCCTCGTGTTCTCTGTAGATGTGAGAGCTGTCAGTAGTGCAGGTGGAGCAGTCCTCGTGTTCTCTGTAGATGTGAGAGCTGTCAGTAGCGCAGGTGGAGCAGTCCTTGTGTTCTCTGTAGATGTGAGAGCTGTCAGTAGTGCAGGTGGAGCAGTCCTCGTGTTCTCTGTAGATGTGAGAGCTGTCAGTAGTGCAGGTGGAGCAGTCCTCGTGTTCTCTGTAGATGTGAGAGCTATCAGTAGTGCAGGTGGAGCAGTCCTCGTGTTCTCTGTAGATGTGAGAGCTATCAGTAGTGCAGGTGGAGCAGTCCTCGTGTTCTCTATAGATGTGGGAGCTGTCAGCGCAGGTGGAGCAGTCCTCATGTTCTCTGTAGATGTAAGAGCTGTCAGTAGTGCAGGTGGAGCAGTCCTCGCATTCCCTATCTATGTAAGAGCTGTCAGTAGTGCAGGTGGAGCAGTCCTCGTGTTCTCTGTAGATGTGAGAGCTGTCAGTAGTGCAGGTGGAGCAGTCCTCGCATTCCCTATCGATGTGAAAGCTGTCAGTAGTGCAGGTGGAGCAGTCCTCGTGTTCTCTGTAGATGTGAGAGCTGTCAGTAGTGCAGGTGGAGCAGTCCTTGTGTTCTCTGTAGATGTGAGAGCTGTCAGTAGCGCAGGTGGAGCAGTCCTTGTGTTCTCTGTAGATGTGAGAGCTGTCAGTAGTGCAGGTGGAGCAGTCCTCGTGTTCTCTTTAGATGTGAGAGCTGTCAGTAGTGCAGTTGGAGCAGTCCTCGTGTTCTCTGTCGATGTGAGAGCTGTCAGTAGTGCAGGTGGAGCAGTCCTCGTGTTCTCTGTCGATGTGAGAGCTGTCAGTAGTGCAGGTGGAGCAGTCCTCGTGTTCCCTGTAGATGTGAGAGCGGTCAGTAGCGCAGGCGGAGCAGTCCTCGTGTTCTCTGCTCCCGCTTCAATGTCCAGTTTATTAACTTGCTAACAGACTCTTCCTTTTCCCAGCTTGTCCTGTGTATCTCTTCTTCCCCTGTACCCCTCTGGCCGGCTCTCTCTACTGGTGGTGGGGACCTCTGTCCTTTATTTTTGCCGCCTTGGTAAGAGCGTATACTGCCTCGTCAGAGCTGACCTCTGCATGTTTTGGCCCCAGCTCTTGTGCAGAGCTTGTTCTGACTGATGACCATTATCCTGTCCTTGGGACATCCTGTAGGAGCTGAGACCTTGACTTTCAGACATGTACGCCCCCTCCCTTCCCATACTGACTGCCCCCCTGCCCACCTTACACTAGTTTTTGGGTAGGTGAATTTGTCGGTTTGTACTGCTGACTTTATGGCTCTGCACATTCTTCCAGATCAATGGGGTAGACATGACAGAAGCCAGGCATGATCAGGCAGTAGCCCTGCTTACCAGCACTTCCCCCACCATCACTCTGGTGGTGGAGAGAGAGCCCCCCCAACCAGCGGCCGGGACAGACCCGAGATCATCACCTTCCCTGCACAGAGCTCGGCCGCGCTCGCCGCCGCCCCCTACAGAGACTGAGAATGGAGAAGCTGAGGAGGACAGCGGATCGCTGCGGAATCACAGTGCTATCGAAGACGAGTATCCCATTGAGGTGAGGCACTGGTGGGTCCTCACATACAGTATAGAGGAGAGAGGAGAAAGTTAGGCCAATACTAATCTAGCATTTATCAAAACCCCTTTAATGAAATGCCCTCGCCCTCGATGATTGACCAGATTTGGGGTTTAGATGGAGGATTGCTGTGAGTTGGTATTGACGTGTTCATCCTTTATTAGGAGATGTGTCTGGTGAAGTCTGGGGGTCCCCTCGGCCTCAGCATAGTGGGGGGCAGCGACCATTCCAGCCATCCCTTTGGAATCTATGAACCTGGAGTCTTCATCTCGAAGGTGAGTGATGTCGTCTTGCTCCAAGGGCGAAGAAGGAGCAACATAGGTTGTTCTTTGTATAAAGTTCTCCCAGACTTTCTCTATCATTTCTTCAGTTTTCACAATCTCTGCTTGCTGTCATTCAATAGAATCATCTGTTCACACAACAGGGCTTGTCACAGCCATCATAGCTGTACTCCAGTGTCCATCACGTGACCAAGAGCAAAGAATGGAGGGTCTTATTCAATGACAGGAAGCAGAAATTTTGAAAACATGAGAAATTGATACAGAAAGTGTTCTAGAATATGCAATAATCAGTTTGTGCCTGCTGATATCTATTATGTTACATTGTGTCATGCTCAGCTATAAACGTGAAGGAGGTAATTTATTAAGATCGGCATTTTAAACGCCGACCTTTAATCTGATTTCCCCCGGCGCATGGCCCATCATGTATTGCGCACATCTCAGATCCTGGCAAAGATTTCTGGAATAATTTGCACTAGATTCTGGTGTAAATTATGCATCTGTTCATCTGAATGACCACGCCCCCTCCTGACAAGCCACACCCACTATTCAAAGAAAATAGGTGAGGGCGGCATAGAAAGCAGAAACTCACATCTTTTGTGCAAAACTTGACTTTTTTTACACCAGAAATTGGCATTAAAAGCTTTCACGAATGTTCCCCAGTATTACATCACATGACTTTATATGGCAGGATATTATAATGTCTTTACTAGGTTATATTATGTTACCTCATAGTGAAGGTTATTTGGAATTGGTTAGTATTATTGCGTTACATTGTATCATGCTATAGGTTTATTACATCGCCCTCGTCTTCCTTGCTGTTTCCCATCTCCTGCAGGTGATCCATCGCGGGGTAGCTGCGCGCAGTGGTCTCAGGGTGGGAGACCGGATTTTAGAAGCAGCGGGGATTGATCTAAGGCATGCCACCCACCAGGAAGCTGTGAAAGCCCTTCTGTGCCCTGCTCCAGAGCTCCACCTAATTGTTAGGAGAGACCCTCCTCCCCCTGGCATGCAGGTACGTTGTTGCCAATTTACCTGCTCCTTTTAAAAGTGAGTGACTTTACTTGGCTCTGCATGTAGGCTGTATACCTGGAGAGCTGCAGTCACAACATCTCTTCTACTACTCTGTCACATCCAGAGCTGCATACATAATTCTCACTTACGACCTGAGCTACAATCACAATTCCCTTGTTAGTTCTTTTCGTACAGTATTTACACGGGCTAGAAAACACGTGAGTTCCGTGCGACTGCGAGGCACACAGAACTCGCGTTTTGTAATGACCGATTATTTACAATGGGGTCATTTACATGGGGGATTTTTCACTTGCACCAATGCTGAGATTTTTCGATCTCGCACTGTCCTATATGATCTCCCATTATTTTCTATGTAAAAAAATTTATATATATATCTCGCATTGTACTCGCATGTGATATTTTTCATGTGAGTGGGATGTGATTTTTATTTTCCTATTGAAGCAGCATGCAATTTCACATGTTTGACAGATGTGTGTGAGTATCGCATGTGCAGTGTATTTTTCTCGTAAAACACATCCCAATTGTAAGTTTACACATGCAATATCAGTCAGTTTCTCAGACCAAAAATTCGTTTGTCCATGTAAATGCAGCCAAAGGCCGCCTGCAGACGAGTGGGTCGGATCCGGCGGCGAGAATTCTCGCCGCGGGACCCGACCCGAGCGCCTGCAGGGACGAGCGTGTACTCACCCACACCGGCGGCCCCGGCTCTTTCATGTGCCGGCTGCCAGCGTATGCGCAGACCGGAGCCGCCGGCTGCGTGAGTGACGTTTCTCTCTGCGAGCCCCGCACAAAAATAGGACATGCCGCGGTTTGTTTGCCGCGCGAGATTTCGCGCAGCCAAACCGCGGCCGTCTGCATAGGATTGCGTTTGTTAACGCAATCCTATGCAGGCTTTGAGCGGCGGAAATCCCGCCGTGGGATTTCCGCCCGTGTGCAGGCGGCCTTATACTCCATTTGTATCCAGAGCTGCAATCATAGATCTCCTATTACTTCATTTCTTATACTCCAGTCACGTCCAGAGCTGCCGTCATAATTCTTGTTACGTTATCTCTTACTCACCGGTCATTGAAAATCACTGCATCTTCCACAATGCACTGGGGTAATGCTTAAGTGTTTTTTCTGCAAATGTGTTGGTGCTGTCTTTTTCTTTAGTATTTGTAGTTTAACTTCATGTTTCAGCTAGAATAATATTAAAATGCAGCTTTGGATGTGACTGGAGCATTAGACCTAATGGAATGGCTGCTTAAAGGGGTTTTCCAGGAAAATACTATTGATGACCTATCATCAGGATAGGTCATCAATAGTTGATCGGCCGGGGTCTGTCACTCGGGACCCCGACCGATCAGCTGAGCAGACGCATGCTGTCAGTGCTGTAAATACCGAGGTCAGAGAGGAGCCGGGAGCTGTGCCTGCAGTTGCAAGCACAGACAATCACACAGAGGTCAGCGTGGAGGCTTCCGCTCCGACCTCTGTGTATTTGCAGCGTTGACAGCATGCACCTGCTCAGCTGATCGGTCGGGGTCCTGAGCATCGGGCCCTGGCCGATGAACTATTGATAACCTATCCTGATGATAGGTCATCGATTAGTATTTCCCTGGAAAACCTCTTTTAGATGCAAGTATTGTCAGTACAGCTCTGGATATGACTCGAGGATAAGACATGTGTAATCCGTGTTATATGTAGCTTATCTGTCATTTCCCAGCAGAAAGGATAAATATTCGTCCTGTGACCACATAGCTCAGTTCAGACACCAACCAGCTGCTGGGGGCACTGAGGTCACGAGGGGAATGTCTGACACCACAAATGGTGCATGAGCAATCAAGCAGCAGGTTCTGCTTGGAGTCATGTAGAGCGTCGATCATGAAGACCTGAGGAGGGGACGGCGTGTGGCGCAGAAAGGGGGATTACAAGACACAGAAAATACTGTGCCTATATCATGTCTTAGTGGTAGTCACAGCCCTGCCCCCCTGGTAGTGACATCACTGATATAATTCAATGAGATTTAGACCTAAATTCCACACACCATATGCTACAGTAACAGCTATTCATCTATTAATGCTGGCTACCAGCCCCTATATAATGTCTGAGAGGTAGTCACAGCTCCGCCCCCTGGGTGATGACCTTACCAATAGAAAACCTTGTACTACAGTAACAGCTATTTCTCTATTACTGCTGACAACCAGGCTGTCATGTCTTGACAGGTAGTCATCGCCCCACCCCACCCCCTTTAATTATAGCTGTACTTGGCATATGTTTCCTGTTTTTGTGTGACGGGGGTTTCTGCTCCTCTCCCAAGTTCTGACTCTGTTTTCTTTAGGAAATCTGCATCGTGAAGGCTCCTGGCGAAAAACTCGGAATCAGCATTCGAGGCGGAGCCAAGGGTCACCCCGGGAACCCGCTGGATCCAACTGATGAGGGCGTCTTCATCTCTAAGGTGAGAGTCACTGCTGGGCTTCGGACAAGTCTCATATATCACATATATTTGGTGCTATTTTAATGCTTTGTCAGCGGTCTATAGATGTAACCACGGATCTTGTCTCCTCCAGGTGAGCTCCTCAGGGGCAGCAGCTCGTGACGGACGGCTAAAGGTTGGCATGCGGATCCTGGAGGTGAATCAGCAGAGCTTGCTGGGGATGACGCACACGGAGGCGGTGCAGGCACTGCGCGGGGTCGGGGACACGCTCATCATTCTTGTCTGTGACGGGTTCGATCCAGTGTGCACTAACTCTATAGAGGTACAAAACCAATGACTCCCCACATCCTACACATCGCACATTAGGGGTGGGTAACCAGCAGAATGCTCCCCAGGATTGTGGGAGTGTTAACCCCTTAGATGCCTTCCCAGAACAGCTACACAATAAAAACCTTTCTCTTGAATTAGAATTCCACTTTAAGTCTTATCCCCCCATGATCTGTGCAGTACATGCCATCTCTGTGGTCACCAGCATCATGACCCCTGCAGTCTATTCTGTTCTGATTGGTTCTGTCTTTACCTCCAGGCGTCTCCAGGTGTGATCGCCAATCCATTCGCTGCTGGTCTTGTAAGGAAAAACAGCATGGAAAGCATCTCCTCCATAGACAGAGATATGAGCCCGGAAGAGATGGAGCGGCTGCAGAAGGTATGAAGCTGACGTGCAGACAGAGGCGCTGCTGTGCTCTCCCAGGCCGGCGCTGACTCTTTCCTCTTCTCTGGCAGGAGGTAGACTTGGGTCGGGAGGTGAAGTGGGAGAGAGATGACATGGAAAAAGTGGTGAGAAACCATCCATCCGCCTCATCCCCATCACTGCTCCGTGCATACAGCGCTCACCATCCCCGCGGCCCAGCGTCCACCTCCCGGGGTCACAACCCAGGGATATTTGTCACAGTGCAAATTGACCTGTACACCTTTAGGTTATCCGTTCTGTCGCAGTATACAGAGGTGTAGGAAATGCTTTACTTTCCCTGATCTTAAGTTACATGTCATGCTCCAGTCACATACAGAGCTGCAGTCTCAGTTCTGCTATTACATCATGTCCTATACTCCACTCGCATCCACATCTAAAGTCACCGTTCTGCTTTTACATCATGTGCTACGCTCGGTCACAATTCAGCTACCACATCATATCTTATATTTCTGGTTCTGGCACATCATGACTTATACTCCAGTCCTATCCAGAACTGCATTCACAGTTCTGGCACATCGTGACTTATACAACACTCACATCCAGAGCTGTAGTCCTTCTGTGATGACGTGACTTATGTCTAGTCACATCCAGAGCTGCACTCACAATTTTGTTACATCATGTCTTATACTTGCATCCAGAGCTGTAATCGTTCTGCTGTAGCATCATGTCCTGTATCTCTTGTCACATCCAGAGCTGCAGTCATTATTCTGCTCTTACATTGTGTTGTGCTCCAGTCACATCCAAAGCAGTACTAATAATTCTGCTTGTCTTATACTCCTGTCATATCCATAGATGTACTCAGTTCTGTTATATCATGTCTTATACTCCAATCACATCCAGAGCCGCATCCACATTTTTATTATGTCTTCTAGACCACTCACATCATGTCTTATTCTGTAGTCACATCTAGAGTTGAAGTCTATTCTGCTGTTACATCATAACTTATACCTTAGTCCCCTTCAGAGCAGCAATCACTGCTGGCTGCACCTCGAAATGTGTCGGTACTGACTTGACAAACTTGCTCTCACCAGCACAGAACAATACATTGAACCAGCAGGAAGATAACAAGAAATAGGGGGAAATTGCAAACGTAGCTTTGGATGTGACTGGAGTAGACGACCAATTATAGCTTGGGATCAGTGAAGGATACATGCTGTAGATTATCTGACCAGAGGTGGCGCTCTGCTCCTGACTCGTTTCGCCTCCATTAATACCTGCATGGCATCTCACATTTTCCATTATGTTTGAAGCGTTTTGTGGTCCAGAAAGCTGATTATGTAAAGTAGCTGAGGGGTGGAGTTACATTTAAAGGGGAATCCATCCAAGCTGCATCTTCTGACATTGACGTAATGTAAAAGAACTGCTCTCTAAAGACTCCTGTCATTGGGGACCATCCGGCAATGACCCATCCAACACCGTATGGTATGAGGCTGACTCATTTTCAGCGTCTTAATCAGGAACCTGCTAATGGCTCTGAAATGTGTTGTGCAATGGCAGCTCTTTAGCTGCTCATTGATGCCACCAATGTATGGCAAAAGTTCCGTTCTGGTAGAGCCCCCCCCCCCTCCCCCCTCTACCTTCTCATGCGCTCCACCACCCCAGACCCACCTGCTTCCTGCATTTCTGTTCCTTCCATCCTCACGCTTCCCCTCCATCTTCCCCATTACCAGACGCTCCTCCTTGTTCCTTTCCTTCCTGACTGCTTTTCTCTCCATCTTGTCCCTCCTTGTGCACGGCTCCGGCACCTGCTTATTCTGACTGTCCTGTCTCTGTGAAGGAGAAAATGCGTAAAGAACGGGAGGAGGCTACAAGGCTCCTCGAGGAAGAGGCCAAGGTGAGAATCCTCCCCAGACTACAAGGAGAGGATGTGTTATGTATTCCAGAGCTGCATTCACATTTGTGTAACTTCAGAGCTGAAATCTTCTAGCCTCCCCTGCTTCTTCAGTGTCTGCTTCTCTACACCAGTCTTTTGTATATAGGGAAAACGAATAGCCCCCCTGCATTCTAGATCAGCTCAGCTATTAGGTGTGTCTGTTCACAAGTTTGCTGTTTCCAATAACAAACAGCACAATAGTGAGTGCAGCTCTGGAGTATAATAAAGGATGTAAGGCTGCTTTTACATAGGACGAGCTGTCGGGCAAAAAATGCCCAACAGCTTGTTCCAGCGACGATCAATCCTTTGCTTTTACAATAGAATAAGTATTGCTTACTGAATGGAGGTGGAACGGGCCGGGGATTGTTCTAGTCCACCCGCCTCCATTCACAGTAAGCAGACAGTCGCTCATAAGTGAACGACTGTCTGTCTACATGGAACGATACGTTAAGATGTCTGCATGCTTTTATACTGAGCGATTTTATTTATTAATCAGATTCTCTCTGGATGACAGGAATCTGAATGATGATCATTCTGTGTAAAAGCATCTTAACTCAGGATCAGTACATATGTAATGTATGTAGACAGAGACTCCAGCAGCAGAATAGTGAGCGCAGCTCTGCAGTAGAATACAGGATGTCACTCAGGATCAGTACATGATATATAATGTATGTAGACAGTGACTCCACCAGCAGAATAGTGAGTGCAGCTCTGGAGTATAATGTAGAATGTATCTCCCTAGTCTGCTAGTGGAATCACTGTGTACATACATTACTTAGCTGCACTCAGTATCAGTGCAGGATCTGGAGTACAATCCAGAATGGAACTCAGGATCAGTACAGGATAAGTAATGTATGTACACAGTGACTCCACAAGCAGAATAGTGAGGTCAGCTCTGGAGTATAATACAGGATGTAACTCCCTATTCTGCTGGTGGAGTCACTGTGTACATACATTACTTATCCTGCACTGATACTAAGTGCAGCTCTGGAGTACAATCCAGAATAGAACTCCAGATCAGTACAGGTTAAGTAATATATGTACACAGTGACTCCAGCAGAATAGCGAGTGCAGCTCTGGAGTATAATACAGGATAATGCCCCATTTACACGGGACGACTGTCGGCTGAACGATCTGCACAAGCGGGTGACGTCGCCGCTAGTTGCTCGCGCTAATGGAGAGCATTTAGACAAATCACCGCTTGGCATTCTATGTGAAGCGCTGAGCAAGGAACGTTTAGACGGAGCAAGAAGTGAGTGAACCAGCGATGCTTTTTCTGCTGGTTGAAAGTGAGCGACAAACAAAAAGTAGTAAATGATGGCTTTGCATTTAGGTGTAACGATTACCGCGCTTTTTCGTTCGATTGAACTAATTATGCGTGATGATTGTCCAGTGTAAATGGCGCTTAAGTAACGCATGTACACAGTTGCTCAACAGTTTCTATAGTTTTGCTTTGTATGTGTAGTGTAGGAGATTTGCATACATGCTTATGATAAGAGCACTAGCAGGAAGTGTTGTCATGGGCACAGGAGCTGTGACTTGTTCTCTATCTCTCTAGCTCTTCTCCTTATGGTGGGGATTTGCTGACTTTCCACTAAATGCTCTCATGATGATGTGGCGGTAGAAGCCAAGTGCTGTGGATTCTGGGAGCTTCTAATAAACTGTTTATGGTGGTGGTGTAGGATGATTGGCGTCTTGACCTTCAAACACTGGTGCATAGGTGGGCACCATTCTCGCCCCTTTCCTCATGTCCTCCGTTATTTGCAGGGATTCACTACAACCACGACGACAATGACGACTACTGAACCAATCAAACTCGACTACAAGACCCTGGCAGCTCTACCCAGCAGCGGCCTACCTAAAGGGAACCGGGTGAGTGGGCACAAGTGATGCCATGCATCTGACATTACTCCTTGTTTATCTGGAGGCTTCCATATGGAACTTTGTAAATGACAGCGGAAGTTTGTGCCGGAAACCTCTATTGTTTTGATTCTTCAATGTGGAGATCCGATGCACAGGGTGCTGACTGATGATGCCCCCATGCATGGGGGCTCAGATTGTACAGACTTGCGGTGCCAGTGACTGGCATTGGATTTTGGTGCCCAGCATGTACTGGGTGGTTTATAGGGCTTGTTGTGCTGGTAACTGGCATTGGACTGACTTGTAGTGCCGGTGACTGGCATTGAACAGACTCACTCTGCTGGTGCAATGGCTGGCACTGGCTGCCCAGTTGGCAAGGGTTTGTTTTAGGTCTTGCTGTGGGGGATGGGTAAGGAATGCGGTGGTTTTGAGGGAATGTGTCATTCCTTGTGTCAGGATCTATTCCTGCGTCGGGCCTCACAGCTGCCATTCCAGACCCTCCTCCCCCTCCTACAGTCACTATTTTTGGAAGCTCTTGTTCGCTCCTGGTCCAGTAGTGTGAGGAGCGAGGGGGACAGTGCAGCGCGGACCTCAGAGCTGTGAGTACCGGACATGTCCTCCCCCCGTCACTGCCGTCCCTCATGTCCCTGTCTGTTTGGGGTAACGGGGGGTCGCTCTGCGCCTTGTCTGTTTCTGGAGCCGGTTCCTATACATTGTGGCTTTGGGTCAGTCCAGGAACGCTCCTCAGGTATATGGAGGTCTTACACAACCTGCCGTCTGTATCCTGCACTCATCAATGCAATCTGTTGCTCTCTCTTATCAGGCTGGTGAGAGGCTGATGGGAAGAACGAATACTAGGAAGGAGAGGCCTTTACAAAAGGAGAACAGTCTGTTGCTCTCTGTTATCAGCTGTTTCTGCTTAAGGAGAGGTTGAATCTAATGTTCCTGGGTGACAAGAAGAGGAGCCGAGGTTCACAGTGCCTCATACCTCAGCGATCGTCCTGTATGGCCTTTTGGGGGGGGGGGGCACGTTATTGACTAGTCCAGTGGCAGTTTTGGGGGTGTAATCAGTGCTGCATACTTATATGCATCATGTTGGGGTCAAGGCATCTAAGAAAGTCCGATCTAAGTGTTAGCTCAGAGCTGCCATGGTGGTTAGACGGGATGCTACAAGCAGCGTTGTGTCCAATGGGTATGCCCAGCGACGGTCACGTGACGCTGTGATTGGGTAGTGCAATCATGCAGCAGTCCCAATATTGCATATGTTTGTGGTGCACTAATGAGAAGTTCTAAGTTTGTGTTTCCGTGCCTTACGTTTCCAACATTTCTGCTTGCTGTCAGTGAATGCATTCATTTTTTTTTACCTTCAGAGGTAAAGGCTGCATTCACACATGGTGTAGATCTGCAGCAGACTTTGCCCTTTTCAGTTGAATTCTAATTGAAGGGGTGATATCTGCAGCAAATCAGCACTGAGTGAACATTAAGCCTAAGGGTGTATTTACACTGATGATTTTCTAATGAGATTACGGTCTTATTCCGATATGGACAGAACTCGCATGCGACAATAACCCACTATGGGTGTATTTACACGGGCGAGTTTCAAGCGCAGTTTCTGTGCGTTGCGAGAAATTGCACATGAAAAACAATTTTTTTTCCGCTGACAGCAGTAGTGTGAGAACGAAAAATTGGAGCATGCCCTAATTTTGGGTGATTCTGTTCAGAAATCGCACCGATTAATTTCCTTAGGAACGTTAAAAAAAACAAAACAAAAACACACATTGCACTCGCAATTGAATGCAATTTTGTTTATGTTGCAAAACACATCACAATTGTAGAAAAAAAAAATCACAGGTTTACGAGTGAAATATTGGTCTTGAGTTTCTCAGACGGATGTTGCGGAATTGCACGTTATTACCAATGGGGATGTGAAAAAAATCACATTACACTTGCATGCCATGCGATTTGCTTGCGAGTGCCATGTGTTTTTATTCTAACTATTGGAACACTGAAATTTTAATTTTTTTTATACATATACACATTTACAGCAATGTGACGTGGTTTTCTCCCAAATGCATTACAGTCGCAGGTTAATCAGTCTGATTTTCTGAGACCGATATTGCACTTGCCATTATAAGGAAGGCCTCACTTGGTCCTGCTTACAAAGCAGCTGGGGATGTTGAAATGTTTCAGGGCAGATAAGAGGTATCCGCCATGTGCTGATGAGGATTATTTATACTAGTACATTGTAACAAACCCTCACTTTGACAGCGGGACTGGGCTTGGATGCGTTTTCAGTGTCTGATTGTGAAGAAGAAGCCCATAGGAGGTTGCGTGGTGGTCGCCATCTTGGATTTCAGTTTTTTTTCGTTGGACTGTACACCTCGTGTCACCATTGTCTGTTCTTGTCTTGTGCCCCCTCATCTCTCCTTTTTTTTTAACCCTCTCCCCCTCTTGCAGCTCCCTTTTGGAATGGACCCTGCCTGTACTCCTGCCCCTGTCCCTGTGGCCTTTGTCCACCCTGTCCCTACAGTTGTAGCTAATGGCCCTTTATGCCTTCCTGCCCCTTCCATTACACCTCCTCCACCCGTCTTGAGCCCCCAGGAGGCTGTACCCCCTTCCAGTGAGACGGATGCAGGGGAGGAGGTGCTTGTGGACTGCCAGTCCATCCTTTTCAGTGAAAACCCGTTTGTGGTGGCGAACAAGAAGCGTCTGGGCTCCGGTGGTGTCTGCCTAAGTGGTCCTCCCACGGGATACGGCAGCTCGGGGGTCCTGAAGACCACTGTGTACTCCAAGAAGGCAAGCGGCACCGTGTGTGTGTTGTACTGCACGTGTGTGGTGTTCCCATGTGTGAGCTTGCGTTGTCACATGGTAGCAGCAGCGCCGCTGCCGCCGGCCGTCACAGTCTCTGCCGTCTGTCTGCAGCATGTCTGTGGTCGGCTCCTCATGGTAGATGCTGCTGTGTACATTGCCACATCTGTGCTTCTGACTCTTGACCTGTATCGCCACACGCTTCTGGCTGTCACTGACACCCCGTCCTTCGTGTGTGTGAACAGTGTTGTCAGTCTGTGGGGAGGGGTATGTTATTTTGGGGGTGCCGTGGAGCGGTCGCTCGCTGCGCCCCGGGGGGTGACTGATTACTAGATTACAAGCTACAACCTTGAAGTATGATTACCCCTTCCCTGATGCTGTGTGCCGTGACATCCTTTATGAAGCCCTGGCACAACCCGCCATCCAGGTACGTGTCTACAACGTGTGATGCCCTAACCACCGACCATAGACATTAGGAGTTAGGCGTCGTCCTCATAGACTATCGCCCTTCTGCTGCCATGCACCCATTAGTTCTATCAGTGGAGGTCAGGACGTTGCGAACCATCACTAGGACGCCATTCTTCAGAGCGTCAGACCCCTGTAATCCTCTTACATCACTTGGGGGTGGAACACCTGTAGCTTCTCTCCTGAGTGATCACTGGGGGTCTCGGCATCGGACACCTCCAATATACATCCAGGTCAGATGATGAATATTCTGTGTAAGCTGCGGGATGATATGTAGCATTGCTGCCCCTTGAGACATGTTAAATACGTGTCACATAGACGCTTATCACTCAGAACGCCCCCTTTAAGACCCTCTGCAGATAACGGTGCCACATTTAGAAAGCGCTGTTCTTATCTCCTGACATTGCAGGCCCTGGGATATTCTTTTCCTGGTCCGTTCCTCCATGTTCCCTCTGAACACCTGTCCCCCAACCACCCACCACTTGCCGTGGTTCAGCGTGATGGTTGTCAGCTGTCACTTCCCCTCACTGACAAAGGCAAAGCAGTGTCACCGCTGAGGGGTGGGAGTGCTCGCAATTAATGATGGAGCCTGGTGAGACCTTAAGGAGTAGAGAATATCACTCCCATCATCCCTGATTTTGGGACATTACATTCTAAACTTACTATTTAAAGTCCCATTTACACGTAACCATTATCACTCTTTCAGACAACCGAAAATGAGCGATAATCATTACATGTAAACACGGGCATCTTGTACTTATTTACTCTTGAACCTAAAATCTATCCTTCAGCCAGTGAGAGATTAAAGGATCTCTCAATAGACCACACGCTATCATCTCCACGGGAATCGGCAGATAACATTGTAACCTTCCCGCAGTCACGAAGAGAACAGTGCAGCTGTGTGCACAGCTGGGTGTGTGATCAAACGCCGGGCTCTGCAAAGAGCGCCCGGAGGCCCTTTTACATGCAATTGAAGATGATAAAGTGTTAATGGCCATTAAAGGCCCATTTAGAAGGGACAAATGTCAGGCAAACAATGCCCAACACTCGTCCCCGCACATACTCCCTCTCGTATTGCTGGCTACAGCAGGGCGGCTGGAGGAGATTTTACTCCTCACTATCCCCCGCCTTTCTCCAGTACTGAACAGCTGCTATTTACACTGAACGATCAGCCCATCGTCCATCGTTTATGCTGCATAAACGATGGACGATGAGCTGAACGATGATCATTCAGTATAAATAGCAGCCGTTCAGTACTGAACAGCCGCTATGTTAAGTAAATGGAGAGGGGCAGGGGAGAGTGAGGAGTAAAATCTCCTGCAGCCTGCCTGACCCTTGCTGGCCACTCTGAGCGAGCCAGCGATACTAACTCCCATGCAACAACACGGTAGCGAATGTATGCGGGGACAAGTGTCAGGCATTGTTTGCCCAACACTTGTCCCGTCTAAATGGGCCTTAACACTTTATGCAAATCGCAAAATCTTTCAGTCATTTGAAAGATTATCTTTCCATGTAAATGGGCTTTAATACACAGTGTGCCATTCCCATCATCCTTGTCGCCAGAAGCTCACAATCTAATCTCACCATCATCAGGTTGTCATAGCCTTCATCAAGGCCCATTTTGACACAACGATTATCGCTCAAACTCCGCTCAAAAGCTATCTTTTTGGCGATAATCGTTGGGTGTAAATTTGCCCATCTTTCGCTTTTCTGCCGAACCACGAACTTCAGTTTGGCATGAAATCCATCGTTCGGCAGAAGAGTTGATAAGTTGATAAGAAGGACCACACACTGTGTTCTGCCCGGGCAGCGCTGATTACATTGTCTCAGCTGTCAGCCCTGTGACAGAAAAAAAGGGAATTTATTCAGAGAAAACTGGGTGGTTCCCTGAGTACAGCTCTTGACAGCTCGCATGTTACTAATTTGTACTAATAGGCATTGGTACCAAGTAGTAGTTTATGCAAAAATAATCACTCAAAAGCCATATTTTGAGCGATCATCTTTGTGTGTAAATGCACCTTCATTCACATCCAGCCCTGACCCCAGGAACTCACAATCTAATCTCCGTACCTCACACAGTGTATTTAGGCCCTATTACAAGGGGTGAGAATTTTACGATTCTCGTTTGACTGGCGGAACTAGCCGAGAATCGTGCAGTCCCCAGGTACGTTCCTATGTGGATCACAGAACAATCGGTGTTTAAAAAGTACCCAAGCCAGCGTTGTTTTTTTTATGCCAGCTGAAACTTAACGACGAGTGAGAACTTCACGATTCTCGCTCATCTTTCAGTTGTTGGCTGCGTTTAAACGAAACAATTATCATTCAGTTTCGTTCACCTGAACGTTAATGGTTCCGTTGGCATTACTCTCATCATCCCTGTCCCCAGGAATTCACAATGTAATCTCCCCATCACACATAATGTCATTCACATCATCCCTGGGCCAAGGCACTAACCATTTAATTGCCCAGTCTCTCACAGTGCAGCACTTCCATCATCCCTGACCCCAGGAGCTCACAATCTAATCTCACTATTGCACATAATATATTGCTCCCATTATCCCTGAGCCTGGGAGCTCATAATTTAATCTCTCTATAATTTCCATCGTCCCGGCCCCAGGGCCTTACACTTTAGGGCCCTTTTTACTGTTAATTGTTCGAATTCCCACGATCAAGCGAGAGTCTGAACGATTCACTGGTCAACAAATCAAAACTCATTTTCTGTATCTGGTTTGGAAACTTGTTGATTTAACTAAATTGTGGGGTGCCGAATTCAGTGGAAGAATCAGATTCTATCTATCACGTCACATTTCTGAGATACATAGCACTATTACATAGACAATAATACAGTATTGCCAAATATTGTCTGGTTTTAAATGCACAAAAAAAAACCCCTCAGAACTCAATGTTTTTTCTGGTAATGTATTTTTGAACTCAAAAAATACCGATTTGCTGAGGTAAGATTACAGCAAACACTAAACAGCAGTACAGACAGGCTCATGTCAGTAACCTTCCTGCTCAACTACATTGTTCTGCCGTTTAGTGACCATTTTTAGAACTTCATCCACCGCTTATTACATTCAAATAAAGAGTGTAGCTTGGTCACGGATTTAATTTTAATTTGAGTAATTCACCAGAAAATGAGCACAAACACAAAAACCTTTTTAAAAAATTTGCAAAAATCGAAATTGCATAAAAACCTTACATGATGCATCATTTCTAAAGGTAAATTCGGATTCTACACCCAGAAACCCATAAGAATTGATATATCACACACCAGATGCGAAAATACTGTTGAGCAGTGTATCGCCCTGTGTAAATGTATGTGGAGACTTAACCAAATTAATAATCCTAAATTGCTTATCGTTCAATGTATGCATGCATAAAAGGTGAACGCCGATCGGCCTGTTCATCTATGAACGACTGTTTACTGTGAATGGAGGTGTGTGGGCTACAACGATCTTCAGTCCACTCCGGCTCTATTCACTAAGCGATGATCAGTCCTATGTAGAAGCATCGCTGGAACGACCTGTCGGGCATCTACGCCCAACAGGTCATCCTGTGTGAAAGCGCTCTTACAGCAGATTACTTCAACATGCTGCCTTGAAGACAGTCTTCACTCCATTCAGTAGATTTCCACAATCATTGCGTCACCATCGATTTGTAAATACAAAACCACCTCGTTTTCTTGACCGAACTGGATTGCTGAGACCTGTAGTTCTACTGGAGCAGGCTTTTGCAGATCAGTAAATGTTTGTGTTGTCTCCGCGTCCTTTCAGCAATGAAAAACTTGTACGGTGTCCTCGGATGTGTCTCTATTGCTGTGTAGTTCTGTTTCCAGCCTGCGGAGGCAGTAGTAGCTGCAGGTGACAATCGTGTTCCGTACTGCATGCCTTGTTCTGTATATTTGGGGGTCGTGTCTCACGTTATCTGATTAATGGTTTCTGCAGGTAGCATGAACAGTGTGGATAAACTGCCCTGGGTTGTGCAATTTTTCAGGCCGCGGATCCTTACAAGGTCCTGATTCCGCCTGCCAATTTGGTAATTTTTCCAATTGTCTCTTTTGCAGACACCATCTGGGGACTTCACAACTGGAAACAAAAGGGACGTCCCATCATCTCCTTCCCCTTCCCCTTCAAATACCCAGCAGGTGAGACTGGAGTGCTCAGTGCGCCAATTGTTATAATGTTCATTTACTGCCCTTCAATCAGACACTCGAGGGCTTAACTGCTGTTACTGTAAAGAACACTTTCTTACACTTGAGTGTAACATCGCCCCTCCTGCATAGATAAGGCAATCGTAGACTGAGGGTCCTTTTTCACAGGGATGACTGTCAGATGCAGAAGTGCCTGTCAGCTGTCCCAGTGATATTCACTCGATGAATAGATGCGGGCGGGCTGGAACAACCTCCGGTTCATCTGCCATCATTCATAGATGAACGACGAATAGTTTGCACAGACTGATCGTCATTTGATTATATGTGTGCGGAAACTAAATAACAAACAAATTATTGCTCGTCGTTCAGTCGCTGCTGGCATTTACACTAAACAATTATTGCTCAGATTCCAACAATCCAGCGAGAATCTGAACAATTATCGGTCCATGTAAAAGGGTCCTAATCCTTTAAGAATAGATTACACCATCACCAACACTTATAGTTAGAAATTCCATGATTTACCTACTGTTAGTGTGAAGACTTCTTTCCTACATTGAGCTAAAACTACCCTTCCTGCATTGATGACAGACTGCCTTCTCTACCTGTCTTTTAACCCCTTAACGACCGCTAATACACCTTTTTACAGTAGCTTTATTCTGATGCATATGCCTGGCATGGGTCTCACGTGCTAGGGAGAGCGTGGGCTCCAGCTGTAACAGTGTGGACCGCCGCCATTGCCCCCATAGTGGAGAAGCCACCATTGCCAGCCATTTAACCTTTTACACACTGCGGTCAATGAGAGCATGGCATGTAAAAGGCTTACGGATGGGGGGCTCCTTCTGCCACCGATCATACCACCGCAAAGTGGTCATGGAGTCTTGATGGGTTTCTTTGGCACCCAGATGCTTGAAGATGGCCTCTGGGTATGCCAACTATGACAGCCTGCAGTATTGAAGTGTATTATATAAACAATAGCATGATGACATTCAAGCCCCCTAGTGGGACGAAAATAAAAGGTTAAAATGTGTGAAAAATAGAGCTGGCGATCACCCGGCACAGTGCCGCGTATGGTGGTGTAATTGTACTGCGCAGTAGGTTTTGTCATTAGAAAAAAAAAAAATCAATACTTACCTCTTCCTCCGCAGGCAATCTTCTACCGCATCTTCTACTCACCGTTCTTCTGGCTCCTCCAGTCCCCCGGGTCACGTCCCCTCTAGCCGGCCAGATCCTTTTCTTCCTGTTTTGGATCGTCCATTATCTGCAGTTCACTTCCTGCAAGACAGTGAATGCAACAAGTGACATAGCGTTCACTGCCTAGCAGGGAATGCTGAAACATTGACAGCCTGCTTTAGCGCGCATGCACTATATCTCGCCGCTAGTGTTTCATATAGTGTATGAAACACTAGTGGTGAGATAATGCGCAGTCGCACTAAAGCAGGCTGCCGAGGATTCGGCATTCCCTGCTAGGCAGTGAACGCTGCGTCGCTAGTAAGGTATCGTACATTGACCTACAGGCATGCAGAATGCCATCCAATGTACGCTTCGTCACCGGAATGAGAGGATCCGACCAGCTGGAGGTGACATGACCCGGGACTAAAGGAGCCAGGAGATGATCGATGAGGTGAAGATCTGATAAGAAGACTGCCTGAGGAAGAATAGGTAAGTATTGATTTTTTTTTTTTTCTTTAATGACAGAACCCCTTTAATGTTACTGTATTTTGTGGACTATAGGACACACCCAGGTCTATGCAACAGAAAATAAGATAAAAATAAACTAATTAAAACTTCCTTGGTGGGCTAAAGAAGTGGAGGGTTTCGTTTTAAGTGGAGTTCGATAGCTGCACGTCCTGTACATGCAATGCAGACACTGGGGAGAAGTATCACAGGTCAGAGTCTGTGATAATTGGCAGCGGCTAGATGGGATCTGTGGAGGGAGGAGTGAGTACTTACTGGTGGTCCTAATCAGCTCTTTTGTGCTGTAGCTGATTATTATAGAAGCAGTCAGGGCGCTCTGGCACTGTTGGACCCTCCTGACATTGGACCTCAAGATGCACATGCTTGCTAAGATTTTTTTCTTGCTAAAAGTTTATATTTTAGTATAAAAACATATGGTATACAACTCATTATATGTAACTTAAACTGACATCGTTAGAAAATACAACTTGTCCTACAAAAAACAAGCCCTCATACAGCTACGTCAATGAAAGAATACAAGTTATGGCTCTTTCAATGGGACAATGCAAAGAAAATAGTTTAAGCTGCAAAATAGGCCCATCACTAAGGGGTTAAGAAACCTATAGGTACTGACCCTTTAGTCAGGCATTCCACAATTTAGCTGCTGTGACTGTGAAGACCCCTTCAATTTATACACCGCTGATGGCCATCCACAAGTCCTTTTTAGTAATTCTCTTAGTAATTTAGTTGTTACCACTTCTTCTAGATGGAGATTGTGGGGTTTAACTGCTGTTTCTGTAAAGAAACCTTTCCTGTATTGATTTCTTTCCACTGTCAGTGATTCTATAGACGTGAAAAACTGCACAACTGATGCTCCTACAGTTGAAAACACCAGTTTATCTGCTGTTATAGTAAAGAATCTTTCCCAGTATTGCTGATCACGTTGCTTACAAGTGCCGGCCCCCTTTTGTCCCTTTTATAAGTGCCCTAAAGTACAGGATTTCTCTGCTGTTACTGTAAAGAATCCTTTCCAGCACTGACGCTCATATCCTCCTCGCTCTCATATATAGTTTTACATTGTGTTACTTTCTTTTTTCTACATGACAGTATAACTTTGCTCTTGCGTGTCAGGCCACCCCAGCTCGCTCCTGTCGCCAAACTGGCAGGGAGACTCGATTTGTAAGTGATACGTACCTGCCTTTGCTTTCTGCTTCTAGCGGCCTCTGCCTGACGCTGGTTGCTGTAACCTTAATACTGATAGAATGGCATCAGAGGAGGAGGGGCTGTTCTGCTGTGTCCTGCATGACCTTATAATCTGGAATATTGGGTTGCGATGCGGGTAACTTTATGGGGTTGTATCTAGGTTACGGGACCTCACCGCAATACCAGTTTGCCGCACGATCTGCTGACAACCTCAAGTGAGCAACTGATCCGCAATCTAATCCTGTTGTTTACTCCGAGATAAGCGGTGGCAGAAGTGTGTGGCCATTGCCATCGAAATAGCAGTTGTTGATATAAATCGGTTATCTCATGTTTGATTTTGGCCGCCTGCAGACGGCTGGGTCGGATCCCGCTGCTAGAATTCTCACAGCAGGACCCGACCCGAGCCCCTGCAGGGACCAGTGCAGCGCTCACCTTTCCCGCAGCTCCGGCTCTGCGAGACCCGCACAGAAATGGATCATGCCACGATTTGCGTATTGTAATGCAATCCTATGCAGGCGGGCAGAGGTTCTGCGGGAAATCCCGCCGCAGAATTTCCGCCCGTGTGCAGGGGGCCATTGAGGGGAAGGGGCTAAGCCCTGGGATATAGATATGTATGACCCAATAAATCAAAATTGTCTAAAAGACACAATGGTTTTGTTGCACGTAGCAATCAGTCACAGCGCAGCATTCATTTTACCACAGCAGATTAAAGAATGATAGCTCTGCACTGTGATTGGTTACTGTGGGCAATGGACGGCAGGCCTGCTCTCTCGGAGGACGGCAGGCCTGCTCTCTCGGAGGACGGCAGGCCTGCTCTCTCGGAGGACGGCAGGCCTGCTCTCTCGGAGGACGGCAGGCCTGCTCTCTCGGAGCTCCTGTGGGGGTGAATGCAGGCGTATGGGTCAGATTCAAGTGACATGTTTCTAACGGTGCATGGTACTTCTGGTAGTGTGACACATGTATGGTCTGAGCTCATACATGTCTTGAGTGCTTGATGCTACTCTGGTATCGGCGGTGGCTTCCTCTGGATGATGGGAGTAGCAGTGGAACCTGCCTCTCTGTACTGTGGGGAACGCATCGGATCTTTACAGTAACTTTTTTTTTTTCTTGTTTCAGGCGTCCATTAACTTTTTGAGCCAAGGCGACAGCCGACCGGTAAGTAATGTCACAACATTCACGTAGACTGTAACAGCACAATGTACGCGGCTCTCCTGCTTGCAGCTCCCTCTGTGCCTTATCCCAATAGCTCCAGCCAGTCCCTGACTTGGATGTTCTATGGCATCTGGTCTGGAGAGCTGACACTTCAGACTTTTTTTGGGGGGAAAAATTCTCTTATTATAGTGCGGTATTTATTTCTGGATGTGACGTGAAATATTTTATGTTTTCGTCTTTTACATATATTTTCTTACTTTGGTGCCCTACGCAGACTACTCCTTCCTCCCCCAGTGATGGGCTCCATGCTTCAACCAGACAGGTGTATAAGACATTTGCTGCCATCCCCTCACCGTACCCTGAGCAGCAGGTATGTGTATCACCTATGAGACTATAATCATGTCGCTGCTGCTTCAGCACAGTAATGTCCTGTCTGGTGATTGCGCCAAACTTGTGACTCTACCGTTGAACTCTCTCTTATGTTTCAGGACCCTTCAAGTCCCATGACTCCTGACCGTCCGTGTGGGACGCCGGAGGTAAGTGTGTCGAACCCATGGATTGTTTTGGGAGTGCACTGTACATGGTGCATTGATTTGGGTGGGGTGAGGGGGGATATGTACTTTCTGTGATCCAGTTTTTGTTTTTAGGGTCTGGACAGCCCTGAGCAACGATCATTCAGAGAGAGGCAGAAATACTTTGAGATGGACATGAAGCAGCAACAGAGCGACCGACCTCCGAAGCGCGTGTCGCTGGTAGGGGAGGACGATCTGCGGAAAATGAAGGAAGAGGAAGGTAGGTGCAGGCACATCAGGCCCTCGTCCTTTTAAGGTTGGCAACACTGGACCCCTTTCCTCTTATTTATCCTGTTTTTCAGCCCGAAAGATCCAGATGAAGCGAGAGCAGCTACTACGGGAAGAAGAGGAAGGCAACTTGGGCGACTCAAGTCCGAGAACAGTGGCGCCCAGCACTCCAACCAGCATCTTCATTGAGGGTGTTGAGTACAAGGTGGAGCGTGTGGATGGTGGGAGTCTGTCCTCCCTGAGCGGGTGAGAATCCTTTTTCTTTGGTGGTATTGGGTGCAGCAGGTAGTTTTGGAGAACATAGTTACGTTGTCACTAGAGATTACTCGAGCGAGCATTGTCCTTAGCGAGTACCTGCCCGCTCGGAAGAAAAGGTTCGGCTGCCGGCGCGGGTGAGCAGTGAGTTGCGGGAGTGAGCGCGGGGAGGGATATCTCCCCTGCGTTCCCCCGCCGCTCCCCGCCCCCGCCGACACCCAAATCTTTTCTTCCGAGCGGGGAGGTACTCGCTAAGGACAATGCTCGCTCGAGTAACTGCCCTTAGCGAGTACGCTCGCTAATCTCTAGTTGTCACTGTATCCTGCAGATATTCTCCTTCGGACTCGCAGAGGAATTCGCTGGAGGATGCCTTCCGGTTGGAGCAGAGACCGAACTCTATGTCCGGGTAAGACGTCTGTACTTTATCATGGGGGATCTCCTTTCCTGCTCATGTCATTGTGGAAATTGTGTGACTTTGGCGCCTTCCGCATGTCTTAAACCCAATGTTTTCTGCCCTCTAGTGGCCAGAGTTTACTGTGCCCCCAATGATCTTCTGTGTCTGATGCCATGTAAAGTGGCTGCTCTGTTCTCAGTTTCTGCCCTTCTTATCCCTACAGTCTGAGTCCGGTGTATTCTACTGGCACAGACGGAGTCGCTCCGGTGCGCACTGCCAAAGCTGAAAGACGTCTGCAGGAACGTCTAAGGGTGCAGAGTCCGGAGCTAACGGAGCAGGAGATGCTGCTATCGCCTGCGGAGCGCAGAGCACTACAGGCGGAGAAGAGAGCAATGTGGAGAGCTGCCAGGTAAGACGCTGCGCAGGAGGAGGAGTCAATCTCACCTTCTCTTCTGGACCCTTATATATCAGGAAAATACATGTTGAACGTGGTCACGGCAAGCGGCCTAATCCTGTAAGGGTGTGTGGCCCTGCTTGCAGACCCCCTCCTTTTCTCTGTTCCCTGGCAAATCTTAACCTTTTCCTCTCATGCCCCCTCTCACCTGTTCCCCCTTCCCTCCTCGGTGTACATGTTTGGGGTCTCTCCTGTTTCCCCCCTCCCTCCTCTGTTAACGTGTCTGGGGTCTCTCCTGTCCCCCCCCCCCCTCCCCTCCCTCCCTCCTCGGTGTACATGTCTGGGGTCTCTCCTGTTTCCTCTTCCGTCCTCAGTGTACATGTTTGGGGTGTCTCCTGCCCCCCCCCTTTCCCTCCTCAGTGTACATGTTTGGGGTCTCTTCTGTCCCCCCCCCCCTCCTCAGTGTACATGTTTGGGATCTCTTCTGTCCCCCCTTCCCTCTTCAGTGTACATGTTTGGGGTCTCTCCTGTCCCCTTTCTTTCCTCTGTGTACATGTTTGGGATCTCTTCTGTCCCCCCTTCCCTCTTCAGTGTACATGTTTGGGGTCTCTCCTGTCCCCTTTCTTTCCTCTGTGTACATGTTTGGGGTCTCTTCTGTCCCTCCTCTCTCCTCTGTGTACAGGTTTGGGTCTCTCCTGTCCCTCCTCTCTCCTCGGTGTACAGGTTTGGGGTCTCTCCTGTCCCTCCTCTCTTCTCAGTGTACAGGTTTGGGGTCTCTCCTGTCCCTCCTCTCTCCTCAGTGTACAGGTTTGGGGTCTCTCCTGTCCCTCCTCTCTCCTCAGTGTACAGGTTTGGGGTCCCTCCTGTCCCTCCTCTCTCCTCAGTGTACAGGTTTGGGGTCCCTCCTTTCCCTCCTCTCTCCTCGGTGTACAGGTTTGGGGTCCCTCCTTTCCCTCCTGTCTCCTCGGTGTACAGGTTTGGGGTCCCTCCTGTCCCTCCTCTCTCCTCGGTGTACAGGTTTGGGGTCTCTCCTGTCCCTCCTCTCTCCTCGGTGTACAGGTTTGGGGTCTCTCCTGTCCCTCCTCTCTCCTCGGTGTACAGGTTTGGGGTCTCTCCTGTCCCTCCTCTCTCCTCGGTGTACAGGTTTGGGGTCTCTCCTGTCCCTCCTCTCTCCTCGGTGTACAGGTTTGGGGTCTCTCCTGTCCCTCCTCTCTCCTCGGTGTACAGGTTTGGGGTCTCTCCTGTCCCTCCTCTCTCCTCGGTGTACAGGTTTGGGGTCTCTCCTGTCCCTCCTCTCTCCTCGGTGTACAGGTTTGGGGTCTCTCCTGTCCCTCCTCTCTCCTCGGTGTACAGGTTTGGGGTCTCTCCTGTCCCTCCTCTCTCCTCGGTGTACAGGTTTGGGGTCTCTCCTGTCCCTCCTCTCTCCTCGGTGTACAGGTTTGGGGTCTCTCCTGTCCCTCCTCTCTCCTCGGTGTACAGGTTTGGGGTCTCTCCTGTCCCTCCTCTCTCCTCGGTGTACAGGTTTGGGGTCTCTCCTGTCCCTCCTCTCTCCTCGGTGTACAGGTTTGGGGTCTCTCCTGTCCCTCCTCTCTCCTCGGTGTACAGGTTTGGGGTCTCTCCTGTCCCTCCTCTCTCCTCGGTGTACAGGTTTGGGGTCTCTCCTGTCCCTCCTCTCTCCTCGGTGTACAGGTTTGGGGTCTCTGCTCCTCATTCTGTCTCCTTTCTCTCCCTTCTCTCATCTCCTCTTGTCTCCTCCTGCCTGCGGGCAGCACTCTGGAGGACAGTATTAAGCAGTATGAACAGTCTTTGGCCAAGAAGCTCTACCTGTCTCGGCAGCAGCGGCCAAGGACCCCCGAGGACAGCAGCAGGTGTGAGCTGAACCCCCTCACTGTGCACCGTGCCCGGCATGTAGCATGTCCAGTGAACGGGCAGCCGGGTCACAATGCCTGCACACACCATGCATGTCACTGGTCAGCACACTGGCATGTACCAAGACCCCCGCGTCTGTCTGTTGCCATGGTTACCCATAAGACCCCTCTAGTGCTGGTTTTGATATATCCGTTTTACGTGTCGTGTGTGAGCTGTTCACCTGATAATAAACACCATGAAGCCGGCACTGGGTCGTCCTATATATTTTGTCATCCCATTTGACATCTTGTGATGTGCTCATAAAAGGAACTCCACAATCTACATTCAGGAATGCCATTGAGAAAGTTTACACCCACCATACAACACGGACTGAGGAGCAATGCCAGCAAATCCTTGAAATTTCCTGCACCCTCTCGCCCTATCGCTGCATACTGCGGTAATATAGCCAGTATACAGTGCTCTCCTTCATTGGTGCATGAATGAACACGTTGCATGCAAACCATAATTCAAGCTTCCTATATATATCGTCTGTCCTTCCTTTCATCCTCCACTATCATGATGCCTGGAAACGGCTGTTACAGAATCTGTGCTCAATGCGCCATGGCTTAGTGAAGACCTCATTAGTATGTTATGTCTGCCCCCAATGTGGTGAGCACCGTCATGCTATACGGCAGATGGGAAGTGGTATCTCTACTGCCACCCTGTGTTAGGCCTCATTTCCACAGGCGGATCGGATTCCACATGCGGGAACCCGCAGCGGAATCCAACCCTGCCCGTGGCAGAGGACACTGCAGGTCCTCTTCTTGCCCATTCCGGTCTTCCGCGGGCCTTCATTTTCTCCTCTGTGGATGTGTGCGGGCGCGCTGCCGCACATGTGCAGTGGAACTTTTTTTCTTCAAAATTTGCCGCTTTCTCACGGAATCCGCGGCCCGTCGGGAATTTAATTGCTGATGGGTTGCGGATCGGACTGCTTCTATTAACTTAAATGGAAGCCATCCGTGCAGGATCCGCAGCAAAATGAAGCATGCTGCGACTTGTTTCCTGGACCAGAAGGTCCGCAAAACAAATGCGCATACTTTAATTAAGCTGCGGACGCCCATGTCTCCCTGTAGGCGGCTTGAATTGAGGATCGTCCATGTGGATTCCGCAATTCAAATCCGCCCGTGGACATGAGATCTTACACCACATGCATAACCA